>NC_089840.1:284033068-284752235 GCF_035609145.1 Eleutherodactylus coqui | reverse complement strand
CTTGATTTAGAGTTAAAACACTTTCCACATTCTGAACAGGAAAATGATTACTCTCTTGTGTGAGTTCTCTGATGTCTAACTAGATAGGTTTTCTGAGTAAAACACTTCCCACAATCTGAACAAGAATATTGCTTCTCCCCTATGTGAGTTCTCTGATGTTCAAGAAAATTTGACTTATGGGTAAAACATTTCCCACATTCTAAACAGGAAAATGGTTTCTCCCCTGTGTGAATTCTATGATGTTCAACAAGATTTGATTTATTGATAAAACCCTTCCCACATTCTGAACAGGAAAATGGCTTCTCTCCTGTGTGAATTTTCTGATGTTTAACTAGATAGGTTTTCTGAGTAAAATATTTCCCACATTCTGAACAAGAAAATGGCTTCTCCCCTGTGTGAATTCCCTGATGATCAACAAGCCTTGTTTTCCGACTAAAACACTTGCCACATTCTGAACAGGAAAATGGCTTCACCCCTGTGTGAATTCTCAGATGCTCAACAAGATTTGATTTATAGTTAAAACTTTTCCCACATTCCGAACAGGAAAATTGCTTCTTTTTCGTGTGAATTTTCTGATGTTCAACAAGATTTGATTTAAAGGTAAAAGACTTTCCACATTCTAAACAGGAAAATGGCTTTTCACCTGTGTGAATTTTCTGATGTTTAACAAGATGTGATTTATCTATAAAACTTTTTTCACATTCAGAACAGGAAAATGGTTTTTCCCCTGTGTGAATTATCTGATGTTTAGCAAGATATGATTTATCCGTAAAACATTTTTCACATTCAGGACAAGAAAATGGCCTCTCCCCTGTGTGAAGTTTCTGATGTTGAACAAGATGTGCTTTCCGGCTAAAACACTTCCCACATTCTGAACAAGGAAATGGCCTCTCTCCTGTGTGAGTTCTCTGGTGTTTAACAAGATTTGCTTTACTTATAAAACATTTTTCACATTCTGAACAAGAAAATGGCCTCTCTCCTGTGTGAATTCTCTGATGTTCAACAAGATTTGGTTTATCTATAAAGCATTTTTCACATTCCGAACAAGAAAATGGCCTCTCCCCTGTGTGAATTCTCTGATGTCTAACAAGATATGATTTTTGGGTATAGCATTTGCCACATTCTGAGCATGAATAGGACTTCTTCCCTGTGGCAGCTGTTTCTTCTTCAACATCTCTTCCGTAAATGTTATGTTGCTTACTAGTCTGTGATGAATCAGAAGATGGAACCTGTATAGAAGGATCAGATGGCAGATGTTTGCTGTGAAGGGCTGAGGGTTTATCTGGGATAGTAGTAGGCTCCTCGCCTGTATCTTGTATGTTACCATCATCTTCCACTGTAGAACCTGAAGATATCAGATGTCCCTCGGATCTCCTGGTGTCGTCATCTGCCAAGAATTAAACAGATTTTTATATTTTTGAATATAACAATTATATTAATATTTTATTACATTTCTATATAAACTGTTCATACACATTGTGAACAAGACAGGTTACACAAATCCCGCGCTCCAAAGTCTGTCGGTTGGTAATCGGTAAAGATTATGTATATGGTTTTACTCATATGAACTTCTAGGTACAATTCCGTGCACACTCTGCTCACACGTTATTCACACAGATTTAGTATACTTATTAATAAACCAGCACCACATTCCTGAAAATGATTTTATATGCATTAATACTCCAGAAACCGTATCCTTTTGTTTTTACAGAAAATCTACAAATTCCTTAGGAACCCCCCAGGACGCCCAATCACAGCCAAAATCAGGTCTATTACCAGTAATCTTTCAGAATATGTAGACCGCCATTTACAACGCTTTTTATATACCTTCTGGGGCCAGACGAGTTACTGAATGTACCCGCTTTAAATTTTTGGATTTTACAGCGGTGGTCAGCATCCTGAGGTGAGGCAAACTGGTTAGAGTGTGGTGCAGGAAAAAGCATGTAGGCTTATTTACAGTTTCCTAAGAGCTAATGTGATCTGTGTTCCCTACTAGAGATGAGCGAGCACCAAAATGCTCGGGTGCTCGTTACTCGGGACGAAAATTTCGCGATGCTCGGGGGTTCGTTTCGAATAACGAACCCCATTGAAGTCAATGGGCGACCTGAGCATTTTTGTATATCGCCGATGCTCGCTAAGGTTTTCATGTGTGAAAATCTGGGCAATTCAAGAAAGTGATGGGAACGACACAGCAACGGATAGGGCAGGCGAGGGGCTACATGTTGGGCTGCATCTCAAGTTCCCAGGTCCTACTATTAAGCCACAATAGCGGCAAGAGTGCCCCCCCCCTCCCAACAATTTTTACTTCTGAAAAGCCCTCATTAGCAATGCATACCTTAGCTAAGCACCACACTACCTCCAACAAAGCACAATCACTGCCTGCATGACACTTCGCTGCCACTTCTCCTGGGTTATATGCTGCCCAACCCCCCCCCCCCGCACGACCCAGTGTCCACAGCACACACCAAAGTGTCCCTGCGCAGCCTTCAGCTGCCCTCATGCCACGCCACACTCATGTCTATTTATAAGTGCGTCTGCCATGAGGAGGAACCGCAGGCACACACTGCAGAGGGTTGGCACGGCTAGGCAGCGACCCTCTTTAAAAGGGGCAGGACGATAGCCCACTCTTCTGTCTTCTGTCTGCCAACCAGGCCCACTCTTCTGTAAAGAATTGAGGAGGCTGACTCCCACTGCGCCGCCCATGTTGGAGTTGGTATTCTACTATAGCTCTACGCTGCTCATAGAGCCTGGCCAACATGTGGAGCGTAGAGTTCCACCGTGTGGGCACGTCGCACAGCAGTCGGTGCACTGGCAGATTAAACCGATGTTGCAGGGTGGCAGCGTCCGTGTGGGACTTGCGGAAATGTGCGCAGAGCCGGCGCACCTTTCCGAGCAGGTCTGACAAGCGTGAGTAGCTTTTCAGAAAGCGCTGAACCACCAAATTAAAGACGTGGGCCAGGCATGGCACGTGCGTGAGGCTGCCGAGCTGCAGAGCCGCCACCAGGTTACGGCCAATGTCACACACGACCATGCCCGGTTGGAGGCTCAGCGGCGCAAGCCAGCGGTCGGTCTGCTCTGTCAGACCCTGCAGCAGTTCGTGGGCCGTGTGCCTCTTATCTCCTAAGCTGAGTAGTTTCAGCATGGCCTGCTGACGCTTGCCCACCGCTGTGCTGCCACGCCGCGCGACACCGACTGCTGCCGATGTGCTGCTGCTGACACATCTTGATTGCGAGACAGAGGTTGCATAGGAGGAGGAGGAGGGTGGTTTAGTGGAGGAAGCATACACTGCCGCAGATACCACCACCGAGCTGTGGCCCACAATTCTGGGGGTGGGTAGGACGTGAGCGGTCCCAGGCTCTGACTCTGTCCCAGCCTCCACTAAATTCACCCAATGTGCCGTCAGGGAGATATAGTGGCCCTGCCCGCCTGTGCTTGTCCACGTGTCCGTTGTTAAGTGGACCTTCGCAGTAACCACGTTGGTGAGGGCGCGTACAATGTTGTGGGAGACGTGGTCGTGCAGGGCTGGGACGGCACATTGGGAAAAGTAGTGGCGACTGGGAACTGAGTAGCGCGGGGCCGCCGCCGCCATCATACCTTTGAAAGCCTCCGTTTCCACAACCCTATACGGCAGCATCTCCAGGCTGATAAATTTGGCTATGTGCACGTTTAACGCTTGAGCATGCAGGTGCGTGGCGGCGTACTTGCGCTTACGCTCCAACACTTGTGCTAGCGACGGCTGGACGGTGCGCTGAGAGACATTGGTGGATGGGGCCGAGGACAGCGGAGGTGAGGGTGTGGGTGCAGGCCAGGAGACGGTAGTGCCTGTGTCCTGATAGGGGGGTTGGATCTCAGTGGCAGGTTGGGGCACAGGGGGAGAGGCAGCAGTGCAAACCGGAGGCGGTGAACGGCCTTCGTCCCACCTTGTGGGGTGCTTGGCCATCATATGTCTGCGCATGCTGGTGGTGGTGAGGCTGGTGGTGGTGGCTCCCCGGCTGATCTTGGTGCGACACAGGTTGCACACCACTGTTCGTCGGTCGTCTGCACTCTCAGTGAAAAACTGCCAGACTTTTGAGCACCTCGGCCTCTGCAGGGTGGCATGGCGTGAGGGGGCGCTTTGGGAAACAGTTGGTGGATTATTCGGTCTGGCCCTGCCTCTACCCCTGGCCACCGCACTGCCTCTTCCAACCTGCCCTGCTACTGCACTTGCCTCCCCCTCTGAAGACCTGTCCTCAGTAGGCGTAGCAAGCCAGGTGGGGTCAGTCACCTCATCGTCCTGCTGCTCTTCCTCCGAATCCTCTGTGCGCTCCTCCCTCGGACTTACTGCCCTTACTACTACCTCACAGATAGACAACTGTGTCTCATCGTCATCGTCCTCCTCACCCACTGAAAGCTCTTGAGACAGTTGCCGGAAGTCCCCAGCCTCATCCCCCAGACCCCGGGAACTTTCCAAAGGTTGGGCATCGGTCACGACAAACTCCTCCAGTGGGAGAGGATTCGGAACCATTGCTACCCATTCTGGGCAGGGGCCCGAGAACAGTTCCTGGGAGTCTGCCTGCTCCTCAGAATGTGTCATTGTAATGGAGTGAGGAGGCTGGAAGGAAGGAGGAGCAGCAGCCAGAGGATTCAGAGTTGCAGCAGTGGACGGCGCAGAACTCTGGGTGGTCGATAGAGTGCTGGATGCACTTTCTGCCATCCACGACAGGACCTGCTCACACTGCTCATTTTCTAATAAAGGTCTACCGCGTGGACCCATTAATTGTGAGATGAATGTGGGGACGCCAGAAACGTGCCTCTCTCCTAATCCCGCAGCAGTCGGCTGCGATACACCTGGATCAGGAGCTCGGCCTGTGCCCACACCATGACTTGGGCCTCCGCGTCTTCGCCCGCGTCTACGTCCTCTAGGCCTACCCCTACCCCTCAGCATGGTGTATTACCAGTAGTGCAGAAACAGAACTCTGTAATTAAATGTGCCGCTTATTGGCCTGTGGTTGGAGGCTGACTTCGCTTACGGAACGCACAGCAGAGCCAGGAAAGAATTTTGCGCAAGCCTGCTGTAACACTTAGCTGGCTGTGTATGAATTAGGACAACTACCCCCAGCAGAGATGCAGTACACTGAGGACGGTCACAGGCAGCCCAAATAGATTTTTTTCCCCAAATTTTTTTGGAAAAGCCCACTGCCTACATAGACTGTATATGTCTTCTGTCCCTGCGTCACCACTACTGGCCCTGGACTATGTAAAATTACTGCAGACTGTTTCACTGTGGACAGGAATACAGCGGTGATGTAACAGGCAACACAGAGCCAGGAAAGAATTTTGCGCAAGCCTGCTGTAACACTTAGCTGGCTGCGTATGAATTAGGACAACTACCCCCAGCAGAGACCCAGTACACTGAGGACGGTCACAGGCAGTGCAAATAGATTTTTTTCCCCAAATGTTTTTTGAAAAGCCCACTGCCTATATAGACTGTATATGTCTTCTGTCCCTGCCTCACCACTACTGGCCCTGGACTATGTAAAATTACTGCAGGACGCAATGCTCTGGACGCAATGCTCTGCACGGCCGATAGACAAAAAAAAATAAAAATGTGCAACACTTCAAAAAGCAGCCTCCACAGTACTGCACACGGTCAGATGTGGCACTAAGAAGGACCGTTGGGGTTCTTGAAGCCTACAATAACTCCTAACGCTCTCCCTATAGCAACTCCAGCAAGACAGCACTTTCCCTGAACAATGTCAGAATGCATCTGTGATCTCGCCAGCCACTCACTGCAGGGGGGGGTGGTATAGGGCTGGAACGTCACAGGGGGAAGTTGTAATGCCTTCCCTGTCTTTCTATTGGCCAGAAAAGCGCGCTAACGTCTCAGAGATGAAAGTGAAAGTAACTCGAACATCGCGTGGTGCTAGTTTCGAATAACGAGCATCCCGAACACGCTAATACAATAACGAGCATCAAGCTCAGACGAGTACGTTCGCTCATCTCTATTCCCTACTAGAGATGAGCGAACGTGTTCGGCTCCGCCCCTTTTCGCCCGGACACCGAACTTCGCGAGGAATTCCGTGTTCGGGCGAAAAAAGTTCGGGGGTCGCCGTGGCAGCGCGGGGGGTTGCGGCGGGGAGTGGGGGGGAGAGGGAGAGAGAGAGGGCTCCCCCCTGTTCCCCGCTGCTGCCGCCCGCGCCGCCGCGCCTCTCCCCGCCCCCCGGCGCCCCCCGAATACTTACGCGCGAACACGGAAGTCCTCGGAAAAGCCGGTGTTCGGGTGCGTAAGTGTTCGTTAAGAACACGTTCGCTCATCTCTATTCCCTACACATCCCTCATACTTCATCCTACTGTAGTGTATTTTATTGTATTTTAAAACCCTCACCAATTGCAGAATTGCTTTTAATGCAGCTTTACTTAATAGGATAAAATGATTGTATTATTTAATAATTTTATAATTCTATACAGTTTTACATAAATTTTTGAATTTAATATGTTGATATTATAGGTTTATGTTACTCATGTTTTACCTTTCTATTAATTTAACACTTTTTATTGTATTTTTTTCTAATTGATGCTCATAACTTTCTCCACCTTTGATTTTATAACTCTTTGCAATTTGGACGCCTTTAGGACAAAAACAGCTTTTCCTTGCCATATTCTATGATATATTATCCCATGAGGACTATAAATGTGCTGCTGGTTCAGTAATAAGTATACTGAATCTATCTGAATAACATGTCTGAATGGAGCATACGCACGGAATTAAGTCTAGAATTTACCCAGAATTGTGTCTGGTCAGGCAAGCGTACGTACATAATTTGATGGCCATTTTTCTTCGCCCACATGTCCGTATGGCATGTAGGATTTTTCTCATGTGTGCCAATCATGGGCGCAGGCAGGTACACACTTCTGGGTGGATAAGAGCTGCTGACGCCCCCTGCTGTAAACTGCCCTGTACTGTGCTGCAACTACAGTCTGCTGATCATGTGCTGCTGACCGGGGAATAAAGACGCATCTAGAAGGTTGGCACCACCATTATCAGTGGGCACACATGTGTTTGTAGCCATTCACTAACCCAGCTGACTGTTACTTGTACTAAGATGTGGGAAGTTCCTACTGAGCATGCCCAGTCCTTCTGGATCCAGCAGCAGAGGAGAGGGACATGATAATAGTACTTGCACATGTGCGGAGGCAGCACTGGGGACGGGGGTCCAGGTCTGATAGAGTGATTGGATGTTGCAGAGACCCTGACATAGTGCATGGGGTATCAGCTGGGGGCAGATGGAAGGAGCAGCTGAATGCAGAATGAGGATGGCTTCTCCTTACACGGCGCCTGTGGCTCTACCAAAACATTAAGAGGAAATAACATAACTGCTTGCATAGCTTATTGCTGTATATATCAGAAATATTCCATAAGGGGCCACGAGGGCCCAACATTCTGTAGTGGAAGCTGAGCTCACATCCCAGCACCATGCAGCCTGAAGAGCATTTGCCAGAGATCCCAGAATTGGCAGATCAACCATTGGCCCCCCGTTCTCTTCACAGATGAGATCAGCTTCACAATGAGCACATGTGACAGACATGAAAGAGTCTGCAGAGGATGGAGATCATCCAGATCTGATGTGTGATTGAGATGTTCCCTCTATTCTTTTTAGCAGAATATATTGAATGTTTATATAAAAATATTATATAACATTTACACTTTATTATATACTAGCTGATTACACGGCTTTGCCCATGTATTTTTTTTTAGACACAAAAAGAATTTAAACATGTGTATGTATATATATATATAAAAAAAGGTACTAATTTAATATATTCGTATATGATGAGGAGGTTGTCTGCGTAATATAATGGCATATGAGGAGAAGGTCGTCTGTGTAATATTTTACTGCATGAGGAGGAGGTCATCTGTGTAATGTATTGGTATATGAGGAGGTCGTCTGTGTAATATTAGTATTTGAGGAGCAGGTGGACTGTGTAATACTGGAATAATTAAAAATCAAAAACTCACCATCTTCCCCTGTAATTTTCGTTCCCAATAGCAACCAATCACAGCTCAGTTTTCATTTGTTATACTGCTGAGGTAAAATGAAAGCTGCACTGTGATTGGTTTCTGTGGGCAACACAGATTTAGTTTTGGACAGCTTTCATAAAAGTGGCTGCTGGGCTCATTTCTGTGTGGTACATAGTGGCTCAGTGCTGGTGGGAAGCTGCGTGGTAGTTGGAGCAGAGGAGGAGGTTGTCTGTGTAAGATATTATCTGGGAGCAGGAGGTCTGTGCAATATATTAGTATTAGACGAGGAGGAGGTAGTCCGTGTAAGACTGAAATAAAAACCATCTGCTCAAGTACATTTCCGGCATTCGACACCTCTCCCCCCTGGGGTAGTGGGGTTGTCTTATTCCACCCCCCAAAAAATTTGTCAATACGGAATGACTTATAAATGTATCAAGTTTGGTTGAAATTGTTCCAGATGTTCATGAGTTATGGTGGCGCATACACACATCCTATTTTATATATATAGATAAATTGTGGCTGAATAAAGGAATATACAGCTGAAAACCCTGACAACACAGACTCTTCTCTACATGCAGTCTCACCTGGGGGGTCATCTGTAGGAATCCCCTCCTTACACGGCTGATCCCCCCTCACATGTGTCTCTGTAGCATCAATAGGGAGCAGATCTTCCTCCAGTTTTACCAGCTGTGAAATAAATATTGTAAAAGTCATCACACAGTTGGAGAAGTCGTGTGGGAGGTTTTATATGGCCAGAAAAGGTCATTAATTAGTATGAGGAGCCGGAATGACATGACAGCAGTAGTGATCTGGGCCAAATAGCGGCAGGTCTCCTGTATAACTCCAACCTGTTGCTTCTTTATTCCAACCAGAAGTCTCCAGAACCAGAAAATAGGGATAAGATGCGGAGATCTAATGTCTGCGGTCGGCTGTAATCCTGCCATCTCCAGCTTTCTCATTACACAAGTATCAATCATATAATAAGACTAAACACAAGACCTTCCCAGCCGTCCTACAGACCAGAGGGAAGATTTCATGAGACCTTCTCTCCATCTACCTGATCATCCTGTGGAAGAAGAGGCCGGGGACATCTCTCCGCTGCTGCTCTCTTACTGGATCTACCTGCAGAAAATACAGACAGCCACTGAATTTATTCTCTACATACAAATAATAAAGGCCGTGTGGATTTAGTCCTGTCTATTACCTGGTGATGGTGGGTGCTGGTGGTCCTCCATCATGACGTCCTTGTACAGATCCTTGTGTCCTTCTAAATACTCCCACTCCTCCACGGAGAAATAGACAGTGACGTCCTGACACCTTATAGGAACCTGACAACACAATGATACCGTCATCACCCAGACACGTTATACCGCCATAGCGTTACTGTATAATGTCCCAGCATTCCCAGCAGCATCACCTCTCCAGTCAGCAGCTCAATCATCTTGTTGGTGAGTTCTAGGATCTTCTGCTCATTGATCTCCTCCAGTATCAGGGGGTGAGGTGGAGGCCCTGTGATTGGGCTCAGGGGTCTTCCCCATCCATCAGACACCGGGGCCTGACAGCCATCACTAGAAGTCTTCTTCACTACCGTGTAATCCTGTTTATGAGAAGACACATCCATAAATATCCCTGCAGACATTTCTAGTATCCTCCCCGTCTGGTCCGGCAGTTATGTCGGCTCTTCACATCTGTGTTCATCGGTTCCGTTATTCTATTCTGTTGGCTGTTCGACATTTTACCAGCTGCAATAGTTTCCAGCATTCCGGCCGTCTTCACACTCGGCTGCAGCATTTACAGTACAGGCCATGCGGGGGAGATTTATAAAATGTCTTTCACGCGGTGCCGGTATTTTCTATAACAAATCTACTTAGTCTTTGAGAACTGCGGCAGATTCTAAATCCGTAGCGAGACTATTTATACTACGGATTTATGCTGCGGATTTTGCACCCCTGAAGAACAAAGGATAAAATCAGCAGCAGTTTGGCAAGTAAGTCCGCAGCATAATATGAGCCATTAAGATGCGGATTTGGCCACTGCGTATTTACTGCGTAATAGCTGCAAGCTACCATTGCGGAACGCTTGCAGTAATCACGCTTCATGTGAAGGCGGCCGAAGGACTGAATCTGCAGTAAATCCTCCACCGTAGATGTGAACAGAGACTGACATAGATAAGAATGATGGAACGTGACGTCATCCCCAGAATCTCTCACCTCTCCTGTAAGCTGGAAGAGTATCTCTAGGGTGAGGGTGAATATACTCTCCGCCATCTTGTCCCGATTCCTCTCCATCCTTCTCGGGTCAATCAGGATAATTATCTGATATAGAAGATATCAGCTGAAGATCTTGAATGGGAAGAAGACGAGACAATGTAAAATCGCCGGGTCCAGATTGAATACACCCAAGTTTTCTAAAGGAATTAAGCGACATGATGGCTAGACACTATTGAGACCGGGGTTGTAGCACTGGATTGACGCATTGCCTGTGTAGTTCCAATATGCAAAAAGGGGTCTGAAAGAGAGACTAGTAACTACAGGCTGGTAAGTCTCACTTCAATAATTGGAAAAATATTTGAGGGATTTCTGAGAGACGCCATCATAGAATACCTCCAGGAAAACAACACCATAACCCCTCATCAGCATGGGTTCATGAGGGGTCGATCATGTCAGACCAATTTGATCAGCTTCTACAATGAAATAAGTTCTAGGCTGGACCTGGGAGAGTCTATTAATCTTATATATCCGGATTTCTCTAAAGCATTTGACACCGTGCCGAATAATAGGCTGATATATAAAATGAGACAGCTCAGCCTGGGTGAAAACGTGTGTATCTGGGTAAGGAACTGGCTTGGAGATAGAAAGCAGAGGGTGGTAATAAATGGTTCATACTCTGGGCGACAGGGTGTCACAGGGTTCCGTATTAGGCCCCATTCTGTTCAATATATTTATCAATGACCTGATAGAGGCACAACTCAGAAAAATATCAATATTTGCAGAGGACACAAAATTATATACGAAAATTAATACAACTGGGGACGATCTATGGCTACAAAATAATATAATAATCTTTTATAATAATAATAATAATCTTTATTTGTATAGAGCCAACTTATTCCGCAGCGCATAAAATAACCTAGATAAGTTGGGGGCTTGGGTAGAAAAATGGAAAATGAAGTTCAATGTTGATAAATGTAAGGTTCTGCACATGGGCAGGAGAAACGGATGTCACCAATATACACTAAATGGGGTACTGCTAGGGAAAAGTGATATAGAAAAAGACCTGGGGGTACTAGTGGGCTGTAGATTTAACTGGAGAAATCAATGCCAGTCAGCTGCTGCAAAAGCTAACAAAGTCTTGGGGTGCATTAAAAGAGGTATAGGGGCGAGGGACGAGAACATTATCCTCCCACTATATAAGGCCCCACATGGAATACTGCGTACAGTTCTGGTCACCGGTGCTCAGAAAAGATGCTGGAGTGCTTGAGGGGGATGAAAGAAGGGCAACTAAATTAATAAACGGAATGAAAGGACTGGAATACCCAGAGAGGCATCAAAATTGGGATTATTCACCCTGAAAAAAGACGGTTAAGGGGCGATCAAATACCTATGTATAAATACATGAGGGGACAATACAAGGATCTCTCCCATGATCTGTTTATACCCAGGACTGCGACGGTAACAATAGGGCATCCTCTATTTCTAGAGAAAAGCAGGTTTCATCACCAACTGAGGAGGGGATTCTTTACTGTAAGAGCAGTGAGACTGTGGAACTCTCTGCCTGAGGACGTGACGATGGTAAAATCCAGAGGAGTTTAAGATGAGACTAGATGCCCTTTTAGAGCGCTATGCTATTACAGGATATAGACATTAGCTGAGCAACGGTGTTGTTGATCTCAAATGTTGATCCAGGGATTACTCTGCCTGCCATCATGGAGTCAAGAAGGAATTTCTTTCTTCCAAATGAGCTTGGCTTGTTGGGCTTCTTCTTGCCGTCCAAGGGGGAGGGGAGGTTTAATGCAGGAAGAATTAGATGAATATGGTTTTCATTAAGCCTAACATACTATGTGACGTAGAAAATCCCCTATAATTATACAATTACCGGACATTCACCCCTCTTCCCTTACGCAACACTGCTGACCCCGAACACAGCCCCCTCCACACCCCACTGCTCGGCCCCCACTGCTGACCCGCAGTTCATTATCACCATTATTAGCCATCTTCTGTCTTCCTGGCTGACAGGACTGCCGCCCAGCGGTAATGTTCCCAGCATTACCCGACTCATCCCGTGAACTCCAGACACACTGGGCGCAGGGCTGGAGAGAGGGCGGAGTCAGGTGATGCTGGGAACAGAGCGGCACTGGGTGATACATAGGGGGCACTATAACTAAGTGGGCCAACAAAGGCAGCATTATAGTAGAGTGGAGTCACAAAAGTACACCTGAATTAAAGGGAAAGAGACATTACTGATTTGTCAGGTCACAGAAGATGCATTAGTGCTATGAGGGAGTCACTGAGAGGTTAATTGGAGCAGCGTCAGGATGGACAGCGTGTGCAGAGACTAGTCATAGCTGGAAGAAGCCTTTATGGCGGTCTGGGCCCAGAGAAAGAAGATAAATGTATGACTCCAATCAGAGGACACATCACCTGTGATCACTGAAAGTAACTGCACTGTAATCACTAATACTGGAAGTAACTGCACTGTAATCACTATCTCTGTGTGCAGCTGGTGTGTTTTAGAGCTGTACTATCACCCTGAGGGGGTCAGTAAGCTTCCAACATACAAGGATACATAAAATACTAGAACTTAATGTGCGCAATGATTTTTGATACGTTTCTGTAAAATTAAAACCTGCTGATTACACTGGTTACACTGAATAATAGCCGCACGTCTCATTTTGAAGTTATTTAACTCCTTAGTGACCAAGCATTTTCTTCATAACTCCTTTATTTATCCATCGATGTTGCTGTATGAGGGCTTGTTTTTTGCGGGAGGAGTTGTATTTTTCAATGTTACTAGCAAATGTGCCGTATAATGTACTGAAAAACATTTAAAAAGTTCCAAGTGGAGTAAAATGAAACAAACACATGAAATTCCACTATCTTTTGGTGCGCCTTGTTTCTGCGGCCCATAAACTGCAACAAAAATGACATGATAACTTTATTCTATGGCTCAGTATAATTACTACGATACCAAAACTTATGTAGTTTATTTTTTGCTATACTACTTTTATTTTTTTTTCAAAATCATTTAATTTTTTAAAAATTATTTTCCGCTGCTATTTTCTGCGATCAAAAACTTTTTTTTCCATCCACATAGTTCTGCATGGGCTCATTTCTTGCAGGACGTCCTGTAGTTTACGCTATTACCATAATGGAATACATATGAATTTTTGCTCCTATTTAAATTACATTATTTCTTGGAGACAGAAATTTTGGAGCCTGGGACAGCTTACAACACCTGGCCAATGTCCTCCTGTGCCGCTAAGGATTGAAAAGAGTCCCCTCTAGGGCGGATCCGTGACCACAGGCACTTACGGGACCCACGGCCTAGCGAGGCCTGCACATTCCCGGCCTTGATTACTGAAACCATCCAGGCAGGCACTGCAAATGAGTAGACAGTAACAGCCTCACCTGTCAGCTGTGGAGCTCGCCGCAGACCCAACCATCCTCTGGGGAGCGGTGGTGAGGAGGAAAGTCAGTACGGTGCTGTGTAGCTGCTTGGCTCAGCAGGAGAGAAGGTGAGGAGAGGTGATGAGCCTGCTCCGCTCTGGAGAGGGCATGTCTGTCGGCTCTGAGCCCATGGTGACTGCAGCAGCCCATCAATCAGGGCGACCCTTGTTCTCACACCAGAGCATCAGGATAACACTCTCCAAGTAATAGCCTATCTCGCTTATCAACCTCAGGAGACTCTACAAGCTGCCACGGTGGTACGAGAGGTGTCCACATTTCTTATGCCGATGTTTGACAAACGATTGGAAGTGCCTTACACCTCTATCAACTGTGCCCTCTCCCTTATAACCACAAATGCCCAGAAAATAACACAACTAGAAAATAAAGTGGGTTCTCAGGAGATCTCAAGTCTCCAACAATCAATTACAATGTGTTGAGAAATGGAGCAGAAACCGAAGGAGAAGCTTGAGGATTTGGAGAATCGAGACCACAGAAACAACTTGCGCTTCATAGGTATCCCAGGGAACATTATGGGTTGTGAATTTCTTACTCTCCTGACGGAGCAGCTTCTTAAAGCTCTATTTCCAGACATACCCATTGATAAAACCTGTATAGAAAGAGTCCATAGAATTGGACCCCCCAGAATACTTAAAACACATTGGGCTAACTATTTGGACAACGATATCGAACACTTTAATAACACCCCTCTGCTTTGGGTGATGCCCAAACCAGCAATGAGAGGCCATGTGATAAGCTATGTCTCATTTAAGAGGAAACAGATCAGGTCTCAATTCAGTAAACCCCAACATTCCCTGCTGACCCCACAGCGGCAGCTCGCCGCTCCCCTTCCCAACAAAACAAACTAACCTATGAACAAACTAAACAAACTTTAGAAGCTTTCGTGCAATGGCAGGCGGTTTGGCTCACTAAACTGGAACAGAATAAATTTTACCTCCAAGCCAATAAACCTGGCAGATTGCTGGCACGTATAGCAAACTCACAACAAAAACACAAACCAATCACATATCACAGACCCACGCACAGGGATGAGATACTCCGAACAAACAGACAGAGGGGACCATATGCAACTACTTTGAAGACCTCTATAGGGCAACCCCCATTGACATGAAGAAGATAGACTCCTGGCAACAGTCTCTTGTATTACCCAAACTCACACCGGACCAGGTAGCCTTCCTGGAGTCACCGTTCTCAGATCAGGAGATACGGGAGGTGATCATGGCTGCACCAAATAGTAATACCCCAGGCTCCCAATGGCTTTAGTAGTGAGTATTACAAGATCCTGCTGACAGAGGTGGCTCCCATAGTAACCAAACTATTTAACGATATATACACCCAAAATATACAGGTTGACTTGATTCTAGACTCTAGGACCAAACTCATTCTTAAACCCAATATAGATCCCACACTAGTCCAGTCCTATTGCCAATTTCCCTACTAAATAGTGATTATAAATTCCTGACAAAGGCTCTAGCCAGCCGCCTCCAAAGCCTACTCTCCACTCTCATACATCCCTGCCAATGAGGATTCACAATATGCAGACACTTCACCAAAAATATGTGAATGGCCATCGCTGCAATGATAGACACTGGTAAACCGCACGCCCCTCAGATGTTACAACTTGCCCTAGATGCAGAAAAGGCGTTTGACAAAGTATCTTGGCCTTTTCTAAATTACACTCTACAACATAGGAAATTTGGGGCAAATTTTTGCAATTTCATACAATATATCCAACCAGAAATAAACACCCCTTTAATGGTAAATGGTCGTATTACCCAACCTATAGATATCTTTAGGGGAACTAGACAGGGTTGCCCCCTCTCGCCCCTACTATTTAATTTTTCACTGGACCCCCTACTTTATCATTTTCAGCCAGTGCCATTAGTACAGACAATCCAAGCGAGCCACCCTGATATTTCGGTAGCAGTGTTCATGGACGACATACTTCTAATCATTAACAGCCCGTCTAAGTCTCTCTCACTGATCCTGCGGGACCTTCGGGAACTGGGCTCTCCACTGGGATATTTTCTTAGCCTGGAGAAATCGGAGGCTCTATTGCTGAACGGCCCATCGCGACCGAGCTGGACTCATAGACACTCATATTCACAATTGACAATTGCTTTCACTGTCGGGAGGCGGGGGTGGGTCTCCGCCATTGTTTGTGGGACTGCACGGTAGTTCAGACCTTTCGGATCAGAGTACATAGATTCACTACAACACATCTACCGTCGGCCTGTCTGTTTAACCCGACATGGGCAACTTTTTTCCTTTTCAATAATTTTCATTGGTTTTATAATAAACAAACAAAAATAAGAGAAATGTTACATATTTGTTGCGTTAGAATACAATTACCATGACAGATATTTTAAACATGCAGTGTGTTGCTGAATAGTATTACGAAATATAAAAAGTAGTTGCCAGGTTGATGTAGTTCATCATTTGAGGACTAGATATCAACTATAAACCAGAAACCTATGTGCATCACTTGAAGGCTTTTACTTTATGGTAAAAGGGTCTATTAGCGAAATAAGGGGGGGGGGGGAGGGGGTTAAGGCATGGAGATATAGGAAGGGGGTATGTGGAGTGATTTGTATGCTAGTTAGTTGAGGGATGATTTGTCAGCCACAGGTCCCATTTCGGACTGCCAGCATTGTTTCATAGGTGCAGTTTGAACACATTAACCAGGATGAAATCAGATGTACATCAGGCAGTCGAAAACTATTACACATGGTGGCCATGGCCGGGGTTAAAGCAGTCCTGCAGACTGTGGCGGCTCTTTATGGAAAAACTATCTTTCCTCATGCTTATGGATTAGGCGGAGGCAACAATAGCAAAAGAAGCACAGGTTCAAAATTTCTTTGAAATATGGGAGAGCTTCATTGGGATTTTGCCTTGACGGGTAAAAGAGTCCTTTAAACTAACTTGCTGGTACCCTGTTTCCCTAAAAATAAGACATAGGATGATTTTCCAGAATTTTTGAGGATGCAAAATGATTTTTCAGGCTTTTTGAGGATGCTTGAAATATAAGCCCTACTCCAAAATTAAGCCCTGCTAACAGTTAATTAAACAAGTCAATTTAAATAGTGTCCAGGCAGCTATACATGTAAAAAAGTTAAACCTTTTTGAACAAAAATTAATATAAGACACTGTCTTATTTTCGAGGAACCACGGTACTTTCGAGGAGACCCGCCAATAAACACCACATAGAAGTGTTCTATGATGTGGGGCGAGAGACCTGGGCACCACGGTGTGGAAACGGGTCCTGGGACCTCCCTATACCGAAACGGAGATAATAGCAAGAGGGGGATTAAAAAAAAAAAAAAAATGACACTCAAAATACATCTAAGAATCGTTTTGGCTCAATGGTTATTGTTGGCCTGGTTGAAAGCCTCTGTTGTTACCCCCTTCTCCTGTGTTCCACCCCACCCCCCCAATAAAGAAAGAAACATCTCTTTTCCCTTCTTCCCAATATCCCCCTGATGAATCATACGAGGAGAAGTTTGGAATGTCCGTATCTAAGCTGGATTAGATGAGTTATATGAAGAATTCTCAGGAAAAAGTATTTTTTATTGAACATTCATATATGACCAGTTTACCTTTTGTAATGTGGAAAAGAGTTTAATAGAAACATTTAAATATAAAATAAACATCAACTAAGAAGTGCTGTCAGCTCCGCCGCGTCTTCTCCCTGGTCCCCGGCAGTTGTCTGGTCAGGGATTGGAAAATACCCGCCTCCGCTTGATGAACCAATCATAGACATTCATTCATTTATTGAATGGTCGTGATTGGTTTATCGAGCGCTGGCTCTGATTGGCTGAGTGCGTCGACGCTCAGCCAATCAGAGGCAGCACTTCCTGGAGGCGGGGATTTTATAATCCCTGACCAGAAGAAATGCCTGAAGACAACAGCCGGGCAGAAGACGCGGCGGAGCGGACAGCACGTCTTAGGTGATCTATGTGTTTTGGGGTTTTTCTGCAGCTAGGGCTTAGTTTAGGGCTTTGACATTAGGATTTCCTCCTGTAAACGTTGCATCACACATAGACCACGCTTTCATGCGATGCAACAAAGAGGAAGATCCATAGGGGAACATGAGCTACAAAACATCACCGGTCACGGGCATATTGTGAACCCAGCATGCTACACAACATTGCAAATGTGAAGGAACCAATAGGAAAGCTCGGGCTTCACATACAAGCGACTTGTCGTATTTGTCGGGGCTTGAGTCAATCACAAAAATAATCCCAAGGACACGACTTGTCAGAAGCTGTTCAGTCCACGGTGCTCCAACCGCAGCAATTGGTAGGAAAATCGAGAACCGGCCCCCTGGTTGTCCGCGGCGTTATCTCCTCCAACATCAACACTGATGGCACAATGCTCCCGGTCATTCTAGATCGGCGCTACAGACCCTCGTCATCCAAGCGGGATAACTAACTAACTTGTCCCCCTGCTTCCACCCCGCTTATCGCATACGACCTCCACCCCACCTGCACCCTCTTACCGCCCCCTGCTTCCTAATAATTGATCTGCACATGTAACTCCCAGCCTCCATAAATCTGCCCCCAGTGCTGGAGACCCCACATACCTCCACCTGCAGCCGGACAGGAGCCTTGGGGTTGTTCTGTGCTTACAGGACCTGTGATGATGTCACCATCATGTGATCAGTGTGTGGGAGGAGACAAGGGGTCACATGACCAGGTCTCTGCGCTCAGTGGATGCGGGACTCTGCTGTGTGAGGATGTATTCAGAGAGTGGATGGAGCAGAGCAGAGCGTGTGTGAGATGGAGGAGCGGAGCCGAGTGTGTGTGAGACAGGGGAGCGCAGCCGAGCGTGTGTGAGACGGAGGAGCGGAGCCGAGCGTGTGTGAGACGGAGGAGCGGAGCCGAGCGTGTGTGAGACGGAGGAGTGGAGCCGAGCGTGTGCGAGACGGAGGAGCGGAGCCGAGCGTGTGTGAGACAGGGGAGCGCAGCCGAGAGTGTGCGAGATGGAGGAGCGGAGCCGAGCGTGTGTGAGACGGAGGAGTGGAGCCGAGCGTGTGCGAGACGGAGGAGCGGAGCTGAGCGCGTGTGAGATAAGGAGCGGAGCCGAGCGTGTGTGAAATGGAGGAGCGGAGCTGAGCGTGTGTGAGATGGAGGAGCCGAGTCAAATGCGTGACGCAGGAGCGTAGCTGAGCCAAACGTGCAAGATGCAGGAGCCGAGCGCATGCGAGACGCGGGAGCGGAGCGCGTGTATGAGATGGAGGAGCAGAACCGAGTGCGTTTGTGAGACGGAGGAGCAGAGCTGAGTTCGTGTGTGAGATGGTGGAGTGGAGCAGAGTGCGTGCAGGATGGAGGAGCCGAGCCAAGGGACATTACTGTAGTACTTCATAAGTTGGCATTATTGCCACATCAGGAGACAACGGGGCATTATTACTATATAGGGGAGCATTCATGGGGACAGTATTACTATATATGGACTTTCAAGTGACCAATATAGCGTGGAGGTCAGGTGGGCACTGTTATTTTGTAAGGGGGCGCTCACAGGCAGAACTATTACTTAAACAAACCACAAAGGGGGAATTATTAATGTCTATGGGGAACAAGAGGGCACTATTGGGAGGATGGATAGAGGGGACAGTATTACTTATAAGGGAGCACTACTGTGGCTATTATTACTGTGTGTGGGCACAAAAGGGGCATTATTATCATGGAGGGTCTGGCTAACTGCCATCAAGGAAGCTTGGGTCAAAGAGGTGATCTCTACTGGGTACAAGAGAGATATTTCCGCTACCCTCTTTAAATGTGCGCTCTGGAACTGCCAGTCAGCATGTAATAAACTCCCCACCATCCATGACTTTTTTTACTGCTAAATCCCTAATCTGCTAGCTCTAACAGAAACGTTGATGCAGCAGTCTGACACGGCCTGCCCTGCTGCACTGTCCTATAACGGCCTGAAGTTCTCACATACCTCAAGACCGGAAAACAGGTGTGGAGGAGGAGTAGGTGCTCTTCTAACCCCAAAATGCACCTACCAGGTCACCCCCCTCGTACCCTCACTACCCATCATTTGAGGTACATATGCTATGACTTTTCTGCCCACTGTCCATGCGAGTTGCAGTTATATACCCCACCCCCCAGGTGCTCCTCGCCTGTTTCTGGACCACTTTGCTGCCTGGCTGCCCCATTTCCTCTCCTGCGAAATTCCAACCTTCATCTTGGGTGACTTTAATATTCCCATAAATGATCCCATCTCCCCATCTGCCTCTTAGTTTCTATCGCTCACCTCTTCCCTTGGTCTCTCACAGCGTCTCCCACTCACAAGGATGGCAATGTTCTCGATCTGGTCTTCCTCCATCTCTGCTGTGAGTCCCACTTCACTGACTCCCCTCTTCTGCTCTCGGACCAAAACCTCCTCTCTTTCTCTATTAAGCTCTCTAACATCTCTTTAGACCCACCGACCTACCATACTTACAGGAACCTTCAGGCCATTCACACCCAGGACTTTGCCAGATCCCTACAGTCCTCTCTGTCCTCTATCTCACTCCTCCCCTGCCCCAACCTGGCTGCCACAAACTACAGCACCACTCTCAAATGTGCCCTGGATGAAGCTCCACCCCCCCAGCCCCGTGACACAAGCCATCTGATGCAGACCGCAGCAACCCAGGCTCACGCCTCAAACATGTTTCATCTGGCGGTGATCGAGAAGTTCTGACCAGCTGTGGAGAAAGTTGCAAATGTCCGCAGACTTTCTCCACTACAAATTCATGCTCAGAACCTACAACCTCGCCCTCCACCATGCCAAACAAGTCTATTTCACCTCTCTCGTCTCCTCAGTTTTGCACAACCCTAATCGACTCTTTGATGCTTTTCACTCCTTTCTCAGCCAATAGTGAATAATTTCAGTGCTGAAGAGCTGGCTGCTTACTTCAAAAAGAAAATTGATGACATCCATTAAGAAACAACCTCCCAATCCCAGATTAGCCTTGACTCTAGTTTCATCAATACTGCATCTAGTACGACTCACTGCCTGTAATCCAAACCAACAACAGAGGAAGAAATTTCCAATTTTCTTTCCTCTGCTCGCCCACCACCTGCACTCGCGATCCTCTCCCCTCACACCTCCTCCAGTCCCTCTCCCCAGTGTTTATTTCCCATCTCACCACTATATTCAACCTCTCTCTGACCTCTAGCATCTTTCTTTCTGCTTTCAAACATGCGATAATATCCCCCCTGCTAAAGAAACCAACTATTGACTCGAATGATACTGCCAACTACTGACCCATCTCAAATCTCCCCTTCATCTCCAAACTATTGAACGCCTGGTTTACTCTTGCCTTCTAAGCTATCTATCAGAAAACTCTCTTCTTGACACCCTACAGTCCAGCTTCTAACCCCTACAATTGACAAAAACTTCCATTACAAGGGTGTCAAACAACCTCCTGACAGCCAAATCGAGAGGCGATTACTCCCTACTGATCCTCCTTGACCTTTCCACAGCATTTGATACTGTTGACCACAAACTCCTCCTCAGTAGGCTTTGCTCCATTGGTCTAAAGGACACTGTTCTCTCCTGGTTCTCCTCCTACCTATCTGACCGCTTCTTCAGTGTCTCCTTTGCAGGTTCTACCTCTCCTCCTCTTCCCCTTGCTGTTGGGGTCCCCCAGGGCTCAGTTCTCTACCCCCTCCTTTTCTCTATCTACACAGCCCCTATTGGCCAAACCATCAGGAGATGGCCTCCAATACCACCTCTACACCGACGACACCCAGTTATACATCTCTTCCCATGACATCTCTGCACCTTTCCTCCAAAACATCACCGATTGTCCACTGTCTCTAACACTATGTCCTCTCTCTACCTAAAACTGAACCTCTCCAAAACTGACCTCCTGGTGTTTCCGCCCTCTATTAACCGACCTCATTCTGACATCTCCATCTTAGTGTGTGGCACCACCATAACTCCCAAACAGCATGCCTTGGGGTCATACTCGATGCCGATCTCTCCTTGACCCTCTACATCCAATCTCTGGCCCGAACATGCCAGCTGCACCTCAAGAACATCTCAAGAATCTGCCCTTTTTCTCACCGTGGACTCGCTAAAAATGCTCTCTGTTGCCCTCATCCATTCGCGGCTCGATTATTGCAACTCATTCCTGATTGGACTCCCCTGCTCCAGACTCTACCCTCTCCAATCCATCCTGCATGCAGCAGCCAGTCTCATCTCCCTGCCCAGCCGCTACTCGGGCGCCTCTGCCATGTGCGAGTCACTGCACTGGCAGCCCGTTAAATACAGAATTCAATTTAAACTCACTACCTTCATCCATAAAGCTATCCACAGTGCCGCACTGTCGTAGATCGCCTCCTGCCTCCCTCATCACCCAGCCCACGCCCTCCACTCTGTTAACAAAATCAGACTGATTGTTCGAACCTCTCATTCCTGCCTCCAAGTCTTCTCCAGAGCAGCACCAGTCCTCTGGAATGCACTACCAAAGGCTATCCAGGCAATCTATGACTCACAAAACTTCAGGCGTGCTTGAAAAACGTACTTCTTCAATTAGGCATACCATATCTCTTAAACCAAACCCCTCTGTATGCCGCCTGATAACATGCACCCTGACCTACTGACTGCAATCTCTGCTAGCCACTATCAACTACCCTCTGCAGTCACACCGTTTCTGCCCTCACACGGCTTAATATCTGACCATTGTCTATGTGTATAGCATCCCTCACTCTCCACCTCGCCATACTGGGCACATCTCCAGACGCTTTACCTTCTGTATCACCCAATTATTTGTAGTATGTAAGCTTGTTTGAGCAGGACCCTCACCCCTATTGTTTCCATCAACTGATTACTACATGTAACCGTGGTTCTGTAATTTTTGTACTTTTGTCCTTCTGTATTCCCCGTCTTTATAAGCACTGCGGAATATGTTGGCGCTATACAAATAAAGATTATTATTACCCAATTTCTTTAAATTTCATCCTCCTCAATCTCCTTCTCTTGTTTCACTTTCCAAGCAAACTCTTAATTTGCCTTTGGGCCCAGCAGCCATTGTTCTGGTTCCCACTCAGGTAAAGGTGCATGGAGTTCTATCAGAACCAGTTTATCGTCCCCAAGAAGGATGGCTCAGTCCGCCCCATGATGGACCTGAAATGCCTGAACCAGTATATCAGTCTTCTCCGTATGCAAATGGATTCCCTCTGCTGTGTGATAGCTTCATAGAGGACAATGAGTTCCTATTCCGGGGGGACATTTTGGATGCTTACTTGCACATTCCCATCCCCCCACTATAGGGTTCCTCCACCTTCCTGTTCAGTCTGACGACTTCTAGTTTGGGACACTTCCGTTTGGGTTGGCAGTGGCTCTTTGTGAGTAGTAATATGTGAACATATCTTGTCAAACATGAAAGTGAGAGTTGCATTGCCCCTTTTATAGCGTGTTAACAATGCCCCCACATTTTTTATATAACCTTTATTTGTATAGCACCAACATATTCCGCAGCGCTAGATTAATAACCACGCCCCCACACCCTATTATAGCGTAATAACTAGGCCCCGACGCCAGTTTTAGGTTAATAGCACCTTATATAGTCGAATTATATGCCCCCTTCCACACCACATTAGCATAACTAATTGCCCCCCCCTCCCACCGCACAGCTGACCCACCCCACAAATTAGCATAACATAGCAGTTCAGTCCCAGCTTTTTTTGGTGATAACACCTCCCTATGATGTATTATTATGCTTTGGAGTTATGCAGCCATTCCATCCACCATGTGATGTTTGGTAATGGAATTATCCAGCTCCGAGGCGTCTTATATGCAGTCCTCCACATTTTTTTATTCAGCTTTTATACTTTTATTGAAAGTCATCTACTTCTGTGTCTTATGATAAAAATTCACACAGCAGACAAATGGAAAGTTTTAAAATCTTTATTGATCACTCAGCAGGATACAGAATAAAGCTAAAGATAATTGCTATTCATAGAGGCACTTATACTGCACAAATCTGTACATGTTCAGTATAATTTACGATGTTAACCATGCTGTTTGGAGCAATGGAAGAGTTCTTTCTTTAGGTAGTAAACTTTCCTGTGTTATTCTGGGAGATGCAGGAGAAACGCTAGGGTTCTGCGCTGCGGTGGGGCAGGTTCAGAAGTAGTATTCAAGTCCCTTTTCAGGCTGTAAAGAATTTCTTTAGTAGCGAGGTTACCCATGTTATGGGAATAAATCATATTCCAACAGATTTCACTGATCTGCTCCAGATTGGTTATAATGAGAAGCTTCAGGCATGAATATATGTATTTGAACTGACGGATGTTATTGGTCAGCCCCCAATGCTCTAATGATTTATTCAAAGGAAGTACAATACAAATATAATTGACCATGATGCACCAATTACATGCATGCCAAAAAAATCACAGGGGCAGAGGGAACTACTGTGACTAGGAATTACATGCATGCCCCACCCAACATCATAACAACTCCTGATTGTCCAAGTATGTAATGACGCTAATGATTAACATATGTTTTTGCCCCAGGTATATGTCGCTATGTGAACACATAATTCCTATATACCCAAGGAGCATAGACTTTATTAATACTCCAATCTTAACTGAAAGAATGCAGTCAGTGATGTGAAAAAATAATTAATATAAAACAAGAAAATAATAAATACATATAAATTACAACAGAAAACAACACAACAACACAGGCTGCCCCCAACCAATTTCACCATGTCAGAGATGGTGAATTGGGAAATGACTCAATTTACTGATATGATTGTATTAACCTCATGTCACTAATGCATGAGTAGCAGTAGCAGTTGAATTGCCCCCATTTCCCATAAGTAAAAAAATCGGATGCCGGCTAAAAATTTTATGTCTCTGAGAGTGATAAAAGTATCTTTGTCCTGAATATTCCTGTGCTAGATATGGCGGGTCAGCCAGTTGGTGGTCTAGTGCAGGGGTCCCCAACTCCAGTCCTCAAGGACTACCAACAGGTCATGTTTTCAGGATCTCCTATGGTAAGAACACCTGTGGCAATGTCTGAGGCACTGACAATAATTACATCACCTGTGCAACACCTTAGGAGATCCTGAAAACATGACCTTTTGTCGGTCCCTGAGGACTGGAGTTGGGGAACACTGGTCTAGTGGTTAGGATTCAGAACACTCACCACCGTGGCCCGAGAAGATAAGGTAAGAGACAAGAATATGTCAGGACACTGGGTTCTGTTTTGAGTGCCTCTAGGCGGGAGCCCCCCGAGAAGGCTATAGCAGACAGATGGAGTGAGCCCTTATAATAAAACCGTGAGTACTACAAATAAGACCTGTGTCATCACCTGTCTTGAGTTCTTTGGGGTGGTATCAGCCCCAAAGAGTGCAAGACAGATGGAGGTAGACTTTGAACTTCGCTTAGTGACCCGTCGTGATGGCCTTGGGGTGGTATCAGCCACGAAGGCTGGAGACAAAGGCGGGGAGGTTCTGCCTATGTGATGACATTTGTAGGAGACTGCAGAATACACCTGAGAATTAGTAATAACCAGGTGGATCATGGGAGACTCACTGAGAAATGAGGCGGGAGGGGAAGAATGTGTCAAGTGCCCACTAGGCAGATAGTCAAAGAGATAGTAAGCTCTCCTGTCAGATGCACTGACTACAATAGACTGACTTATAAATGTCTTGATAGCTTAGACATGAAAGAAACAGAAGGAACAGATGACAAAACATTTTTGCATACACAAAGAATTGCTGGACTGGGGAGGTGTAGAGAGATGCCTTCTGGGAAAGAGATTGAAGTGAAGTGCATTCAGGAATTGAATGGAGAAACTAGGGCTGATACTGTAAGGTCAGCGGGTGCAGCCATG
Organism: Eleutherodactylus coqui; assembly: GCF_035609145.1. Taxonomy (NCBI): domain Eukaryota; kingdom Metazoa; phylum Chordata; class Amphibia; order Anura; family Eleutherodactylidae; genus Eleutherodactylus; species Eleutherodactylus coqui. The sequence goes on along the minus strand of NC_089840.1, from coordinate 284,726,714 downwards.
GATGGGTGCCAGTGTCAGTGGCAGAGGGAAAAAGAGATTATAAGAGTTAAAATTGAAAATCTTCAGAAGCAACTTCACGCTAAAACAATAGATGTCCAGGAAAAGAGAAGGATTATAACACACCTGAAAGGATTGGGCGAAGATATAGGACGCCGTATGAACAGCTTAAGGTCCAGCATAATAAATTAATATCTAAACCTTTAGTGGCTCAAGGGGGAATGAGCTATCCTTGTTATAATTATACCCCGACACAATTAGTGGGTAGACATTGCAAAATGAGTAGATGCTGTAATGGTATGACTATGACAGACCTGACAGAGCAAAAATGTAAGACTATACAGACCTTTTATGCCAAAGGGCAGGTACACTGCTCTGAGATAGTGAAACGTAACCATCGAGAGATGGCAAGAGCGGTGGAAAATATTTCAGAAGTAACACTTAAAGAATAATAGGAAGCATGGTAGAGGACGTGATGAAAAGAAAGGGGGCATTCACTCATTAAGTTGTTACAATAGTGTAAGGGTGAGACATCTAAAGAAAAAGTGTAGAAGCCCTCCATGCTCCCCCTTCTAAAAGAATACAGTGTTATACCTGATCAACTATCTGAGCTGGTGACAGAATTTCCCTTCGGATTTATTAACTGCATATCAAACAATAAACTTGAAAGTCATGCAGTATCATCCTCAGAGCAGTCTCAGAATGCTGAGGTTACTGCCCAGCAGTACCTATGAAGTACCTATGTCCCAGCTGCATGATATGACTCCTGTACAAGATTGGGATGATGATGGGTTTCAGGTAGATACTAGTATACATATTACATTACTGGTCCCAGAGGAGATCCCCAAGTATTTCCCAGAGTATTCTGTTAGACCCATAGTAGAAAGAGATATGGATGGTTAATAAATAAAGGTTCCTAATGTTTGTGTAGGATAAATTTGCAGTTAATAAGGGAGGGGCTGTCAGCTTTAGAGGATTATATTAGAATTTATATTACTGCTGCGTCCCGTGATAAATCATATGGAATTGTTGTATAGCATATAAATTATACAAATGTACTCCAGAAAGTGATACCTTTAAGCTATAGCATGTATGAGCCCAAGTAGCCAAGGATAAATTGAGATAATAGTGGTTGAGGTGGCTATTTGCAGTACTACACCTGTGCTAGAAATTATTGTAAAAGTGTGTGCAAAGAATTGCAATATACAAAACAAAAATGGTCGGTGCGCGCCGCAGGGGAGAGGGCGGCTTTATGATTCTCCCCGGTCATGATGCGACTTAGCCCCGCCTCTCTAGGCGGGGAGTTCTGCATATATACCTTGCTGGCCCAGACTCTGGTTACCAGTGTTTGGTTTTGACTTGTCTGCCTACACCTGCATTTATTGACCTGACTTCAGTGTGTTTGACTTCGGCTTTTCATTTGACTTTGCTTCTGTTTTGTCCTCCTGTACTCTGCAAGTGTCTTCTGGTTTTGACCCTGCTTGTTTCTCAACTACTCTCTGTCTGCTTGGCTGTTGCTTCCAGTCAGCTACTCGGTGCTCACCTGCTGGTCTCCCTGTCCCATCTTCTTGGGGTTCCCTGTCACTAGTGCAGCACAGGGACCGTTGACCAGTTGTCGCCCTGGGGCCTAGCCCAGGGGGGCAAGTAGGTAGGGACATGGGAGAGGGCTGGCGTAGAGATCCCCTGTCAATCTGCCCCTGCCAGTCCTAACAGAAACACTAGCCCATATTGGGTATCCGGTTCGACCTTCCTGTTTGACCCCTGATATGAAGGCTATTACTGCTCTTGTCAATCAAGTGCAAGTTTTGACAGGTATGGTGCAAGACCTGTCCACTCAGCTCCAGCAACAGGAGCAGACCGCTACTAGTACGTCGGTCACAACTCCTGCAGGTCGGAGGTCGAACCCAAGATCTCTCTACCTGATGTTTTCGATGGTGACTGTAGGACGTTTTTCTCTTTCCGGGAAGCGTGCAGGTTGTATTTCGAATTACGTCCCTACTCGTCGGGTTCTGAATACCAGGGGGTGGGCATTGTTATTTCCTGGGCATTCTAGCTACCTACCAACTCACTGTTCCACCAATCGGTAGATCCCTTTTTTACGGCCTTTGGGCAGATTTATGGTGAGCCAGATAGGTCAGGTTACGCCATGAGTAATTTATTGAGTCTTCAGCAGGGAAGATGTCCAGCGGAAAAATTCCGTTCCCAGTTTCGTCAGTTTTCTCACCAAAGTAGCGAAAGGTTTCAATAATGACTTGTGAAAGACCCTATGAACCCTCCATGTAGCTGGCAAATCAAGTTCATAAGCGAGCGGATTTACTACCCGCGTCATGACGAAGGGACCCACGTAACGTGGTGCCAGTTTCAACGACGGAACCTTTAATTTGAGATTTCTAAAAGACATATACCTTCTGTCCCACCCTGTATGGTTCAGATACTGATAGACTCCTCCCACTACGCAACTGCATACGATCCCCCATTGCTTCCAGATTCTTCTGTACTTCTTTCCATACTCCAGATGGAGTAGAAATAGCTATAAGGAACCAAGGATGCTGACCATATACGCAACGGAATGGAGACACCCCAGTGGAGGAACAAGTACGGTTGTTTAGCGCAAACTTTGCCAGCGGCAGGAATTCTGCCCACTGATGAGCCTTTTCGCTAGCAAACAACCGTAAATATTACACTAAATCCTGGTTCTTCCGCTCAGTCTGACCATTAGTTTGCGGGTGGAATGCTGACGAGAAGGAAAGCGACGTTCCCAGGTTCCTACAGAAGGCTTGCCAGAATTACGCAACAAACTGAACCCCGCGATCAGATACAATGTTCTCGGGCACCCCATGTAGACGAATGATTTCTTTTACAAAAATCTTGGCAAACTCTATAGCAGAAGTTAGCTTCTTTAGTGCCATGAAGTGTGCCATTTTTGAGAAGCGGTCCACAACAACCAGTATCATGGTGAATTTCTGAGACTCAGGCAGATCTGTGATAAAATCTACTGATAAATGCGACCACGGACGACACGCCACCGGTAATGGTCTCAGGGGCCCCTCCGGATGCCGCTGCCGACTTTTACTGTGTGCACAGACAGCATCCCTTAACAAAGTCGCAGAGCTCCCGCGACATGCCTGGCCACCAGTAGTGTCTAGAACAAAGATCCAGAGTCCTGTGAACCCCCGGATGACCTGCAAGAACAGATGAGTGAGACTCTTCAATGACCCTGAGACGTAAGGTCTCTGGCATAAACCATCTGCCCTCCAGCACCCCGAGGGAGCGCCCTGCTGACAACTCCGTATACGTGGAATGAGATCAGATTCTACAGCTGCCACCACCACCCCAGGTGCAAATATATTCTCTGGAGCCACTGTCTCACTTTCTGGCGAACCAAAACTCCATGAGAGGGCGTCTGCACATGGGCTATACCCAGATCTCCTGCTGATCTCCTGAGACAGTACAGCCCCTGCCCCTACCTCAGATGCATTGACCTCAATGAAGAACGGTCGCCGCGCATCAGGCTGTACTAGTAACGGGGCAGCAGCAAACGCCCTCTTGAGACATCTAAAAGCCTCTAGGGCCACTGGTGACCAAGTCGGCCCCCTTCTTGGTAAGATCAGTCAGGGGTTGCGCAATAACAGAATAATTCTTAATGAATTTACGGTAAAAATTTGCGAAACCTTAAAACTGCTGGAGCGCTTTCAGGTTATCTGGTCTGACCCATTGGGAGATTGCTGCCACTTTATCAGACTCCATCTGAATCTCCGTGGGTGAAATCACATAACCCAGGAAAGACACTTGTTTAGTGCCAAAATTGCATTTCTCCAACTTGACAAAAAGTTGGTACTCACGCAAACGAGTCAGAACCAGCCTCAGGTGCTGCACATGAGAATCCCAGTTTGGGGAGTACACCAGAATGTTATCGAGATATATGACCAAAAATACCCCCAGGAAGTCATAGAAGACCGCATTCATAAATCCCTAAAACACAGTGGGGGCATTAAAAAGTCTGAAGGGCATGACTAGACATTCAAAATGTCCTAACGGGGTGTTGAACGTGGTCTTCCACTTATCTCCCTCTCGGATGCAAATTAAATTGTAAGCCCCTCTTAAGTCCAATTTGGAAAACCAGTGGGCCCCTACCACCTGATTCCATAAGTCAGGAATCAGGGGCAAGGAGCACTGGTTCTTCACGGTAATTTTATTCAAAGCCCGATAATCCACACAAGGCCTCAAAGTCCCATCCTTCTTCTCTACAAAGAAGAGACCTGCCCTGGCAGGTGACCTGGATGGCCTGATATGTTGTTTGGCCAGAGACTCTGAGATATAGGACTTAAGGGCTTCGTGCTTATGCCCCGACAAATTGGAAATGGCTCCCTTAGGGATGGGACTGTCGGGGATCCAATCAATGCCACAGTCCCACTCCCTATGCCCCCAAAGCCTCAGACAGGTTCTTGGAAAATACGTCATGAAAATTACACAAATACCCCGGAATAAGTATGGCATCTGCTGAACACATGGATATAGTAGCTAAGTGACTATGACAGGACAACCCCCAATGTGTCAATTCCAGAGTGGACCAATCAAATCGGGGATTGTGCAGTGCCAACCAGGGCATACCAAGCACTACATCAACAGACATCCTTTCCATTAGTAGGAACAACAGATTCTCTGAATGGGGACTCTTGCTAACATGCACTCACAAAGACACTTGCTGACAAGCGCACACACACAGACACTTACTGACAGACACAGACACTTACTGACGGGCACACACACAGACACTTAGGCCTCCTTCCCACGAACGGATTTCCGCCGCGTAATTCGCGGCGAAAATCCGCTGCGTTGCACGCAGCTATTAGGTTCTATTGAACCTAATAGCTCCATGCTCACGATGCGTAATTCCACCGCGGAATTACGCACCGCGATTTCTCCCGTCCTCACCCGCAGCATGCTCTATTTTCTGCGGGTGAGGACGGGCTGTACGCACTGACGGCTTCCATTGCAGTCAATGGAAGCCGTCCGTTCACGCTATCTCCCGCTGTAACCAGCGGGAGATAGCGTGAAAAAACGCTTTCCCGCCCACCGCCGAGCGTCATATGACGCCAAATGACGCGGTCCGGCCGCGTCACGTGACACGGCTGGTGACGCGAGAGCGGTGGGCGGTGACGAGCGGTGACGAGCGGTGACGCGGCGGTGGTGGGCGGGGAAGCGATTTCACGCTATCTCCCGCAGGTAAGTATAGGGGCTCTGGGGGGCGCCGTGACGGGCTTCACAGCGGAATATTACGCTGCGGAGCCCGTCACGCTCGTGGGAAGGAGGCCTTACTGACGGGCACGCACACAGAATATACTTATCAGCCCGTAACAGCAGCAGACTTCTCTTCAGCAGCAGCTGAATGACATCACCCTCAGTGTTGGGACCTCTCTCCTTCCGGCAGCACTCTTTGGTCTGGTGCCGCTCCACTACCTCTGCCTGTTGGATGGATCCTTCAGCGGGCAATTCCCCAGCGGTTCCCTCGGTCTCCTGGCAACGGTTCCTGTGCCGCTCCGATGTCTCCCTTCTGCCCTGCTCGCATCGGGCGTCTGACGTCACTTCTGGTCAAATGCTTCCTGTCACGGGCACTTCAATATGATACTTGCATTGACTACTAATGTACCTGATGCCAGTAAGGCTTGTGTAGTCTTTGATGCCAGGGACACCTTCACTGGCACAGATGTTTATAGCAGCCACAGACACCCCCGCTGGCACTGAGTTTTGTAGTGACTACAGGCGCCCGCTGGCACTGATGCTTCCAGCGACTAGAGACGCCCACGCTGGCACTGATGCTTCCAGCGACTAGAGACATCCTGGCTGGCACTGATGCTTCCAGCGACTACAGACATCCCGGCTGGCACTGATGCTTCCAGCGACTACAGACATCCCGGCTGGCACTGATGCTTCCAGCAACTACAGACACCCCCGCTGGCACTGATGCTTCCAGCGACTACAGACACCCCTGCTGGCACTGATGCTTCCAGCGACTACAGACACCCCCGCTGGCACTGATGCTTCCAGCGACTACAGACACCCTGGCTGGCACTGATGCTTCCAGCGACTACAGACACCCCTGCTGGCACTGATGCTTCCAGCGACTACAGACACCCCCGCTGGCACTGATGCTTTCAGCGACTAGAGACATCCCGGCTGGCACTGATACTTGCAGAGGCCAACCAGTATGGAAATCCGCTCTGTGCTGAACACACTGGCCCAGAGAACAGCTGATCAGTAGGGGTCCCTAGTGATGGACTCCAACGATCTACTGTTCATACCTGGTCTTGAGAATCGGCCATCAATAGTTTACAACTGGACGATCCCTTTAATTCTCAAATCAAACTCAGCTACAAATCTGTAATTCAGGATAAAACAAACTGTAACCAAAACGTTTGGCTGAGTAGGTGAGGAGTAACAGGCACCGGCCAGGATGAGGACAACATAAAACATATGGGAGTGGGTTCTTATGGGCTAGCAATTACTTAATGCTAGTCTCTTAATTCTAGGTGGGCTGGTCTATAGTGGAGTGTAGGGGACAAAACATCTGTTCTGTGCTGCCTGAGGATGAAAAGGAAAGTTCAGACTTATTCTGGTGCAGCGATATCAATTATGTTTATTTTTTATTGCTTAGACTGTTATGGAAAGAAGCATAAGTAGCAACGTTTCGGCCCCAGGACAGGCCTTTTTCAAGCATGCTTGAAATGCTTGAAAAGGCCTGTCCCAGGCCGAAACGTCGCTAATTATACTTCTTATGGAGATTTAAATAAAGGCACAGGTTAGTGCTGAACCAGTTTTAACAAGAATCCCTGTGTGCTGCTACATCGTCAAATTTTTGATTCCTTTTAAAGCAGTTGCTCTGTAATTCCAGACTGTTGTGCCCTCTGAGGTCCTGCAGACTGCCGTCTAGGAGGTGGGGTGCCTCGTGTGTATATTGTGTATGTATATAAGGGAGTAGGGGTCAAATACGCTTTTTAGGATGTAATATTGATCATATATCCTTAGGACAGCAATATCAGACCAGTGGGAGCGCAACTTCCAGGAGCCCTATCATTTTAGTGTCTTTGGCCTGTGAGGTCATGCTCACAGATCACATGGCCCGTGCATCTCTGTCCCATTGAAGTGAATAGGAATGAGATGCAATACAAGCCACAACCACTATGCAATGTATGGCGCTGTGTTTTTAAACAAGATGAAGGTGAAGATAGAAATTGTATTCATCTGGAAGGCATCCAAGTAATCCGGTCTCATACTTAAAGGTTAAAAGAAAAGTTTATTTAGAATACGTTTTACTAGTTAAAGGTAAGTAAATAAGAAATACAAACAAGGAGACCCTCACAAAAAAAAAAAAAAAGAGCCAGAATCTAATGAAACACCAAAATGGTTGTATGTAAGTATGTTTTCTGGTTCTCCGCCATAAAGAGTCTCAATGTTAACATGAGGAATTTTCAAGAAATCGGCAATTCAGCAACAATAAACATACAATAAACTTAAAGAGCTTCTTACATCTATTAGTTAAACATGTCTGCATCCCCCCACACCTCATCAGAAAACCTTCTGGCCAAGAACATTGCTTTATCTTTACCATTTAGGCCTCATGTCCACGGGCGGATCGGATTCCGCATGCGGATTTCTACAGCGGCAGACCTGCGGAAACCATTTTCAGGAGATCGCGGATGTAATTGTTTTTCCGCACGGATAATCTGTGCAGAAAACAATCTGCCGCCCCCCCCCCCCCCTCCAGCCTTCTCCCCTTCACCCTAATTGATTTTAACTTTCCAATTCACAGTGCATCCACAATTGTATTTGCGGATACACTGTGGATCATCCGCACCCATTGACTTCTTTTGAGCCCGTCCACACAGAATCTGCACTGAAATAGAGCATGCTGCGATCTGTTTTCCATACCAAGCGGTCCGTACATTAAATCCGCACGCTTAAATTCAGCTGCGGATGCCTATGCTTCCCTAAGGGCAGATCGAATTGCGGATCTTCCACACGGGTCACCCACAAATAATTCCACAAATCAAATCCGCTCATGGACATTGGGCCTAAAAGGGTTGTCACACTTCTAGCTATTTTGCTGCAGGAAGCAGACAGCTCTGTTGGGATGAAAATGTATAAAAGTGGCTATTTGCAGCCCGCCATCTTGTATTCGAACAGCTATGGATGTTCAATGTATAAATTATAAGGATTGGATAACGGAGTCTTATAGACTTGCTGATTCTATTGTCACGTGCGCCTTCAGCCAATCACAGCCATTCAATGCTATCATTGAATGGCTGTAACTGGCTGACGGCGTGTGTATTAGCTTTCTGGAGGCGGGGATTTCAAGCCCCGCAATCAGAAAGCAATGCTGCGCCGGGGACGAGGAGCGAGCGACATCCTGCCGGAGCGCGACAGAACGCCGGGGGAGGTGAGTAATGATTTTTTTTTTTTACACTTTTTTTTTGGTATTACCGGCGTATAAGACGACCCCCGACTTCAGAGCAGATTTTTCGGGGTTCAAAAGTCGTCTTATACGCCGGTATATACGGTAAGTGAATAACTTCTGTATGGCTCATATTTAATACACAATGTATATTACAAAGTGCATTAATATGGCCATACAGAAGTGTATAACCCCACTTGCTATTGTGGGACAAACCCTTTAATAAATTGTGCTGTATCAGCCCACTTGTCCTTCTTTAAAGCCGTACCCGAACTTGTTGCCTTTCGAATTGACAATACACTCTATACATTGTGCAGTGGGCTAGATTGGTTTTGCAGGCTTAGTACAATTCATTTCAGTAGTACTCAGCCTGCAGTACCAACCCCAACCACTGTGCAAAGTACAGAGCTGTCTGCTTTCTGCAAAAAAAAAAAAAAAACAGCTAGAAGTGGGACAATCCCTTTAAAAAATACAAAGAGAGTGCAAAACAGTAACACAATAATATATTCCAGAGGTTGTTACATATAAGCAATCGGTTATTGCAAAGCTATTTTAATTATAAAGGGAGATTTAAAAGTCAGGGCCACCCAGCGTATCTTCTGAAGAAAAAGAGATACAAGTGGGTAACTTTGTAAAACAATTAGATAGGTGGGTGCAAACTTTTTGCCCTAGTGGTAGTTCCTATTGGCTATCTTGTTGGCAGCCGTCTTAGATTAAGCCTAAAATACTTCCATAGAAAAAGGATCATGGGATGCATAATTTATGAGCAGACTTTCATCAGAAAATGATAGGTGCAGTCATTTTTTTCAATATTTCCAACCATTTTAGAGTTATACATGATGTGATGTTGAGTATTAATAAAGTTATGTAAAAGTATATAGTGTGGAGGACAATGGCTGGATGTTCTTCAGGACACAAATGTCCTAAAAGTTTGGGAAATATTGTGAAAGCACAATAGTTAACAATCCCTAAAATAAGGAAGAATGGGAAACATTTAAAGAAACCAGTATGGATGAACACAGAACTTACACACATGTTAAAAACGAAGAAAAATATGTTAATCAAATGGAAAGAGGGCGGAATATCTAAAGAAGAATATAATGTGGCCCACAGAAACTGTAGGGCAAGTGTCAGAAAAGCTAAAACTAATAATGAATTGAGGCTTGCAACAGAGGCCAAAAGCAATAAAAAAGGATTTTGGGGGGTATGTCAAAAGCAAAACAAAAGTCAAAGATGCTATTGGATGATTACAAGATAAAAATGGTGAATTGGTTAAGAATGATGTTGAGAAGGCTGAACTTTTAAATTCCTATTTTGTATCTGTTTTCTTTCAGAAAGTAGATGGAACATCAGTTGAACTTCCCTGTGCTATTGGGGGGATAAAAGAATGCAGGCTATGTATAAGCAGAAAGATGGTGAGGGAACACTTAGCTAACTTAAATGAATTCAAGTCTCAAGGTCCAGATGAACTACATCCTAGAATACTAAAGGAAGCAGCGGAGGTAATTGCTGAACTACTCACCAAAATCTGTGAAAATTCCTGGAGAACAGGAGAAGTCCCAGAAGATTTGAAAAGGGCAAATGTCCCTATCTTCAAAAAAGGTGGATCCAGGAAACTATAGGCCTGTGAGCCTGACTTCTATACCGGGAAAGATCTTTGAACAAATTATTAAACAGCACGTATGCAGGAACTTGGATGAGAATGGAGTAATTAACCAGAACCACCATGGGTTTGTAACAAACAAGTCATGCTACATTAATCTAATTTCCTTCTATGACAGTATGTATCACCGACTGGGTTGATCAGGAAAATGTGGTGGATATAGTTTATCTTGACTTTAGTAAAGTATTTGACAAAGTATCTAATACTATACTTATTGAAAAAATGACCAAATATGGGATTGACAAGGCAACTGTTAGGTGGATTCACAACTGGCTCAGTGAGCAGACTCAAAGAGTGGTCCTAAATGTCTGCACATCTACGTGGAAGAATGTATCAAGTGGGGTACCAAAAGGCTCTATCCTAGGCCCAGTGTTGTTCAAAATTTTCCTAAATGATCTGGAGGAGGGAATTGATGGGAAACTGATCAAATCTATTGACGACACACAGCTAGGGGGGATATCTAACACTAGGGAAGAGAGAGAGAGAGTATTCAAAAAGATCTAGAAAAGCTTGCATAGTGAGCAGCAACAAACAGAATGGTATTTAACAAGGAGAAATGCAAAGTCCTACATCTGGGTAACTCTGCCATTCTATAATTCTACGACACTAATTGCATGACTTTTCAGGTACCTGAAGATGCTCTTAACAATCCAGGGCACAAATTAGATCATCTTGATGGTCACTAACAGAAGTTCACATTAGGTGGACGAGGCTTTCAATCAAGATAACCCAAGAGGACAGCCAGATTCAAAATATTAATATGGTTTATTCCCTACATAACCTTTCTATGGTTAAAATGTTTTGATTGTCGAGAAAAATATTTCCTACATTCTGGACATGAATACAGGTTTTTCCCTGTGTGACTTCTCTGATGTTTAACAAATTCTAATTTATCTGTAAAATATTGTTAACCGTCTAAAGAAGAAAATTGCTTCTCCCTTGTGTGAATTCTTTGATGTTTAATTAGATTTGACTTAGAGGTAAAACACTTCCCACATTCTGAACAGGAAAATGGCTTCTTCCCTGTGTGAATTCTCTGATGTCCAACAAGACTTGATTTATATGCAAAACACTTCCCACATTCTGAACAGGAAAATGGCTTTTCCCCTGTGTGAATTCTCTGATGTACAAGAAGACTTGATTTAGCGGTAAAACACTTCCCACATTCTGAACAGGAAAGTGGCATCCGCATTTTGTAATTTCTCTGATGATGTTTTTCTAGACTTGATTTAGAGTTAAAACACTTTCCACATTCTGAACATGTGGAAAATGACTTCTCTCTTGTGTGAGTTCTCTGATCTCTAACTAGATGGGTTTTCTGAGTAAAACACTTCCCACAATCTGAACAAGAAAATTGCTTCTCCCCTGTGTGAATTCTCTGATGTTCAACAAAATTTGACTTATGGGTAAAACGTTTCCCACATTCTGAACAGGAATATGGTTTCTCCCCTGTGTGAATTCTATGATGTTCAACAAGATTTGATTTATTGATAAAACCCATCCCACATTCTGAACAGGAAAATGGCTTCTCCCCTGTGTGAATTCCTTGATGATCAACAAGACTTGTTTTATAGGTAAAACACATCCCACATTCTAAACAGGAAAATGGTTTCTCTCCTGTGTGAATTTTCTGATGTTTAACAAGATGTGATTTATGTATAAAACTTTTTTCACATTCTGAACAAGAAAATGGCTTCTTCCCTGTATGAATTATCTGATGTTTAGCAAGATATGATTTTTCCGTAAAACATTTTTCACATTCAGGACAAGAAAATGGCTTCTCCCCTGTGTGATGTATCTGATGTTGAACAAGATGTGCTTTCTGGCTAAAACACTTCCCACATTCTGAACACGAAAATGGCTTCTCCCCTCTGTCAGCTGTTTCTTCTTCAACATCTCTTCCGTAAATGTTATGTTGCTTACTAGTGTGTGATGAATCAGAAGATGGAACCTCTATAAAAGGATCAGATGACAGATGTTTGCTGGGAAGGGCTGAGGGTACATCTGGGATAATGGCAGGCTCTTCATATGTATCTTGTATGATACCATCATCTTCCACTGTAGAACCTGAAGATATCAGATGTCCCTCTGATCTCCTGGTGTCGTCATCTGCCAAGAATTAAACAGATTTTTATATTTTTGAATATAACAATTATATTATTATTTTATTACATTTCTATATAAACTGTTCATACGCATTGTGAACAAGACAGGTTACACAAATCCCGCGCTCCAAAGTCTGTCGGTCGGTAATCGGTAAAGATTATGTATAAGGTTTTACTCATTTGAATGAGGGGTTCGCTGACATTAGAGATCCTCCTCCAGGGTCCATTTTAGCCTCTGAATTATCATTTGTTCCTCTAGGTTTCTTTTGGAGAGTCGGTATCTTCCGCTGTTTATTCCATTAGCATAGGACAATAGATACAATACAGGAGATGCAACACGTGTCAGAGGGCTAACAGAGACATGATAACAATCTAAGGTACTTCTTATAACTGGACGACCGGAAGTATGTACGTGCGTGCACCTGAAAGAAAGTGACCACCAAACTACATCCATGCGCACGCCTGACAGGAAGTGGAGGGAAATTTCTAGACACAATTCTGTGGCAATGCTCCGCTCACACGTTATTCACACAGATTTAGTATACTTATTAATGAAGCATCACCACATTCCTGAAAAGGATTTTATATGCATTAATACTCCAGAAACCGCATCCTTTTGTTTTTACCGAAAATCTACAAATTCCTTAGGAACCCCCCAGGACGCCCAATCACAGCCGAGATCAGGTCTATTACCAGTAATCTTTCAGAATATGTAGACCGCCATTTACAACGCTTTTTTATATACCTTCTGGGGCCCGACGGGTCACTGAATGTACCCGCTTTAAATTTTTGGATTTTACAGCGGTGGTCAGCATCTAATGAAATTAATGACACCAAAATCATCCTCCTGAGGTGAGGCAAACTGGTCAGAGTGTGGAGCAGGAAAAGCCTGTAGGCTAATTTACAGTTTCCTAATAGTTAATGTGATCCGTATTCCCTATACATAAAAAAGAAATCTTGGTATTTGTATAGCACCAACTTATTCCGCAGCACTTTCAGGTAATCATTATTTATTACCCCCCACCAAGCTGGGTTCTCATTTTACCAACCTCGGAAGGTTGACCCAGCTACCTGAATCATGCGGGGATTGAACTTGCAACCTTTAGGTCATAGGCAAGAGCTCCGTCAGGGAGATGTAGTGGCCCTGCCCGCCTGTGCTTGTCCACATGTCCGTTGTTAAGTGGACCTTGGCAGTAACCGCGTTGGTGAGGGCGCGTACAATGTTACGGGAGACGTGGTCGTGCAGGGCTGGGACGGCACATCGGGAAAAGTAGTGGCGACTGGGAACTGAGTAGCGCGGTGCCGCCGCCACCATCATACTTTTGAAGGACTCCGTTTCCACAACCCTATACGGCAGCATCTCCAGGCTGATAAATTTTGCTATGTTCACGGTTAACGCTTGAGCGTGCGGGTGAGTGGCGGCGTACTTGCGCTTGCGCTCAAACACTTGCGCTATCGACGGCTGGACGGTGCGCTGACAGACATTGGTGGATGGGGCTGCGGACTGCGGAGGTAAGGGTGTGGGTGCAGACCAGGAGACGGTAGTGCCTGTGTCCTGAGAGGGGGGTTGGATCTCAGTGGCAGGTTGGGGCACAGGGGAAGAGGCAGCGGTGCAAACCGGAGGCGGTGAACGGCCTTCGTCCCACCTTGTGGGGTGCTTGGCCATCACATGTCTGCGCATGCTGGTGGTGGTGAGGCTGTTGGTGGTGGCTCCCCGGATGATCTTGGCGCGACAAAGGTTGCACACCACTGTTCGTCGGTCGTCTGCACTCTCAGTGAAAAACTGCCAGACCTTAGAGCACCTCGGCCTCTGCAGGGTGGCATGGCGCGAGGGTGCGCTTTGGGAAACAGTTGGTGGATTATTCGGTCTGGCCCTGCCTCTACCCCTGGACACCGCACTGCCTCTTGCAACCTGCCCTGCTGCTGGCCTTGCCTCCCCCTCTGAAGACCTGTCCTGAGTAGGCATTGCAAACCAGGTGGGGTCAGTCACCTCATTGTCCTGCTGCTCTTTCTCCGAATCCTCTGTGCGCTCCTCCCTCGGACTTACTGCCCTCACTACTACCTGACTGCAAGACAACTGTGTCTCATCGTCATCGGCCTCCTCACCCACTGAAATGTCTTGAGACAGTTGCCGGAAGTCCCCAGCCTCATCCCCCGGACCCCGTGAACTTTCAAATGGTTGGGCATCAGCCACGATAAACTCCTCTGGTGGGAGAGGAACCACTGCTGCCCAATCTGAGCAGGGGCCCGAGAACAGTTCCTGGGAGTCAGCCCGATCCTGAGAATGTGTCATTGTAGTGGAGTGAGGAGGCTGGGAGGAAGGAGGAGCAGCAGCCAGAGGATTCGGATTTGCAGCAGTGGACGGCGCAGAACTGTGGGTGGACAATAGCTTGCTGGAAGCACTTTCTGCCATCCACGACAGGACCTGCTCACACTGCTCATTTTCTAATAAAGGTCTCACGCGTGGACCCATTAATTGTGCAATGAATGTGGGGACGCCAGAAACGTGCCTCTCTCCTAATCCCGAAGAAGTCGGCTGGGATACACCTGGATCAGGTGCTCGGCCTGTGCCCACACCCTGACTTGGGCCTCCGCGTCCTCGGCCGCGTCCACGTCCTCTAGGCCTACCCCTACCCCTCAGCATGCTGTATTACCAGTAATTCAGAAACAGAACGCTGTAAGAAATAATGTGGCGCAAGCCTGCTGTTAAACGTAGCCGGCTGCGTATGATTTTTTTTACGTTGTACACCCAGCACACACGTACCCAGAACGCTGAGGACTGTGAGAGGCAGGCCAAATAGATTTTTTGCCCTTTTTTTTTTTTAAGGAAAGGCCCACTGCGTATATTCAATCAATAATATATGTCTTCTGGCCCTGCCTACACAATTCTGTCCCTGGAGTATTACTGCAGGGCGCAATGCTCTGCACGGCCGATTTGGAAAAAAAAAAAAGGGCAACACTGCAAAAACCAGCCTCCACAGTACTGCACACGGTTAGATGTGGCCCTAAGAAAGACCGTGGGGGTTCTTGAAGCCTACAATCACTCCTAACACTCTCCCTGCCTAACCACCACTTCTGTCCCTGTAGTATTACTGCAGGGCGCAATGCTCTGCACGGCCGAGATACCAAAAAAAAACAAAACGGGTGCAACACTGCAAAAAAACAACCTCCACAGTACTGCACACGGTTAGATGTGGCCCTAAGAAAGACCGTGGGGGTTCTTGAAGCCTACAATCACTCGTAACACTCTCCCTGCCTAACCACCACTTCTGTCCCTGTAGTATTACTGCAGGGCGCAATGCTCTGCACGGCCGATACACCAAAAAAAAAAACGGGTGCAACACTGCAAAAAAAACAGCCTCCACAGTACTGCACACGGTTAGATGTGGCCCTAAGAAGGACCGTTGGGGTTCTTGAAGCCTACACTAACTCCTAACACTCTTCCTATAGCAGCTCCACTAAGACAGCTCTTTCCCTCAGCTATGTCAGACCTCATGTGTGGCGAGCCGCGGGAGGGGCCGATTTTTATACTCGGGTGACACCTGATCTCGCCAGCCACTCACTGCAGGGGGGTGGTATAGGGCTTGAACATCGCAGGGGGAAGTTGTAATGCCTTCCCTGTCTTTCAATTGGCCAGAAAAGCGCGCTAACGTCTCAGAGATGAAAGTGAAAGTAACCCGAACATCGCGTGGTGCTCGTTAAGAGTAACGAGCATCACGAACACCCTAATATTCGCCCGAGCATCAAGCTCGGACGAGTACGTTCGCTCATCTCTAAGGTTCATATTATAGGTTTATGTTACTCATGTTTTACCTTTCTATTAATTTAACACTTTTTATTGTATTTTTTTCTAATTGATGCTCATAACTTTCTCCACCTTTGATTTTATAACTCTTTGCAATTTGGACGCCTTTAGGACAAAAACAGCTTTTCCTTGCCATATTCTATGATATATTATCCCATGAGGACTATAAATGTGCTGCTGGTTCAGTAATAAGCATACTGAATCTATCTGAATAACATGTCTGAATGGAGCATACGCACGGAATTAAAGGGGTTGTCCCGCGCCGAAACGGGTGTTTTTTTTTTTTCAACCCCCCCCCCGTTCGGCGCGAGACAACCCCGATGCAGGGAGGTAAAGAAAGCTCACCGGAGCGCTTACCTTAATCCCCGCGCTCCGGTGACTTCTCTACTCACCGCTGAAGATGGCCTCTTCCTCCGTGGACCGCAGCTCTTCTGTGCGGTCCACTGCCGATTCCAGCCTCCTGATTGGCTGGAATCGGCACGTGACGGGGCGGAGCTACACGGAGCTACACGGAGCCCCATAGAAGACTGCAGAAGACCCGGACTGCGCAAGCGCGGCTAATTTGGCCATCGGAGGCCAGAAATTAGTCGGCTCCATGGGAACGAGGACGCCAGCAACGGAGCAGGTAAGTAAAAAACTTTTTATAACTTCTGTATGGCTCATAATTAATGCACAATGTACATTACAAAGTGCATTATTATGGCCATACAGAAGTGTATAGACCCACTTGCTGCCTCGGGACATCTCCTTTAAGTCTAGAATTTACCCAAAATTGTGTCTGGTCAGGCAAGCGTACGTACATAATTTGATGGCCATTTTTCTTCGCCTACGTGTCCGTATGGCATGTAGGATTTTTCTCATGTGTGCCAATCATGGGCGCAGGCATGTACACACTTCTGGGTGGATAAGAGCTGCTGACGCCCCTGCTGTAAACTGCCCTGAACTGCACTGCAACTACAGTCTGCTGATCATGTACGGCTGACCGGGGAATAAAGACGCCTTTATAAGCCCGGCACCGCCATTATCAGTGGGCACAGATATGTTTGTAGCCATTCACTAACCCAGCTGTCTGTTACTTGTACCAAGATGTGGGAAGTTCCTACTGAGCATGCCCAGTCCTTCTGGTTCCAGCAGCAGAGGAGAGGGACATGATAATAGTACTTGCACATGTGCGGGGGCAGCACTGGGGACGGGGGTCCAGGTCTGATAGAGTGATTGGATGTTGCAGAGACCCTGACATAGTGCATGGGGTATCAGCTGGGGGCAGATGGAAGGAGCAGCTGAATGCAGAATGAGGATGGCTTCTCCTTACACGGTGCCTGTGGCTCTACCAAAACATTAAAGGGGTTGTCCGGCCATAAACATTAGGTCTCATTACTTCTGTTTGCCCAATACAATGCACTTTGTAATATACATTGTGCATTGTAAATTAGGCAAACAGAAGTTATTCACTTACCTCTTGGCTGCCCCCCCCCCCCGTGTTGCTCCTCGGTTGCCATGGTTCCTGGTTCCGACAGGTCTCTAGTCCTCTTCTTGTCGGGACGACCAGGGACGCGCCTCTCCAGCACAGCTCTGCGCATGTGCAGAAGAACTTCAGCCTGGGAAGCTCAGTTCTGCCTGCAGGGGTTGTGTGTCTGCTGGCTCTTCAACTCCAAGGTAAGAATGAGAGGAGGGGCGGGCTCTCGTGGGGGGATGGGAGGAGGGAGGGAGGGGGGAGGATGGATGGATGGATGTGTGCAAGTGGCTGTCAGAAGTCCCGGGGGGGGGGGGGGGGGGGAGCGAGCGGCAGTGATGTGTGTGTGTGCAATGTCAGGAGACCCGGCTGTCAGAAGTCCCGGGGGGAGGGGGGAGGGGGGGGGGGTGCTGTTAGTGTACTTGTGTGTGGGCACTGTAAAGGGGGACTCTGTGGGGGAGGTCACAGGGGGGGCACTGTATAGGGACGCTGTGGATGGGGGGCATGTGGAGGGGGGCTACTTTGGAGTGCAGTGGGGGGACTCTGGGGGGGGGGGTGGCATGTGTAGGGGGGGTACTGCGGAGGGCACTGTGGGGGGGGGGAATACTGGGGGGGCACTGTTGAGGGGGGACTGTGGAGAATGCTATGGTTGGGGGGAATGAGGGGGGCTACTTTGGAGGGCACTGTAGGGGTGACACTGGGGGGCATGTGTAGGGGGTACTGTAGAGGGCACTGTTTGTGGCACTGTGGGCGTTCATTAGGGGGGCACTGTGGGAGAGTGCACTGTGGGGGGGGGTCATTGTGAGGGGGGGTCGCCGTGGGAGGGGCACTATGAGGGCATGTGAGTGTGGGGAAATGTTTTGTTTCACTTTAGCAGGGTGGGGGGCAGTAGGTAGCCTTGCAGTGGGGGGCTGCAGGAGAGTTCTCTCTGGTCTCTCCCCCGCCCCTCTCCATTCACTATACACTGTGCTGCTGTTTACACTCATGCCAGGAAATTTATCCTGACATGAGTGTATAACGCAGTCTCCCCTGGCCACACCCCCTCTGATTATAGTATGCAGCAGGGGGCGGGGCCTGGGCAGGGAGGGACTGTAGAGCAGTTCAATAGAGGTGGGCATGTCGTGGGCGGGGCTAGGACGTGAGCTGAGGGAGGCCATGAAATCCTGCCTTTTCATGTCTCTTACTACCATCGGGAGCGCGCACACAGAGGCGCCATCTTTGAAAGCTGCAGTGAAGATCAGAATCTAAGGTAAGAAACTGACATTGCAGCTGATCTGCCGGCCGGTTTGAGCCCCTGTATGCTGTCTGTTACTATCCTTACTGAAAGGAAAGCAGCAGCATTATAAAAATTTTTACCCTGTGTGGCCGGACAACCCCTTTAAGGGGAAATAACAAACTGTATATATCAGAAATACTCCATAAGGGGCCACGAGGGCCCGACGTCCTGTAGTGGAAGCTGAGCTCACATCCCAGCACCATGCAGCCTGAAGAGCATTCGTCAGACAACCCAGAATCGGCAGGTCGGCCATTGGCACCCCGTTCTCTTCACAGATGAGAGCAGCTTCACAATGAGCACATGTGACAGACATGAAAGCGTCTGCAGAGGATGGAGATTATCCAGATCTGATGTGTGATTGAGATGTTCCCTCAGTTCTTTTTAGCAGAAAATATTGAATGTTTAGGTTTACATAAAAATATTATATAACATTTACACTTTATTATATACTAGCTGATTACACGGCTTTGCCCATGTATTTTTTTTTTTAGACACGAAAAGAATTTAAACATGTGTGTATATATATATATAGTATTAGTTTAATATATTCGTATATGAGTAGGAGGTTGTCTGCGTAATATAATGGCATATGAGGAGGTCGTCTGTGTAATATTAGTATTTGAGGACGAGGAAGTTGTCTGTGTAAAATATTATTATCTGAGGAGCAGGTGGACTGTGTAATACTGGCGTAATTAAAAATCAAAAACTCCCCATCTTCCCCTGTAATTTTTGTTGCCAATAGCAACCAATCACAGCTCAGCTTTCATTTGTTATACTGCTGAGGTAAAATGAAAGCTGCACTGTGATTGGTTTCTGTGGGCAACACAGATTTAGTTTTGGACAGCTTTTATAAGAGTGGCTGCTGGGTTCATTTCTGTGTGGTACATAGTGGCTCAGTGCTGGTGGGAAGCTGCGTGGTAGTTGGAGCAGAGGAGGAGGTTGTCTGTGTAAGATATTATCTGGGAGCAGGAGGTCTGTGCAATATATTAGTATTAGAGGAGGAGGAGGTAGTCTGTGTAAGACTGAAATAAAAACCATCTGCTCAAGTACAATTCCGGCATTCGACACCTCTCCCCCCTGGGGTAGTGGGGTTGTCTTATCCCCCCCCCCCCAAAAAAAAAATTGTCAACACGGAATGACATATATGTATCAAGTTTGGTTGAAATTGTTCCAGGCGTCCATGAGTTATGGTGGCGCATACACACATCCTATTTTATATATATAGATAAATTGTGGCTGAATAAGGGAATATACAGCTGAAAACCCCGACAACACAGACTCTTCTCTACATGCAGTCTCACCTGGGGGGTCATCTATAGGAATCCCCTCCTTACACGGCTGATCCCCCCTCACATGTGTCTCTGTAGCATCAATAGGGATCAGATCTTCCTCCAGTTTCACCAGCTGTGAAATAAATATTGTAAAAGTCATCACACAGTTGGAGAAGTCGTGTGGAAGGTTTTATATGGCCAGAAAAGGTCATTAATTAGTATGAGGAGCCGGAATGACATGACAGCAGTAGTGATCTGGGCCAAATAGCTACAGGTCTCCTGTATAACTCCAACCTGTTGCTTCTTTATTCCAACCAGAAGTCTCCAGAACCAGAAAATAGTGATAAGATGCGGAGATCTAATGTCTGCGGTCGGCTGTAATCCTGCCATCTCCAGCTTTCTCATTACACAAGTATCAATCATATAATAAGACTAAACACAAGACCTTCCCAGCCGTCCTACAGACCAGGGGGGAGATTTCATGAGACCTTCTCTCCATCTACCTGATCATCCTGTGGAAGAAGAGGCCGGGGACATCTCTCCGCTGCTGTTCTCTTACTGGATCTACCTGCAGAAAACACAGACAGCCACTGAATTTATTCTCTACATACAAATAATAAAGGCCGTGTGGATTTAGTCCTGTCTATTACCTGGTGATGGGAGGGGTTGGTGGTCCTCCATCATGACGTCCTTGTACTGATCCTTGTGTCCTTCTAAATACTCCCACTCCTCCATGGAGAAATAGACAGTGACATCCTGACACCTTATAGGAACCTGACAACACAATGATACCGTCATCACCCAGACACGTTATACCGCCATAGTGTTACAGTATAATCTCCCAGCATTCCCAGCAGTGTTACCTCTCCAGTCAGCAGCTCAATCATCTTGTTGATGAGTTCTAGGATCTTCTGCTCATTGATCTCCTCCAGTATCAGGGGGTGAGGTGGAGGCCCTGTGATTGGGCTCAGGGGTCTCCCCCATCCATCAGACACCGGGGCCTGACAGCCATCACTAGAAGTCTTCTTCACTACAGTGTAATCCTGTTTATGAGAAGACACATCCATAAATATCCCTGCAGACATTTCTAGAGTCCTCCCAGTCTGGTCCGGCAGTTATGTCGGCTCTTCACATCTGTGTTCATCAGTTCTGTTGTTCTATTCTGTTGGCTGTTGCTGCAATAGTTTCCAGCATTCCGGCCGTCTTCACACTTGGCTGCAGCATTTACAGTACAGGCCATGCGGGGAGATTTATAAAATGTCTTTCACGCGGTGCCGGTATTTTCTATAACAAATCTACTTAGTCTTTGAGAACTGCGGCAGATTCTAAATCCACAGCGAGACTATTTATACTACGGATTTATGCTGCGGATTTTGAACTCCTGAAGAACAAAGGATAAAATCCGCAGCAGTTTGGCAAGTAAGTCCGCAGCATAATACGAGCCATTAAGATGCGGATTTGGCCAGTGCGGATTTACTGGGTAATAGCTGCAGGCTACCATTGTGGAACACCCGCAGTAATCACACTTCATGTGAAGGCGGCCAAAGGACTGAATCTGCAGTAAATCCTCGGCCATAGATGTGAACATAGACTGACAGAGATAAGAATGATGGAACGTGACATCATCCCCAGAATCTCTCACCTCTCCTGTAAGCTGGAAGAGTATCTCTAGGGTGAGGGTGAATATACTCTCCGCCATCTTGTCCCGGTTCCTGTCCATCCTTGTCGGGTCAATCAGGATAATTATCTGATATAGAAGATATCAGCCGAGTATCTTGAATGGGAAGAAGACGAGACAATGTAAAATCGAAGGGTCGAGATGGAATACACCCAAGTTTTCTAAAGGAATTAAGAGACATGATAGCTAGACAGCCATTTCTTATATTGACACTATTGAGACCGGGGTCATAGCACTGGATTGATGCATTGCCCATGTGGTTCCAATATGCAAAAAGGGGTCTGAAAGAGAGACTAGTAACTACAGACTGGTAAGTCTCGCTTCAATAATTGGAAAAATATTTGAGGGATTTCTGAGAGACGCCATCCTAGATTACCTCAAGGAAAACAACACCATAACCGCTCATCAGCATGGGGGAGGGGGGGGGGGGGTCGATCATGTCAGACCAATTTGATTAGCTTCTACAATGAAATACGTTCTAGGCTGGACCTGGAGAGTCTATTGATCTTGTATATCCATATTTCTCTAAAGCATTTGATACCGTGCCGAATAATAGGCTGATATATAAAATGAGGCAGCTCAGTCTGGGCAAAACCGTGTGCATCTGGGTAAGGAACTGGCTCAGAGATAGAAAGCAGAGGGTGGTAATAAATGGTTCATACTCTGATTGGGCGACAGGGTGTCACAGGGTTCAGTATTAGGCCCCATTCTGTTCAATATATTTATCAATGACCTGATAGAGGCACTGCACAGAAAAATATCAGTATTTGCAGATGATACAAAATTATATACGAAAATTAATACAACTGGAGACGATCTATGGCTACAAAATAACCTAGATAAGCTGGGGGCTTGGGTAGAAAAATGGAAAATGAAGTTCAATGTTGATAAATGTAAGGTTATGCACATGGGTAGGAGAAACGGATGTCACCAATATACACTAAATGGGGTACTGCTAGGGAAAAGTGATATAGAAAAGGACCTGGGGGTACTAGTGGGCTGTAGATTTAACTGGAGAAATCAATGCCAGTCAGCTGCTGCAAAAGCTAACAAAGTCTTGGGGTGCATTAAAAGAGGTATAGGGGCGAGGGACGAGAACATTATCCTCCCACTATATAAGGCACTTGTCAGGCCCCACATGGAATACTGTGTACAGTTCCGGACACCGGTGCTCAGGAAAGATGTTGCAGTGCTTGAAGGGGATGAAAGAAGGGCAACTAAACTAATAAACGGACCGAAAGGACTGGAATACCCAGAGAGGCATCAAAATTTGGATTATTCACCCTGAAAAAAATACGGTTAAGGGGCGATCAAATAACTATGTATAAATACATTACGGACAATACAAGGATCTCTCCCATGATCTGGTTATACTCAGGACTGCGATGGTTACAATACGGCATCCTCTATTTCTAGAGAAAAGCAGGTTTCATCACCAACTGAAAAGGGGGTTCTTTACTGTAAGAGTGGTGAGACTGTGGAACTCTCTGCCTGAGGATGTGGTGATGGTAAAATCCAGAGGAGTTTAAGATGGGACTAGATGCCTTTTTAGAGCGCTATGCTATTACAGGATATAGACATTAGCTGACCAACGGTGTTGTTGATCTCAAATGTTGATCCAGGGATTACTCTGCCTGCCATCATGGAGTCAGGAAGGAATTTTTTTCCTTCAAATGAGCTTGGCTTGTTGGGCTTCTTCTTGCCGTCCAAGGGGGAGGGGAGGTTTGATGCAGGAAGAATTAGATGAATATGGTTTTCATTAAGCCTAACATACTATGTGACGTACAAAATCCCCTATAATAATACAATTACCGGACATTCACCCCTCTTCCCTTACGCAACACTGCTGACCCCGAACACAACCCCCTCCACACCCCACTGCTCGGCCCCCACTGCTGGCCCGCAGTTCATTAGCACCATTATTAACCATCTTCTGTCTTCCTGACTATCAGGACTGCCGCCCAGCGGTAATGTTCCCAGCATTACCCGACTTGTCCCACGAACTCCAGACACACTGGGCGCAAGGCTGGAGAGGGGGCGGAGTCAGGTGATGCTGGGAACAGAGCGGCACTGGGTGATACATAGGGGGCACTATAACTAAGTGGGCCAACAAAGGCAGCCTTATAGTATAGTGGAGTCACAAAAGGACACCTGAATTATAGGGAAAGAGACATTACTGATTTGTCAGGTCACAGAAGATGCATTAGTACTACAGGGGAGTTACTGAGAGGTTAATTGGAGTAGCGTCAGGATGGACAGCGTGTGCAGAGACTAGTCATAGCTGGAAGAAGCCTTTATGGCGGTCTGGGCCCAGAGCAAGATGATAAATGTATGACCCCAAATCAGAGGGCACATCACCTGTGATCACTGAAGGTAACTTCACTGTATTCACTAATACTGGAGGTAACTGCACTGTATTCACTAATACTGGAAGTAACTGCACTGCAATCATTATCTCTGCCGCTGTGTTTGAGAGCTGTACTATCACTCTGAAGGGGTCAGTAAGCTTCCAACACTCAAGGTTATATGGAATACAAGAACTTAATGTGCGCAAGGATTTTTGATACATTTCTGTAAAATTAAAACCTGCTGATTACACTGGTTACACTGAATAATAGCCGCACGTCTCATTTTGAAGTTATTTAACTCCTTAGTGACCAAGCATTTTCTTCGTAACTCCTTTATTTATCCATCGATGTCACTGTATGAGGGCTTGTTTTTTGCAGGACGAGTTGTATTTTTCAATGGTACTATTAAATGTGCTGTATAATGTACTGAAAAACATTTAAAAAGTGAAGTAAAATGAAACAAACACATGAAATTCCGCTATCTTCCAGTGCGCCTTGTTTCTGCGGCCCATAAACTGCGACAAAACTGACAGAAGTTTGTTCTGTAGTTCAGTATAATTACTACGATACCAAACTTATGTAGTTTACTTTTTGCTGTACTACTTTTATTTTTTTTCAAAATCATTTAATTTAAAAAAAAATTATTTTCTGCTGCCATTTTCTGCGATCAAACATTTTTTTTTCCCATCCACATAGTTATGCATGGGCTCATTTCTTGCGGGACGTCCTGTAGTTTACGTTATTACCATATTGGAATACATATGAATTTATGCTCATTTTTAAATTACATTTTTTCTTGGAGACAGAATGACCAATAAGCACATTTTTGGGTTTTTAATTGTTTTTTTGGATGATGTTCAACATACGGGGTAAATAATGCATTACTTTGATAGATCGGACCTTTATGGATGCAGCAATACTTAACATGTATTTTTGTTGTATGATTTTGATTCTTTAATTGAGTCTAACCAATGACCTGTAAAAACACAGTTCATTAATTACAACTTACTGGTGGATGATCTGCAGTCTTTACGCCACGTGGAAACATACCCTATATGTTACACAAACCTACCGTTATAGTGTTCAGTCAGCACGCGGTGTGTACCCTATATGTTACATTAACCTACCCTTATAGTGTTCAGTCAGCACGCGGTGTGTACCCTATATGTTACACAAACCTACCCTTATAGTGTTCAGTCAGCACGCGGTGTGTACTCTATATGTTACATAAACCTAACCTTATAGTGTTCAGTCAGCATGCGGTGTGTACCCTATATGTTACATAAACCTACCCTTATAGTGTTCAGTCAGCACGCGGTACGTACCCTATATGTTACACAAACCTACCCTTATAGTGTTCAGTCAGCACGCGGTGTGTACCCTATATGTTACACAAACCTACCCTTATAGTGTTCAGTCAGCAAGCGGTGTGTACCCTATATGTTACATTAACCTACCCTTATAGTGTTCAGCCAGCACGCGGTGCGTACCCTATATGTTACACAAACCTACCCTTATAGTGTTTGGTCAGCATGCGGTGTGTAACAGTGATTGTGAAATAGTTGTGCAATCACTTTTGTTATTCTTTTAATTAAGCAAGGTTAATCGAGTCGACTGGATTAATTGTAAAGGCAAATTTCCAAAAAATACAATACAATGGCAATTAGATTACATTATTCCCATTGAAAAACATGGCAGAAAAAAACAGATATCATATTTGAATTTAGCGCAAGTAACTACAAGCCGCTTATCTGTTACAAAAATTGTGTTCCACAGTGTAATCTTCATTAATCAATCCAACTGCAGTGAGGCTATATTCAAACGTGGAGCTTTAGGCCTGTTCACACGGGTGATGCGATATTGTGGCGGGAAAAATCGCAGCGATATCACATCGGTGGTGTAAGCAATATCGCAATTTTGTGGTGCCATAAAGTCACACGTGGTGCAACAAAGTTGCGCGACTTTGTAGTACTACGTGCGAGGATTTTTGGGGGTGTGACTTGAAATATAACCCCTACTTCGAAAATCCCGCAATTTTGGAGCCTGGAATAGCTAAAACACCTGGCCGATGTCCTCCTGTGCTACTGAGGATTGAATAGAGTCCCCTCTAGGGCGGATCCGTGACCACAGGCACATACGGGACCCACGGCCTAGCGAGGCCTGCACATTCCCGGCCTTGATTACTGAAACTATCCAGGCATTCACTGCAAACGAGTAGACAGTAACAGCCTCACCTGCTAGCTGAGGAGCTCGCCGCGGACCCAACCTTTCTCTGGGGAGCGGTGGTGAGGAGGAAAGTCACTACGGTGCTGTGCAGCTGCTTGGTTCAGCAGGAGAGAAGGAGAGGAGAGGCATTGAGCCTGCTCCGCTGTGGAGAGGGGGAGTCTGCCGGCTCTGAGCCCATGATGACTGCAGCAGCTCATCAATCAGGGGGACCCTGGTTCTCACACCAGAGCATCAGGATAATGCTCTCCAAGTAATAGCCTATCTCGCTCATCAACCTCAGGAGACACTACAAGCTGCCACGGTGGCACAAGATGTATCCCAATTTCTTATGCCGATGTTTGACAAACGCGCCCTCTCACTTATAACCACAAATGCCCAGAAGATTACAGAACTAGAAAATAAAGTGGGTTCTCAGGAGATCTCAGTCTCCAACAATCAATTACCATATGTTGAGAAATGGAGCAGAAACTGAAGGAGAAGCTTGAGGATTCGGAGAATCAAGACTGCAGAAACAACTTGCGCTTCATAGGTATCCCAGGGAACATCATGGGTTGTGAATTGCTTACTCTCCTGACGGAGCAGCTCCCTAAAGCTCTACCTCCAGACATACCCATTGATAACACCTGTATAGAAAGAGTCCATAGAATTGGACCCCACAGACCTCCAGATGCAGGAAACCAACGTCCCAGATGAGTAAAAGCGAGATATCTAAACTGGACAGTTAAGGAGAGGATCCTGAGAGATTACTGCGGTCAATCAACTTTACAGATCAGAGATTTCAAAGTGCTGATTTTCCAGGACTTTTGGCGCTTGTCTCCCAGAAACACAGGACCTTCTCCCCAATTTGTCGCTATCTTCACAAGAAAAATATACAGCTCCAACTCCTGCTCCCGGCCAGGCTTAAAACGCAACATAATGTTCAATACCTGATATACGATGACCCAAGGTCAGCAGGTCGATATTTCAACCTCAACAAAGATGGTCACCTGCAATAAAACAGGCTTTGGGAAACACTGACGTTCTCCAGTAGGCAAGAGGCTTAGAGCCGGAGATCACATTGACCCTTCAGGGCAGCAGTACCTTTTCTTTCTCTTATTTCATTTTTTTTGTATTCATTTTGATCTGGTAACTATACAACTAAGAATGTTAATGGTTAATTTTGATGGTTGTACTGTTCTGACGCCAAGATGTTTTTCCTCTCCGCTGCCTCCCAGGTTGAGCTGGCTGGCGCGTGGGTTCCTGACCTGCATCTATCTGATCCTACGTTGCTCGCTGGGATGATGGGGAACAAGGTAATAAATATTAACTTGACACACACTAATCCACTCTTGTCACTATGACAAACACCAGGTATACATCACAACAAGAATACATGAGCTCCATCGACATTAAAGGGGTTGTCCCGCGCCGAAACAGGTTTTTTTTTTTTTCAACCCCCCCCCCCCCAGTTCGCCGCGAGACAACCCCGATGCAGGGGTTAAAAAAGAACACCGGAGAGCGCTTACCTGAATCCCCGCGCTCCGGTGACTTCTTACTTACCTGATGAAGATGGCCGCGGAGATCTCACTCGGTGGACCGCAGGGCTTCTGTGCGGTCCATTGCCGATTCCAGCCTCCTGATTGGCTGGAATCGGCACGTGACGGGGCGGAGCTACACGGAGCCGGCATCCAACACGAGCAGCCCCATTGAAAAAAGAAGACCGGGACTGCACAAGCGCGGCTAATTTGGCCATTAGACGGCGAAAATTAGTCGGCTCCATGGAAACGAGGACGCTAGCAACGGAGCAGGTAAGTAAAAAACTTTTTATAACTTCTGTATGGCTCATAATTAATGCACAATGTACATTACAAAGTGCATTAATATGGCCATACAGAAGTGTGTAGACCCACTTGCTGCCGCGGGACAACCCCTTTAAATTGGTTTCGTGGAATGTGACGGGCCTCAACACACCGATCAAGCAT
Source organism: Eleutherodactylus coqui (assembly GCF_035609145.1). Classification (NCBI taxonomy): domain Eukaryota; kingdom Metazoa; phylum Chordata; class Amphibia; order Anura; family Eleutherodactylidae; genus Eleutherodactylus; species Eleutherodactylus coqui. The sequence goes on along the minus strand of NC_089840.1, from coordinate 284,698,479 downwards.
AAGAAGGTCCTCACTCACTTGAGGCGCCTTGGACCGGATGTGGTCTTTTTACAGTAAATGCATTGGCAGTCTGCATCAGGAGCCTCCTTGAGGGCCTAGACTCCTGCTATACATCCCAGACTCGTGGCGTGGCCATTCTCTTTCGAAGGGGCTTGTCATCCCCCATAGTAGAGGAGCTAATTGATGAAGAGGGTAGACATCTGCTATAAACAGTAAATATATACAATAAACAATATGCTTTCCTCAATATATATACCCCAAATCATCCAAACAGTAATTTTTTATCCAAAATTACCTCTTTTCTACTTCATAGACAGGACACACACTTAGTTGTAGGGGGAACTTTAACACCACTATTTGCCTAACCCTACACAAATACTCACTAAATGTGTCCCACATGCAACCCTCTAAAGATCTGGCCTATCTCATGGAACTGGGAATGCTTTGTGACCTCTGGTGCATGACCAGTACCACTTCCAGAGAATATACAGTTTATTCCTTGGCCCACCAGAGCTTCTCCAGGATAGATTTCTTTCTTATTGCACTCTCCCTATTTGAAAGGCTCTCCGCCATAGAAATACTACCCATAGCGATCACGGACAACGCCCCGATTAGTATGACCCTCATCGGTAGAAACTTAGCAGTAAGGATTAGAACCTGGCCTTTTCCATTACATCTATACAATTCAGAAGATTTTCACAAATACTTAAAAACACATTGGGCTAACTATTTGAACAACGATATTGAACACTTAAATAACACCCCTCTGCTTTGGGTGATGCCCAAACCAGTGATGAGAGGCCATGTGATAAGCTTCGTCTCATTTAAGCGGAAACAGATCAGGTCTCAATTCAGTAAACTCCAACATTCCCTGCTGACTGCACAGCGGCAGCTCGCCGCTCCCCTTCCCAACAAGACAAACTAAACAAACTTTAGAAGCTTTCGTGCAATGGCAGGCAGTTTGGCTCACTAAACTGGAACAGAATAAATTTTACCGCCAAGCCAATAAACCTGGCAGATTGCTGGCAAGTATAGCAAACTCACAACAAAAACACAAACCAATCACATATATCACAGACCCACGCACAGGGGTGAGATACTCCGAACAAACAGACATAGAGGGGACCATATGCGACTACTTTGAAGACATCTATAGGGCAACCCCCACTGACATGAAGAAGATAGACTCCTGGCAACAGTCTCTTGTATTACCCAAACTCACACCGGACCAGGTAGCCTTCCTGGAATCACTGTTCTCGGAACAGAAGATACGGGAGGTAATCATGGCTGCACCAAATAATAATACCCCAGGCCCCCAATGTAGTGAGTATTACAAGATCCTGCTGACAGAGATGGCTCTTACAGCAACCAAACTATTATATATATTCCTAAAATACACAGGTTGACTTGATTCTAGACTCCAGGACCAAACTCCTTCTTAAACCCAATAAAGATCCCTACTAGTCCAGTCCTATTGCCAATTTCCCTACTAAATAGTGATTATAAATTCCTGACAAAGGCTCTAGCCAGCCGCCTCCAAAGCCTACTCTCCACTCTCATACATCCCTCCCAATGAGGATTCACAATATGCAGACACTTCCAACAAAAATATATGAACGGCCATCGCTGCAACGATAGACGCTGGTAAACCGCACGCCCCTCAGATGTTACAACTTGCCCTAGATGCAGAAAAGGCGTTTGACAAAGTGCCTTGTCCTTTTTTAAATTCTACCCTACAACATGGGAAATTTGGAGCAAATTTTTACAATTTCATACAATATATCCAATCAGAAATAAACCCCACTTTCATGGTAAACGGTCATATAACCCAACCTATAGATATCGTTAGGGGAACTAGACAGGGTTGCCCCCTCTCGCCCCTACTATTTAATTTTTCACTGGACCCCCTACTTTATCATTTTCAGCCAGTGCCATTAGTACAGACAATCCAAGCGAGCCACCCTGATATTTCGGTAGCAGCGTTCGGGGAGGACATACTTCTAATCATTAACCCGTCTAAGTCTCTCTCACTGATCCTGCGGGACCTTCGGGAACTGGGCTCTCCGTTGGGATATTTTCTTAGCCTGGAGAAATTGGAGGCTCTATTGCTGAACGGCCCATCGCGACCGAGCTGGACTCATAGACACTCATATTTACATTTGACAATTGCTTTCACTGCCGGGAGGCGGGGGTGGGTCTCCGCCATTGCTTGTGGGACTGCACGGTACTTCACAACTTTCGGATCACAGGACACAGATTCACTACAACACATCTACCGTCGGCCTGTCTGTTTAACCCGACATGGGCAATTTTTTTCCTTTTCAATAATTTTTATTGGTTTTATAATAAACAAACAAAAATAAGAGAAATTTTACATATTTGTTGCGTTAGAATTAGAGATGAGCGAACGTACTCGTCTGAGCTTGATGCTCGGGCGAATATTAGGGTGTTCGGGATGCTCGTTACTCTTAACGAGCACCACGCGATGTTCCGGTTACTTTCAGTTTCCTCTCTGAGACGTTAGCGCGCTTTTCTGGCCAATTGAAAGACAGGGAAGGCATTACAACTTCCCCCTGTGACGTTCAAGCCCTATACCACCCCCCTGCTGTGAGTGGCTGGGGAGATCAGATGTCACCCGAGTATAAAAGTCGGCCCCTCCCGCGGCTCGCCTCAGATGCCTTGTGAGTTAGCTGAGGGAAAGTCCAGTTGTGTTGGAGTTGCTGTAGGGAGAGTGTTTGTAGTGAGTGTAGGCTTCAAGAACCCCAACGGTCCTTCTTAGGGCCACATCTACCTGTGTGCAGGCTGCTGTTAGCTGTGTTGCATTTTTTTTTTTTTCTCAAAATCGGCTGTGCAGAGCATTGCACCCTGCATTAGGGACAGAAGTGGTGGTTAGGCAGGGAGAGTGCTAGGAGTGAGTGTAGGCTTCAAGTACCCCAACGGTCCTTTCTAGGGCCACATTTAACCGTGTGGAGTACTGTGCAGGCTGCTGTTAGCTGTGTTGCATTTTTTTTTTTTCTCAAAATCGGCTGTGCAGAGCATTGCACCCTCCATTGATACTACAGGGACAGAATTGTGTAGGCAGGGCCACAACACAGTTATTATTCATTGAATAGACGCAGTGGGCCTTTCCTTTTAAAAAAAGGGAAAAAAGTATATTTGGCCTGACTCTGACACTCCTCAGGGCTCTGGGTACGTGTGTGCTGCGTGGAGAACGTAAAAAAATCAGACGTAGCCAGCTACGTTTTACAGCAGGCTTGCGCCACTTTCTTTCCTGCCTGTGAAATTCCTTGCTCTGCTCTAGTTAATAACTCTGCAACACTAAAGTTCTGTGACACATTAGCAGGGGCACAACACAGTTATTATTCATTGAATAGACGCAGTGGGCCTTTCCTTTTAAAAAAAAGGGAAAAAATTATACTTGGCCTGCCTCTGTCAGTCCTAAGGGCTCTGGGTACGTGTGTGCTGCGTGGAGAACGTAAAAATAATCAGACGCAGCCAGCTACGGTTTACTGCAGGCTTGCGCCAATTTCTTTCCTGCCTGGGAAATACCTGCTCTGCCAAAGTTAATAACTCTGCAACACTGCAGTTCTGTGACACATTTGCAGGGGCACAACACAGTTATTAAACTTATTATTCATTGAATAGACGCAGTGGGCCTTTTCTTTTAAAAAAAAGGGAAAAAAGTATATTTGGCCTGCCTCTGACACTCCTCAGGGCTCTGGGTACGTGTGTGCTGCGTGGAGAACGTAAAAAAATCAGACGCAGCCAGCTACGTTTTACAGCAGGCTTGCGCCACTTTCTTTCCTGCCTGTGAAATTCCTTGCTCTGCTCTAGTTAATAACTCTGCAACACTAAAGTTCTGTGACACATTTGCAGGGGCACAACACAGTTATTAAACTTATTATTCATTGAATAGTTGCAGTGGGCCTTTCCTTTTAAAAAAAAGGGAAAAAAGTATATTTGGCCTGCAGGCTTGCGCCTATTTATTTCCTGCCTGGGAAATCAAATCACTGGTAATACAGCATGCTGAGGGGTAGGGGTAGGCCTAGAGGACGTGGACGCGGCCGAGGACGCGGAGGCCCAAGTCAGGGTGTGGGCACAGGACGAGCTCCTGATCCAGGTGTATCGCAGCCGACTGCTGCGCGATTAGGAGAGAGGCACGTTTCTGGCGTACCGACATTCATCGCACAATTCATGGGTCCACGCGGGAGACCTTTATTAGAAAATGAGCAGTGTGAGCAGGTCCTGTCGTGGATGGCAGAAAGTGCTTCGAGCAACCTATCGTCCACCCACAGTTCTGCGCCGTCCACTGCTGCAAATCCGAATCCTCTGGCTGCTGCTCCTCCTTCCTCCCAGCCTCCTCACTCCACTACAATGACACATGCTCAGGAGGGGGAAGACTCCCAGGAACTGTTCTCGGGCCCCTGCTCAGATTGGGCAGCAGTGGTTCCTCTCCCACCAGAGGAGTTTATCGTCACTGATGCCCAACCATTGCAAAGTTCCCGGGGTCCGGGGGATGAGGCTGGGGACTTCCGGCAACTGTCTCAAGACCTTTCAGTGGGTGAGGAGGACGATGACGATGAGACACAGTTGTCTATCGGTGAGGTAGTAGTAAGGGCAGTAAGTCCGAGGGAGGAGCGCACAGAGGATTCTGAGGAAGAGCAGCAGGACGATGAGGTGACTGACCCCACCTGGTTTGCAACGCCTACTCAGGACAGGTCTTCAGAGGGGGAGGCAAGGGCAGCAGCAGGGCAGGTTGCAAGAGGCAGTGCGGTGGCCAGGGGTAGAGGCAGGGCCAGACCGAATAATCCACCAACTGTTTCCCAAAGCGCACCCTCACGCCATGCCACCCTGCAGAGGCCGAGGTGCTCTAAGGTCTGGCAGTATTTCACCGAGACGCCTGACGACCGACGAACAGTGGTGTGCAACCTTTGTCGCGCCAAGATCAGCCGGGGAGCCACCACTAACAGCCTCACCACCACCAGCATGCGCAGACATATGATGGCCAAGCACCCCACAAGGTGGGACGAAGGCCATTCACCGCCTCCGGTTTGCACCGCTGCCTCTCCCCCTGTGCCCCAACCTGCCACTGAGATCCACCCCCCCTCTCAGGACACAGGCACTACCATCTCCTGGCCTGCACCCACACCCTCACCTCCGCTGTCCTTGGCCCCATCCACCAATGTCTGTCAGCGCACCGTCCAGCCGTCGCTAGCGCAACTGTTGGAGCGCAAGTACGCCGCCACTCACCCGCACGCTCAAGCGTTAACCGTCCACATAGCCAAATTTATCTGCCTTGAGATGCTGCCGTATAGGGTTGTGGAAACGGAGTCCTTCAAAAGTATGATGGCGGCGGCGGCCCCGCGCTACTCAGTTCCCAGTCGGCACTACTTTTCCCGATGTGCCGTCCCAGCCCTGCACGACCACGTCTCCCGCAACATTGTACGCGCCCTCACCAACGCGGTTACTGCCAAGGTCCACTTAACAACGGACACGTGGACAAGCACAGGCGGGCAGGGCCACTACATCTCCCTGACGGCACATTGGGTGAATTTAGTGGAGGCTGGGACAGAGTCAGAGCCTGGGACCGCTCACGTCCTACCCACCCCCAGAATTGCGGGCCCCAGCTCGGTGGTGGTATCTGCGGCGGTGTATGCTTCCTCCACTAAAGCACCCTCCTCCTCCTCCGCAACCTCTGTCTCGCAATCAAGATGTGTCAGCAGCAGCACGTCGCCAGCAGTCGGTGTCGCGCGGCGTGGCAGCACAGCGGTGGGCAAGCGTCAGCAGGCCATGCTGAAACTACTCAGCTTAGGAGATAAGAGGCACACGGCCCACGAACTGCTGCAGGGTCTGACAGAGCAGACCGACCGCTGGCTTGCGCCGCTGAGCCTCCAACCGGGCATGGTCGTGTGTGACAACGGCCGTAACCTGGTGGCGGCTCTGCAGCTCGGCAGCCTCACGCACGTGCCATGCCTGGCCCACGTCTTTAATTTGGTGGTTCAGCGCTTTCTGAAAAGCTACCCACGCTTGTCAGACCTGCTCGTAAAGGTGCGCACATTTCCGCAAGTCCCACACGGACGCTGCCACCCTGCGCACCCTGCAACATCGCTTTAATCTGCCAGTGCACCGACTGCTGTGCGACGTGCCCACACGGTGGAACTCTACGCTCCACATGTTGGCCAGGCTCTATGAGCAGCGTAGAGCTATACTGGAATATCAACTCCAACATGGGCGGCGTAGTGGGAGTCAGCCTCCTCAATTATTTTCAGAAGAGTGGGGCTGGTTGGCAGACATCTGCCAGGTCCTTGGAAACTTTGAGCAGTCTACCCAGGTGGTGAGCGGCGATGCTGCAATCATTAGCGTCACCATTCCTCTGCTATGCATCTTGAAAAGTTCCCTGCAAAGCATAAAGGCAGATGCTTTGCGCTCGGAAACGGAGGCGGGGGAAGACAGTATGTCGCTGGATAGTCAGAGCACCCTCCTGTCTATATCTCAGCGCGTTCAGGAGGAGGAGGAGGAGCATGAGGAGGATGAGGAGGAGGGGAAAGAGACAGCTTGGCCCACTGCTGACGGTACCCATGCTGCTTGCCTGTCATCCTTTCAGCGTGTATGGCCTGAGGAGGAGGAGGAGGATCCTGAAAGTGATCTTCCTAGTGAAGACAGCCATGTGTTGCGTACAGGTACCCTGGCACACATGGCTGACTTCATGTTAAGATGCCTTTCTCGTGACCCTCGCGTTACACGCATTCTGGCCACTACGGATTACTGGGTGTACAAATTGATCGACCCACGGTATAAGGAGAACCTTCACACTCTCATTCCCGAAGAGGAAAGGGGTTCGAGAGTGCTGCTATACCACAGGACCCTTGCGGACAAGCTGATGGTAAAATTCCCATCCGACAGCGCTCGTGGCAGAAGGCGCAGTTCCGAGGGCCAGGTAGCAGGGGAGGTGCGGAGATCGAGCAGCATGTACAGCACAGACAGTGCAACAGTCTTTAAGGGCCTGGACAGCTTTATGGCTCCCCACCAAGACTGTGTCACCGCTCCCCAGTCAAGGCTGAGTCGGCGGGAGCACTGTAAAAGGATGGTGAGGGAGTACGTAGCCGATCGCACGACCGTCCTCCGTGACGCCTCTGCCACCTACAACTACTGGGTGTCGAAGCTGGACACGTGGCCTGAACTAGCGCTGTATGCCCTGGAGGTGCTTGCTTGTCCTGCGGCTAGCGTCTTGTCGGAGAGGGTGTTTAGTGCGGCTGGGGGAATCATCACAGATAAGCGTACCCGCCTGTCAACCGACAGTGCCGACAGGCTAACACTCATCAAGATGAACAAAGCCTGGATTTCCCCAGACTTCTCTTCTCCACCAGCGGACAGCAGCGATACCTAAGCAATACGTAGGCTGCACCCGCGGATGGAAGCATCGTTCTCTCTCACCATCCAAAACGGGGACATTTCTGCTTCATCAATCTGTGTATAATATTCCTCCTCCTCCTCCTGCTCCTCCTCCTGAAACCTCACGTAATCACGCAGAACGGGCAATTTTTCTTAGGGCCACAAGGCTCACTCATCTAATTTTTCTAAACAATTTTTATACGTTTCAATGCTCTTAAAAGCGTTGAAACTTTAACTTGAACCAATTTTTCGTTAAACTGGGCTGCCTCCAGGCCTAGTTACCACTTAAGCCACATTAACCAAAGCGATTAATGGGTTTCACCTGCCATCTTGGTTGGGCATGGCCAATTTTTTCTGAGGTACATTACTACTGTTGGTACACCAATTTTTTGGGGCCCTCACCTACAGTGTAATCATAGTATTTTCTATGTTCTTCGCCTGCACTCATGGTACAGAAAGGTGTGTGGGGTTGGCCTACACTTTAGCTACATAAATGTAACTGGGGCCTTGTCTATACTGCAGCTACTGAAATGTGAAAGAGACTGTTATCTCCCTAAACTGCTGCAATGGGAATGTTACTGTGGCCTGCCTTGACTGCTACTATTACTGAAATGGAACTAAGACTGCGCTCCCACTATACTGCTGCTTCGGAATTGTTCCTGGGGCCTGTGTAGGCTGCTACTATTACTGAAATGGAACTAAGATTGCGCTCCCACTATACTGCTGCTTCGGAATTGTTACTGGGGCCTGTGTAGGCTGCTACTATTACTGAAATGGAACTAAGACTGTGCTCCCCCTATAATGCTGCTAGTGATATGTTAGTGGGGCCTGTCGCTAATGCTACGGCTGAAATGTTACTAATTATGGGCTTTGCCTATACCGCTGCTAATGGTATGTCTCTGGGGTGTGGAAACAGAGGCTTCCCAAAGACATGATGGCGGCGAGGCCATTTCCCACCAACGCTGTTACTGTTAAGGTGCATATAACCATGGACACGTGGAGAGGACACATAGTGCCTCAAAAACATCCCCCTCCTCCTCCAACAATGAAAACATTCTTGGCAAATGCCTTTGCATTGGTTCGTCTGGTGGCAGTCCAGGAATTTCACCTTTACCGACACAACAAGAGAGCCCCCCCACCATCCCCCCGCCACGGCCCACTTAATCCTGGCCACATTCCGAAAACCAACAAAATAAAACCGCGCTACTAGGTCCGCAGTCACCACCACATTACCACTAACGCGGTTACTGTTAAGGTACATATTACCAGTCTGACTGGGGCATGCAGTGTGGGCCGAAGCCCACCTGCATTTAGCACGACATTACTACCTCAGCTGTGTTGGGCAATGCAATGGGATATATTTATGTACCGCCGGTGGCTTCCTGGCACCCACCCATGCTGTGGGTCCACAGGGAGTTTAACCTACATGTGTCCACTTGTAAAGAACCCCAGTCTGACTGGGGCATGCAGTGTGGGCCGAAGCCAACCTGCATTAAGCACGACATTACTACCTCAGCTGTGTTGGGCAATGCAATGGGATATTTTTATGTACCGCCGGTGGGTTCCAGGGAGCCACCCATGCTGTCGGTCGACAGGGACTTCACAATAGGGAGTTGTACCTGCCTGTGTCTATGAATTAAAAAGCCCGGTCTGACTGGGGCATGCAGACACCTTGACAGAATGAATAGTGTGTGGCACATAGGTTCCCCATTGCTATGCCCACATTTGCAGCTCCTGATGGCGGTGGCACAGGATTCTATTTCTCATTGCTTCTGTACAGCATTGTGTGCTTTTAAAGAGGGTTGCTGCCTAGCCGTGCCAACCCTCTGCAGTGTGTGCCTGCGGTTCCTCCTCATGGCAGACGCACTTATAAATAGACATGAGGGTGGTGTGGCATGAGTGTAGCTGAAGGCTGCGCAGAGACACTTTGGTGTGCGGGGGGGGAGGGGGGGGGGGTTGGGCAGCATGTAAGCCAGGAGAAGTGGCAGCCAAGTGTCATGCAGGCAGTGATTGTGCTTTGTTGGAGGTAGTGTGGTGCTTAGCTAAGGTATGCATTGCTAATGAGGGCTTTTCAGAAGTAAAAATTGTTGGGAGGGGGTGGGCCACTCTTGCCGGTATTGTGGCTTAATAGTGGGACCTGTGAACTTGAGATGCAGCCCAACATGTAGCCCCTCGCCTGCCCTATCCGTTTCTGTGTCGTTCCCATCACTTTCTTGAATTGCCCAGATTTTCACACATGGAAACCTTAGCGAGCATCGGCGAAATACAAAAATGCTCGGGTCGCCCATTGACTTCAATGGGGTTCGTTATTCGAAACGAACCCTCGAGTATCGCGAAAAGTTCGTCCCGAGTAACGAGCACCCGAGCATTTTGGTGCTCGCTCATCTCTAGTTAGTATACAATTACCATGACAGATATTTTAAACATGCAGTGCGTTGCTGAATAGCAGTACGAAATATAAAAAGTAGTTGCCAGGTTGATGTAGTTCATCATCTGAGGACTAGATATCAACTATAAACCAGAAACCTTTGTGTATCACTTGAAGGCTTTTACTTTATGGTAAAAGGGTCTATTAGCGAAATAAGAGGGGGGGGGGGGGGGGGTTAAGGCATGGAGATATAGGAAGGGGGTATGTGGAGTGATTTGTATGCTAGTTAGTTGAGGGATGATTTGTCAGCCACAGGTCCCATTTCGGACTGCCAGCATTGTTTCATAGGTGCAGTTTGAACACATTAACCAGGATGAAATCAGATGTACATCAGGCAGTCGAAACCTATTACACATGGTGGCCATGGCCGGGGTTAAAGCAGTCCTGCAGACTGTGACGGCTCTTTATGGGAAAACTATCTTTCCTCATGCGTGTGGATTAGGCGGAGGCAACAATAGCAAAAGAAGCACAGGTTCAAAGTTTCTTTGAAATGTGGGAGAGCTTCATTGAGATTTTGCCTCGACGGGTAAAAGGATCTATTAAGGAGTCCCTTAAACTAACTTGCTGGTACTTGGAGTAATGGTGGGAGACCCGCCAATAAACACCACATAGAAGTGTTCTATGATGGGGGGCGAGAGACCTGGGCACCACGGCGTGGAAATGGGTCCTGTGACCTCCCTATACCGAAACGGAGATAATAGCAAGAGGGGGATAAAAAAGAAATGACACTCAAAATACATCTCAGAATCGTTTTGGCTCAATGGTTATTGTTGGCCTGGTTGAAAGCCTCTGCTGTTACCCCCCCCCCCCCCCCCCTTCCCCTGTGTTCCACCCCACCCCCCCAATAAGGAAAGAAACATCTCTTTTCCCTTCTTCCCAATATCCCCCTGATGAATCATACGAGGAGAAGTTTGGAATGTCCGTATCTAAGCTGGATTAGATGAGTTATATGAAGAATTCTCAGGAAAAAGTATTTTTTATTGAACATTCATATATGACCAGTTTACCTTTTGTAATGTGGAAAAGAGTTTAATACCGTGTTTCCCTGAAAATAGGACAGTGTCTTATATTAATTTTTGTTCAAAAAGGTTTAACTTTTTTACATGTATAGCTGCCTGGACACTATTTAAATTGACTTTTTTAATTAACTATTAGTAGGACTTAATTTTGGAGTAGGGCTTATATTTCAAGCATCCTCAAAAAGCCTGAAAAATCATTTAGCATCCTCAAAAATTCAGGAAAATCATGCTATGTCTTATTTTCAGGGAAACAGGGTAGAAACATTTAAATATAAAACAAACATCAACTAAGAAGTGCTGTCAGCTCCGCCACGTCTTCTACCCGGTCCCTGGCAGTTGTCATTTTTTTCTGGTCAGGGATTGGAAAATCCCCGCCTCCGCTTGATGAACCAATCATAGACATTCATTCATTTATTGAATGGCCGTGATTGGTTCATTGAGCGCTGGCTCTGATTGGCTGAGTGCTGCGACGCTCAGCCAATCAGAGGCAGCACTTTCTGGAGGTGGGGATTTTATAATCCCCGACCAGAAGAAATGCCGGAAGACAACAGCCGGGCAGAAGACGCGGCGGAGCGGACAGCACGTCTTAGGTGATCTATGTGTTTTGGGTTTTTCCTGCAGCTAGGGCTTAGTTTAGGGCTTTGACATTAGGATTTCCTCCTGTAAAAGTTGCATCACACATAGACCGCGCTTTCATGTGATGCAACAGAGAGGAAGATCCATAGGGGAACATGAGCTACAAAACATCACCGGTCACGGGCATATTGTGAACCCAGCATGCTACACAACATTGCAAATGTGAAGGAACCAATAAGAAAGCTTGGGCTTCACATACATGCGACTTGTCGGATTAGTCGGGGCTTGAGTCAATCACAAAAATAATCCCAAGGACACGACTTGTAAGAAGCTGTTCAGTCCACGGTGCTCCAACCGCAGCAATTGGTAGGAAAATCGAGAGCCGGCCCCCTGGTTGTCCGCGGCGTTATCTCCTCCAACATCAACACTGATGGCACAATGCTCCCGGTCATTCTAGATCGGCGCTACAGACCCTCGTCATCCAAGCGGGATAACTAACTAACTTGTCCCCCTGCTTCCACCCTGCTTATCGCATACGACCTCCACCCCCCCTGCACCCTCTTACCGCCCCCTGCTTCCACCCTGCTTATCGCATACGACCTCCACCCCCCCTGCACCCTCTTACCGCCCCCTGCTTCCTAATAATTGATCTGCACATGTAACTCCCAGCCTCCATAAATCTGCCCCCCAGTGCTGGTGCCCCCACATACCTCCACCTGCAGCCGGACAGGAGCCCTGGGGTTGTTCTGTGCTTACAGGACCTGTGATGATGTCACCGTCATGTGATCAGTGTGTGGGAGGAGACAAGGGGTCACATGACCAGGTCTCTCCGCTCAGTGGATGCGGGACTCTGCTGTGTGAGGATGTATTCAGAGAGTGGATGGAGCAGAGCCGAGTGTGTGCGAGACGGAGGAGGAGAGCCGAGCGTGTGCGAGACGGAGGAGCGGAGCCGAGTGTGTGTGAGAAGGAGGAGCGGAGCCGAGCGTGTGCGAGACGGAGGAGCGGAGCCGAGCGTGTGTGAGAAGGAGGAGCGGAGCCGAGCGTGTGCGAGACGGAGGAGCGGAGCCGAGCGTGTGCGAGACGGAGGAGCGGAGCCGAGTGTGTGCGAGACGGAGGAGGAGAGCCGAGCGTGTGCGAGACGGAGGAGCGGAGCCGAGCGTGTGTGAGAAGGAGGAGCGGAGCCGAGCGTGTGCGAGACGGAGGAGCGGAGCCGAGCGTGTGCGAGACGGAGGAGCGGAGCCGAGCGTGTGCGAGACGGAGGAGCGGAGCCGAGCGGGTGTGAGACGGAGGAGCCGAGCATGTGCGAGACAGAAGAGCCAAGTCAAGTGCGTGTGCGTGACGCGGGAGCGGAGCGCGTGTATGAGACGGAGGAGCAGAACCGAGTGCGTGTGTGAGACGGAGGAGCAGAACCGAGTGCGTGTGTGAGACGGAGGAGCAGAGCTGAGTGCGTGTGTGAGACGGAGGAGCAGAGCTGAGTGCGTGTGTGAGACGCGGGAGCGGAGCCAAGCTTGCGCGAGACGGAGGAGCCCAGGGACATTACTGCAGTACTTCATAAGTTGGCATTATTGCCACATCAGGAGACAACGGGGCATTATTACTATATAGGGGAGCATTCATGGGGACAGTATTACTATATATGGACTTTCAAGTGACCAATATAGCGTGGAGGTCAGGTGGGCACTGTTATTTTGTAAGGGGGCGCTCACAGGCAGAACTATTACTTAAACAAACCACAAAGGGGGAATTATTAATGTCTATGGGGAACAAGAGGGCACTATTGGGAGGATGGATAGAGGGGACAATATTACTTACAAGGGAGCACTACTGTGGCTATTATTACTGTGTGTGGGCACAAAAGCGGCATTATTATCATGGAGGGTCTGGCTAACTGCCATCAAGGAAGCTTGGGTCAAAGAGGTGATCTCTACCGCGTACAAGAGAGATATTTCCGCTACCCTCTTTAAATGTGTGCTCTGGAACTGCCAGTCAGCATGTAATAAACTCCCCACCATCCATGACTTTTTCACAGCTAAATCCCTAATCTGCTAGCTCTAACAGAAACGTTGATACAGCAGTCTGACACGGCCTGCCCTGCTGCACTGTCCTATAACGGCCTGAAGTTCTCACATACCTCAAGACCGGAAAACAGGTGTGGAGGAGGAGTAGGTGCTCTTCTAACCCCAAAATGCACCTACCAGGTCACCCCCCTCGTACCCTCACTACCCATCATTTGAGGTACATATGCTATGACTTTTCTGCCCACTTTCCATACGAGTTGCAGTTATATACCACCCCCCAGGTGCTCCTCGCCTGTTTCTGGACCACTTTGCTGCCTGGCTGCCCCACTTCCTCTCCTGCAAAATTCCAACCTTCATTTTGGGTGACTTTAATATCCCCATAAATGATCCCATCTCCCCATCTGCCTCTTAGTTTCTATCGCTCACCTCTTCCCTTGGTCTCTCACAGCTCACAGCCTCTCCCACTCACAAGGATGGCAATGCTCTCGATCTGGTCTTCCTCCATCTCTGCTGTGATTCCCACTTCACTGACTCCCCTCTTCTGCTCTCGAACCAAAACCTTCTCTCTTTCTCTATCAAGCTCTCTAACATCTCTTTAGACCCACCGACCTACCATACTTACAGGAACCTTCAGGCCATTCACACCCAGGACTTTGCCAAATCCCTACAGTCCTCTCTGTCCCCTATCTCACTCCTCCCCTGCCCCAACCTGGCTGCCACAAACTACAGCACCACTCTCAAATGTGCCCTGGATGAAGCTCCACCCCCCCACCCCCCCTGTGACGCAAGCCAATTCATGCTCAGAACCTACAAACTCGCCCTCCACCATGCCAAACAAGTCTATTTCACCTCTCTCGTCTCCTCAGTTTTTCACAACCCTAATCGACTCTTTGATGCTTTTCACTCCCTTCTCATCCCCAAAAACTGCAGCCCATAGTGAATAATTTCAGTGCTGAAGAGCTGGCTGCTTACTTTAAAAAGAAAATTGATGACATCCCTCAAGAAACAGCCTCCCATTCCCAGATAAGCCTTGACGCTAGTTTCATCAATAGTGCATCTAGTACTACTCACTGCCTGTACTCCCACCAACGACAGAGGAAGAAATCTCCAATTTTTTTTCCTCTGCTCGCCCCACCACCTGCACTCGCGATCCTCTCCCCTCACACCTCCTCCAGTCCCTCTCCCCAGTGGTTATTTCCCATCTCACCACTATATTTAACCTCTCTCTGACCTCTGGCATCTTTCTCTCTGCTTTCAAACATGCGATAATATCCCCCCTGCTAAAGAAACCGACTATTGACTCGACTGATACTGCCAACTACTGACCCATCTCAAATCTCCCCTTAATCTCCAAACTATTGAACGCCTGGTTTACTCTTGCCTTTTAAGCTATCAGAAAAGTCTCTTCTCAACACCCTACAGTCCAGCTTCCAACCCCTACAATCGACAAAAGCAAGTCTCAGTCACACCCATTCATGAATTCATGAATGGGTGTGACTGAGATCAGCCTCTGATTGGCTCAGGCTGAGCCAATCAGGGGCAAGCCTGAGTCACACCCCCTTCACACCCACTGCAGGACGGCCGCGGGGATCACAGGCTGCCGGGAGCAGGTGAGTACATCCTTTTTTTTTTTTTTTTCACTTTTCAGGATGCATTGCAGGAAAGGGGTTATATATTTAACCCCTTCCCGACAATTAACCCCGCGCACGCCGGCAGCCCATTGCTTTCAATGGAGCGGCTGTATTGCCGCTCCATTGAATTCAATGGGCAAACATCGTTCTTCTCTGCCACAGCTGTTCCAGCTGTGACAGAGAAGAATGATTTGTCTTCTATATGTTCTCATTGGGGTCGGCGCTGCTGCCGCCGGCCCCATTGAGCGCATATAGAGAAGAGAACAGGAATCGCAGATCGCAGATAGGTGCGATCTGCGATTTCTGTTCTCTAATTTATCGGACGAGCGCATAAAAAGCGCTCATGTGTCCGATACCATTGCAAAGCAATGGTTTTAAAAAATCGCCGGACGCATGCGCATGCGCAAATCGCGGCAATAAACGCCCGTGTGACTGAGCCCTCAGGCTGTAAAGAATTTCTTTAGTAGCGAGGTTACCCATGTTATAGGAATAAATAATATTCCAACAGATTTCACTGATCTGCTCCAGATTGGTTATAATGAGAAGCTTCAGGCATGAGAATATATGTATTTGAACTGACGGATGTTATTGGTCAGCCCCAATACTCTTATGATTTATTCAAAGGAAGTACAATACAAATATAATTGACCATGATGCACCAATTACATACATGCCAAAAAAATCACAGGGGCAGAGGGAACTACTGTGACTAGGAATTACATGCATGCCCCACCCAACATCATAACAACTCCTGATTGTCCAAGTATGTAATGACGCTAATGATTAACATATGTTTTTGCCCCAGGTATATGTCACTATGTGAACACATAATTCCTATATACCCAAGGAGCATAGACTTTATTAATACTCCAATCTTAACTGAAAGAATGCAGTCAGTGATGTGAAAAAATAAATAATATAAAACAAGAAAATAATAAATACATATAAATTACAACAGAAAAAAACAACACAGGCTGTCCCCAACCAATTTCACCATGTCAGAGATGGTGAATTGGGAAATGACTCAATTTACTGATATGATTGTATTACCCTCATGTCACTAATGCATGAATAGCAGTAGCAGTTGAATTGCCCCCATTTCCCATAAGTAAAAAAAAACGGATGCCGGCCAAAAATGTTATGTCTCTGAGAGTGATAAAAGTATCTTTGTCCTGAATATTCATGTGCTAGATCTGGCGGGTCAGCCAGTTGGTGGTATAGTGGTTAGGATTCAGAACACTCACCACCGTGGCCCGAGTAGATAAGCTAAGAGACAAGAATATGTCCGGATACTGGGTTCTGTTTTGAGTGCCTCTAGGCGGGACCCCCCGAGAAGGATATAACAGACAGATGGAGTGAGCCCTTATAATAAAACCAGGAGTACTACAAATAAGACCTGTGTCATCACCTGTCTTGAGTTCTTTGAGGTGGTATCAGCCCCAAAGAGTGCAAGACAGATGGAGGTAGACTTTGAACTTCGCTTAGTGACCCGTCGTGATGGCCTTGGGGTGGTATCAGCCACGAAGGCTGGAGACAAAGGCGGGGAGGTTCTGCCTATGTGATGACATTTGTAGGAGACACCTGACAATTAGTAATAACCAGGTGGATCATGGGAGGCTCACTGAGAAATGAGGGGGGAGGGTAAGGATGTGTTCAAGTGCCCACTAGGCAGATAGTCCAAGAAATAGAAAGCTCTCCTGTAAGATGCACTGACTACAATAGACTGACTTATAAATATCTTGATAGCTTAGACATGAAAGACAGAGAAGGAACAGATGACAAAACATTTTTGCATACACAAAGAATTGTGGACTGGAGAAGTGTAGAGAGATGCCTTCTGGGAACGAGATTGTGGTGAAGTGTATTCAGGAATTGAATGGAGAACCTAGGGCTGATACTGTAGGGTCAGCGGGTGCAGCCATGGATGGGTGCCAGAGTCAGTGGCAGAGGGAAAAAGAGATTATAAGAATTAAAATTGAAAATCTTCAGAAGCAACTTCACGCTAAAACAATAGATGTCCAGGAAAAGAGAAGGATTATAACACACCTGAAAGGATTGGGCGAAGATATAGGATGCCGTATGAACAGCTTAAGGTCCAGCATAATAAGTTAATATCTGAACCTTTAGTTGCTCAAGGGGGAATGAGCTCTCCTTGTTATAATTATACCCCGACACAATTAGTGGGTAGACATTGCAAAATGAGTAGATGCTGTAATGGTATGACTATGACGGACCTGACAGAGCAAAAATGTAAGACTATACAGACGTTTTATGCCAAAGGGCAGGTACACTGCTTTGATATAGTGAAATGTAACCATCGAGAGATGGCAAGAGCGGTGGGAAATATTTCAGAAGTAACATTTAAAGAATAATAGGAAGCATGGTAGAGGACGTGATGAAAAGAAGGGGGCATTCACTCATTAAGTTGTTACAATAGTGTAAGGGTGAGACATCTAAAGAAAAAGTGTAGAAGCCCTCCACGCTCCGCCTTCTAAAAGAGTTCTAATTCAGAATACAGTGTTATACCTGATCAACTATCTGAGCTGGTGACAGAATTTCCCTTCGGATTTATTAACTGCATATCAAACAATAAACTTGAAAGTCATGCGGCATCATCCTCAGAGCAGTCTCAGAATGCTGAGGTTACTGCCCAGCAGCCTATAGGCAATGAAGTACCTATGTCCCAGCTGCACGATATGACTCCTGTACAAGACTGGGATGATGATGGGTTTCAGGTAGATACAAGTATACATATTACATTACTGGACCCAGAGGAGATCCCTAAGGCTGGGTTCACACAGGGCGGATTCTCGACGGAAAACCGTGAGATTTCCGGCGGGAGAACCGCTGCTTCAAAACCCGCGGTGGTTTTGAAGAGGCCTGGCGGCTTGCTCTTCCGCTGTGGCAGGCGCTCCCATAGAGGAGAGTGCAACCGCAGCGGAAGAAAAAAAAAAAAAAGAAATCTCGTCCACATGGCTGGCTAAACCCCGGGATTAGCGGCCGCATGCGGATTTGCCGCAGCAGAATTCCGGACGGAATTTCCGCGGCAAATCCGCCCCGTGTGAACCCAGCCTAAGTATTTCCCAGACCCATAGTAGAAAGAGATATGCATCTTTAATAAATAAAGGTTCCTAATTAGAGATGAGCGAGTATACTCGCTAAGGGCAATTGCTCGATCGAGCATTGCCCTTAGCGAGTACCTGCCCGCTCAGGAGCAAAGATCAGCTGCCAGCGGCGGGCGGGGAGCTGCGGGGGAGAGCAGGGAGATCTCTCTCTCCCTCTCTTCCCCCCGCTCCCCCTGCTGACTGCCGCAAATCACCTGTCACCCGCGCCGGCAGCCGAACCTTTTCTCCCGAGCGGGGAGATACTCGCTAAGGACAATGCTCGATCATCTCTATTCCTAATATTTGTTTAGGATAAATTTGCAGTTAATAAGGGAGGGGTTGTCAGC
This sequence comes from Eleutherodactylus coqui, assembly GCF_035609145.1. Taxonomy (NCBI): domain Eukaryota; kingdom Metazoa; phylum Chordata; class Amphibia; order Anura; family Eleutherodactylidae; genus Eleutherodactylus; species Eleutherodactylus coqui. The sequence continues at coordinate 284,679,964 of NC_089840.1, read as the reverse complement.
TTTAGAGGATTATATGAGATATTATATTACTGCTGCGTCCCGTGTTAAATCATATGTAATTGTTGTATAGCATATAAAATATACAAATGTACTCCAGAAAGTGATACCTTTAAGCTATAGCATGTATGAGCCCAAGTAGCCAAGGATAAATTGAGATAATAGTGGTGAAGGTGGCTATTTGCAGCCTCTCTAAGCTATGCTTTTTAGGTAGGTTGTAGATTCCCTAGGATCTTGAAGCATCTGGGCATAGCGCCATTCTTGTCTGAGGCTTACATTTTATGATTCTGACTCTCACAACCAGTAAGTGACCACATGAAATACGAGCACTTGGTTTGAGTGTAAAGTAAGCTGGGGAGCCCCAATTGTGTTGGAAGCTCTGTATGACCAGACAGAATGATGCTTGTAATGGCCCTTGGTAAATAAGTACTTCACCTATGCTAGAAATTATTGTAAAAGTGTGTGCAAAGATAATTGCAATATACAAAAAAAAATTGTCGGTGCACGCCGCAGGGGAGAGGGCGGCTTTATGATTCCATGTGGCCGTGATGCGACTTCGCCCCACCCCTCTGGGCGGGGAGTTCTGCATATATACCTTGCTGGCCCAGACTCTGGTTACCAGTGTTTGGTTTTGATTTGTTTGCCTACACCTGCATTTATTGACCTGACTTCAGTGTGTTTGACTTCGGCTTTTCATTTGACTCTGCTTCTGTTTTTTCCTCCTGTACTCTGCACGTGTCTTCTGGTTTTGACCCAGCTTGTTTCTCGACTATTCTCTGTCTGCTTAGTTGTTGCTTCCAGTCAGCTACTCGGTGCTCACCTGCCGGTCTCCCTGTCCCATCTTCTTGGGGTTCCCTGTCACTAGTGCAGCACAGGGACCATTGACGAGTTGTCGCCCTGGGGCCTAGCCCAGGGGGGCAAGTAGGTAGGGACACGGGAGAGGGCTGGCGTAGAGATCCCCTGTCAATCTGCCCCTGCCAGTCCTAACAGAAACACTAGCCCATATTGATGCTGGGTATCCGGTTCGACCTTCCCGTTTGACCCCTGATATGGAGGCTATTGCTGCTCTTGTCAATCAAGTGCAAGTCTTGACAGGTATGGTGCAAGACCTGTCCACTCAGCTCCAGCAACAGGAGCAGACCGCTACCAGTACGTTGGTCACAACTCCTGCAGGTCGGGGGTCGAACCTAAGATCTCTCTACCTGATGTTTTCGATGGTGACCGTAGGACGTTTTTCTCTTTCTGGGAAGCGTGCAGGTTGTATTTCGAATTACGTCCCTACTCGTCGGGTTCTGAATACCAGAGGGTGGGCATTGTTATTTCATGGTTGAGGGGCGACCCTCAAAACTGGGAATTCTAGCTACCTCTTAACTCACTGGCCCACTAATCGGTAGATGCCTTTTTTTTACTGCCCTTGGGCAGATTTATGGTGAGCCAGATAGGGCAGGTTACGCCATGAGTAAGTTATTGAGTCTTCAGCAGGGAAGATGTCCAGCGGAAGAATTCAGTTCCCAGTTTCGTCAGTTTTCTCACTGAAGTAACAAAAGGTTTCAATAATGACTTGTGAAAGACCCTATGAACCCTCCATGTAGCTGGCAAATCAGGTTCATAAGCGAGCGGATTTACTACCCGTGTGATGATAAAGGGACCCATGTAAGGCGGTGCCAGTTTCAACGACGGAACCTTTAATTTGAGATTTCTAAAAGACAAATATACCTTCTGTCCCACCCTGTAAGGTTCAGATACTGACTGACTTCACTACGCAACTGCATATGAGCCCCCATTGCTTCCAGATTCTTCTGTACTTCTTTCCATACTCCCTGCAGCGCATCTGTGGCGACATCAGCTGTAGGACAGGCAGACGGAGTAGAAATAGCTATAAGGAAGCAAGGATGCTGACCATATACGCAACGGAATGGAGACACCCCAGTAGAGGAACAAGTACGGTTGTTTAGCGCAAACTCTGCCAGCGGCAGGAATTCTGCCCACTGATGAGCCTTTTCGCTAGCAAACAACCGTAAATATTGCACTAAATCCTGGTTCTTCCGCTCAGTCTGACCATTAGTTTGCGGGTGGAATGCTGACTAGAAGGAAAACGACGTTCCCAGGTTCCTACAGAAGGCTTGCCAGAATTACGCAACAAACTTAACCCCACGATCAGATACAATGTTCTCGGGCACCCCATGTAGACGAATGATTTCTTTTACAAAAATCTTGGCAAACTCTATAGCAGAAGGTAGCTTCTTTAGTGCCATGAAGTGTGCCATTTTTGAGAAGCGGTCCACAACAACCAGTATCATGGTGAATTTCTGAGACTCTGGCAGATCTGTGATAAAATCTACTGATAAATGCGACCACGGACGAGACGGCATCGGTAACGGTCTCAGGGGCCCCTCCGGACGCCACTGCCGACTTGTACTGTGTGCACAGACAGAGCATCCCTTAACAAAGTCGCAGAGCTCCCGCGACTTGCCTGGCCACCAGTAGTGTCTAGAACAAAGATCCAGAGTCCCCTGAACCCCCGGATGACCTGCGAGAACAGATAAGTGAGACTCTTTAATGACCCTGAGATGTAAGGTCTCTGGCATAAACCATCTGCCCTCCAGCACCCCGAGGGAGCGTCTTACTGACAACTCCGTAGACCAGGAATGAGATCAGATTCTACAGCTGCCACCACCACCTCAGGTGCCAAGATATTCTCTGGAGCCACTGTCTCACTTTCTGGCGAACTGAAACTCCGTGAGAGGGCGTCTGCCTTCACGTTCTTCTCCCCTGGAATATAGGTAACGACGAAGTTAAACACCCACTTGGCTTGAGGAGCTGTGAGTCTCTTGGCATTGGTGAGATATACCAAGTTTTTATGATCACTCTATACAGTAATGGGATGCCTTGCCCCCTCAAGATGGTGACACCACTCTTCTAGAGCCCATTTAATCACCAACAACTCACGACTACCCACAATGTAGTTACGTTCCGCCGAACTGAACTTCCGCGAGAAGAAAGCACATGGGCTATACCCAGGTCTCCTGCTGATCTCCTGAGACAGTACAGCCCCTGCCCCTACCTCAGACGCATCGACCTCAATGAAGAACGGTCGCCGCGTCAGGCTGTACTAGTACCGGGGCAGCAGCAAACGCCCTCTTGAGACAACCAAAAGCCTCTAGGGCCTCTGGTGACCATCTCACCAAGTCGGCCCCCTTCTTGGTAAGATCGGTCAGGGGCTGCGCATTAACAGAATAATTCTTAATGAATTTACGGTAAAAATTTGCGAAACCTAAAAACTGCTGGAGAGCTTTCAGGTTATCTGGTCTGACCCATTGGGAGATTGCTGCCACTTTATCAGACCCCATCTGAATCTCCGTGGGTGAAATCGCATAACCCAGGAAAGACACTTGTTTTGTGCCAAAATTGCATTTCTCCAACTTGACAAAAAGTTGGTACTCACGCAAACGGGTCAGAACCAGCCTTAGGTGCTGCACATGAGAATCCCAGTCTGGGGAGTACACCAGGATGTTATCGAGATATATGACCAAAATACCCCCAGGAAGTCATAGAAGACCGCATTCATAAATCCCTGAAACACAGTGGCGGCATTACAATGTCCGAAGGGCATAACCAGGCATTCAAAATGTCTGAACGAGGTATTGAACGTGGTCTTTCACTCATCTCCCTCTCGGATGCAAATTAAATTGTAAGCCCCTCTTAAGTCCAATTTGGAAAACCAGTGGGCCCCTACCACCTGATTGAATAAGTCAGGAATCAGGGGCAAGGAGCACTGGTTCTTCATGGTAATTTTATTCAAAGCCCGATAATCCACACAAGGCCTCAAAGTCCCATCCCTCTTCTCTACAAAGAAGAGACCCGCCCTGGCAGGGGACCTGGATGGCCTGATATGTTGTTTAGCCAGAGACTCTGAGATATAGGACTTAAGGGCTTCAAGCTCATGTTCCGACAAATTGGAAATGGCTCCCTTAGGGATGGGACTGTCGGGGATCAAATCAATGCCACAGTCCCACTCCCTATGGGGAGGCAAAGTCTCAGACAGGTTCTTGGAAAATACGTCATGAAAATTAGACAAATACTCCGGAATAGGTATGGTATCTACTGAACACATGGATCTAGTAGCTAAGTGACTATGACAGGACAACCCCCAATGTGTCAATTCCAAAGTGGACCAATCAAATCGGGGATTGTGCAGTGCCAACCAGGGCATACCAAGCACATCAACAGACATCCTTTCCATTAGTAGGAACAACAGATTCTCTGAATGGAGACTCTTGCTAACATGCACACACACAGACGCTTACTGACGGGCACGCACACAGACGCTTACTGACGGGCACGCACACAGACGCTTACTGACGGGCACGCACACAGATGCTAACTGACGGTCACGCACACAGACGCTTACTGACGGGCACGCACACAGACACTTACTGACGGGCACGCACACAGACACTTACTGACGGGCACGCACAGAATATACTTATCAGCCCGCAACAGCAGCAGACTTCTCTTCAGCAGCAGCCGAATGACATCACCCTCATTGTTGGGACCTCTCTCCTTGCGGCAGCACTCTTTGGTCTGGTGCCGCTCCGCTACCTCTGCCTGCTGGATGGATCCTTCAGCGGGCCATCTCCCTCGGTCTCCTGGCAATGGTTCCTGTGCCGCTCCGATGTCTCCCTTCTGCGCTGCTTGCTTCTGGCGTCTGACGTCACTTCTGGTCAAATGCTTCCTGTCACGAGCACTTCAATATGATACTTGCATTGACTACTAATGTACCTGATGCCAGTAAGGCTTGTGTAGTTTTCGATGCCAGGGACACCTTCACTAGCACAGATGCTAATAGCAGCCACAGACACCCCGCTGGCACTGAGTTTGGTAGTGGCTACAGACACGCCCGCTGGCACTGATGCTTGCCGCGACTATATACATCCCCGCTTCCACTGATTCTTCAAGCGACTAGAGATGCCCACGCTGGCACTGATGCTTCCAGCGACTACAGACATCCTGGCTGGCACTAATGCTTCCAGCGACTACGGACATCCCGGCTGGCACTGATGCTTCCAGCGACGAGACACCCCCGCTGGCACTGGTGCTTCCAGCGACGAGACACCCCCGCTGGCACTGGTGCTTCCAGCGATAACCAGTATGGAAATCCGCTCTGTGCTGAACACACTGGCCCAGAGAACAGCTGATCAGTAGGGGTCCCTAGTGATGGGCTCCAACGATCTACTATTCATAACTGGTCTTGAGGATCGGCCATCAATAGTTTACAACTGGACGATCCCTTTAATTCTCAAATCAAACTCCGCTACAAATCTGTAATTCAGGATAAAACAAACTGTAACCAAAACGTTTGGCTGAGTAGGTGAGGAGTAACAGGCACCGGCCAGGATGAGGACAACATAAAACATATGGGAGTGGGTTCTTATGGGCTAGCAATTACTTAATGCTAGTCTCTTAATTCTAGGTTGGCTGGTCTATAGTGGAGTGTAGGGGACAAAACATCCGTTCTGTGCTGCCTGAGGATGAAAAGGAAAGTTCAGACTTATTCTGGTGCAGCGATATCAATTATGTTTATTTTTTATTGCTTAGACTGCTACGGAAAAAGCATAAGTAGCAACGTTTCGGTCCCGGGATAGGCCTTTTTCAAGCATGCTTGAAATGCTTGAAAAGGGCTGTCCCAGGCCGAAACGTCGCTAATTATACTTCTTATGGAGATTTAAATAAAGAAGGCACGGGTTAGTGCTGAACCAGTTTTAACAAGAATCCCTTTGTGCTGCTACATCGTCAAATTTTTGATTCCTTTTAAAGCAGTTGCTCTGTAATTCCAGACTGTTGTGCTCTCTGAGGTCCTGCAGACTGCCGTCTAAGAGGTGGGGTGCCTCGTGTGTATATTGTGTACGTATATAAGGGAGTAGGGGGTCAAATACGCTTTTTAGGATGTAATATTGATCATATATCCTTAGGACAGCAATATCAGACCAGTGGGAGCGCAACTTCCAGGAGCCCTATCATTTTAGTGTCTTTGGCCTGTGAGGTCATGCTCACAGATCACATGGCCCGTGCATCTCTGTCCCATTTAAGTGAATAGGAATGAGATGCAATACAAGCCACAACCACTATGCAATGTACAGCGCTGTGCTTTTAAACAAGATGAAGGTAAAGATAGAAATTGTATTCATCTGGAAGGCATCCAAGTAATCCGGTCTCATACTTAAAGTTTAAAAGTAAAGTTTATTTAGAATACGGTTTACTAGTTAAAGGTAAGTAGATAAGAAATACAAACAAGGACACCCTCACAAAAAAAAAAAAAAAAAAAAAAAGAGCCAGAATCTAATGAAACACCGTAATGGTTGTATGTAAGTATGTTTTCTGGTTCTCCGCCATAAAGAGTCTCAATGTTAACATGAGGAATTTTCAAGAAATCGGCAATTCAGCAACAATAAACATACAATAAACTTAAAGAGCTTCTTACATCTATTAGTTAAACATGTCTGCATCCCCCCCGCACCTCATCAGAAAACCTTCTGGCCAAGAACATTGCTTTATCTTTACCATTTAGGCCTCATGTCCACGGGCAGATCGGATTCCGCATGCGGATTTCTACAGCGGCAGACCTGCGGAAACCATTTTCAGGAGATCGCGGATGTAATTGTTTTTCCGCACGGATATTCTGTGCAGAAAACAATCTGCCGCCCCCCCCTCCAGCCTTCTCCCCTTCACCCTAATTGATTTTAACTTTCCAATTCACAGTGCCTCCACAATTGTATTTGCGGATACACTGTGGATCATCCGCACCATTGACTTCTTTTGAGCCCGTCCACACAGAATCTGCACTGAAATGGAGCATGCTGCGATCTATTTTCCATACCAAGCGGTCCGTACATCAAATCCGCACGCTTAAATTCAGGTGCGGATGCCTATGCTTCCCTAAGGGCAGATCGAATTGCGGATCTTCCACACGGGTCACCCACAAATAATTCCACAAATCAAATCCGCTCATGGACATTGGGCCTAAAAGGGTTGTCACACTTCTAGCTATTTTGCTGCAGGAAGCAGACAGCTCTGTTATGGTGAAAATGTATAAAAGTGGCTATTTGCAGCCCGCCATCTTGTATTCGAACAGCTATGGATGTTCAATGTATAAATTATAAGGATTGGATAACGGAGTCTTATAGACTTGCTGGACCCATGTTAATATCTGGATATAGTATCTCCATTGTCTTGTGATTCTATTGTCTAATTAATCATGCAAATCTATCATCATTGTCTTCTGACTGAACTGGGCCTTATGTATATTTGGGGGTTAGTGCTGTCAGGGTTTTAAGAATCAGTTTTGTTTCTCTGATCTGCTCCCATTTGAGGAATGGCCACTTACGGCTGTGACCTTGATATTCTCAATACAAATAGACAAGCAATAGATGATACTAAGTGTAAAAGACAGGAGAAGGCTCTGGAGAGTTAGTAGCATGATGGACCTGTGATGGGGAATACCCTCTCACAGTGGGGTTCCCAAGAGGCCCCTTGTTCTCTGACTTTTCACCACTGCTTTTCCAGTTGACACACAAACGAGTATACCTAAGGCTCTTCATGTAACCATTGTTTAAGAATTATTTACAAAACATATATGCAGTATCACCTATTTTAGTCTATTACTTTGTTTTATCTTATAACTAGCTTACCCGTCACGCGTTGCTGCGAAGACAGATAGTCATACATACATTCGTTTTTATATATTTAGATAACAACCAATCACAACGCAGCTTTCATGTTACCTTAGTGGTATAATAAATAACAACTAGAGATGAGCGAACCTACTCGGCCACGCCCCTTTTTCGCCCGAGCACTGCGATTTTCGAGTACTTCCGTACTCGGGCGAAAAGATTCAGGGGGCGCCGTGGGTGAGTGGGGGGTTGCAGCGGGGAGTGGGGGGGAGAGGGAGAGAGAGAGAGGGCTCCCCCCTGTTCCCCGCTGCTACCCCCCGCTCCGCCACGGCTCCCCCCGCCCCCCGAATCTTTTCACCCGAGTACGGAAGTACTCGAAAATTGCAGTGCTCGATCGAGTAATTACTCGAAACGAGTAGGTTCGCTCATCTCTAATAACAACCAAACGCAGCGAAGCTTACACGTTACCTCTGCTTTATAATATATAAGACCCAATCACAGCGCAGCTTTCATGTTACCTCAGCAGTATAATATATAACAACCTATCACAGCGCAGCTTTCATGCTACCTCAGCAGCAAGAGAAATAACAACCAATCACAGCGCAACCTTTATTCTGCCTCAGCAATATAAAAAAATAGCAACCAATCACAGCGCAGCATTCATTTTACCTCAGCGGTATAATATATAGCAACCAATCACAGCACAGATTTCATGTAGCCTCAGTAGTATAAGAAGTAGCAACCAATCACAGCACAGCTTTCATGTTGCCTCAGCAGTATAAGAAATAGCAACCAATCACAGCACAGCTTTCATGTCACCTCAGTAGTATAAGTAACAGCAACCAATCACAGCACAGCTTTCATGTTATCTCAGCAGTATAAGAAATAGCAACCAATCACAGCACAGCTTTCATGTCACCTCAGCAGTATAAGAAATAGCAACCAATCATAGTGATGCTTTCATTTTACCTCAGCATTCTTAATATCCAGCAATTGTCTTGCGAAACGTTCGGTGGATGCATCATTTTCTGGTTGAACACGCATCCCGTTGCTCGTAATGCCTTTTGCTTTCGTGCTTGAGATGGAAATCAAACGATCTTTGTCTGGGGAGGCATAACTGTCGACGACGCTCGCACGCACCCCACCTATCGTAGGATAGTTGTACTATGCCAGTAATCTTCCCAGGAGTGTACTCAACAACTTCCCAAAGTTTCATGGTGATCGGATGAATGGTGTAGTATCGCATAAAGAACAGACAGACCTTCATTCAATTTTATTTATATAGATTTGTATTAAAGGGGTTGTCCCGCGCCGAAACGGGTTTTTTTTTTCTTCTTCATAGACCCCCCGTTCAGCACGGGACAAACCCAAGGGACGTGATAAAAAAAAAAATTTTACTTACCCGAATCCCGTCTCTGCAGCTTCTTTCTTCTTTCCTTCACCAAGATGGCCAGCGGGATCTTCACCCACGATGCACCGCGGGTCTTCTCCCATGGTGCACCGTGGGCTCTGTGCGGTCCATTGCCGATTCCAGCCTTCTGATTGGCTGGAATCGGCACACGTGACGGGGCGGAGCTACGCAGTGACGCGTAGAAGGGGGCGGAGCCATAACGCCGCTCGTGCCCAGACCGAAGAGAAGGGAGAAGACCCTTCTGCACAAGCGCGTCTAATCGGGAGATTAGACGCTGAAATTAGACGGCACCATAGCGACGGGGACGCCAGCTGCGGAGTAGGTACCGTATATACCGGCGTATAAGGCGACGGGGCGTATAAGACGACCCCCCAACTTTCACCTTATATGCCGGTAATACAGTGTAGAAAAAAAAAATCATTACTCACCTCCCCCGGCGTTCTGTCGCGCTCCGGCAGGATGTCGCTTGCTCCTCGTCCCCGGCGCAGCATTGCTTTCTGAATGCGGGGCTTGAAATCCCCGCCTCCAGAAAGCTAATACACACGCCGTCAGCCAGTTACAGCCATTCAATGACAGCATTGAATGGCTGTGATTGGCTGAAGGCGCACGTGGCTTCAGCCAATCACACCCATTCAATGATGTCATTGAATAGTGTGATTGGCTGAAGCCACGTGCGCCTTCAGCCAATCACAGCCATTCAATGCTGTCATTGAATGGCTGTAACTGGCTGACGGCGTGTGTATTAGCTTTCTGGAGGCGGGGATTTCAAGCCCCGCAATCAGAAAGCAATGCTGCGCCGGGGACGAGGAGCGAGCGACATCCTGCCGGAGCGCGACAGAACGCCGGGGGAGGTGAGTAATGATTTTTTTTTTTTACACTTTTTTTTTGGTATTACCGGCGTATAAGACGACCCCCGACTTCAGAGCAGATTTTTCGGGGTTCAAAAGTCGTCTTATACGCCGGTATATACGGTAAGTGAATAACTTCTGTATGGCTCATATTTAATGCACAATGTATATTACAAAGTGCATTAATATGGCCATACAGAAGTGTATAACCCCACTTGCTATTGCGGGACAAACCCTTTAATAAATTGTGCTGTATCAGCCCACTTGTCCTTCTTTAAAGCCGTACCCGAACTTGTTGCCTTTCGAATTGACAATACACTCTATACATTGTGCAGTGAGCTAGATTGGTTTTGCAGGCTTAGTACAATTCATTTCAGTAGTACTCAGCCTGCAGTACCAACCCCAACCACTGTGCAAAGTACAGAGCTGTCTGCTTTCTGCAAAAAAAAACAAAAAAAAAAAACAGCTAGAAGTGGGACAATCCCTTTAAAAAATACAAAGAGAGTGCAAAACAGTAACACAATAATATATTCCAGAGGTTGTTACATATAAGCAATCGGTTATTGCAAAGCTATTTTAATTATAAAGGGAGATTTAAAAGTCAGGGCCACCCAGCGTATCTTCTGAACAAAAAGAGATACAAGTAGGTAACTTTGTAAAACAATTAGATAGGTGGGTACAAACTTTTTGCCCTAGTGGTAGTTCCTATTGGCTATCTTGTTGGCAGCCGTCTTAGATTAAGCCTAAAATACTTCCATAGAAAAAGGATCATGGGATGCATGATTTATGAGCAGACTTTCATCAGAAAATGATAGGTGCAGTCATTTTTTTCAATATTTCCAACCATTTTAGAGTTCTACATGATGTGATGTTGAGTATTAATAAAGTTATGTAAAAGTATATAGTGTGGAGGACAATGGCTGGATGTTCTTCAGGACACAAATGTCCTAAAAGTTTGGGAAATATTGTGAAAGCACAATAGTTAACAATCCCTAAAATAAGGAAGAATGGGAAACATTTAAAGAAACCAGGATGGATGAACACAGAACTTGCACACATGTTAAAAATGAAGAAAAATATGTTAATCAAACGGAAAGAGGGCGGAATATCTAAAGAAGAATATAATGTGGCCCACAGAAACTGTAGGGCAAGTGTCAGAAAAGCTAAAACTAATAATGAATTGAGGCTTGCAACAGAGGCCAAAAGCAATAAAAAAGGATTTTGGGGGGTATGTCAAAAGCAAAACAAAAGTCAAAGATGCTATTGGATGATTACAAGATAAAAATGGTGAATTGGTTAAGAATGATGTTGAGAAGGCTGAACTTTTAAATTCCTATTTTGTATCTGTTTTCTTTCAGAAAGTAGATGGAACATCAGTTGAACTTCCCTGTGCTATTGGGGGGATAAAAGAATACAGGCTATGTATAAGCAGAAAGATGGTGAGGGAACACTTAGCTAACTTAAATGAATTCAAGTCTCAAGGTCCAGATGAACTACATCCTAGAATACTAAAGGAAGCAGCGGAGGTAATTGCTGAACTACTCACCAAAATCTGTGAAAATTCCTGGAGAACAGAAAAAGTCCCAGAAGATTTGAAAAGGGCAAATGTCCCTATCTTCAAAAAAGGTGGATCCAGGAAACTATAGGCCTGTGAGCCTGACTTCTATACCGGGAAAGATCTTTGAACAAATTATTAAACAGCACGTATGCAAGAACTTGGATGAGAATGGAGTAATTAACCAGACCCACCATGGGTTTGTAACAAACAAGTCATGCTACATTAATCTAATTTCCTTCTATGACAGTATGTATCACCGACTGGGTTGATCAGGAAAATTTGGTGGATATAGTTTATCTTGACTTTAGTAAAGTATTTGACAAAGTATCTAATACTATACTTATTGAAAAAAATGACCAAATATGGGATTGACAAGGCAACTGTTAGGTGGATTCACAACTGGCTCAGTGAGCAGACTCAAAGAGTGGTCTTAAATGGCTGCACATCTACGTGGAAGAATGTATCAAGTGGAGTACCAAAAGGCTCTATCCTAGGCCCAGTGTTGTTCAAAATTTTCCTAAATGATCTGGAGGAGTGAATTGATGGGAAACTGATCAAATTTATTGACGACACACAGCTAGGAGGGATATCTAAAACTAGGGAAGACAGAGAGAGAGTATTCAAAAAGATCTAGAAAAGCTTGCATAGTGGGCAGCAACAAACAGAATGGTATTTAACAAGGAGAAATGCAAAGTCCTACATCTGGGTAACTCTACCATTTTATAACACCAGAAGATGCTCTTAACAATCCAGGGCATAAATTAGACCATCTTGATGGTCACTAACAGAAGTATACATTAGGTGGCCGATGCTTTCAATCAAGATAACCCAAGAGGACAGCCAGATTCAAAATATTAACATGGTTTATTCCCTGCATAACTTTTCTACGGTTAAAATGTTTTGATTGTCGAGGAAAATATTTTCCACATTCTGGACATGAATACAGGTTTTTCTCTGTGTGACTTCTCTGATGTTAAATTAGAATTTGTTAATCTGTAAAATATTGTTAACAGTCTAAAGAAGAAAATTGCTTCTCCCTTGTGTGAATTCTTTGATGTTTAATTAGATTTGACTTAGAGGTAAAACACTTCCCACACTCTGAACAGGAAAATGGCTTCTTCTCTGTGTGAATTCTCTGATGTTCAACAAGATTTGATTTATATGCAAAACATTTCCCACATTCTGAACAGGAGAATGGCTTTTCCCCTGTGTGAATTCTCTGATGTACAACAAGACTTGATTTATCGGTAAAACACTTCCCACATTCTGAACAGGAAAGTGGCATCCGCCTTTTGTGAATTCTCTGATGATTTACTAGACTTGATTTAGAGTTAAAACACTTTCCACATTCTGAACAGGAAAATGATTACTCTCTTGTGTGAGTTCTCTGATGTCTAACTAGATAGGTTTTCTGAGTAAAACACTTCCCACAATCTGAACAAGAATATTGCTTCTCCCCTATGTGAGTTCTCTGATGTTCAAGAAAATTTGACTTATGGGTAAAACATTTCCCACATTCTAAACAGGAAAATGGTTTCTCCCCTGTGTGAATTCTATGATGTTCAACAAGATTTGATTTATTGATAAAACCCTTCCCACATTCTGAACAGGAAAATGGCTTCTCTCCTGTGTGAATTTTCTGATGTTTAACTAGATAGGTTTTCTGAGTAAAATATTTCCCACATTCTGAACAAGAAAATGGCTTCTCCCCTGTGTGAATTCCCTGATGATCAACAAGCCTTGTTTTCCGACTAAAACACTTGCCACATTCTGAACAGGAAAATGGCTTCACCCCTGTGTGAATTCTCAGATGCTCAACAAGATTTGATTTATAGTTAAAACTTTTCCCACATTCCGAACAGGAAAATTGCTTCTTTTTCGTGTGAATTTTCTGATGTTCAACAAGATTTGATTTAAAGGTAAAAGACTTTCCACATTCTAAACAGGAAAATGGCTTTTCACCTGTGTGAATTTTCTGATGTTTAACAAGATGTGATTTATCTATAAAACTTTTTTCACATTCAGAACAGGAAAATGGTTTTTCTCCTGTGTGAATTATCTGATGTTTAGCAAGATATGATTTATCCGTAAAACATTTTTCACATTCAGGACAAGAAAATGGCCTCTCCCCTGTGTGAAGTTTCTGATGTTGAACAAGATGTGCTTTCCGGCTAAAACACTTCCCACATTCTGAACAAGGAAATGGCCTCTCTCCTGTGTGAGTTCTCTGGTGTTTAACAAGATTTGCTTTACTTATAAAACATTTTTCACATTCTGAACAAGAAAATGGCCTCTCTCCTGTGTGAATTCTCTGATGTTCAACAAGATTTGGTTTATCTATAAAGCATTTTTCACATTCCGAACAAGAAAATGGCCTCTCCCCTGTGTGAATTCTCTGATGTCTAACAAGATATGATTTTTGGGTATAGCATTTGCCACATTCTGAGCATGAATAGGACTTCTTCCCTGTGGCAGCTGTTTCTTCTTCAACATCTCTTCCGTAAATGTTATGTTGCTTACTAGTCTGTGATGAATCAGAAGATGGAACCTGTATAGAAGGATCAGATGGCAGATGTTTGCTGTGAAGGGCTGAGGGTTTATCTGGGATAGTAGTAGGCTCCTCGCCTGTATCTTGTATGATACCATCATCTTCCACTGTAGAACCTGAAGATATCAGATGTCCATCGGATCTCCTGGTGTCGTCATCTGCCAAGAATTAAACAGATTTTTATATTTTTGAATATAACAATTATATTAATATTTTATTACATTTCTATATAAACTGTTCATACACATTGTGAACAAGACAGGTTACACAAATCCCGCGCTCCAAAGTCTGTCGGTTGGTAATCGGTAAAGATTATGTATATGGTTTTACTCATATGAACTTCTAGGTACAATTCCGTGCACACTCTGCTCACACGTTATTCACACAGATTTAGTATACTTATTAATAAACCAGCACCACATTCCTGAAAATGATTTTATATGCATTAATACTCCAGAAACCGTATCCTTTTGTTTTTACAGAAAATCTACAAATTCCTTAGGAACCCCCCAGGACGCCCAATCACAGCCAAAATCAGGTCTATTACCAGTAATCTTTCAGAATATGTAGACCGCCATTTACAACGCTTTTTATATACCTTCTGGGGCCAGACGAGTTACTGAATGTACCCGCTTTAAATTTTTGGATTTTACAGCGGTGGTCAGCATCCTGAGGTGAGACAAACTGGTTAGAGTGTGGTGCAGGAAAAAGCATGTAGGCTTATTTACAGTTTCCTAAGAGCTAATGTGATCTGTGTTCCCTACTAGAGATGAGCGAGCACCAAAATGCTCGGGTGCTCGTTACTCGGGACGAAAATTTCGCGATGCTCGGGGGTTCGTTTCGAATAACGAACCCCATTGAAGTCAATGGGCGACCTGAGCATTTTTGTATATCGCCGATGCTCGCTAAGGTTTTCATGTGTGAAAATCTGGGCAATTCAAGAAAGTGATGGGAACGACACAGCAACGGATAGGGCAGGCGAGGGGCTACATGTTGGGCTGCATCTCAAGTTCCCAGGTCCCACTATTAAGCCACAATAGCGGCAAGAGTGCCCCCCCCTCCCAACAATTTTTACTTCTGAAAAGCCCTCATTAGCAATGCATACCTTAGCTAAGCACCACACTACCTCCAACAAAGCACAATCACTGCCTGCATGACACTTCGCTGCCACTTCTCCTAGGTTATATGCTGCCCAACCCACCCCCCCGCACGACCCAGTGTCCACAGCACACACCAAAGTGTCCCTGCGCAGCCTTCAGCTGCCCTCATGCCACGCCACACTCATGTCTATTTATAAGTGCGTCTGCCATGAGGAGGAACCGCAGGCACACACTGCAGAGGGTTGGCACGGCTAGGCAGCGACCCTCTTTAAAAGGGGCAGGACGATAGCCCACTCTTCTGTCTTCTGTCTGCCAACCAGGCCCACTCTTCTGTAAAGAATTGAGGAGGCTGACTCCCACTGCGCCGCCCATGTTGGAGTTGGTATTCTACTATAGCTCTACGCTGCTCATAGAGCCTGGCCAACATGTGGAGCGTAGAGTTCCACCGTGTGGGCACGTCGCACAGCAGTCGGTGCACTGGCAGATTAAACCGATGTTGCAGGGTGGCAGCGTCCGTGTGGGACTTGCGGAAATGTGCGCAGAGCCGGCGCACCTTTCCGAGCAGGTCTGACAAGCGTGAGTAGCTTTTCAGAAAGCGCTGAACCACCAAATTAAAGACGTGGGCCAGGCATGGCACGTGCGTGAGGCTGCCGAGCTGCAGAGCCGCCACCAGGTTACGGCCGTTGTCACACACGACCATGCCCGGTTGGAGGCTCAGCGGCGCAAGCCAGCGGTCGGTCTGCTCTGTCAGACCCTGCAGCAGTTCGTGGGCCGTGTGCCTCTTATCTCCTAAGCTGAGTAGTTTCAGCATGGCCTGCTGACGCTTGCCCACCGCTGTGCTGCCACGCCGCGCGACACCGACTGCTGCCGACGTGCTGCTGCTGACACATCTTGATTGCGAGACAGAGGTTGCATAGGAGGAGGAGAAGGGTGGTTTAGTGGAGGAAGCATACACTGCCGCAGATACCACCACCGAGCTGTGGCCCGCAATTCTGGGGGTGGGTAGGACGTGAGCGGTCCCAGGCTCTGACTCTGTCCCAGCCTCCACTAAATTCACCCAATGTGCCGTCAGGGAGATATAGTGGCCCTGCCCGCCTGTGCTTGTCCACGTGTCCGTTGTTAAGTGGACCTTCGCAGTAACCATGTTGGTGAGGGCGCGTACAATGTTGTGGGAGACGTGGTCGTGCAGGGCTGGGACGGCACATTGGGAAAAGTAGTGGCGACTGGGAACTGAGTAGCGCGGGGCCGCCGCCGCCATCATACCTTTGAAAGCCTCCGTTTCCACAACCCTATACGGCAGCATCTCCAGGCTGATAAATTTGGCTATGTGCACGTGTAACGCTTGAGCGTGCAGGTGCGTGGCGGCGTACTTGCGCTTACGCTCCAACACTTGCGCTAGCGACGGCTGGACGGTGCGCTGAGAGACATTGGTGGATGGGGCCGAGGACAGCGGAGGTGAGGGTGTGGGTGCAGGCCAGGAGACGGTAGTGCCTGTGTCCTGATAGGGGGGTTGGATCTCAGTGGCAGGTTGGGGCACAGGGGGAGAGGCAGCAGTGCAAACCGGAGGCGGTGAACGGCCTTCGTCCCACCTTGTGGGGTGCTTGGCCATCATATGTCTGCGCATGCTGGTGGTGGTGAGGCTGGTGGTGGTGGCTCCCCGGCTGATCTTGGTGCGACACAGGTTGCACACCACTGTTCGTCGGTCGTCTGCACTCTCAGTGAAAAACTGCCAGACTTTTGAGCACCTCGGCCTCTGCAGGGTGGCATGGCGTGAGGGGGCGCTTTGGGAAACAGTTGGTGGATTATTCGGTCTGGCCCTGCCTCTACCCCTGGCCACCGCACTGCCTCTTCCAACCTGCCCTGCTACTGCACTTGCCTCCCCCTCTGAAGACCTGTCCTCAGTAGGCGTAGCAAGCCAGGTGGGGTCAGTCACCTCATCGTCCTGCTGCTCTTCCTCCGAATCCTCTGTGCGCTCCTCCCTCGGACTTACTGCCCTTACTACTACCTCACAGATAGACAACTGTGTCTCATCGTCATCGTCCTCCTCACCCACTGAAAGCTCTTGAGACAGTTGCTGGAAGTCCCCAGCCTCATCCCCCAGACCCCGGGAACTTTCCAAAGGTTGGGCATCGGTCACGACAAACTCCTCCAGTGGGAGAGGATTCGGAACCATTGCTACCCATTCTGGGCAGGGGCCCGAGAACAGTTCCTGGGAGTCTGCCTGCTCCTCAGAATGTGTCATTGTAATGGAGTGAGGAGGCTGGAAGGAAGGAGGAGCAGCAGCCAGAGGATTCAGAGTTGCAGCAGTGGACGGCGCAGAACTCTGGGTGGTCGATAGAGTGCTGGATGCACTTTCTGCCATCCACGACAGGACCTGCTCACACTGCTCATTTTCTAATAAAGGTCTACCGCGTGGACCCATTAATTGTGAGATGAATGTGGGGACGCCAGAAACGTGCCTCTCTCCTAATCCCGCAGCAGTCGGCTGCGATACACCTGGATCAGGAGCTCGGCCTGTGCCCACACCATGACTTGGGCCTCCGCGTCTTCGCCCGCGTCTACGTCCTCTAGGCCTACCCCTACCCCTCAGCATGGTGTATTACCAGTAGTGCAGAAACAGAACTCTGTAATTAAATGTGCCGCTTATTGGCCTGTGGTTGGAGGCTGACTTCGCTTACGGAACGCACAGCAGAGCCAGGAAAGAATTTTGCGCAAGCCTGCTGTAACACTTAGCTGGCTGTGTATGAATTAGGACAACTACCCCCAGCAGAGATGCAGTACACTGAGGACGGTCACAGGCAGCCCAAATAGATTTTTTTCCCCAAATTTTTTTGGAAAAGCCCACTGCCTACATAGACTGTATATGTCTTCTGTCCCTGCGTCACCACTACTGGCCCTGGACTATGTAAAATTACTGCAGACTGTTTCACTGTGGACAGGAATACAGCGGTGATGTAACAGGCAACACAGAGCCAGGAAAGAATTTTGCGCAAGCCTGCTGTAACACTTAGCTGGCTGCGTATGAATTAGGACAACTACCCCCAGCAGAGACCCAGTACACTGAGGACGGTCACAGGCAGTGCAAATAGATTTTTTTCCCCAAATGTTTTTTGAAAAGCCCACTGCCTATATAGACTGTATATGTCTTCTGTCCCTGCCTCACCACTACTGGCCCTGGACTATGTAAAATTACTGCAGGACGCAATGCTCTGGACGCAATGCTCTGCACGGCCGATAGACAAAAAAAAAAAAAATGTGCAACACTTCAAAAAGCAGCCTCCACAGTACTGCACACGGTCAGATGTGGCACTAAGAAGGACCGTTGGGGTTCTTGAAGCCTACAATAACTCCTAACGCTCTCCCTATAGCAACTCCAGCAAGACAGCACTTTCCCTGAACAATGTCAGAACGCATCTGTGATCTCGCCAGCCACTCACAGCAGGGGGGTGGTATAGGGTTGGAACGTCACAGGGGGAAGTTGTAATGCCTTCCCTGTCTTTCTATTGGCCAGAAAAGCGCGCTAACGTCTCAGAGATGAAAGTGAAAGTAACTCGAACATCGCGTGGTGCTCGTTTCGAATAACGAGCATCCCGAACACGCTAATACAATAACGAGCATCAAGCTCAGACGAGTACGTTCGCTCATCTCTATTCCCTACACATCCCTCATACTTCATCCTACTGTAGTGTATTTTATTGTATTTTAAAACCCTCACCAATTGCAGAATTGCTTTTAATGCAGCTTTACTTAATAGGATAAAATGATTGTATTATTTAATAATTTTATAATTCTATACAGTTTTACATAAATTTTTGAATTTAATATGTTCATATTATAGGTTTCTGTTACTCATGTTTTACCTTTCTATTAATTTAACACTTTTTATTGTATTTTTTTCTAATTGATTCTCATAATTTTCTCCACCCTTGTTTTTATAACTCTTTGCAATTTGGACGCCTTTAGGACAAAAACAGCTTTTCCTTGCCATATTCTATGATATAATATCCCATGAGGACTATAAATGTGCTGCTGGTTCAGTAATAAGCATACTGAATCTATCTGAATAACATGTCTGAATGGAGCATACGCACGGAATTAAGTCTAGAATTTACCCAGAATTGTGTCTGGTCAGGCAAGCGTACGTACATAATTTGATGGCCATTTTTCTTCGCCCACGTGTCCGTATGGCGTGCAGGATTTTTCTCATGCGTGCCAATCATGGGCGCAGGCAGGTACACACTTCTGGGTGGATAAGAGCTGCTGACGCCCCCTGCTGTAAAGTGCCCTGTACTGCGCTGCAACTACAGTCTGCTGATCATGTGCTGCTGACCGGGGAATAAAGACGCATCTAGAAGGTTGGCACCACCATTATCAGTGGGCACACATGTGTTTGTAGCCATTCACTAACCCAGCTGACTGTTACTTGTACTAAGATGTGGGAAGTTCCTACTGAGCATGCCCAGTCCTTCTGGTTCCAGCAGCAGAGGGGAGGGACATGATAATAATACTTGCACATGTGCGGAGGCAGCACTGGGGACGGGGGTCCAGGTCTGATAGAGTGATTGGATGTTGCAGAGACCCTGACATAGTGCATGGGGTATCAGCTGGGGGCAGATGGAAGGAGCAGCTGAATGCAGAATGAGGATGGCTTCTCCTTACACGGCGCCTGTGGCTCTACCAAAACATTAAGAGGAAATAACATAACTGCTTGCATAGCTTATTGCTGTATATATCAGAAATATTCCATAAGGGGCCACGAGGGCCCAACATTCTGTAGTGGAAGCTGAGCTCACATCCCAGCACCATGCAGCCTGAAGAGCATTTGCCAGAGATCCCAGAATTGGCAGATCAACCATTGGCCCCCCGTTCTCTTCACAGATGAGATCAGCTTCACAATGAGCACATGTGACAGACATGAAAGAGTCTGCAGAGGATGGAGATCATCCAGATCTGATGTGTGATTGAGATGTTCCCTCTATTCTTTTTAGCAGAATATATTGAATGTTTATATAAAAATATTATATAACATTTACACTTTATTATATACTAGCTGATTACACGGCTTTGCCCATGTATTTTTTTTTAGACACAAAAAGAATTTAAACATGTGTATGTATATATATATATAATATAATTTAATATATTCGTATATGATGAGGAGGTTGTCTGCGTAATATAATGGCATATGAGGAGAAGGTCGTCTGTGTAATATTTTACTGCATGAGGAGGAGGTCATCTGTGTAATGTATTGGTATATGAGGAGGTCGTCTGTGTAATATTAGTATTTGAGGAGCAGGTGGACTGTGTAATACTGGAATAATTAAAAATCAAAAACTCACCATCTTCCCCTGTAATTTTCGTTCCCAATAGCAACCAATCACAGCTCAGTTTTCATTTGTTATACTGCTGAGGTAAAATGAAAGCTGCACTGTGATTGGTTTCTGTGGGCAACACAGATTTAGTTTTGGACAGCTTTCATAAAAGTGGCTGCTGGGCTCATTTCTGTGTGGTACATAGTGGCTCAGTGCTGGTGGGAAGCTGCGTGGTAGTTGGAGCAGAGGAGGAGGTTGTCTGTGTAAGATATTATCTGGGAGCAGGAGGTCTGTGCAATATATTAGTATTAGACGAGGAGGAGGTAGTCCGTGTAAGACTGAAATAAAAACCATCTGCTCAAGTACATTTCCGGCATTCGACACCTCTCCCCCCTGGGGTAGTGGGGTTGTCTTATTCCACCCCCCAAAAAATTTGTCAATACGGAATGACTTATAAATGTATCAAGTTTGGTTGAAATTGTTCCAGATGTTCATGAGTTATGGTGGCGCATACACACATCCTATTTTATATATATAGATAAATTGTGGCTGAATAAAGGAATATACAGCTGAAAACCCTGACAACACAGACTCTTCTCTACATGTAGTCTCACCTGGGGGGTTATCTGTAGGAATCCCCTCCTTACACGGCTGATCCCCCCTCACATGTGTCTCTGTAGCATCAATAGGGAGCAGATCTTCCTCCACTTTTACCAGCTGTGAAATAAATATTGTAAAAGTCATCACACAGTTGGAGAAGTCGTGTGGAAGGTTTTATATGGTCATTAATTAGTATGAGGAGCCGGAATGACATGACAGCAGTAGTGATCTGGGCCAAATAGCGGCAGGTCTCCTGTATAACTCCAACCTGTTGCTTCTTTATTCCAACCAGAAGTCTCCAGAACCAGAAAATAGGGATAAGATGCGGAGATCTAATGTCTGCGGTCGGCTGTAATCCTGCCATCTCCAGCTTTCTCATTACACAAGTATCAATCATATAATAAGACTAAACACAAGACCTTCCCAGCCGTCCTACAGACCAGAGGGAAGATTTCATGAGACCTTCTCTCCATCTACCTGATCATCCTGTGGAAGAAGAGGCCGGGGACATCTCTCCGCTGCTGCTCTCTTACTGGATCTACCTGCAGAAAATACAGACAGCCACTGAATTTATTCTCTACATACAAATAATAAAGGCCGTGTGGATTTAGTCCTGTCTATTACCTGGTGATGGTGGGTGCTGGTGGTCCTCCATCATGACGTCCTTGTACAGATCCTTGTGTCCTTCTAAATACTCCCACTCCTCCACGGAGAAATAGACAGTGACGTCCTGACACCTTATAGGAACCTGACAACACAATGATACCGTCATCACCCAGACACGTTATACCGCCATAGCGTTACTGTATAATGTCCCAGCATTCCCAGCAGCATCACCTCTCCAGTCAGCAGCTCAATCATCTTGTTGGTGAGTTCTAGGATCTTCTGCTCATTGATCTCCTCCAGTATCAGGGGGTGAGGTGGAGGCCCTGTGATTGGGCTCAGGGGTCTTCCCCATCCATCAGACACCGGGGCCTGACAGCCATCACTAGAAGTCTTCTTCACTACCGTGTAATCCTGTTTATGGGGAGATACATCCATAAATATCCCTGCAGACATTTCTAGTATCCTCCCCGTCTGGTCCGGCAGTTATGTCGGCTCTTCACATCTGTGTTCATCAGTTCTGTTGTTCTATTCTGTTGGCTGTTCGACATTTTACCAGCTGCAATAGTTTCCAGCATTCCGGCCGTCTTCACACTTGGCTGCAGCATTTACAGTACAGGCCATGCGGGGGAGATTTATAAAATGTCTTTCACGCGGTTCCGGTATTTTCTATAACAAATCTACTTAGTCTTTGAGAACTGCGGCAGATTCTAAATCCGCAGCGAGACTATTTATACTACGGATTTATGCTGCGGATTTTGCACCCCTGAAGAACAGAGGATAAAATCAGCAGCAGTTTGGCAAGTAAGTCCGCAGCATAATACGAGCCATTAAGATGCGGATTTGGCCACTGCGTATTTACTGTGTAATAGCTGCAAGCTACCATTGTGGAACGCCTGTAGTAATCTCGCTTCATGTGAAGGCGGCCGAAGGACTGAATCTGCAGTACATCCTCTACCGTAGATGTGAACAGAGACTGACAGAGATAAGAATGATGGAACGTGACGTCATCCCCAGAATCTCTCACCTCTCCTGTAAGCCGGAAGAGTATCTCTAGGGTGAGGGTGAATATACTCTCCGCCATCTTGTCCCGGTTCCTCTCCATCCTTCTCGGGTCAATCAGGATAATTATCTGATATAGAAGATATCAGCTGAAGATCTTGAATGGGAAGAAGACGAGACAATGTAAAATCGCCGGGTCCAGATTGAATACACCCAAGTTTTCTAAAGGAATTAAGTGACATGATGGCTAGACACTATTGAGACCGGGGTTGTAGCACTGGATTGACGCATTGCCTGTGTAGTTCCAATATGCAAAAAGGGATCTGAAAGAGAGACTAGTAACTACAGGCTGGTAAGTCTCACTTCAATAATTGGAAAAATATTTGAGGGATTTCTGAGAGACGCCATCATAGAATACCTCCAGGAAAACAACACCATAACCCCTCATCAGCATGGGTTCATGAGGGGTCGATCATGTCAGACCAATTTGATCAGCTTCTACAATGAAATAAGTTCTAGGCTGGACCTGGGAGAGTCTATTAATCTTATATATCCGGATTTCTCTAAAGCATTTGACACCGTGCCGAATAATAGGCTGATATATAAAATGAGACAGCTCAGCCTGGGTGAAAACGTGTGTATCTGGGTAAGGAACTGGCTTGGAGATAGAAAGCAGAGGGTGGTAATAAATGGTTCATACTCTGGGCGACAGGGTGTCACAGGGTTCCGTATTAGGCCCCATTCTGTTCAATATATTTATCAATGACCTGATAGAGGCACTGCACAGAAAAATATCAATATTTGCAGATGATACAAAATTATATACGAAAATTAATACAACTGGGGACGATCTATGGCTACAAAATAATATAATAATCTTTTATAATAATAATAATAATCTTTATTTGTATAGAGCCAACTTATTCCGCAGCGCATAAAATAACCTAGATAAGGGGGGCTTGGGTAGAAAAATGGAAAATGAAGTTCAATGTTGATAAATGTAAGGTTATGCACATGGGCAGGAGAAACGGATGTCACCAATATACACTAAATGGGGTACTGCTAGGGAAAAGTGAGACGGAAAAAAGACCTGGGGGTACTAGTGGGCTGTAGATTTAACTGGAGAAATCAATGCCAGTCAGCTGCTGCAAAAGCTAACAAAGTCTTGGGGTGCATTAAAAGAGGTATAGGGGCGAGGGACGAGAACATTATCCTCCCACTATATAAGGCCCCACATGGAATACTGCGTACAGTTCTGGTCACCAGTGCTCAGAAAAGATGCTGGAGTGCTTGAGGGGGATGAAAGAAGGGCAACTAAATTAATAAACGGAACGAAAGGACTGGAATACCCAGAGAGGCATCAAAACTGGGATTATTCACCCTGAAAAAAGACGGTTAAGGGGCGATCAAATACCTATGTATAAATACATGAGGGGACATACAAGGATCTCTCCCATGATCTGTTTATACCCAGGACTGCGACGGTAACAATAGGGCATCCTCTATTTCTAGAGAAAAGCAGGTTTCATCACCAACTGAGGAGGGGATTCTTTACTGTAAGAGCAGTGAGACTGTGGAACTCTCTGCCTGAGGATGTGGTGATGGTAATATCCAGAGGAGTTTAAGATGGGACTAGATGCCTTTTTAGAGCGCTATGCTATTACAGGATATAGACATTAGCTGACCAACGGTGTTGTTGATCTCAAATGTTGATCCAGGGATTACTCTGCCTGCCATCATGGAGTCAAGAAGGAATTTCTTTCTTCCAAATGAGCTTGGCTTGTTGGGTTTCTTCTTGCCTTCCTCTTGACCAACAAGGCGGAGGGGAGGTTTGATGCAGGAAGAATTAGATGAATATGGTTTTCATTAAGCCTAACATACTATGTGACGTAGAAAATCCCCTATAATTATACAATTACCGGGCATTCCCCCTCTTCCCTTACGCAACACTGCTGACCCCCAACACAGCCCCCTCCACACCCCACTGCTCGGCCCCCACTGCTGACCCGCAGTTCATTATCACCATTATTAGCCATCTTCTGTCTTCCTGACTATCAGGACTGCCGCCCAGCGGTAATGTTCACAGCATTACCCGACTTGTCCCACGAACTCCAGACACACTGGGTGCAAGGCTGGAGAGGGGGCGGAGTCAGGTGATGCTGGGAACAGAGCGGCACTGGGTGATATATAGGGGGCACTATAACTAAGTGGGCCAACAAAGGCAGCATTATAGTAGAGTGGAGTCACAAAAGTACACCTGA
Source organism: Eleutherodactylus coqui (assembly GCF_035609145.1). Taxonomy (NCBI): domain Eukaryota; kingdom Metazoa; phylum Chordata; class Amphibia; order Anura; family Eleutherodactylidae; genus Eleutherodactylus; species Eleutherodactylus coqui. Next base: position 284,655,054 of record NC_089840.1, on the reverse strand, counting down.
ATTAAAGGGAAAGAGACATTAGTGATTTGTCAGGTCACAGAAGATGCATTAGTACTATGAGAGAGTCACTGAGAGGTTAATTGGAGCAGCGTCAGGATGGACAGCGTGTGCAGAGACTAGTCATAGCTGGAAGAAGCCTTTATGGCAGTCTGGGCCCAGAGAAAGAAGATAAATGTATGACTCCAATCAGAGGACACATCACCTGTGATCACTGAAAGTAACTGCACTGTAATCACTAATGCTGGAAGTAACTGCACTGTAATCACTAATACTGGAAGTAACTGCACTGTAATCACTATCTCTGTGTGCAGCTGGTGTGTTTTAGAGCTGTACTATCACCCTGAGGGGGTCAGTAAGCTTCCAACATACAAGGATACATAAAATACTAGAACTTAATGTGCGCAATGATTTTTGATACGTTTCTGTAAAATTAAAACCTGCTGATTACACTGGTTACACTGAATAATAGCCGCACGTCTCATTTTGAAGTTATTTAACTCCTTAGTGACCAAGCATTTTCTTCGTAACTCCTTTATTTATCCATCGATGTCGCTGTATGAGGGCTTGTTTTGTGCGGGAGGAGTTGTATTTTTCAATGTTACTAGTAAATGTGCCGTATACTGTACTGAAAAACTTTTAAAAAGTTCCAAGTGGAGTAAAATGAAACAAACACATGAAATTCCACTATCTTTCGGTGCGCCTTGTTTCTGCGGCCCATAAACTGCAACAAAAAATGACATGATAACTTTATTCTATGGTTCAGTATAATTACTACGATACCAAACTTATGTGGTTTATTTTTTGCTATACTACTTTTATTTTTTTTTCAAAATCATTTAATTTTTAAAAAATTATTTTCTGTTGCCATTTTCTGCGATCAAAAACTTTTTTTTCCATCCACATAGTTCTGCATGGGCTCACTTCTTGCAGGACGTCCTGTAGTTTACGTTATTACCATATTGGAATACATATGAATTTTTGCTCATATTTAAATTACATTTTTTCTTGGAGACAGAAATTTTGGAGCCTGGGACAGCTTACAACACCTGGCCGATGTCCTCCTGTGCCGCTAGGGATTGAAAAGAGTCCCCTCTAGGGCGCATCCGTGACCACAGGCACATACGGGACCCACGGCCTAGCGAGGCCTGCACATTCCCGGCCTTGATTACTGAAACCATCCAGGCAGGCCAGCGCTGCAAATGAGTAGACAGTAACAGCCTCACCTGTCAGCTGTGGATCTCGCCGCAGACCCAACCATCCTCTAGGGAGCGGTGGTGAGGAGGAAAGTCACTACGGTGCTGTGTAGCTGCTTGGCTCAGCAGGAGAGAAGGTGAGGAGAGGTGATAAGCCTGCTCCGCTCTGGAGAGGGCATGTCTGTCGGCTCTGAGCCCATGGTGACTGCAGCAGCCCATCAATCAGGGCGACCCTGGTTCTCACACCAGAGCATCAGGATAATGCTCTCCAAGTAATAGCCTATTTCGCTCATCAACCTCAGGAGACTCTACAAGCTGCCACGGTGGTACGAGAGGTGTCCAGATTTCTTATGCCGATGTTTGACAAACGATTGGAAGTGCCTTACACCTCTATCAACTGTGCCCTCTCCCTTATAACCACAAATGTCCAGAAAGTAACAGAACTAGAAAATAAAGTGGGTTCTCAGGAGATCTCAGTCTCCAACAATCAATTACAATGTGTTGAGAAATGGAGCAGAAACTGAAGGAGAAACTTGAGGATTTGGAGAATCGAGACCGCAGAAACAACTTGCGCTTCATAGGTATCCCAGGGAACATCATGGGTTGTGAATTTCTTACTCTCCTGACTGAGCAGCTTCCTAAAGCTCTATTTCCAGACATACCCATTGATAAAACCTGTATAGAAAGAGTCCATAGAATTGGACCCCCCAGAATACTTAAAACACATTGGGCTAACTATTTGGACAACGATATCGAACACTTAAATAACACCCCTCTGCTTTGGGTGATGCCCAAACCAGCGATGAGAGGCCATGTGATAAGCTTCGTCTCATTTAAGCAGAAACAGATCAGGTCTCAATTCAGTAAACTCCAACATTCCCTGCTGACTGCACAGCGGCAGCTCGCCGCTCCCCTTCCCAACAAGACAAACTAAACAAACTTTAGAAGCTTTCGTGCAATGGCAGGCAGTTTGGCTCACTAAACTGGAACAGAATAAATTTTACCGCCAAGCCAATAAACCTGGCAGATTGCTGGCAAGTATAGCAAACTCACAACAAAAACACAAACCAATCACATATATCACAGACCCACGCACAGGGGTGAGATACTCCGAACAAACAGACATAGAGGGGACCATATGCGACTACTTTGAAGACCTCTATAGGGCAACCACCACTGACATGAAGAAGATAGACTCCTGGCAACAGTCTCTTGTATTACCCAAACTCACACCGGACCAGGTAGCCTTCCTGGAGTCACCGTTCTCAGATCAGGAGATACGGGAGGTGATCATGGCTGCGCCAAATAATAATACCCCAGGCCCCCAATGTAGTGAGTATTACAAGATTCTGCTGACAGAGGTGGCTCCCATAGTAACCAAACTATTTAACGATATATACACCCAAAATATACAGGTTGACTTGATTCTAGACTCTAGGACCAAACTCATTCTTAAACCCAATATAGATCCCACACTAGTCCAGTCCTATTGCCAATTTCCCTACTAAATAGTGATTATAAATTCCTGACAAAGGCTCTAGCCAGCCGCCTCCAAAGCCTACTCTCCACTCTCATACATCCCTGCCAATGAGGATTCACAATATGCAGACACTTCACCAAAAATATGTGAATGGCCATCGCTGCAATGATAGACACTGGTAAACCGCACGCCCCTCAGATGTTACAACTTGCCCTAGATGCAGAAAAGGCGTTTGACAAAGTATCTTGGCCTTTTCTAAATTACACTCTACAACATAGGAAATTTGGGGCAAATTTTTGCAATTTCATACAATATATCCAACCAGAAATAAACACCCCTTTAATGGTAAATGGTCGTATTACCCAACCTATAGATATCTTTAGGGGAACTAGACAGGGTTGCCCCCTCTCGCCCCTACTATTTAATCTTTCACTGGACCCCCTACTTTATCATTTTCAGCCAGTGCCTTTAGTACAGACAATCCAAGTGAGCCACCCTGATATTTCGGTAGCAGTGTTCATGGACGACATACTTCTAATCATTAACCCGTCTAAGTCTCTCTCACTGATCCTGCGGGACCTTCGGGAACTGGGCTCTCCACTGGGATATTTTCTTAGCCTGGAGAAATCGGAGGCTCTATTGCTGAACGGCCCATCGCGACCGAGCTGGACTCATAGACACTCATATTCACAATTGACAATTGCTTTCACTGTCGGGAGGCGGGGGTGGGTCTCCGCCATTGTTTGTGGGACTGCACGGTAGTTCAGACCTTTCGGATCAGAGTACATAGATTCACTACAACACATCTACCGTCGGCCTGTCTGTTTAACCCGACATGGGCAACTTTTTTCCTTTTTAATAATTTTTATTGGTTTTATAATAAACAAACAAAAATAAGAGAAATTTTACATATTTGTTGCGTTAGAATACAATTACCATGACAGATATTTTAAACATGCAGTGCATTGCTGAATAGTATTACGAAATATAAAAAAGTAGTTGCCAGGTTGATGTAGTTCATCATTTGAGTACTAGATATCAACTATAAACCAGAAACCTTTGTGTATCACTTGAAGGCTTTTACTTTATGGTAAAAGGGTCTATTAGCGAAATAAGGGGGGGGGGGGGGGGTAAGGCATGGAGATATAGGAAGGGGGTATGTGGAGTGATTTGTATGCTAGTTAGTTGAGGGATGATTTGTCAGCCACAGGTTCCATTTCGGACTGCCAGCATTGTTTCATAGGTGCAGTTTGAACACATTAACCAGGATGAAATCAGATGTACATCAGGCAGTCGAAAACTATTACCCATGGTGGCCATGGCCGGGGTTAAAACAGTCCTGCAGGCTGTGACGGCTCTTTATGGAAAAACTATCTTTCCTCATGCGTATGGATTAGGCGGAGGCAACAATAGCAAAATAAGCACAGGTTCAAAATTTCTTTGAAATATGGGAGAGCTTCATTGAGATTTTGCCTTGACGGGTAAAAGAGTCCTTTAAACTAACTTGCTGGTACCCTGTTTCCCTAAAAATAAGACATAGGATGATTTTCCAGAATTTTTGAGGATGCAAAATGATTTTTCAGGCTTTTTGAGGATGCTTGAAATATAAGCCCTACTCCAAAATTAAGCCCTGCTAACAGTTAATTAAACAAGTCAATTTAAATAGTGTCCAGGCAGCTATACATGTAAAAAAGTTAAACCTTTTTGAACAAAAATTAATATAAGACACTGTCTTATTTTCGAGGAACCACGGTACTTTCGAGGAGACCCGCCAATAAACACCACATAGAAGTGTTCTATGATGTGGGGCGACAGACCTGGGCACCCCGGTGTGGAAACGGGTCCTGGGACCTCCCTATACCGAAACGGAGATAATAGCAAGAGGGGGATTAAAAAAAAAAAAAAAATGACACTCAAAATACATCTAAGAATCGTTTTGGCTCAATGGTTATTGTTGGCCTGGTTGAAAGCCTCTGTTGTTACCCCCTTCCTCTGTGTTCCACCGCCCCCCCCCCCCCCCTCAATAAAGAAAGAAACATCTCTTTTCCCTTCTTCCCAATATCCCCCTGATGAATCATACGAGGAGAAGTTTGGAATGTCCGTATCTAAGCTGGATTAGATGAGTTATATGAAGAATTCTCAGGAAAAAGTATTTTTTATTGAACATTCATATATGACCAGTTTACCTTTTGTAATGTGGAAAAGAGTTTAATAGAAACATTTAAATATAAAATAAACATCAACTAAGAAGTGCTGTCAGCTCCGCCGCGTCTTCTCCCTGGTCCCCGGCAGTTGTCTGGTCAGGGATTGGAAAATACCCGCCTCCGCTTGATGAACCAATCATAGACATTCATTCATTTATTGAATGGTCGTGATTGGTTTATCGAGCGCTGGCTCTGATTGGCTGAGTGCGTCGACGCTCAGCCAATCAGAGGCAGCACTTCCTGGAGGCGGGGATTTTATAATCCCTGACCAGAAGAAATGCCTGAAGACAACAGCCGGGCAGAAGACGCGGCGGAGCGGACAGCACGTCTTAGGTGATCTATGTGTTTTGGGGTTTTTCTGCAGCTAGGGCTTAGTTTAGGGCTTTGACATTAGGATTTCCTCCTGTAAACGTTGCATCACACATAGACCGCGCTTTCATGCGATGCAACAAAGAGGAAGATCCATAGGGGAACATGAGCTACAAAACATCACCGGTCACGGGCATATTGTGAACCCAGCATGCTACACAACATTGCAAATGTGAAGGAACCAATAGGAAAGCTTGGGCTTCACATACAAGCGACTTGTCGGATTTGTCGGGGCTTGAGTCAATCACAAAAATAATCCCAAGGACACGACTTGTCAGAAGCTGTCCCAGTCCACGGTGCTCCAACCGCAGCAATTGGTAGGAGAATCGGGAGACGGCCCCCTGGTTGTCCGCGGCGTTATCTCCTCCAACATCAACACTGATGGCACAATGCTCCCGGTCATTCTAGATCGGCGCTACAGACCCTCGTCATCCAAGCGGGATAACTAACTAACTTGTCCCCCTGCTTCCACCCCGCTTATCGCATACGACCTCCACCCCCCTGCACCCTCTTACCGCCCCCTGCTTCCTAATAATTGATCTGCACATGTAACTCCCAGCCTCCATAAATCTGCCCCCCAGTGCTGGTGACCCCACATACCTCCACCTGCAGCCATACAGGAGCCTTGGGGTTGTTCTGTGCTTACAGGACCTGTGATGATGTCACCATCATGTGATCAGTGTGTGGGAGGAGACAAGGGGTCACATGACCAGGTCTCTGCGCTCAGTGGATGCGGGACTCTGCTGTGTGAGGATGTATTCAGAGAGTGGATGGAGCAGAGCAGAGCGTGTGTGAGATGGAGGAGCGGAGCCGAGTGTGTGTGAGACAGGGGAGCGCAGCCGAGCGTGTGTGAGACGGAGGAGCGGAGCCGAGCGTGTGTGAGACGGAGGAGCGGAGCCGAGCGTGTGTGAGACGGAGGAGTGGAGCCGAGCGTGTGCGAGACGGAGGAGCGGAGCCGAGCGTGTGTGAGACAGGGGAGCGCAGCCGAGAGTGTGCGAGATGGAGGAGCGGAGCCGAGCGTGTGTGAGACGGAGGAGTGGAGCCGAGCGTGTGCGAGACGGAGGAGCGGAGCCGAGCGCGTGTGAGATAAGGAGCGGAGCCGAGCGTGTGTGAAATGGAGGAGCGGAGCTGAGCGTGTGTGAGATGGAGGAGCCGAGTCAAATGCGTGACGCAGGAGCGTAGCTGAGCCAAACGTGCAAGATGCAGGAGCCGAGCGCATGCGAGACGCGGGAGCGGAGCGCGTGTATGAGATGGAGGAGCAGAACCGAGTGCGTTTGTGAGACGGAGGAGCAGAGCTGAGTTCGTGTGTGAGATGGTGGAGTGGAGCAGAGTGCGTGCAGGATGGAGGAGCCGAGCCAAGGGACATTACTGTAGTACTTCATAAGTTGGCATTATTGCCACATCAGGAGACAACGGGGCATTATTACTATATAGGGGAGCATTCATGGGGACAGTATTACTATATATGGACTTTCAAGTGACCAATATAGCGTGGAGGTCAGGTGGGCACTGTTATTTTGTAAGGGGGCGCTCACAGGCAGAACTATTACTTAAACAAACCACAAAGGGGGAATTATTAATGTCTATGGGGAACAAGAGGGCACTATTGGGAGGATCGATAGAGGGGACAGTATTACTTATAAGGGAGCACTACTGTGGCTATTATTACTGTGTGTGGGCACAAAAGGGGCATTATTATCATGGAGGGTCTGGCTAACTGCCATCAAGGAAGCTTGGGTCAAAGAGGTGATCTCTACTGGGTACAAGAGAGATATTTCCGCTACCCTCTTTAAATGTGCGCTCTGGAACTGCCAGTCAGCATGTAATAAACTCCCCACCATCCATGACTTTTTTTACTGCTAAATCCCTAATCTGCTAGCTCTAACAGAAACGTTGATGCAGCAGTCTGACACGGCCTGCCCTGCTGCACTGTCCTATAACGGCCTGAAGTTCTCACATACCTCAAGACCGGAAAACAGGTGTGGAGGAGGAGTAGGTGCTCTTCTAACCCCAAAATGCACCTACCAGGTCACCCCCCTCGTACCCTCACTACCCATCATTTGAGGTACATATGCTATGACTTTTCTGCCCACTGTCCATGCGAGTTGCAGTTATATACCCCACCCCCCAGGTGCTCCTCGCCTGTTTCTGGACCACTTTGCTGCCTGGCTGCCCCATTTCCTCTCCTGCGAAATTCCAACCTTCATCTTGGGTGACTTTAATATTCCCATAAATGATCCCATCTCCCCATCTGCCTCTTAGTTTCTATCGCTCACCTCTTCCCTTGGTCTCTCACAGCGTCTCCCACTCACAAGGATGGCAATGTTCTCGATCTGGTCTTCCTCCATCTCTGCTGTGAGTCCCACTTCACTGACTCCCCTCTTCTGCTCTCGGACCAAAACCTCCTCTCTTTCTCTATTAAGCTCTCTAACATCTCTTTAGACCCACCGACCTACCATACTTACAGGAACCTTCAGGTCATTCACACCCAGGACTTTGCCAGATCCCTACAGTCCTCTCTGTCCTCTATCTCACTCCTCCCCTGCCCCAACCTGGCTGCCACAAACTACAGCACCACTCTCAAATGTGCCCTGGATGAAGCTCCACCCCCCCAGCCCCGTGACACAAGCCATCTGATGCAGACCGCAGCAACCCAGGCTCACGCCTCAAACATGTTTCATCTGGCGGTGATCGAGAAGTTCTGACCAGCTGTGGAGAAAGTTGCAAATGTCCGCAGACTTTCTCCACTACAAATTCATGCTCAGAACCTACAACCTCGCCCTCCACCATGCCAAACAAGTCTATTTCACCTCTCTCGTCTCCTCAGTTTTGCACAACCCTAATCGACTCTTTGATGCTTTTCACTCCTTTCTCAGCCAATAGTGAATAATTTCAGTGCTGAAGAGCTGGCTGCTTACTTCAAAAAGAAAATTGATGACATCCATTAAGAAACAACCTCCCAATCCCAGATTAGCCTTGACTCTAGTTTCATCAATACTGCATCTAGTACGACTCACTGCCTGTAATCCAAACCAACAACAGAGGAAGAAATTTCCAATTTTCTTTCCTCTGCTCGCCCACCACCTGCACTCGCGATCCTCTCCCCTCACACCTCCTCCAGTCCCTCTCCCCAGTGTTTATTTCCCATCTCACCACTATATTCAACCTCTCTCTGACCTCTAGCATCTTTCTTTCTGCTTTCAAACATGCGATAATATCCCCCCTGCTAAAGAAACCAACTATTGACTCGAATGATACTGCCAACTACTGACCCATCTCAAATCTCCCCTTCATCTCCAAACTATTGAACGCCTGGTTTACTCTTGCCTTCTAAGCTATCTATCAGAAAACTCTCTTCTTGACACCCTACAGTCCAGCTTCTAACCCCTACAATTGACAAAAACTTCCATTACAAGGGTGTCAAACAACCTCCTGACAGCCAAATCGAGAGGCGATTACTCCCTACTGATCCTCCTTGACCTTTCCACAGCATTTGATACTGTTGACCACAAACTCCTCCTCAGTAGGCTTTGCTCCATTGGTCTAAAGGACACTGTTCTCTCCTGGTTCTCCTCCTACCTATCTGACCGCTTCTTCAGTGTCTCCTTTGCAGGTTCTACCTCTCCTCCTCTTCCCCTTGCTGTTGGGGTCCCCCAGGGCTCAGTTCTCTACCCCCTCCTTTTCTCTATCTACACAGCCCCTATTGGCCAAACCATCAGGAGATGGCCTCCAATACCACCTCTACACCGACGACACCCAGTTATACATCTCTTCCCATGACATCTCTGCACCTTTCCTCCAAAACATCACCGATTGTCCACTGTCTCTAACACTATGTCCTCTCTCTACCTAAAACTGAACCTCTCCAAAACTGACCTCCTGGTGTTTCCGCCCTCTATTAACCGACCTCATTCTGACATCTCCATCTTAGTGTGTGGCACCACCATAACTCCCAAACAGCATGCCTTGGGGTCATACTCGATGCCGATCTCTCCTTGACCCTCTACATCCAATCTCTGGCCCGAACATGCCAGCTGCACCTCAAGAACATCTCAAGAATCTGCCCTTTTTCTCACCGTGGACTCGCTAAAAATGCTCTCTGTTGCCCTCATCCATTCGCGGCTCGATTATTGCAACTCATTCCTGATTGGACTCCCCTGCTCCAGACTCTACCCTCTCCAATCCATCCTGCATGCAGCAGCCAGTCTCATCTCCCTGCCCAGCCGCTACTCGGGCGCCTCTGCCATGTGCGAGTCACTGCACTGGCAGCCCGTTAAATACAGAATTCAATTTAAACTCACTACCTTCATCCATAAAGCTATCCACAGTGCCGCACTGTCGTAGATCGCCTCCTGCCTCCCTCATCACCCAGCCCACGCCCTCCACTCTGTTAACAAAATCAGACTGATTGTTCGAACCTCTCATTCCTGCCTCCAAGTCTTCTCCAGAGCAGCACCAGTCCTCTGGAATGCACTACCAAAGGCTATCCAGGCAATCTATGACTCACAAAACTTCAGGCGTGCTTGAAAAACGTACTTCTTCAATTAGGCATACCATATCTCTTAAACCAAACCCCTCTGTATGCCGCCTGATAACATGCACCCTGACCTACTGACTGCAATCTCTGCTAGCCACTATCAACTACCCTCTGCAGTCACACCGTTTCTGCCCTCACACGGCTTAATATCTGACCATTGTCTATGTGTATAGCATCCCTCACTCTCCACCTCGCCATACTGGGCACATCTCCAGACGCTTTACCTTCTGTATCACCCAATTATTTGTAGTATGTAAGCTTGTTTGAGCAGGACCCTCACCCCTATTGTTTCCATCAACTGATTACTACATGTAACCGTGGTTCTGTAATTTTTGTACTTTTGTCCTTCTGTATTCCCCGTCTTTATAAGCACTGCGGAATATGTTGGCGCTATACAAATAAAGATTATTATTACCCAATTTCTTTAAATTTCATCCTCCTCAATCTCCTTCTCTTGTTTCACTTTCCAAGCAAACTCTTAATTTGCCTTTGGGCCCAGCAGCCATAGTTCTGGTTCCCACTCAGGTAAAGGTGCATGGAGTTCTATCAGAACCAGTTTATCGTCCCCAAGAAGGATGGCTCAGTCCGCCCCATGATGGACCTGAAATGCCTGAACCAGTATATCAGTCTTCTCCGTATGCAAATGGATTCCCTCTGCTGTGTGATAGCTTCATAGAGGACAATGAGTTCCTATTCCGGGGGGACATTTTGGATGCTTACTTGCACATTCCCATCCCCCCACTATAGGGTTCCTCCACCTTCCTGTTCAGTCTGACGACTTCTAGTTTGGGACACTTCCGTTTGGGTTGGCAGTGGCTCTTTGTGAGTAGTAATATGTGAACATATCTTGTCAAACATGAAAGTGAGAGTTGCATTGCCCCTTTTATAGCGTGTTAACAATGCCCCCACATTTTTTATATAACCTTTATTTGTATAGCACCAACATATTCCGCAGCGCTAGATTAATAACCACGCCCCCACACCCTATTATAGCGTAATAACTAGGCCCCGACGCCAGTTTTAGGTTAATAGCACCTTATATAGTCGAATTATATGCCCCCTTCCACACCACATTAGCATAACTAATTGCCCCCCCCTCCCACCGCACAGCTGACCCACCCCACAAATTAGCATAACATAGCAGTTCAGTCCCAGCTTTTTTTGGTGATAACACCTCCCTATGATGTATTATTATGCTTTGGAGTTATGCAGCCATTCCATCCACCATGTGATGTTTGGTAATGGAATTATCCAGCTCCGAGGCGTCTTATATGCAGTCCTCCACATTTTTTTATTCAGCTTTTATACTTTTATTGAAAGTCATCTACTTCTGTGTCTTATGATAAAAATTCACACAGCAGACAAATGGAAAGTTTTAAAATCTTTATTGATCACTCAGCAGGATACAGAATAAAGCTAAAGATAATTGCTATTCATAGAGGCACTTATACTGCACAAATCTGTACATGTTCAGTATAATTTACGATGTTAACCATGCTGTTTGGAGCAATGGAAGAGTTCTTTCTTTAGGTAGTAAACTTTCCTGTGTTATTCTGGGAGATGCAGGAGAAACGCTAGGGTTCTGCGCTGCGGTGGGGCAGGTTCAGAAGTAGTATTCAAGTCCCTTTTCAGGCTGTAAAGAATTTCTTTAGTAGCGAGGTTACCCATGTTATGGGAATAAATCATATTCCAACAGATTTCACTGATCTGCTCCAGATTGGTTATAATGAGAAGCTTCAGGCATGAATATATGTATTTGAACTGACGGATGTTATTGGTCAGCCCCCAATGCTCTAATGATTTATTCAAAGGAAGTACAATACAAATATAATTGACCATGATGCACCAATTACATGCATGCCAAAAAAATCACAGGGGCAGAGGGAACTACTGTGACTAGGAATTACATGCATGCCCCACCCAACATCATAACAACTCCTGATTGTCCAAGTATGTAATGACGCTAATGATTAACATATGTTTTTGCCCCAGGTATATGTCGCTATGTGAACACATAATTCCTATATACCCAAGGAGCATAGACTTTATTAATACTCCAATCTTAACTGAAAGAATGCAGTCAGTGATGTGAAAAAATAATTAATATAAAACAAGAAAATAATAAATACATATAAATTACAACAGAAAACAACACAACAACACAGGCTGCCCCCAACCAATTTCACCATGTCAGAGATGGTGAATTGGGAAATGACTCAATTTACTGATATGATTGTATTACCCTCATGTCACTAATGCATGAGTAGCAGTAGCAGTTGAATTGCCCCCATTTCCCATAAGTAAAAAAATCGGATGCCGGCTAAAAATTTTATGTCTCTGAGAGTGATAAAAGTATCTTTGTCCTGAATATTCCTGTGCTAGATATGGCGGGTCAGCCAGTTGGTGGTCTAGTGCAGGGGTCCCCAACTCCAGTCCTCAAGGACTACCAACAGGTCATGTTTTCAGGATCTCCTATGGTAAGAACACCTGTGGCAATGTCTGAGGCACTGACAATAATTACATCACCTGTGCAACACCTTAGGAGATCCTGAAAACATGACCTTTTGTCGGTCCCTGAGGACTGGAGTTGGGGAACACTGGTCTAGTGGTTAGGATTCAGAACACTCACCACCGTGGCCCGAGAAGATAAGGTAAGAGACAAGAATATGTCAGGACACTGGGTTCTGTTTTGAGTGCCTCTAGGCGGGAGCCCCCCGAGAAGGCTATAGCAGACAGATGGAGTGAGCCCTTATAATAAAACCGTGAGTACTACAAATAAGACCTGTGTCATCACCTGTCTTGAGTTCTTTGGGGTGGTATCAGCCCCAAAGAGTGCAAGACAGATGGAGGTAGACTTTGAACTTCGCTTAGTGACCCGTCGTGATGGCCTTGGGGTGGTATCAGCCACGAAGGCTGGAGACAAAGGCGGGGAGGTTCTGCCTATGTGATGACATTTGTAGGAGACTGCAGAATACACCTGAGAATTAGTAATAACCAGGTGGATCATGGGAGGCTCACTGAGAAATGAAGGGGGAGGGGAAGAATGTGTTCAAGTGCCCACTAGGCAGATAGTCCAAGAGATAGAAAGCTCTCCTGTCAGATGCAATGACTACAATAGACTGACTTATAAATGTCTTGATAGCTTAGACATGAAAGAAACAGAAGGAACAGATGACAAAACATTTTTGCATACACAAAGAATTGCTGGACTGGGGAGGTGTAGAGAGATGCCTTCTGGGAAAGAGATTGAAGTGAAGTGCATTCAGGAATTGAATGGAGAAACTAGGGCTGATACTGTAAGGTCAGCGGGTGCAGCCATGGATGGGTGCCAGTGTCAGTGGCAGAGGGAAAAAGAGATTATAAGAGTTAAAATTGAAAATCTTCAGAAGCAACTTCACGCTAAAACAATAGATGTCCAGGAAAAGAGAAGGATTATAACACACCTGAAAGGATTGGGCGAAGATATAGGACGCCGTATGAACAGCTTAAGGTCCAGCATAATAAATTAATATCTAAACCTTTAGTGGCTCAAGGGGGAATGAGTTCTCCTTCTTGTTATAATTATACCCCGACACAATTAGTGGGTAGACATTGCAAAATGAGTAGATGCTGTAATGGTATGACTATGACAGACCTGACAGAGCAAAAATGTAAGACTATACAGACCTTTTATGCCAAAGGGCAGGTACACTGCTCTGAGATAGTGAAACGTAACCATCGAGAGATGGCAAGAGCGGTGGAAAATATTTCAGAAGTAACACTTAAAGAATAATAGGAAGCATGGTAGAGGACGTGATGAAAAGAAAGGGGGCATTCACTCATTAAGTTGTTACAATAGTGTAAGGGTGAGACATCTAAAGAAAAAGTGTAGAAGCCCTCCATGCTCCCCCTTCTAAAAGAATACAGTGTTATACCTGATCAACTATCTGAGCTGGTGACAGAATTTCCCTTCGGATTTATTAACTGCATATCAAACAATAAACTTGAAAGTCATGCAGTATCATCCTCAGAGCAGTCTCAGAATGCTGAGGTTACTGCCCAGCAGTACCTATGAAGTACCTATGTCCCAGCTGCATGATATGACTCCTGTACAAGATTGGGATGATGATGGGTTTCAGGTAGATACTAGTATACATATTACATTACTGGTCCCAGAGGAGATCCCCAAGTATTTCCCAGAGTATTCTGTTAGACCCATAGTAGAAAGAGATATGGATGGTTAATAAATAAAGGTTCCTAATGTTTGTGTAGGATAAATTTGCAGTTAATAAGGGAGGGGCTGTCAGCTTTAGAGGATTATATTAGAATTTATATTACTGCTGCGTCCCGTGATAAATCATATGGAATTGTTGTATAGCATATAAATTATACAAATGTACTCCAGAAAGTGATACCTTTAAGCTATAGCATGTATGAGCCCAAGTAGCCAAGGATAAATTGAGATAATAGTGGTTGAGGTGGCTATTTGCAGTACTACACCTGTGCTAGAAATTATTGTAAAAGTGTGTGCAAAGAATTGCAATATACAAAACAAAAATGGTCGGTGCGCGCCGCAGGGGAGAGGGCGGCTTTATGATTCTCCCCGGTCATGATGCGACTTAGCCCCGCCTCTCTAGGCGGGGAGTTCTGCATATATACCTTGCTGGCCCAGACTCTGGTTACCAGTGTTTGGTTTTGACTTGTCTGCCTACACCTGCATTTATTGACCTGACTTCAGTGTGTTTGACTTCGGCTTTTCATTTGACTCTGCTTCTGTTTTGTCCTCCTGTACTCTGCAAGTGTCTTCTGGTTTTGACCCTGCTTGTTTCTCAACTACTCTCTGTCTGCTTGGCTGTTGCTTCCAGTCAGCTACTCGGTGCTCACCTGCTGGTCTCCCTGTCCCATCTTCTTGGGGTTCCCTGTCACTAGTGCAGCACAGGGACCGTTGACCAGTTGTCGCCCTGGGGCCTAGCCCAGGGGGGCAAGTAGGTAGGGACATGGGAGAGGGCTGGCGTAGAGATCCCCTGTCAATCTGCCCCTGCCAGTCCTAACAGAAACACTAGCCCATATTGGGTATCCGGTTCGACCTTCCTGTTTGACCCCTGATATGAAGGCTATTACTGCTCTTGTCAATCAAGTGCAAGTTTTGACAGGTATGGTGCAAGACCTGTCCACTCAGCTCCAGCAACAGGAGCAGACCGCTACTAGTACGTCGGTCACAACTCCTGCAGGTCGGAGGTCGAACCCAAGATCTCTCTACCTGATGTTTTCGATGGTGACTGTAGGACGTTTTTCTCTTTCCGGGAAGCGTGCAGGTTGTATTTCGAATTACGTCCCTACTCGTCGGGTTCTGAATACCAGGGGGTGGGCATTGTTATTTCCTGGGCATTCTAGCTACCTACCAACTCACTGTTCCACCAATCGGTAGATCCCTTTTTTACGGCCTTTGGGCAGATTTATGGTGAGCCAGATAGGTCAGGTTACGCCATGAGTAATTTATTGAGTCTTCAGCAGGGAAGATGTCCAGCGGAAAAATTCCGTTCCCAGTTTCGTCAGTTTTCTCACCAAAGTAGCGAAAGGTTTCAATAATGACTTGTGAAAGACCCTATGAACCCTCCATGTAGCTGGCAAATCAAGTTCATAAGCGAGCGGATTTACTACCCGCGTCATGACGAAGGGACCCACGTAACGTGGTGCCAGTTTCAACGACGGAACCTTTAATTTGAGATTTCTAAAAGACATATACCTTCTGTCCCACCCTGTATGGTTCAGATACTGATAGACTCCTCCCACTACGCAACTGCATACGATCCCCCATTGCTTCCAGATTCTTCTGTACTTCTTTCCATACTCCAGATGGAGTAGAAATAGCTATAAGGAACCAAGGATGCTGACCATATACGCAACGGAATGGAGACACCCCAGTGGAGGAACAAGTACGGTTGTTTAGCGCAAACTTTGCCAGCGGCAGGAATTCTGCCCACTGATGAGCCTTTTCGCTAGCAAACAACCGTAAATATTACACTAAATCCTGGTTCTTCCGCTCAGTCTGACCATTAGTTTGCGGGTGGAATGCTGACGAGAAGGAAAGCGACGTTCCCAGGTTCCTACAGAAGGCTTGCCAGAATTACGCAACAAACTGAACCCCGCGATCAGATACAATGTTCTCGGGCACCCCATGTAGACGAATGATTTCTTTTACAAAAATCTTGGCAAACTCTATAGCAGAAGTTAGCTTCTTTAGTGCCATGAAGTGTGCCATTTTTGAGAAGCGGTCCACAACAACCAGTATCATGGTGAATTTCTGAGACTCAGGCAGATCTGTGATAAAATCTACTGATAAATGCGACCACGGACGACACGCCACCGGTAATGGTCTCAGGGGCCCCTCCGGATGCCGCTGCCGACTTTTACTGTGTGCACAGACAGCATCCCTTAACAAAGTCGCAGAGCTCCCGCGACATGCCTGGCCACCAGTAGTGTCTAGAACAAAGATCCAGAGTCCTGTGAACCCCCGGATGACCTGCAAGAACAGATGAGTGAGACTCTTCAATGACCCTGAGACGTAAGGTCTCTGGCATAAACCATCTGCCCTCCAGCACCCCGAGGGAGCGCCCTGCTGACAACTCCGTATACGTGGAATGAGATCAGATTCTACAGCTGCCACCACCACCCCAGGTGCAAATATATTCTCTGGAGCCACTGTCTCACTTTCTGGCGAACCAAAACTCCATGAGAGGGCGTCTGCACATGGGCTATACCCAGATCTCCTGCTGATCTCCTGAGACAGTACAGCCCCTGCCCCTACCTCAGATGCATTGACCTCAATGAAGAACGGTCGCCGCGCATCAGGCTGTACTAGTAACGGGGCAGCAGCAAACGCCCTCTTGAGACATCTAAAAGCCTCTAGGGCCACTGGTGACCAAGTCGGCCCCCTTCTTGGTAAGATCAGTCAGGGGTTGCGCAATAACAGAATAATTCTTAATGAATTTACGGTAAAAATTTGCGAAACCTTAAAACTGCTGGAGCGCTTTCAGGTTATCTGGTCTGACCCATTGGGAGATTGCTGCCACTTTATCAGACTTCATCTGAATCTCCGTGGGTGAAATCACATAACCCAGGAAAGACACTTGTTTAGTGCCAAAATTGCATTTCTCCAACTTGACAAAAAGTTGGTACTCACGCAAACGAGTCAGAACCAGCCTCAGGTGCTGCACATGAGAATCCCAGTTTGGGGAGTACACCAGAATGTTATCGAGATATATGACCAAAAATACCCCCAGGAAGTCATAGAAGACCGCATTCATAAATCCCTAAAACACAGTGGGGGCATTAAAAAGTCTGAAGGGCATGACTAGACATTCAAAATGTCCTAACGGGGTGTTGAACGTGGTCTTCCACTTATCTCCCTCTCGGATGCAAATTAAATTGTAAGCCCCTCTTAAGTCCAATTTGGAAAACCAGTGGGCCCCTACCACCTGATTCCATAAGTCAGGAATCAGGGGCAAGGAGCACTGGTTCTTCACGGTAATTTTATTCAAAGCCCGATAATCCACACAAGGCCTCAAAGTCCCATCCTTCTTCTCTACAAAGAAGAGACCTGCCCTGGCAGGTGACCTGGATGGCCTGATATGTTGTTTGGCCAGAGACTCTGAGATATAGGACTTAAGGGCTTCGTGCTTATGCCCCGACAAATTGGAAATGGCTCCCTTAGGGATGGGACTGTCGGGGATCCAATCAATGCCACAGTCCCACTCCCTATGCCCCCAAAGCCTCAGACAGGTTCTTGGAAAATACGTCATGAAAATTACACAAATACCCCGGAATAAGTATGGCATCTGCTGAACACATGGATATAGTAGCTAAGTGACTATGACAGGACAACCCCCAATGTGTCAATTCCAGAGTGGACCAATCAAATCGGGGATTGTGCAGTGCCAACCAGGGCATACCAAGCACTACATCAACAGACATCCTTTCCATTAGTAGGAACAACAGATTCTCTGAATGGGGACTCTTGCTAACATGCACTCACAAAGACACTTGCTGACAAGCGCACACACACAGACACTTACTGACAGACACAGACACTTACTGACGGGCACACACACAGACACTTACTGACGGGCACGCACACAGAATATACTTATCAGCCCGTAACAGCAGCAGACTTCTCTTCAGCAGCAGCTGAATGACATCACCCTCAGTGTTGGGACCTCTCTCCTTCCGGCAGCACTCTTTGGTCTGGTGCCGCTCCACTACCTCTGCCTGTTGGATGGATCCTTCAGCGGGCAATTCCCCAGCGGTTCCCTCGGTCTCCTGGCAACGGTTCCTGTGCCGCTCCGATGTCTCCCTTCTGCCCTGCTCGCATCGGGCGTCTGACGTCACTTCTGGTCAAATGCTTCCTGTCACGGGCACTTCAATATGATACTTGCATTGACTACTAATGTACCTGATGCCAGTAAGGCTTGTGTAGTCTTTGATGCCAGGGACACCTTCACTGGCACAGATGTTTATAGCAGCCACAGACACCCCCGCTGGCACTGAGTTTTGTAGTGACTACAGGCGCCCGCTGGCACTGATGCTTCCAGCGACTAGAGACGCCCACGCTGGCACTGATGCTTCCAGCGACTAGAGACATCCTGGCTGGCACTGATGCTTCCAGCGACTACAGACATCCCGGCTGGCACTGATGCTTCCAGCGACTACAGACATCCCGGCTGGCACTGATGCTTCCAGCAACTACAGACACCCCCGCTGGCACTGATGCTTCCAGCGACTACAGACACCCCTGCTGGCACTGATGCTTCCAGCGACTACAGACACCCCCGCTGGCACTGATGCTTCCAGCGACTACAGACACCCTGGCTGGCACTGATGCTTCCAGCGACTACAGACACCCCTGCTGGCACTGATGCTTCCAGCGACTACAGACACCCCCGCTGGCACTGATGCTTTCAGCGACTAGAGACATCCCGGCTGGCACTGATACTTGCAGAGGCCAACCAGTATGGAAATCCGCTCTGTGCTGAACACACTGGCCCAGAGAACAGCTGATCAGTAGGGGTCCCTAGTGATGGACTCCAACGATCTACTGTTCATACCTGGTCTTGAGAATCGGCCATCAATAGTTTACAACTGGACGATCCCTTTAATTCTCAAATCAAACTCAGCTACAAATCTGTAATTCAGGATAAAACAAACTGTAACCAAAACGTTTGGCTGAGTAGGTGAGGAGTAACAGGCACCGGCCAGGATGAGGACAACATAAAACATATGGGAGTGGGTTCTTATGGGCTAGCAATTACTTAATGCTAGTCTCTTAATTCTAGGTGGGCTGGTCTATAGTGGAGTGTAGGGGACAAAACATCTGTTCTGTGCTGCCTGAGGATGAAAAGGAAAGTTCAGACTTATTCTGGTGCAGCGATATCAATTATGTTTATTTTTTATTGCTTAGACTGTTATGGAAAGAAGCATAAGTAGCAACGTTTCGGCCCCAGGACAGGCCTTTTTCAAGCATGCTTGAAATGCTTGAAAAGGCCTGTCCCAGGCCGAAACGTCGCTAATTATACTTCTTATGGAGATTTAAATAAAGGCACAGGTTAGTGCTGAACCAGTTTTAACAAGAATCCCTGTGTGCTGCTACATCGTCAAATTTTTGATTCCTTTTAAAGCAGTTGCTCTGTAATTCCAGACTGTTGTGCCCTCTGAGGTCCTGCAGACTGCCGTCTAGGAGGTGGGGTGCCTCGTGTGTATATTGTGTATGTATATAAGGGAGTAGGGGTCAAATACGCTTTTTAGGATGTAATATTGATCATATATCCTTAGGACAGCAATATCAGACCAGTGGGAGCGCAACTTCCAGGAGCCCTATCATTTTAGTGTCTTTGGCCTGTGAGGTCATGCTCACAGATCACATGGCCCGTGCATCTCTGTCCCATTGAAGTGAATAGGAATGAGATGCAATACAAGCCACAACCACTATGCAATGTATGGCGCTGTGTTTTTAAACAAGATGAAGGTGAAGATAGAAATTGTATTCATCTGGAAGGCATCCAAGTAATCCGGTCTCATACTTAAAGGTTAAAAGAAAAGTTTATTTAGAATACGTTTTACTAGTTAAAGGTAAGTAAATAAGAAATACAAACAAGGAGACCCTCACAAAAAAAAAAAAAAAGAGCCAGAATCTAATGAAACACCAAAATGGTTGTATGTAAGTATGTTTTCTGGTTCTCCGCCATAAAGAGTCTCAATGTTAACATGAGGAATTTTCAAGAAATCGGCAATTCAGCAACAATAAACATACAATAAACTTAAAGAGCTTCTTACATCTATTAGTTAAACATGTCTGCATCCCCCCCGCACCTCATCAGAAAACCTTCTGGCCAAGAACATTGCTTTATCTTTACCATTTAGGCCTCATGTCCACGGGCGGATCGGATTCCGCATGCGGATTTCTACAGCGGCAGACCTGCGGAAACCATTTTCAGGAGATCGCGGATGTAATTGTTTTTCCGCACGGATAATCTGTGCAGAAAACAATCTGCCGCCCCCCCCCCCCCCCCCCCTCCAGCCTTCTCCCCTTCACCCTAATTGATTTTAACTTTCCAATTCACAGTGCATCCACAATTGTATTTGCGGATACACTGTGGATCATCCGCACCCATTGACTTCTTTTGAGCCCGTCCACACAGAATCTGCACTGAAATAGAGCATGCTGCGATCTATTTTCCATACCAAGCGGTCCGTACATCAAATCCGCACGCTTAAATTCAGCTGCGGATGCCTATGCTTCCCTAAGGGCAGATCGAATTGCGGATCTTCCACACGGGTCACCCACAAATAATTCCACAAATCAAATCCGCTCATGGACATTGGGCCTAAAAGGGTTGTCACACTTCTAGCTATTTTGCTGCAGGAAGCAGACAGCTCTGTTGGGATGAAAATGTATAAAAGTGGCTATTTGCAGCCCGCCATCTTGTATTCGAACAGCTATGGATGTTCAATGTATAAATTATAAGGATTGGATAACGGAGTCTTATAGACTTGCTGATTCTATTGTCACGTGCGCCTTCAGCCAATCACAGCCATTCAATGCTATCATTGAATGGCTGTAACTGGCTGACGGCGTGTGTATTAGCTTTCTGGAGGCGGGGATTTCAAGCCCCGCAATCAGAAAGCAATGCTGCGCCGGGGACGAGGAGCGAGCGACATCCTGCCGGAGCGCGACAGAACGCCGGGGGAGGTGAGTAATGATTTTTTTTTTTTACACTTTTTTTTTGGTATTACCGGCGTATAAGACGACCCCCGACTTCAGAGCAGATTTTTCGGGGTTCAAAAGTCGTCTTATACGCCGGTATATACGGTAAGTGAATAACTTCTGTATGGCTCATATTTAATACACAATGTATATTACAAAGTGCATTAATATGGCCATACAGAAGTGTATAACCCCACTTGCTATTGTGGGACAAACCCTTTAATAAATTGTGCTGTATCAGCCCACTTGTCCTTCTTTAAAGCCGTACCCGAACTTGTTGCCTTTCGAATTGACAATACACTCTATACATTGTGCAGTGGGCTAGATTGGTTTTGCAGGCTTAGTACAATTCATTTCAGTAGTACTCAGCCTGCAGTACCAACCCCAACCACTGTGCAAAGTACAGAGCTGTCTGCTTTCTGCAAAAAAAAAAAAAAAACAGCTAGAAGTGGGACAATCCCTTTAAAAAATACAAAGAGAGTGCAAAACAGTAACACAATAATATATTCCAGAGGTTGTTACATATAAGCAATCGGTTATTGCAAAGCTATTTTAATTATAAAGGGAGATTTAAAAGTCAGGGCCACCCAGCGTATCTTCTGAAGAAAAAGAGATACAAGTGGGTAACTTTGTAAAACAATTAGATAGGTGGGTGCAAACTTTTTGCCCTAGTGGTAGTTCCTATTGGCTATCTTGTTGGCAGCCGTCTTAGATTAAGCCTAAAATACTTCCATAGAAAAAGGATCATGGGATGCATAATTTATGAGCAGACTTTCATCAGAAAATGATAGGTGCAGTCATTTTTTTCAATATTTCCAACCATTTTAGAGTTATACATGATGTGATGTTGAGTATTAATAAAGTTATGTAAAAGTATATAGTGTGGAGGACAATGGCTGGATGTTCTTCAGGACACAAATGTCCTAAAAGTTTGGGAAATATTGTGAAAGCACAATAGTTAACAATCCCTAAAATAAGGAAGAATGGGAAACATTTAAAGAAACCAGTATGGATGAACACAGAACTTACACACATGTTAAAAACGAAGAAAAATATGTTAATCAAATGGAAAGAGGGCGGAATATCTAAAGAAGAATATAATGTGGCCCACAGAAACTGTAGGGCAAGTGTCAGAAAAGCTAAAACTAATAATGAATTGAGGCTTGCAACAGAGGCCAAAAGCAATAAAAAAGGATTTTGGGGGGTATGTCAAAAGCAAAACAAAAGTCAAAGATGCTATTGGATGATTACAAGATAAAAATGGTGAATTGGTTAAGAATGATGTTGAGAAGGCTGAACTTTTAAATTCCTATTTTGTATCTGTTTTCTTTCAGAAAGTAGATGGAACATCAGTTGAACTTCCCTGTGCTATTGGGGGGATAAAAGAATGCAGGCTATGTATAAGCAGAAAGATGGTGAGGGAACACTTAGCTAACTTAAATGAATTCAAGTCTCAAGGTCCAGATGAACTACATCCTAGAATACTAAAGGAAGCAGCGGAGGTAATTGCTGAACTACTCACCAAAATCTGTGAAAATTCCTGGAGAACAGGAGAAGTCCCAGAAGATTTGAAAAGGGCAAATGTCCCTATCTTCAAAAAAGGTGGATCCAGGAAACTATAGGCCTGTGAGCCTGACTTCTATACCGGGAAAGATCTTTGAACAAATTATTAAACAGCACGTATGCAGGAACTTGGATGAGAATGGAGTAATTAACCAGAACCACCATGGGTTTGTAACAAACAAGTCATGCTACATTAATCTAATTTCCTTCTATGACAGTATGTATCACCGACTGGGTTGATCAGGAAAATGTGGTGGATATAGTTTATCTTGACTTTAGTAAAGTATTTGACAAAGTATCTAATACTATACTTATTGAAAAAATGACCAAATATGGGATTGACAAGGCAACTGTTAGGTGGATTCACAACTGGCTCAGTGAGCAGACTCAAAGAGTGGTCCTAAATGTCTGCACATCTACGTGGAAGAATGTATCAAGTGGGGTACCAAAAGGCTCTATCCTAGGCCCAGTGTTGTTCAAAATTTTCCTAAATGATCTGGAGGAGGGAATTGATGGGAAACTGATCAAATCTATTGACGACACACAGCTAGGGGGGATATCTAACACTAGGGAAGAGAGAGAGAGAGTATTCAAAAAGATCTAGAAAAGCTTGCATAGTGAGCAGCAACAAACAGAATGGTATTTAACAAGGAGAAATGCAAAGTCCTACATCTGGGTAACTCTGCCATTCTATAATTCTACGACACTAATTGCATGACTTTTCAGGTACCTGAAGATGCTCTTAACAATCCAGGGCACAAATTAGATCATCTTGATGGTCACTAACAGAAGTTCACATTAGGTGGACGAGGCTTTCAATCAAGATAACCCAAGAGGACAGCCAGATTCAAAATATTAATATGGTTTATTCCCTACATAACCTTTCTATGGTTAAAATGTTTTGATTGTCGAGAAAAATATTTCCTACATTCTGGACATGAATACAGGTTTTTCCCTGTGTGACTTCTCTGATGTTTAACAAATTCTAATTTATCTGTAAAATATTGTTAACCGTCTAAAGAAGAAAATTGCTTCTCCCTTGTGTGAATTCTTTGATGTTTAATTAGATTTGACTTAGTGGTAAAACACTTCCCACATTCTGAACAGGAAAATGGCTTCTTCCCTGTGTGAATTCTCTGATGTCCAACAAGACTTGATTTATATGCAAAACACTTCCCACATTCTGAACAGGAAAATGGCTTTTCCCCTGTGTGAATTCTCTGATGTACAAGAAGACTTGATTTAGCGGTAAAACACTTCCCACATTCTGAACAGGAAAGTGGCATCCGCATTTTGTAATTTCTCTGATGATGTTTTTCTAGACTTGATTTAGAGTTAAAACACTTTCCACATTCTGAACATGTGGAAAATGACTTCTCTCTTGTGTGAGTTCTCTGATCTCTAACTAGATGGGTTTTCTGAGTAAAACACTTCCCACAATCTGAACAAGAAAATTGCTTCTCCCCTGTGTGAATTCTCTGATGTTCAACAAAATTTGACTTATGGGTAAAACGTTTCCCACATTCTGAACAGGAATATGGTTTCTCCCCTGTGTGAATTCTATGATGTTCAACAAGATTTGATTTATTGATAAAACCCTTCCCACATTCTGAACAGGAAAATGGCTTCTCCCCTGTGTGAATTCCTTGATGATCAACAAGACTTGTTTTACAGGTAAAACACATCCCACATTCTAAACAGGAAAATGGTTTCTCTCCTGTGTGAATTTTCTGATGTTTAACAAGATGTGATTTATGTATAAAACTTTTTTCACATTCTGAACAAGAAAATGGCTTCTTCCCTGTATGAATTATCTGATGTTTAGCAAGATATGATTTTTCCGTAAAACATTTTTCACATTCAGGACAAGAAAATGGCTTCTCCCCTGTGTGATGTATCTGATGTTGAACAAGATGTGCTTTCTGGCTAAAACACTTCCCACATTCTGAACACGAAAATGGCTTCTCCCCTCTGTCAGCTGTTTCTTCTTCAACATCTCTTCCGTAAATGTTATGTTGCTTACTAGTGTGTGATGAATCAGAAGATGGAACCTCTATAAAAGGATCAGATGACAGATGTTTGCTGGGAAGGGCTGAGGGTACATCTGGGATAATGGCAGGCTCTTCATATGTATCTTGTATGATACCATCATCTTCCACTGTAGAACCTGAAGATATCAGATGTCCCTCTGATCTCCTGGTGTCGTCATCTGCCAAGAATTAAACAGATTTTTATATTTTTGAATATAACAATTATATTATTATTTTATTACATTTCTATATAAACTGTTCATACGCATTGTGAACAAGACAGGTTACACAAATCCCGCGCTCCAAAGTCTGCCGGTCGGTAATCGGTAAAGATTATGTATAAGGTTTTACTCATTTGAATGAGGGGTTCGCTGACATTAGCGATCCTCCTCCAGGGTCCATTTTAGCCTCTGAATTATCATTTGTTCCTCTAGGTTTCTTTTGGAGAGTCAGTATCTTCCGCTGTTTATTCCATTAGCATAGGACAATAGATACAATACAGGAGATGCAACACGTGTCAGAGGGCTAACAGAGACATGATAACAATCTAAGGTACTTCTTATAACTGGACGACCGGAAGTATGTACGTGCGTGCACCTGAAAGAAAGTGACCACCAAACTACATCCATGCGCACGCCTGACAGGAAGTGGAGGGAAATTTCTAGACACAATTCTGTGGCAATGCTCCGCTCACACGTTATTCACACAGATTTAGTATACTTATTAATGAAGCATCACCACATTCCTGAAAAGGATTTTATATGCATTAATACTCCAGAAACCGCATCCTTTTGTTTTTACCGAAAATCTACAAATTCCTTAGGAACCCCCCAGGACGCCCAATCACAGCCGAGATCAGGTCTATTACCAGTAATCTTTCAGAATATGTAGACTGCCATTTACAACGCTTTTTTATATACCTTCTGGGGCCCGACGGGTCACTGAATGTACCCGCTTTAAATTTTTGGATTTTACAGCGGTGGTCAGCATCTAATGAAATTAATGACACCAAAATCATCCTCCTGAGGTGAGGCAAACTGGTCAGAGTGTGGAGCAGGAAAAGCCTGTAGGCTAATTTACAGTTTCCTAATAGTTAATGTGATCCGTATTCCCTATACATAAAAAAGAAATCTTGGTATTTGTATAGCACCAACTTATTCCGCAGCACTTTCAGGTAATCATTATTTATTACCCCCCACCAAGCTGGGTTCTCATTTTACCAACCTCGGAAGGTTGACCCAGCTACCTGAATCATGCGGGGATTGAACTTGCAACCTTTAGGTCATAGGCAAGAGCTCCGTCAGGGAGATGTAGTGGCCCTGCCCGCCTGTGCTTGTCCACATGTCCGTTGTTAAGTGGACCTTGGCAGTAACCGCGTTGGTGAGGGCGCGTACAATGTTACGGGAGACGTGGTCGTGCAGGGCTGGGACGGCACATCGGGAAAAGTAGTGGCGACTGGGAACTGAGTAGCGCGGTGCCGCCGCCACCATCATACTTTTGAAGGACTCCGTTTCCACAACCCTATACGGCAGCATCTCCAGGCTGATAAATTTTGCTATGTTCACGGTTAACGCTTGAGCGTGCGGGTGAGTGGCGGCGTACTTGCGCTTGCGCTCAAACACTTGCGCTATCGACGGCTGGACGGTGCGCTGACAGACATTGGTGGATGGGGCTGCGGACTGCGGAGGTAAGGGTGTGGGTGCAGACCAGGAGACGGTAGTGCCTGTGTCCTGAGAGGGGGGTTGGATCTCAGTGGCAGGTTGGGGCACAGGGGAAGAGGCAGCGGTGCAAACCGGAGGCGGTGAACGGCCTTCGTCCCACCTTGTGGGGTGCTTGGCCATCACATGTCTGCGCATGCTGGTGGTGGTGAGGCTGTTGGTGGTGGCTCCCCGGATGATCTTGGCGCGACAAAGGTTGCACACCACTGTTCGTCGGTCATCTGCACTCTCAGTGAAAAACTGCCAGACCTTAGAGCACCTCGGCCTCTGCAGGGTGGCATGGCGCGAGGGTGCGCTTTGGGAAACAGTTGGTGGATTATTCGGTCTGGCCCTGCCTCTACCCCTGGACACCGCACTGCCTCTTGCAACCTGCCCTGCTGCTGGCCTTGCCTCCCCCTCTGAAGACCTGTCCTGAGTAGGCATTGCAAACCAGGTGGGGTCAGTCACCTCATTGTCCTGCTGCTCTTTCTCCAAATCCTCTGTGCGCTCCTCCCTCGGACTTACTGCCCTCACTACTACCTGACTGCAAGACAACTGTGTCTCATCGTCATCGGCCTCCTCACCCACTGAAATGTCTTGAGACAGTTGCCGGAAGTCCCCAGCCTCATCCCCCGGACCCCGTGAACTTTCAAATGGTTGGGCATCAGCCACGATAAACTCCTCTGGTGGGAGAGGAACCACTGCTGCCCAATCTGAGCAGGGGCCCGAGAACAGTTCCTGGGAGTCAGCCCGATCCTGAGAATGTGTCATTGTAGTGGAGTGAGGAGGCTGGGAGGAAGGAGGAGCAGCAGCCAGAGGATTCGGATTTGCAGCAGTGGACGGCGCAGAACTGTGGGTGGACAATAGCTTGCTGGAAGCACTTTCTGCCATCCACGACAGGACCTGCTCACACTGCTCATTTTCTAATAAAGGTCTCACGCGTGGACCCATTAATTGTGCGATGAATGTGGGGACGCCAGAAACGTGCCTCTCTCCTAATCCCGAAGAAGTCGGCTGGGATACACCTGGATCAGGTGCTCGGCCTGTGCCCACACCCTGACTTGGGCCTCCGCGTCCTCGGCCGCGTCCACGTCCTCTAGGCCTACCCCTACCCCTCAGCATGCTGTATTACCAGTAATTCAGAAACAGAACGCTGTAAGAAATAATGTGGCGCAAGCCTGCTGTTAAACGTAGCCGGCTGCGTATGATTTTTTTTACGTTGTACACCCAGCACACACGTACCCAGAACGCTGAGGACTGTGAGAGGCAGGCCAAATAGATTTTTTGCCCTTTTTTTTTTAAGGAAAGGCCCACTGCGTATATTCAATCAATAATATATGTCTTCTGGCCCTGCCTACACAATTCTGTCCCTGGAGTATTACTGCAGGGCGCAATGCTCTGCACGGCCGATTTGGAAAAAAAAAAAAGGGCAACACTGCAAAAACCAGCCTCCACAGTACTGCACACGGTTAGATGTGGCCCTAAGAAAGACCGTGGGGGTTCTTGAAGCCTACAATCACTCCTAACACTCTCCCTGCCTAACCACCACTTCTGTCCCTGTAGTATTACTGCAGGGCGCAATGCTCTGCACGGCCGAGATACCAAAAAAAAACAAAACGGGTGCAACACTGCAAAAAAACAACCTCCACAGTACTGCACACGGTTAGATGTGGCCCTAAGAAAGACCGTGGGGGTTCTTGAAGCCTACAATCACTCGTAACACTCTCCCTGCCTAACCACCACTTCTGTCCCTGTAGTATTACTGCAGGGCGCAATGCTCTGCACGCCCGATACACCAAAAAAAAAAACGGGTGCAACACTGCAAAAAAAACAGCCTCCACAGTACTGCACACGGTTAGATGTGGCCCTAAGAAGGACCGTTGGGGTTCTTGAAGCCTACACTAACTCCTAACACTCTTCCTATAGCAGCTCCACTAAGACAGCTCTTTCCCTCAGCTATGTCAGACCTCATGTGTGGCGAGCCGCGGGAGGGGCCGATTTTTATACTCGGGTGACACCTGATCTCGCCAGCCACTCACTGCAGGGGGGTGGTATAGGGCTTGAACATCGCAGGGGGAAGTTGTAATGCCTTCCCTGTCTTTCAATTGGCCAGAAAAGCGCGCTAACGTCTCAGAGATGAAAGTGAAAGTAACCCGAACATCGCGTGGTGCTCGTTAAGAGTAACGAGCATCACGAACACCCTAATATTCGCCCGAGCATCAAGCTCGGACGAGTACGTTCGCTCATCTCTAAGGTTCATATTATAGGTTTATGTTACTCATGTTTTACCTTTCTATTAATTTAACACTTTTTATTGTATTTTTTTCTAATTGATGCTCATAACTTTCTCCACCTTTGATTTTATAACTCTTTGCAATTTGGACGCCTTTAGGACAAAAACAGCTTTTCCTTGCCATATTCTATGATATATTATCCCATGAGGACTATAAATGTGCTGCTGGTTCAGTAATAAGCATACTGAATCTATCTGAATAACATGTCTGAATGGAGCATACGCACGGAATTAAGTCTAGAATTTACCCAAAATTGTGTCTGGTCAGGCAAGCGTACGTACATAATTTGATGGCCATTTTTCTTCGCCTACGTGTCCGTATGGCATGTAGGATTTTTCTCATGTGTGCCAATCATGGGCGCAGGCAGGTACACACTTCTGGGTGGATAAGAGCTGCTGAGGCCCCCTGCTGTAAACTGCCCTGAACTGCACTGCAACTACAGTCTGCTGATCATGTACGGCTGACCGGGGAATAAAGACGCCTTTATAAGCCCGGCACCGCCATTATCAGTGGGCACAGATATGTTTGTAGCCATTCACTAACCCAGCTGTCTGTTACTTGTACCAAGATGTGGGAAGTTCCTACTGAGCATGCCCAGTCCTTCTGGTTCCAGCAGCAGAGGAGAGGGACATGATAATAGTACTTGCACATGTGCGGGGGCAGCACTGGGGACGGGGGTCCAGGTCTGATAGAGTGATTGGATGTTGCAGAGACCCTGACATAGTGCATGGGGTATCAGCTGGGGGCAGATGGAAGGAGCAGCTGAATGCAGAATGAGGATGGCTTCTCCTTACACGGTGCCTGTGGCTCTACCAAAACATTAAAGGGGTTGTCCGGCCATAAACATTAGGTCTCATTACTTCTGTTTGCCCAATACAATGCACTTTGTAATATACATTGTGCATTGTAAATTAGGCAAACAGAAGTTATTCACTTACCTCTTGGCTGCCCCCCCCCCCCCGTGTTGCTCCTCGGTTGCCATGGTTCCTGGTTCCGACAGGTCTCTAGTCCTCTTCTTGTCGGGACGACCAGGGACGTGCCTCTCCAGCACAGCTCTGCGCATGTGCAGAAGAACTTCAGCCTGGGAAGCTCAGTTCTGCCTGCAGGGGTTGTGTGTCTGCTGGCTCTTCAACTCCAAGGTAAGAATGAGAGGAGGGGCGGGCTCTCGTGGGGGGATGGGAGGAGGGAGGGAGGGGGGAGGATGGATGGATGGATGTGTGCAAGTGGCTGTCAGAAGTCCCGGGGGGGGGGGGGGGGGGAGCGAGCGGCAGTGATGTGTGTGTGTGCAATGTCAGGAGACCCGGCTGTCAGAAGTCCCGGGGGGAGGGGGGAGGGGGGGGGTGCTGTTAGTGTACTTGTGTGTGGGCACTGTAAAGGGGGACTCTGTGGGGGAGGTCACAGGGGGGGCACTGTATAGGGACGCTGTGGATGGGGGGCATGTGGAGGGGGGCTACTTTGGAGTGCAGTGGGGGGACTCTGGGGGGGGGGTGGCATGTGTAGGGGGGGTACTGCGGAGGGCACTGTGGGGGGGGGGAATACTGGGGGGGCACTGTTGAGGGGGGACTGTGGAGAATGCTATGGTTGGGGGGAATGAGGGGGGCTACTTTGGAGGGCACTGTAGGGGTGACACTGGGGGGCATGTGTAGGGGGTACTGTAGAGGGCACTGTTTGTGGCACTGTGGGCGATCATTAGGGGGGCACTGTGGGAGAGTGCACTGTGGGGGGGGGTCATTGTGAGGGGGGGTCGCCGTGGGAGGGGCACTATGAGGGCATGTGAGTGTGGGGAAATGTTTTGTTTCACTTTAGCAGGGTGGGGGGCAGTAGGTAGCCTTGCAGTGGGGGGCTGCAGGAGAGTTCTCTCTGGTCTCTCCCCCGCCCCTCTCCATTCACTATACACTGTGCTGCTGTTTACACTCATGCCAGGAAATTTATCCTGACATGAGTGTATAACGCAGTCTCCCCTGGCCACACCCCCTCTGATTATAGTATGCAGCAGGGGGCGGGGCCTGGGCAGGGAGGGACTGTAGAGCAGTTCAATAGAGGTGGGCATGTCGTGGGCGGGGCTAGGACGTGAGCTGAGGGAGGCCATGAAATCCTGCCTTTTCATGTCTCTTACTACCATCGGGAGCGCGCACACAGAGGCGCCATCTTTGAAAGCTGCAGTGAAGATCAGAATCTAAGGTAAGAAACTGACATTGCAGCTGATCTGCCGGCCGGTTTGAGCCCCTGTATGCTGTCTGTTACTATCCTTACTGAAAGGAAAGCAGCAGCATTATAAAAATTTTTACCCTGTGTGGCCGGACAACCCCTTTAAGGGGAAATAACAAACTGTATATATCAGAAATACTCCATAAGGGGCCACGAGGGCCCGACGTCCTGTAGTGGAAGCTGAGCTCACATCCCAGCACCATGCAGCCTGAAGAGCATTCGTCAGACAACCCAGAATCGGCAGGTCGGCCATTGGCACCCCGTTCTCTTCACAGATGAGAGCAGCTTCACAATGAGCCCATGTGACAGACATGAAAGCGTCTGCAGAGGATGGAGATCATCCAGATCTGATGTGTGATTGAGATGTTCCCTCAGTTCTTTTTAGCAGAAAATATTGAATGTTTAGGTTTACATAAAAATATTATATAACATTTACACTTTATTATATACTAGCTGATTACACGGCTTTGCCCATGTATTTTTTTTTTTAGACACGAAAAGAATTTAAACATGTGTGTATATATATATATAGTATTAGTTTAATATATTCGTATATGAGTAGGAGGTTGTCTGCGTAATATAATGGCATATGAGGAGGTCGTCTGTGTAATATTAGTATTTGAGGACGAGGAAGTTGTCTGTGTAAAATATTATTATCTGAGGAGCAGGTGGACTGTGTAATACTGGCGTAATTAAAAATCAAAAACTCCCCATCTTCCCCTGTAATTTTTGTTGCCAATAGCAACCAATCACAGCTCAGCTTTCATTTGTTATACTGCTGAGGTAAAATGAAAGCTGCACTGTGATTGGTTTCTGTGGGCAACACAGATTTAGTTTTGGACAGCTTTTATAAGAGTGGCTGCTGGGTTCATTTCTGTGTGGTACATAGTGGCTCAGTGCTGGTGAGAAGCTGCGTGGTAGTTGGAGCAGAGGAGGAGGTTGTCTGTGTAAGATATTATCTGGGAGCAGGAGGTCTGTGCAATATATTAGTATTAGAGGAGGAGGAGGTAGTCTGTGTAAGACTGAAATAAAAACCATCTGCTCAAGTACAATTCCGGCATTCGACACCTCTCCCCCCTGGGGTAGTGGGGTTGTCTTATCCCCCCCCCCCAAAAAAAAAAATTGTCAACACGGAATGACATATATGTATCAAGTTTGGTTGAAATTGTTCCAGGCGTCCATGAGTTATGGTGGCGCATACACACATCCTATTTTATATATATAGATAAATTGTGGCTGAATAAGGGAATATACAGCTGAAAACCCCGACAACACAGACTCTTCTCTACATGCAGTCTCACCTGGGGGGTCATCTGTAGGAATCTCCTCCTTACACGGCTGATACCCCCTCACATGTGTCTCTGTAGCATCAATGGGGATCAGATCTTCCTCCAGTTTCACCAGCTGTGAAATAAATATTGTAAAAGTCATCACACAGTTGGAGAAGTCGTGTGGAAGGTTTTATATGGCCAGAAAAGGTCATTAATTAGTATGAGGAGCCGGAATGACATGACAGCAGTAGTGATCTGGGCCAAATAGCTGCAGGTCTCCTGTATAACTTTAACCTGTTGCTTCTTTATTCCCACCAGAAGTCTCCAGAACCAGAAAATAGTGATAAGATGCGGAGATCTAATGTCTGCGGTCGGCTGTAATCCTGCCATCTCCAGCTTTCTCATTACACAAGTATCAATCATATAATAAGACTAAACACAAGACCTTCCCAGCCGTCCTACAGACCAGGGGGGAGATTTCATGAGACCTTCTCTCCATCTACCTGATCATCCTGTGGAAGAAGAGGCCGGGGACAACTCTCCGCTGCTGTTCTCTTACTGGATCTACCTGCAGAAAACACAGACAGCCACTGAATTTATTCTCTACATACAAATAATAAAGGCCGTGTGGATTTAGTCCTGTCTATTACCTGGTGATAGGGGGGGCTGATGGTCCTCCATCATGACGTCCTTGTACTGATCCTTGTGTCCTTCTAAATACTCCCACTCCTCCATGGAGAAATAGACAGTGACGTCCTGACACCTTATAGGAACCTGACAACACAATAATACCGTCATCACCCAGACACGTTATACCGCCATAGTGTTACAGTATAATCTCCCAGCATTCCCAGCAGTGTTACCTCTCCAGTCAGCAGCTCAATCATCTTGTTGATGAGTTCTAGGATCTTCTGCTCATTGATCTCCTCCAGTATCAGGGGGTGAGGTGGAGGCCCTGTGATTGGGCTCAGGGGTCTCCCCCATCCATCAGACACCGGGGCCTGACAGCCATCACTAGAAGTCTTCTTCACTACAGTGTAATCCTGTTTATGAGAAGACACATCCATAAATATCCCTGCAGACATTTCTAGAGTCCTCCCAGTCTGGTCCGGCAGTTATGTCGGCTCTTCACATCTGTGTTCATCAGTTCTGTTGTTCTATTCTGTTGGCTGTTGCTGCAATAGTTTCCAGCATTCCGGCCGTCTTCACACTCGGCTGCAGCATTTACAGTACAGGCCATGCGGGGAGATTTATAAAATGTCTTTCACGCGGTGCCGGTATTTTCTATAACAAATCTACTTAGTCTTTGAGAACTGCGGCAGATTCTAAATCCACAGCGAGACTATTTATACTACGGATTTATGCTGCGGATTTTGAACTCCTGAAGAACAAAGGATAAAATCCGCAGCAGTTTGGCAAGTAAGTCCGCAGCATAATACGAGCCATTAAGATACGGATTTGGCCAGTGCGGATTTACTGGGTAATAGCTGCAGGCTACCATTGTGGAACACCCGCAGTAATCACACTTCATGTGAAGGCGGCCAAAGGACTGAATCTGCAGTAAATCCTCGGCCATAGATGTGAACATAGACTGACAGAGATAAGAATGATGGAACGTGACATCATCCCCAGAATCTCTCACCTCTCCTGTAAGCTGGAAGAGTATCTCTAGGGTGAGGGTGAATATACTCTCCGCCATCTTGTCCCGGTTCCTGTCCATCCTTGTCGGGTCAATCAGGATAATTATCTGATATAGAAGATATCAGCCGAGTATCTTGAATGGGAAGAAGACGAGACAATGTAAAATCGAAGGGTCGAGATGGAATACACCCAAGTTTTCTAAAGGAATTAAGAGACATGATAGCTAGACAGCCATTTCTTATATTGACACTATTGAGACCGGGGTCATAGCACTGGATTGATGCATTGCCCATGTGGTTCCAATATGCAAAAAGGGGTCTGAAAGAGAGACTAGTAACTACAGACTGGTAAGTCTCGCTTCAATAATTGGAAAAATATTTGAGGGATTTCTGAGAGACGCCATCCTAGATTACCTCAAGGAAAACAACACCATAACCGCTCATCAGCATGGGGGAGGGGGGGGGGGGTCGATCATGTCAGACCAATTTGATTAGCTTCTACAATGAAATACGTTCTAGGCTGGACCTGGAGAGTCTATTGATCTTGTATATCCATATTTCTCTAAAGCATTTGATACCGTGCCGAATAATAGGCTGATATATAAAATGAGGCAGCTCAGTCTGGGCAAAACCGTGTGCATCTGGGTAAGGAACTGGCTCAGAGATAGAAAGCAGAGGGTGGTAATAAATGGTTCATACTCTGATTGGGCGACAGGGTGTCACAGGGTTCAGTATTAGGCCCCATTCTGTTCAATATATTTATCAATGACCTGATAGAGGCACTGCACAGAAAAATATCAGTATTTGCAGATGATACAAAATTATATACGAAAATTAATACAACTGGAGACGATCTATGGCTACAAAATAACCTAGATAAGCCGGGGGCTTGGGTAGAAAAATGGAAAATGAAGTTCAATGTTGATAAATGTAAGGTTATGCACATGGGCAGGAGAAACGGATGTCACCAATATACACTAAATGGGGTACTGCTAGGGAAAAGTGATATAGAAAAGGACCTGGGGGTACTAGTGGGCTGTAGATTTAACTGGAGAAATCAATGCCAGTCAGCTGCTGCAAAAGCTAACAAAGTCTTGGGGTGCATTAAAAGAGGTATAGGGGCGAGGGACGAGAACATTATCCTCCCACTATATAAGGCACTTGTCAGGCCCCACATGGAATACTGTGTACAGTTCCGGACACCGGTGCTCAGGAAAGATGTTGCAGTGCTTGAAGGGGATGAAAGAAGGGCAACTAAACTAATAAACGGACCGAAAGGACTGGAATACCCAGAGAGGCATCAAAATTTGGATTATTCACCCTGAAAAAAATACGGTTAAGGGGCGATCAAATAACTATGTATAAATACATTACGGACAATACAAGGATCTCTCCCATGATCTGGTTATACTCAGGACTGCGATGGTTACAATACGGCATCCTCTATTTCTAGAGAAAAGCAGGTTTCATCACCAACTGAAAAGGGGGTTCTTTACTGTAAGAGTGGTGAGACTGTGGAACTCTCTGCCTGAGGATGTGGTGATGGTAAAATCCAGAGGAGTTTAAGAGGGACTAGATGTCTTTCTAGAGCGGAAGGATATTACAGGATATAGACATTAGCTGACCAACGGTGTTGTTGATCTCAAATGTTGATCCAGGGATTACTCTGCCTGCCATCATGGAGTCAGGAAGGAATTTTTTTCCTTCAAATGAGCTTGGCTTGTTGGGCTTCTTCTTGCCGTCCAAGGGGGAGGGGAGGTTTGATGCAGGAAGAATTAGATGAATATGGTTTTCATTAAGCCTAACATACTATGTGACGTACAAAATCCCCTATAATAATACAATTACCGGACATTCACCCCTCTTCCCTTACGCAACACTGCTGACCCCGAACACAACACCCTCCACACCCCACTGCTCGGCCCCCACTGCTGGCCCGCAGTTCATTAGCACCATTATTAACCATCTTCTGTCTTCCTGACTATCAGGACTGCCGCCCAGCGGTAATGTTCCCAGCATTACCCGACTTGTCCCACGAACTCCAGACACACTGGGCGCAAGGCTGGAGAGGGGGCGGAGTCAGGTGATGCTGGGAACAGAGCGGCACTGGGTGATACATAGGGGGCACTATAACTAAGTGGGCCAACAAAGGCAGCCTTATAGTATAGTGGAGTCACAAAAGGACACCTGAATTATAGGGAAAGAGACATTACTGATTTGTCAGGTCACAGAAGATGCATTAGTACTACAGGGGAGTTACTGAGAGGTTAATTGGAGTAGCGTCAGGATGGACAGCGTGTGCAGAGACTAGTCATAGCTGGAAGAAGCCTTTATGGCGGTCTGGGCCCAGAGCAAGAAGATAAATGTATGACCCCAAATCAGAGGGCACATCACCTGTGATCACTGAAGGTAACTTCACTGTATTCACTAATACTGGAGGTAACTGCACTGTATTCACTAATACTGGAAGTAACTGCACTGCAATCACTATCTCTGCCGCTGTGTTTGAGAGCTGTACTATCACTCTGAAGGGGTCAGTAAGCTTCCAACACTCAAGGATATATGGAATACAAGAGCTTAATGTGCGCAATGATTTTTGATACATTTCTGTAAAATTAAAAGCTGCTGATTACACTGGTTACACTGAATAATAGCCGCACGTCTCATTTTGAAGTTATTTAACTCCTTAGTGACCAAGCATTTTCTTCGTAACTCCTTTATTTATCCATCGATGTCACTGTATGAGGGCTTGTTTTTTGCGGGACGAGTTGTATTTTTCAGTGGTATTATTAAATGTGCCGTATACTGTACTGAAAAACATTTAAAAAGTGAAGTAAAATGAAACAAACACATGAAATTCCGCTATCTTCCGGTGCGCCTTGTTTCTGCGGCCCATAAACTGCGACAAAACTGACATAACTTTGTTCTGTAGTTCAGTATAATTACTACGATACCAAACTTATGTGGTTTATTTTTTGCTGTACTACTTTTATTTTTTTTCAAAATCATTTAATTTAAAATAAAATTATTTTCTGTTGCCATTTTCTGCGATCAAAAACTTTTTTTCCCATCCACATAGTTCTGCATGGGCTCATTTCTTGCGGGACGTCCTGTAGTTTACGTTATTACCATATTGGAATACATATGAATTTTCGCTCATTTTTAAATTACATTTTTTCTTGGAGACAGAATGACCAATAAGCGCATTTTTGGCGTTTTTAATTGTTTTTTTGGATGCTGTTCACCTTGCAGGGTAAATAATGCATTACTTTGATAGATCGGACCTTTATGGATGCAGCGATACTTAACATGTATTTTTGTTTTATGATTTTGATTCTTTAATTGAGTCTAACCAATGACCTGTAAAAACACAGTTCATTAATTACAACTTACTGGTGGATGATCTGCAGTCTTTACGCCACGTGGAGACATACCCTATATGTTACACAAACCTACCGTTATAGTGTTCAGTCAGCACGCGGTGTGTACCCTATATGTTACATTAACCTACCCTTATAGTGTTCAGTCAGCACGCGGTGCGTAGCCTATATGTTACACAATCCTACCCTTATAGTGTTCAGTCAGCACGCGGTGCGTACCCTATATGTTACACAAACCTACCCTTATAGTGTTCAGTCAGCATGCGGTGTGTACCCTATATGTTACATAAACCTACCCTTATAGTGTTCAGTCAGCACGCGGTGTGTACCCTATATGTTACATTAACCTACCCTTATAGTGTTCAGTCAGCACGCGGTGCGTACCCTATATGTTACACAAACCTACCCTTATAGTGTTCAGTCAGCAAGCGGTGTGTACCCTATATGTTACATTAACCTACCCTTATAGTGTTCAGCCAGCACGCGGTGCGTACCCTATATGTTACACAAACCTACCCTTATAGTGTTTGGTCAGCATGCGGTGTGTAACAGTGATTGTGAAATAGTTGTGCAATCACTTTTGTTATTCTTTTTATTAAGCAAGGTTAATCGAGTCGACTGGATTAATTGTAAAGGCAAATTTCCAAAAAATACAATACAATGGCAATTAGATTACATTATTCCCATTGAAAAACATGGCAGAAAAAAACAGATATCATATTTGAATTTAGCGCAAGTAACTACAAGCCGCTTATCTGTTACAAAAATTGTGTTCCACAGTGTAATCTTCATTAATCAATCCAACTGCAGTGAGGCTATATTCAAACGTGGAGCTTTAGGCCTGTTCACACGGGTGATGCGATATTGTGGCGGGAAAAATCGCAGCGATATCACATCGGTGGTGTAAGCAATATCACAGCGTTTTCTGGTGGCAATATCGCAATTTTGTGGTGCCATAAAGTCGCACGTCGTGCAACAAAGTTGCGCGACTTTGTAGTACTACGTGCGAGGATTTTTGGGGGTGTGACTTGAAATATAACCCCTACTTCGAAAATCAGCCCCAGCTGCTTTAAAAAAAAAACAAAAAACAGATTGCTGAACAGGATTTAGGCTCATCCCGCAATTTTGGAGCCTGGGATAGCTAAAACACCTGGCCGATGTCCTCCTGTGCTACTGAGGATTGAATAGAGTCCCCTCTAGGGCGGATCCGTGACCACAGGCACATACGGGACCCACGGCCTAGCGAGGCCTGCACATTCCCGGCCTTGATTACTGAAACTATCCAGGCATTCACTGCAAACGAGTAGACAGTAACAGCCTCACCTGTTAGCTGAGGAGCTCGCCGCAGACCCAACCATCCTCTGGGGAGCGGTGGTGAGGAGGAAAGTCACTACGGTGCTGTGCAGCTGCTTGGTTCAGCAGGAGAGAAGGAGAGGAGAGGCGTTGAGCCTGCTCCGCTGTGGAGAGGGGGAGTCTGCCGGCTCTGAGCCCATGATGACTGCAGCAGCTCATCAATCAGGGGGACCCTGGTTCTCACACCAGAGCATCAGGATAATGCTCTCCAAGTAATAGCCTATCTCGCTCATCAACCTCAGGAGACACTACAAGCTGCCACGGTGGCACAAGATGTATCCCAATTTCTTATGCCGATGTTTGACAAACGCGCCCTCTCACTTATAACCACAAATGCCCAGAAGATTACAGAACTAGAAAATAAAGTGGGTTCTCAGGAGATCTCAAGTCTCCAACAATCAATTACCATATGTTGAGAAATGGAGCAGAAACTGAAGGAGAAGCTTGAGGATTCGGAGAATCAAGACTGCAGAAACAACTTGCGCTTCATAGGTATCCCAGGGAACATCATGGGTTGTGAATTGCTTACTCTCCTGACGGAGCAGCTCCCTAAAGCTCTACCTCCAGACATACCCATTGATAACACCTGTATAGAAAGAGTCCATAGAATTGGACCCCACAGACCTCCAGATGCAGGAAACCAACGTCCCAGATGAGTAAAAGCGAGATATCTAAACTGGACAGTTAAGGAGAGGATCCTGAGAGATTACTGCGGTCAATCAACTTTACAGATCAGAGATTTCAAAGTGCTGATTTTCCAGGACTTTTGGCGCTTGTCTCCCAGAAACACAGGACCTTCTCCCCAATTTGTCGCTATCTTCACAAGAAAAATATACAGCTCCAACTCCTGCTCCCGGCCAGGCTTAAAACGCAACATAATGTTCAATACCTGATATACGATGACCCAAGGTCAGCAGGTCGATATTTCAACCTCAACAAAGATGGTCACCTGCAATAAAACAGGCTTTGGGAAACACTGACGTTCTCCAGTAGGCAAGAGGCTTAGAGCCGGAGATCACATTGACCCTTCAGGGCAGCAGTACCTTTTCTTTCTCTTATTTCATTTTTTTTGTATTCATTTTGATCTGGTAACTATACAACTAAGAATGTTAATGGTTAATTTTGATGGTTGTACTGTTCTGACGCCAAGATGTTTTTCCTCTCCGCTGCCTCCCAGGTTGAGCTGGCTGGCGCGTGGGTTCCTGACCTGCATCTATCTGATCCTACGTTGCTCGCTGGGATGATGGGGAACAAGGTAATAAATATTAACTTGACACACACTAATCCACTCTTGTCACTATGACAAACACCAGGTATACATCACAACAAGAATACATGAGCTCCATCGACATTAAAGGGGTTGTCCCGCGCCGAAACAGGTTTTTTTTTTTTTCAACCCCCCCCCCCCCCCCCCCCAGTTCGCCGCGAGACAACCCCGATGCAGGGGTTAAAAAAGAACACCGGAGAGCGCTTACCTGAATCCCCGCGCTCCGGTGACTTCTTACTTACCTGATGAAGATGGCCGCGGAGATCTCACTCGGTGGACCGCAGGGCTTCTGTGCGGTCCATTGCCGATTCCAGCCTCCTGATTGGCTGGAATCGGCACGTGACGGGGCGGAGCTACACGGAGCCGGCATCCAACACGAGCAGCCCCATTGAAAAAAGAAGACCGGGACTGCACAAGCGCGGCTAATTTGGCCATTAGACGGCGAAAATTAGTCGGCTCCATGGAAACGAGGACGCTAGCAACGGAGCAGGTAAGTAAAAAACTTTTTATAACTTCTGTATGGCTCATAATTAATGCACAATGTACATTACAAAGTGCATTAATATGGCCATACAGAAGTGTGTAGACCC
Organism: Eleutherodactylus coqui; assembly: GCF_035609145.1. Lineage (NCBI taxonomy): Eukaryota > Metazoa > Chordata > Amphibia > Anura > Eleutherodactylidae > Eleutherodactylus > Eleutherodactylus coqui. The sequence continues at coordinate 284,614,739 of NC_089840.1, read as the reverse complement.
ACTTGCTGCCGCGGGACAACCCCTTTAAATTGGTTTCGTGGAATGTGACGGGCCTCAACACGCCGATCAAGCATAAGAAGGTCCTCACTCACTTGAGGCACCTTAGACCGGATGTGGTCTTTTTACAGTAAATGCATTGGCAGTCTGGATCAGGAGCCTCCTTGAGGGCCTAGACTCCTGCTATACATCCCAGACTCGTGGCGTGGCCATTCTCTTTCGAAGGGGCCTGTCATACCCCATAGAAGAGGAGCTAATTGATGAAGAGGGTAGATATCTGCTATAAACAGTAAATATATACAATAAACAATATGCTTTCCTCAATATATATACCCCAAATCATCCAAACAGTAATTTTTTATCCAAAATTACCTCTTTTCTACTTTATAGACAGGACACACACTTAGTTGTAGGGGGACTTTAACACCACTATTTGCCCAACCCTACACAAATACTCACTAAATGCGTCCTACATGCAACCCTCTAAAGATCTGACATATCTCATGGTGCTGGGAAGGCTTTGTGACCCCTGGCGCATGACCAGTACCACTTCCAGAGAATATACAGTTTATTCCTTGGCCCACCAGAGCTTCTCCAGGATAGATTTCTTTCTTATTGCACTCTCCCTATTTGAAAGGCTCTCCGCCATAGAAATACTACCCATAGCGATCACGGACCACGCCCCGATTAGTATGACCCTCATCGGTAGAAATGTAGCAGTAAGGGCTAGAACCTAGCCTTTTCCATTACATCTATACAATTCAGAAGATTTTCACGAATACTTAAAAACACATTGGGCTAACTATTTGGACAACGATACCGAACACTTAAATAACACCCCTCTGCTTTGGGTGATGCCCAAACCAGCGATGAGAGGCCATGTGATAAGCTTCGTCTCATTTAAGCGGAAACAGATCAGGTCTCAATTCAGTAAACTCCAACATTCCCTGCTGACTGCACAGCGGCAGCTCGCCGCTCCCCTTCCCAACAAGACAAACTAAACAAACTTTAGAAGCTTTCGTGCAATGGCAGGCGGTTTGGCTCACTAAACTGGAACAGAATGAATTTTACCGCCAAGCCAATAAACCTGGCAGATTGCTGGCAAGTATAGCAAACTCACAACAAAAACACAAACCAATCACATATATCACAGACCCACGCACAGGGGTGAGATACTCCGAACAAACAGACATAGAGGGGACCATATGCAACTACTTTGAAGACATCTATAGGGCAACCCCCACTGACATGAAGAAGATAGATTCCTGGCAACAGTCTCTTGTATTACCCAAACTCACACCGGACCAGGTAGCCTTTCTGGAATCACTGTTCTCGGAACAGAAGATACGGGAGGTAATCATGGCTGCACCAAATAATAATACCCCAGGCCCCCAATGTAGTGAGTATTACAAGATCCTGCTGACAGAGATGGCTCTTACAGCAACCAAACTATTATATATATTCCTAAAATATACAGGTTGACTTGATTCTAGACTCCAGGACCAAACTCCTTCTTAAACCCAATAAAGATCCCTACTAGTCCAGTCCTATTGCCAATTTCCCTACTAAATAGTGATTATAAATTCCTGAGAAAGGCTCTAGCCAACCGCCTCCAAAGCCTACTCTCCACTCTCATACATCCCTCCCAATGAGGATTCACAATATGCAGACACTTCCAACAAAAATATATGAACGGCCATCGCTGCAACGATAGACGCTGGTAAACCGCACGCCCCTCAGATGTTACAACTTGCCCTAGATGCAGAAAAGGCGTTTGACAAAGTGCCTTGTCCTTTTTTAAATTCCACTCTACAACATGGGAAATTTGGAGCAAATTTTTACAATTTCATACAATATATCCAATCAGAAATAAACACCACTTTCATGGTAAATGGTCGTATTACCCAACCTATAGATATCTTTAGGGGAACTAGACAGGGTTGCCCCCTCTCGCCCCTACTATTTAATCTTTCACTGGACCCCCTACTTTATCATTTCCAGCCAGTGCCATTAGTACAGGGAGCAACGGAGGGGAGATCTCTCTCTCCCTCTCTCCCGCCCGCTCTCCCCTGTTCCCCGCCGCAACTCACCTGTCAGCTGCGGCGGCTCCCGAATCTTCAGGGACGAGCGGGGAGATACTCGTCTAAAGCACATTACTCGAGTGAGTAGAGCTTTAGTGAGTATACTTGCTCATCCCTATTAACAGCCCGTCTAAGTCTCTCTCACTGATCCTGCGGGACCTTCAGGAACTGGGCTCTCCGTTGGGATATTTTCTTAGCCTGGAGAAATCGGAGGCTCTATTGCTGAATGGCCCATCGCGACCGAGCTGGACTCATAGATACTCATACTCACAATTGACAATTGCTTTCACTGTTGGGAGGCGGGGGTGGGTCTCCGCCATTGCTTGTGGGACTGCACGTTAGTTCAGACCTTTTGGATCAGAGTACATAGAATCACTACAACACATCTAACGTCGGCCTGTCTGTTTACCGACATGGGCAACTTTTTTCCTTTTCAATAATTTTCATTGGTTTTATAATAAACAAACAAAAATAAGAGAAATGTTACATATTTGTTGCGTTAGAATACAATTACCATGACAGATATTTTAAACATGCAGTGCGATGCTGAATAGTATTACGAAATATAAAATGTAGTTGCCAGGTTGATGTAGTTCATCATCTGAGGACTAGATATCAACTATAAACCAGAAACCTATGTGTATCACTTGAAGGCTTTTACTTTATGGTAAAAGGGTCTATTAGCGAAATGAGAGGGGGAGGGGGTAAGGCATGGAGATATAGGAAGGGGGGGGGGGGGGGGTATGTGGAGTGATTTGTATGCTAGTTAGTTGAGGGATGATTTGTCAGCCACAGGTTCCCTTTCGGACTGCCAGCATTGTTTCATAGGTGCAGTTTGAACACATTAACCAGGATGAAATCAGATGTACATCAGGCAGTCGAAAACTATTACCCATGGTGGCCATGGCCGGGGTTAAAGCAGTCCTGCAGACTGTGACGGCTCTTTATGGAAAAACTATCTTTCCTCATGCGTCTGGATTAGGCGGAGGCAACAATAGCAAAAGAAGCACAGGTCCAAAATTTCTTTGAAATATGGGAGAGCTTCACTGAGATTTTGCCTCGATGGGTAAAAGAATCTATTAAGGAGTCCCTTAAACTAACTTGCTGGTACTTGGAGTAATGGTGGGAGACCCGCCAAAAAGCACCACATAGAAATGTTCTATGATGTGGGGCGAGAGACCTGGGCACCACGGTGTGGAAACGGGTCCTGGGACCTCCCTATACCGAAACGGAGATAAGAGCAAGAGGGGGATAAAAAAAAAATGACACTCAGAATACATCTAAGAATCATTTTGGCGTCAGACCACTCAATGGTTATTGTTGGCCTGGTTGAAAGCCTCTGTTGTTACCCCCTTCCCCTGTGTTCCACCCCTCCCCCCCAATAAAGAAAGAAACATCTCTTTTCCCTTCTTCCTAATAATAATAATCTTTATTTGTATAGCGCCGACATATTCTGCAGCGCTTACATGTACAGGGGGAATACAGAAAGACAAAAGTACAAAAATTACAGAACCACGGTTACACTAGTAATAAGTTGATGGAAACAATAGGGGTGAGGGTCCTGCTCGAACGAGCTTACATACTACAAATAGTGGGGTGATACAGAAGGTAAAGGGCTGGAGATGTGCACAGTATGGTGAGGTGGAGAGTGAGGGATGCTATATACAGACAATGGTCAGACATTTAGGAGGAGCGGTTAATGATGGCTAGCAGGGATTGCAGTCAGTAGGTCAGCGAGCATGTTATCAGGCGGCATACAGAGGGGTTTGTTTAGGGAATGCGGTATGCCTCCCTGAAGAGGTGCGTTTTTAGAGCACGCCTGAAGTTTTTCGAGTCCTGGATGGCCCAGGTATCCTTTGGTAGTGCATTCCAGAGGACTGGTGCTGCTCTGGAGAAATATTGGAGGCGGGAGTGAGAAGTTTGAATTAGAGGTATGCGCAGTCTAGTTTCGTTAGCAGAGCGGAGAGCCCGGGCTGGGTGATTGATTGAGATGAGGGAGGCAAAATAGGGGGGCGCTGCACTGTGGAGGGTTTTGTGGATGAAGGTACTGAGTTTAAATTGAATTCTGTATTTAACGGGCAGCCAGTGCAGTGACTGGCACAGGGCAGAGGCATCCGAGTAGCAGCTGGACAGGAAGATGAGACTGGCTGCCGCATTCAGGATGGATTGAAGGGGGTAGAGTCTGGTGCAGGGTAGGCCGATCAGCAACGAGTTGCAATAATCGAGCCGTGAGTGGACGAGGGCAACAATAAGCGTTTTTAGCGTGTCTACGGTGAGAAAAAAGCAGATTCTTGCGATGTTCTTGAGGTGCAGCTGAGATGTTTGGGCGAGAGATTGGATGTAGGGGGTAAATGAGAGATCGGAGTCGAATATGACCCCAAGGCAGCGGGCATGCTGTCTAGGAGTTATGGTGGCGCCACACACTGAGATGGAGATGTCAGGATGAGATCGTTAGTGGAAGGAGGAAGTAAGTCAGTTTTAGAGAGGTTTAGTTTTAGATAGAGAGAGGACATAGAGTTAGAGACAGCGGACAGACAGTTGGTGATGTTTTAGAGGAAAGCAGAGATTTCACGGGAAAAGGTGTATAGCTGGGTGTCATCAGCATAAAGGTGGTATTGGAGGCCATCTCCTGATGGTTTGTGCAACAGGGGCTGTGTAGATAGAGAAAAGGAGGGGGCCGAGGACCGAGCCTTGGGGGACCCCAACAGCAAGGGGAAGAGAAGGAGAGGTGGAGCCAGCAAAGGAGACACTGAAAGAGCGGTCAGATAGGTAGGAGGAGAACCAGGAGAGAGCAGTGTCCTTTAGGCCGATGGAGCGAAGCATACTGAGGAGGAGTTTGTGGTTGACAGTGTCAAATGCTGCGGAGAGGTCGAGGAGGATCAGTAGGGAGTAATCGCCCCTCGATTTGGCTGTCAGTAGGTTGTTTGATACCCTTGTAAGGGTATATGTATATATTGCCATATGTTTTTTTTATGCTTTATACCTGTATGCAAGTTCTATTCAATTCCAAATGAGAAAAAACTTATATGTCGCCTTACATCAGATATTCCAAGAGGCCTTGCCAGGTGAAGACAAAATGTGTCTTGAACAAAATGCATCTTAAAATGTACAGCAATGAAGAATCGGACGAAGGACGCGTGTACTTGGCCGTTTTCCCAGAAGCAAGATATCAAGATGTTCCACTATGTACATAATTTTCACTGTCTTAGGCCGGAAATCCGGACTTCCCATATATGGAGAATGCATGCTTGGCCGCTTTCTTAGAATTAAGTGGGTGATTCTTTGCACTGGAGTTAATTGAATACGTGATTTTCTGTACATAAGCCAGAGGCGCCGTAGCAAGATAACGGCTGTTTTCACTGTCTCAGGCCGGAAATCCGGACTGCCCATATATGGTTATGAGCCCATCACCCCTTGCTGGGGATGGGACAAAGGGTATAAGATCTCATGTAATCTGTAATAAAGCTCGGCAAGGCGCAGCCATGTCCCGTGTGAGGAATTATACCAGACCTCCGTGTGTGGTGTCTCTGCTTTACGGCCGGCAGCGGGGCAAGTGGGGTGGGCCTGATTGGTGCTGTACTTAGAATTTTATTACCCTGACAAATGGCGCAACCAACTGGGGCGACAAAGCCGGAGCCTACAACGCATTCCACCCGGATCCACGTCACGGAGAAGCCGTCCTGCTGCAAACCGAGCCTGATCAACTCACTTAGAACTCCAGGTAAGGCCGGCATTTATGTTGTGTTTTACACTGCGAGTCTTGCAGCAGGACTGACTATCTGTGGTTTGTGACCGGACGGGTTGGGTTAAGAGTTCTACACGGTAACTCGTGTGGGCTCCGGGTTTGCCGTCATGGACCACTGACCGTGATATGCGCACCAATCGGTCACCCAGAAACTAGTCTGTAGTTTATTTGTACTTTGAAGTCCGTAGTGTTTTAGCAATAGTGAAGGTTGTTTGTTGTATCTGCAGAAGTTTTTTTTTCTCTTTCTTTTCATTTAGTCTCACAAGAGAAGGGACCCTCGGTTTAGTTTAGTTAGTTGTTAATGGTTTAGCAGAGAGGGATGCATTTTGTGAGACAGGCTTCATAAGAGAAGGGACTCTCGGTTGTTTTGTCTTATATATGGGGCTAACGATTTGATTTCAGAGAGATGCATTTTATGGGGCTGGTTCCATAAGGAGAAGGGACCCTCGGTTGTTTTGCCGGTATATAACGGGGTGACAATTTGAAAATTAAGAGGGATGCATTCTATGGAGCGTGTTATTTTTATTGTTGTTGATGTTCTAATATGCGTAAGATCTTATTAAAGAAGACAGAGCCCCTCAAGGGCTGCCGCCGTGCGGATGAATTTGTAAACTGTAAGAAAACTCTAATGAAAATGTGTGACACCGACCCGCACGGTAGATTACAAAAATGGTGTCTGGGAGGGAGGTCTTTAGGACCAAGAGGCGCCTTGAAAGACCAAGGTTTGCTAGAAGCAGAGAGACAGTCAGAGTAAGTTAAGTATATACACATTATTTGTTTAAGAAAGTATCCGTAAGTGAAATGTTGAAAAGTACAGTAAGTGATCAAGAGGGCGTCAGGAGAGTGTCTATTAAAGGTTATATTGGCAGCTAGGTAGGGAGAAAGTGCTGAAGGAGCAGGCAAAGTCGAGAAGAAAGTTACAATGCATGTGATTTGTTGGCCAAGAAAGAGGAAAATGTGTATAATACAAGATAGATAATAGATATGGATATATATGTGTATATATATATACTGTATGTGCAAATAGTTAACTGAGCTTGCTTTTAGGGGAGAAGAGTTTTGTTGACATGTAGCTGCGAGCTTGTGTTTAGTCTTCAAGGTCGGAAGATAACGGCGAGAGAGAATGAAGTGCTGACCCTGGAGAATGTCTCTGCTTGCTTAAAATGAATTGAAATGAATTTAATTAATTATACTGTCTTAGTAGACAGGAAATATAGTAATTTCTAATGTATATTCTTACTTATACAGGGGTTGAAAATGAAGAACATGTTGCGCTGTAATTATGATTTCAAAATGCAGGCAATAGTTTAAGCTAAAACAATTCAGTCTGTGTTTCATATTCGCGGAGAGATAACAGTTTGTTTTGAAAAGGTGGGGGCTTTCAGACTTCACTTTTTGTTCAGGGTCAAATACAGAGAAATACAGAGAAAGAAAGGCAGGGGGGTTGAAAAATACCCACAGATTCTAAAACACTTCAGCGTTTAATACAGCATATAATAGCTTCAGTAGATAAGAAAGATAGAATGTCTCAGTCACTCAGCAAACTTCTTTTTCACATAATTTGTCAAAAATAGCGCTCATTCACAATCTCATCTCAATATAATAATGTACTTTATAACATTATAGCACTATGTATGTATGTTTGTCAAACTTTTTTGTCTGTGCATCTGTATGTACTGGTACACCTTCAATAGGGGGTGACGGAGCAAACTTGAGCGCATGGATGGATGAGAGTTAGTGACCCGTGTTCGGGCTGTGTGGAATGTGTGATGCAGGTAATGACTAGGGATAAAAGTCCTCCCCATGCATGGGACTTTGCTTGGTTGTGATGTGGATGCTTGGACTGTTAAGCTGAAATGAGCTCTGAAAAAAAAGACGCACGGAGCCAATATCGAAGGGGTGGAGCTAGATGATGTAATAGTACGTAATGTTTCATCCCTCTTGCACAAGGGAGGGGGTGAGGATCTTGAGCAGCTAGTAAAAGTTTTTTGTTTTTTTTCTCCTGTCTCAAATTTTGATAAGACATTGCATGCAGGAACAGACTAATAATGAATTCACTTAAAGGGATCTCACATTTCCAATATTAGTAGATGTTTTGTAGATTATTCTGCCCCGATGTAACTCATGTCTGTTATTGGTGCTAACATTTTACAGGCCTTATCTGCATCCATCAAATCTTTTTACAATGTTATACTACCTTGAAACCGGGTACTATTGTTCCAATTGATTACCCTGTTTCAAAGGGGGGGGAGGAGAGGGCATAAGTGATCTAGGTATTGCAAATCAGCCATTTTTAAATTTTTTGAGCCATTTTTAAATTTTTTGCAACAAGATTCTAATCTTTTTGAAATAGTATACCAGCATGATTGTCTAGCATTGATGCAATAAGAAAATTTAAGTTTTAAAAAGTTACTGAAAGCCCTTGTTAATAATGCATATTTTGAGTTGTTTTTTATAGATGGTACCCAGGGTGATTGACGACTCCACACTGGATATACAGTGGTTACACAACAAGATGTCCTAAAAGCAGAATGTCTCCGCATGTCGCAGTACAAGAAGCGGAATTAAAAGCACTCGCTGAGGCGTGTGGAGTGGTAGAAGGTAAGACGGCAAACATTTACACTGACTCCCGGTATGCATTTGGCATAGCTCATGATTACGGCCCAACATGGAAGGCCAGACAGTTTTTTACCTCAGCAGGACAGCCAATTAAGAATGATGCAGGGGTGCAGAGCCTCACGGAGGCTCTACTTCTACCTGACAAGGTGGAAAGCTCACACCAATTCCTACACCGGAGAAGCAAGAGGCAACGCCATCACAGACCACACAGCAAAAGCAGCGGCCCTCAAGCCGTGGAAGAAAGAAGAAAAGAAGAATTTAACAATAAAAACTTGGACTTTGACAAAACTTGGACTTTGACAAAACTTGGACTTTGATATGAACTTGGACTTTGATAAGGACTTTGATATGCTAAAGACTTTACAGTTACAAGCCAGCAAGGAAGAAAAGGAAAAATGGACTAAAAAGGGATGGTGTATGGTGAACAGTCAACAGCACTTGCCTACCACGGTCCCTGTGCCCCATGATGGCCCAGCTGACGCACGGAAAGACGCACCTCTCAAAGCAGTAATGATGTCGACGCTTGAACAAGGACGGGTGGCTCCTTGGTTTTCTGTAGCTGCTGCATCATTTGTCCAATTTTGCATGATCTTTGCCGTAAGCAACAGGGCAGAAGTAAATTTGCCACATCACACTTGCCTGGGCCACTCTACCCATTTCAGGGATTGCAAATTGGCTAGACTCAGCTCCCACTTGTTGGGAAGCATGAATATGTGCTTGTTGTTGATTTCTTTTCAGGTTGGAGACCTACCCTGTTACCAAAGTAAATAAGCAGGTAACTGCACAGAAGCTCATGAATGAGGTAATCTGCAGATACGGGGTACCGGAAGTGATTGAGTCAAACAAAGGTACACACTTCACAGGTGAAATAATGCAACACATCATGTCTGCTTTGGGTATATTCCAGGCTTTTCACACACCCTACCATCCGTGGAGTAGGGGGAAAGTAGATACAAAAGGCAATGGAGGAAATGGGTAAATCTTGAATTGAGTGTCTTCTATTAGTTTTTCTTTTTCTCCGGAGGGTACATGCCTCAGTAGCAGAGTTTGGGGAATGATTTTCTTGTTAATGTTGTCATAGGTCTCTCCAAGGAATTGTTAATAATGCATTCTGCAGTCTCTGCTTTTCTCCCAGGTCCTACAGATGAGTGTCACAATCTGAAACCAGGTGACAGGGTCTATGTAAAAAAGTTTGAGAGAGAAACCCGGTTTGAAGGTCCTTACCAGATGTTGCTCACCACCCCAACTGCAGTCAAGCTCGAAGGAAAGCCCACTTGGATCCACACTTCGCACTGAAAAAACTAATGATCCTGCATATCCTTTACATGCTATAATGTGGTACAATTCCTCTAACACACACCTTTGACTACTGTACACTAGCCCCCTGTTTCAGAACAAATTAATACAATCAAATGTGCAATATGAAGAGTACACTGAGGGTGAGAATCCAACACCGCATCGTGCTAAGAGAGAAGTTGACGCTCCAGGTGGTAACTTTTATCCACATGTATACATAGATGCAATAGGAGTGCCAAGGGGGGTGCCAGATTAATTTAATTCTAGAGATCAGGTTAAAGCAGGTTTTGAGTCCTTATTTGCTATTGTCACTGTTAATAATAATGTAGATTGGATGAATTATATCTATTACAATCAGCAGAGGTTTGTAAACTACACCAGGCATACTTTACAAGGGTTAGCTGACCAGTTAGGGCCCACTGCATCCATGTCGTTCCAAAATAGAGTAGCCCTGGATATGGTTTTAGCAGAAAGAGGTGGGGTATGTAATTTCCTGTTTGTGTATTATCCCTTTAATGTGACCAAAATTTCCCTTGTTTGAAAAAAGATGAAGAGCCAGTTCCGATAATGCCAACCAGGTACGTTACCAGAAGAATGGAGAAATGTACTAGTACTGTGTCTGCCCCGGTCTCATAAGATGGACTGTCAGTGGACTTCCCATTTGCCTAGGGAAAGTGCAGAAGACCTTAGGTTCCGGCGAGGGCACACCTTGCGGGGTGTTAACTCGTACAGAGAGAGGGTATGGATGCCCGGAAATAAGCCCAGGGAATCCATGGCCTCCTTCTGAGGTGAGGTAGGGATCCCTCCCCTTTAGGAGTAGGGACTTACGGGCAGTGGAGAAACCCTGACGCAAGGGAGAGACGACCGAGGAAGAGTGCAAGGTCTGATGCTTGATCTCCATATTAAGTTTTTTAGGGGGGTTTGTGAAGGTATATGTATATATTGCCATATGTTTTTTTTATGCTTTATACCTGTATGCAAGTTCTATTCAATTCCAAATGAGAAAAAACGTATATGTCGCCTTACATCAGATATTCCAAGAGGCCTTGCCAGGCGAAGACAAAATGTGTCTTGAACAAAATGTATCTTAAAATGTACAGCAATGAAGAATCGGATGAAGGACGCGTGTACTTGGCCGTTTTCCCAGAAGCAAGATATCAAGATGTTCCACTATGTACATAATTTTCACTGTCTTAGGCCGGAAATCCGGACTTCCCATATATGGAGAATGCATGCTTGGCCGCTTTCTTAGAATTGAGTGGGTGATTCTTTGCACTGGAGTTAATTGAATACGTGATTTTCTGTACATAAGCCAGAGGCGCCGTAGCAAGATAACGGCTGTTTTCACTGTCTCAGGCCGGAAATCCGGACTGCCCATATATGGTTATGAGCCCATCACCCCTTGCTGGGAATGGGACAAAGGGTATAAGATCTCATGTAATCTGTAATAAAGCTCGGCAAGGCGCAGCCATGTCCCGTGTGAGGAATTATACCAGACCTCCGTGTGTGGTGTCTCTTCTTTACGGCCGGCAGCGGGGCAAGTGGGGTGGGCCTGATTGGTGCTGTACTTAGAATTTTATTACCCTGACACCCTTGTAAGGGCAGTTTCTGTCGAGTGTTTGGGTCGGAAGCCAGACTGTAGGGAGTTGAGTCTCGGATACATAGCTTACAAAGCGGGAGTAAACCAGCCGTTCTAGTAGTTCGGAGATGAAGGGGAGGTTTGAGATGGGTCGGTAGTTGGCAGCATCAGTCGCGTCAAGAGTTAGCTTCTTTAGCAGTGGGGATATGATGGCGTGTTTGAAAGAAGAGGGAAAGATGACAGAGGTCAGAGAGAGGTTCAATATAGTGGTGAGATGGGAGATGACCACTAGGGAGAGGGATCGGGGGTGGTTTGAGGGGAGAGGGTCGCTAGCGCAGGTGGTGGGGCGAGCAGAGAAGGGCAATTTGGAGACTTCTTCCTCCATCGTTGGTCTGAGTACAGACAGTGAGCAGAAGCTAAATGCAGTGCTGACAAGACTAGGGTCAGGGCTAGTCTGGGATTGGTAAGTTATTTCTTGACGGATGTCATCAATTTTCTTTTTGAAGCAGGCAGCCAACTCAACAGCACTGAGATCCATCACAGGGGGCTGCAGTTTAGGGCTGAGAAGGCAGTGAAAAGCATCAAAAAGCCGTTTTAGGGTTGTGCGATAATGAGGAGACGAGAGAGGTGAAGTAGACTTGTTTGGCATGGTGGAGGGCGAGGTTGTAGGTTCTGAGCATGAATTTGTAGTGGAGAAAGTCTGCGGATGTTTGCGACTTCCTCCACAGCCGTTCAGCACTTCTAGAGCACCGCCGGATGAAGCGTGTTTGAGGCGTGAGCCAGGGTTGCCGCGTTCTACATCGGATGGCTTGGATCCTGGGGGGCGCCGCTTCATCCAGGGCATGTTTGAGAGCGGTGTTGTAGCGATCGGCAGCCAGGTTGGGGCAGGAGAGGAGAGATATAGGGGACAGAGAGGACTGTAGGGACTCAGCAAAGTTAGGTAGGTGAGTCTGGAGAGATGTTAGGGAGCGTGACAGAGAAAGAGAGGAGGTTATGAGCCGAGAGCGGGAGAGGGGAGTTAGTGAAGTTGAAAGCAGAGCAGAGCTGGAGGAAGACCAGATCCAGAGTATTGCCATTCCTGTGAGTGGGAGAGGCCGTGAGTTGAGAGAGACCAAGGGAGGAGGTTAGCAAAAGAAGCAAATGGGGAGTTGGGGTCATTAGTGGGGATGTTAAAATCACCTAAGATGAGGGTTGGGATTTTGCAGGATAGGAAGTGGGGGAACAAGGCAGCAAAGTGGTCCAAAAACAGGCGAGGAGCACCAGGCAGTGCTAGATAACTGCTGCTCACATCGACAGTGGGCGTAAAAGCCGTAGCGTATGTACCTCAAATGATGGAAAAGTGAGTGAGGGTACAGGGGGGATGACCTGGTTGGTACATTTCAGGGAGAGAAGAGCACCTACTCCTCCGCCACGCCTGTCATCTGGTCTCAGGGGTATGGGAGAACTGCAGGCCATTGTAAGACAGTGCAGCAGGGGGGGCCGTGTCAGACTGCTGTATCCACGTTTCTGTGAGAGGGAGCAGACTTAAAGATTTAGCAGTAAAAAAGTCGTGGATGGTGGGGAGTTTATTACATGCTGACTGGCAGTTCCAGAGCGCACATTTAAAGGAGTCAGGGGAGGGTTTGCATGGGCCCCTGATGAATCATACGAGGAGAAGTTTGGAATGTACGTATCTAAGCTGGATTAGATGAGTTATATTAATAATTCTCAGGAAAAATTATTTTTTATTGAACATTCATATATTACCAGTTTACCTTTTGTAATGTGGAAAAGAGTTTAATAGAAACATTTAAATATAAAACAAACATCAACTAAGAAGTGCTGTCAGCTCCGCCGCGTCTTCTCCCTGGTCCCCGGCAGTTGTCTTAGGCATTTTCTTCTGGTCAGGGATTGGAAAATCCCCGCCTCCGCTTGATGAACCAATCATAGACATTCATTCATTTATTGAATGGCCGTGATTGGTTCATTGAGCGCTGCTCTGATTGGCTGAGTGCTTCGACGCTCAGCCAATCAGAGGAAGCACTTCCTGGAGGCGGGGATTTTATAATCCCTGACCAGAAGAAATGCCTGAAGACAACAGCCGGGCAGAAGACGCGGCGGAGCGGGCAGCACGTCTTAGGTGATCTATGTGTTTTGGGGTTTTTCTGCAGCTAGGGCTTAGTTTAGGGCTTTGACATTAGGATTTCCTCCTGTAAAAGGTGCATCACACATAGACCGCGCTTTCATGCGATGCAACAGAGAGGAAGATCCAGAGGGGAACATGAGCTACAAAACATCACCGGTCACGGGCATATTGTGAACCCAGCATGCTACACAACATTGCAAATGTGGAGGAACCAATAGGAGAGCTTGGGCCTCACATACATGCGACTTGTCGTATTTGTCGCCCGTGTGACACCGGCCTTAGATGAGGTTTTAAAGAGTCTGTAAAAAGTGGGAGGAAAAAAAGACCCAAAAAATGTTTTGCTTTAAAAAACAAACACACACACACGTGGTTTCTAAAAACAGTCGGTGACATTAGGAAGTCCTGCGCAATTTTATGAAAATCTCTGCAAAATGAAAAAAAAATATATTTTTTAAAAACGACAGCGTTTTTGGATGCATTTTTCAACTGTGGTTCACAAACATAACAAAATCATCCTCGGCGCCGTGTGAGATCATCGTCTGAGGGCGAATTCACACCAGCGGGAAACTGACGCAGGTTTTATGTGATGCGAGTCACACCAATATGAAAGCCGTTGTTTGGAATGTTGCATCTCTGGGAGTTTCCTCGGAACGCTGCACCCACTGAAGTCAGCGGGAAACACCTGCGATTCTTATATGCGCTTGAGCAGCGCAATTTCACAGAAACCGAGACCATCAGCCTTCGGAGAAGCATGCGGCGCCACAGGGGGGGGGAGGGGCAATGCAGATACCAGCTTGTCAGATCAGTGGGTTCTATTCACGGAGTATTGTGTGCGTCAAATCTTCCCACAGATCCCCCGTGTGACAGCGGCCTTACAGGAATGTTACATGTGAGGGGAGGAGCTACATTCACTTATTAACCCCCGAACAGCCGCATTACAGGAATGTTACATGTGAGGGGAGGAGATCCATTCACTTATTAACCCCCGAACAGCCGCATTACAGGAATGTTACATATGAGGGGAGGAGATCCATTCACTTATTAACCCCCGAACAGCCGCATTACAGGAATGTTACATGTGGGGGGAGGAGATCCATTCACTTATTAACCCCCGAACAGCCGCATTACAGGAATGTTACATGTGAGGGGAGGAGATCCATTCACTTATTAACCCCCGAACAGCCGCATTACAGGAATGTCACATGAGAGGGGAGGAGATCCATTCACTTATTAACCCCCGAATAGCCGCATTACAGGAATGTTACATGTGAGGGGAGGAGATCCATTCACTTATTAACCCCCGAACAGCCACATTACAGGAATGTTACATGTGAGGGGAGGAGATCCATTCACTTATTAACCCCCGAACAGCCGCATTACAGGAATGTTACATGTGAGGGGAGGAGATCCATTCACTTATTAACCCCCGAACAGCCGCATTACAATAGAAAAACGTCAAAACAATGTCACTTTATTTGTTGCAGGTTTTGAATTCATGTCTTCTGTAAATAAAGTTGGCGCAGAACCCGGTGACTTCCATCATTATTAACCCCTTAATGACCGGAGCATTCCAACAGATAAAGCTGCAGCAAACTGTCTGAAAGGCAAATCTCCTGGCCTTGAGGCTTGCACGGGGCTTGAGTCAATCACAAAAATAATACCAAGGACACGACTTGTCAGAAGCTGTCCCAGTCCACGGTGCTCCAACCGCAGCAATTGGTAGGAGAATCGGGAGACGGCCCCCTGGTTGTCCGCGGCGTTATCTCCTCCGACATCAACACTGATGGCACAATGCTCCCGGTCATTCTAGATCGGCGCTACAGACCCTCGTCATCCAAGCGGGATAACTAACTAACTTGTCCCCCTGCTTCCATCCCGCTTATCGCATACGACCTCCACCCCCCCTGCACCCTCTTACCACCCCCTGCTTCCTAATAATTGATCTGCACATGTAACCCCCGGCCTCCATAAATCTGCCCCCCAGTGCTGGTGACCCCACATACCTCCACCTGCAGCCGGACAGGAGCCGTGGGGTTGTTCTGTGCTTACAGGACCTGTGATGATGTCACCGTCATGTGATCAGTGTGTGGGAGGAGACAAGGGGTCACATGACCAGGTCTCTCCGCTCAGTGGGTGCAGGACTCTGCTGTGTGAGGATATATTCAGAGAGTGTATGAAGCTGAGTGTGTGCGCGAGACGGGGGAGCGGAGCCGAGTATGTGCGCAAGACGAAGGAGCGGAGCATGTGTGAGGTGGAAGAGCCAAGTTGAGTGCGTGTGTGAGACGGGGGAGCGGATTCGAGCGCTTGCGAGACGGGGGAGCAGAGTACGTCTGTGAGACGTGGGAGCGGATTCGAGCGCGTGTGCCGGACGGTGGAGGAGCAGAGCGGGGCGTGTGTATTAGCTGTCATTGAATGGCTGTAACTGGCTGACGGCGTGTGTATTAGCTTTCTGGAGGCAGGGATTTCAAGCCCCGCATTCAGAAAGCAATGCTGCGCCGGGGACGAGGAGCGAGCGACATCCTGCTGGAGCGCGACAGAACGCCGGGGGAGGTGAGTAATGATTTTTTTTTTTTACACTTTTTTTTTGGTATTACCGGCGTATAAGACGACCCCCGACTTCAGAGCAGTTTTTATATTACAAAGTGCATTAATATGGCCATACAGAAGTGTATAACCCCACTTGCTATTGCGGGACAACCCCTTTAATAAATTGTGCTGTATCAGCCCACTTGTCCTTCTTTAAAGCCGTACCCGAACTTGTTGCCTTTCGAATTGACAATACACTCTATACATTGTGCAGTGGGCTACATTGGTTTTGCAGGCTTAGTACAATTCATTTCAGTAGTACTCAGCCTGCAGTACCAACCCCAACCACTGTGCAAAGTACAGAGCTGTCTGCTTTCTGCAAAAAAAAACAAAAAACAAAAAAACAGCTAGAAGTGGGAAAATCCCTTTAAAAAATACAAAGAGAGTGCAAAACAGTAACACAATAATATATTCCAGAGGTTGTTACATATAAGCAATCGGTTATTGCAAAGCTATTTTAATTATAAAGGGAGATTTAAAAGTCAGGGCCACCCAGCGTATCTTCTGAACAAAAAGAGATACAAGTAGGTAACTTTGTAAAACAATTAGATAGGTGGGTACAAACTTTTTGCCCTAGTGGTAGTTCCTATTGGCTATCTTGTTGGCAGCCGTCTTAGATTAAGCCTAAAATACTTCCATAGAAAAAGGATCATGGGATGCATGATTTATGAGCAGACTTTCATCAGAAAATGATAGGTGCAGTCATTTTTTTCAATATTTCCAACCATTTTAGAGTTCTATATGATGTGATGTTGAGTATTAATAAAGTTATGTAAAAGTATATAGTGTGGAGGACAATGGCTGGATGTTCTTCAGGACACAAATGTCCTAAAAGTTTGGGAAATATTGTGAAAGCACAATAGTTAACAATCCCTAAAATAAGGAAGAATGAGAAACATTTAAAGAAACCAAGATGGATGAACACAGAACTTACACACATGTTAAAAACGAAGAAAAATATGTTAATCAAACGGAAAGAGGGCGGAATATCTAAAGAAGAATATAATGTGGCCCACAGAAACTGTAGGGCAAGTGTCAGAAAAGCTAAAACTAATAATGAATTGAGGCTTGCAACAGAGGCCAAAAGCAATAAAAAAGGATTTTGACAAAAGTCAAAGATGCTATTGGATGATTACAAGATAAAAATGGTGAATTGGTTAAGAATGATGTTGAGAAGGCTGAACTTTTAAATTCCTATTTTGTATCTGTTTTCTTTCAGAAAGTAGATGGAACATCAGTTGAACTTCCCTGTGCTATTGGGGGGATAAAAGAATGCAGGCTATGTATAAGCAGAAAGATGGTGAGGGAACACTTAGCTAACTTAAATGAATTCAAGTCTCAAGGTCCAGATGAACTACATCCTAGAATACTAAAGGAAGCAGCGGAGGTAATTGCTGAACTACTCACCAAAATCTGTGAAAATTCCTGGAGAACAGGAGAAGTCCCAGAAGATTTGAAAAGGGCAAATGTCCCTATCTTCAAAAAAGGAAAAAAGGTGGATCCGGGAAACTACAGGCCTGTGAGCCTGACTTCTATACCGGGAAAGATCTTTGAACAAATTATTAAACAGCACGTATGCAAGAACTTGGATGAGAATGGAGTAATTAACCAGAACCACCATGGGTTTGTAACAAACAAGTGATGCTACATTAATCTAATTTCCTTCTATGACAGTATGTATCACCGACTGGGTTGATCAGGAAAATGTGGTGGATATAGTTTATCTTGACTTTAGTAAAGTATTTGACAAAGTATCTAATACTATACTTATTGAAAAAATGACCAAATATGGGATTGACAAGGCAACTGTTAGGTGGATTCACAACTGGCTCAGTGAGCAGACTCAAAGAGTGGTCCTAAATGTCTGCACATCTACGTGGAAGAATGTATCAAGTGGGGTACCAAAAGGCTCTATCCTAGGCCCAGTGTTGTTCAAAATTTTCCTAAATGATCTGGAGGAGGGAATTGATGGGAAACTGATCAAATCTATTGTCGACACACAGCTAGGGGGGATATCTAACACTAGGGAAGAGAGAGAGAGAGTATTCAAAAAGATCTAGAAAAGCTTGCATAGTGAGCAGCAACAAACAGAATGGTATTTAACAAGGAGAAATGCAAAGTCCTACATCTGGGTAACTCTGCCATTCTATAATTCTACGACACTAATTGCATGACTTTTCAGGTACCTGAAGATGCTCTTAACAATCCAGGGCACAAATTAGATCATCTTGATGGTCACTAACAGAAGTTCACATTAGGTGGACGAGGCTTTCAATCAAGATAACCCAAGAGGACAGCCAGATTCAAAATATTAATATGGTTTATTCCCTACATAACCTTTCTATGGTTAAAATGTTTTGATTGTCGAGAAAAATATTTCCTACATTCTGGACATGAATACAGGTTTTTCCCTGTGTGACTTCTCTGATGTTTAACAAATTCTAATTTATCTGTAAAATATTGTTAACCGTCTAAAGAAGAAAATTGCTTCTCCCTTGTGTGAATTCTTTGATGTTTAATTAGATTTGACTTAGAGGTAAAACACTTCCCACATTCTGAACAGGAAAATGGCTTCTTCCCTGTGTGAATTCTCTGATGTCCAACAAGACTTGATTTATATGCAAAACACTTCCCACATTCTGAACAGGAAAATGGCTTTTCCCCTGTGTGAATTCTCTGATGTACAAGAAGACTTGATTTATCGGTAAAACACTTCCCACATTCTGAACAGGAAAGTGGCATCCGCATTTTGTGATTTCTCTGATGATGTTTTTCTAGACTTGATTTAGAGTTAAAACACTTTCCACATTCTGAACATGTGGAAAATGACTTCTCTCTTGTGTGAGTTCTCTGATGTCTAACTAGATGGGTTTTCTGAGTAAAACACTTCCCACAATCTGAACAAGAAAATTGCTTCTCCCCTGTGTGAATTCTCTGATGTTCAACAAAATTTGACTTATGGGTAAAACGTTTCCCACATTCTGAACAGGAATATGGTTTCTCCCCTGTGTGAATTCTATGATGTTCAACAAGATTTGATTTATTGATAAAACCCTTCCCACATTCTGAACAGGAAAATGGCTTCTCCCCTGTGTGAATTCCTTGATGATCAACAAGACTTGTTTTATAGGTAAAACACATCCCACATTCTAAACAGGAAAATGGTTTCTCTCCTGTGTGAATTTTCTGATGTTTAACAAGATGTGATTTATGTATAAAACTTTTTTCACATTCTGAACAAGAAAATGGCTTCTTCCCTGTATGAATTATCTGATGTTTAGCAAGATATGATTTTTCCGTAAAACATTTTTCACATTCAGGACAAGAAAATGGCTTCTCCCCTGTGTGATGTATCTGATGTTGAACAAGATGTGCTTTCTGGCTAAAACACTTCCCACATTCTGAACACGAAAATGGCTTCTCCCCTCTGTCAGCTGTTTCTTCTTCAACATCTCTTCCGTAAATGTTATGTTGCTTACTAGTGTGTGATGAATCAGAAGATGGAACCTCTATAAAAGGATCAGATGACAGATGTTTGCTGGGAAGGGCTGAGGGTACATCTGGGATAATGGCAGGCTCTTCATATGTATCTTGTATGTTACCATCATCTTCCACTGTAGAACCTGAAGATATCAGATGTCCCTCGGATCTCCTGGTGTCGTCATCTGCCAAGAATTAAACAGATTTTTATATTTTTGAATATAACAATTATATTATTATTTTATTACATTTCTATATAAACTGTTCATACGCATTGTGAACAAGACAGGTTACACAAATCCCGCGCTCCAAAGTCTGCCGGTCGGTAATCGGTAAAGATTATGTATAAGGTTTTACTCATTTGAATGAGGGGTTCGCTGACATTAGAGATCCTCCTCCAGGGTCCATTTTAGCCTCTGAATTATCATTTGTTCCTCTAGGTTTCTTTTGGAGAGTCAGTATCTTCCGCTGTTTATTCCATTAGAATAGGACAATAGATACAATACAGGAGATGCAACACGTGTCAGAGGGCTAACAGAGACATGATAACAATCTAAGGTACTTCTTATAACTGGACGACCGGAAGTATGTACGTGCGTGCACCTGAAAGAAAGTGACCACCAAACTACATCCATGCGCACGCCTGACAGGAAGTGGAGGGAAATTTCTAGACACAATTCTGTGGCAATGCTCCGCTCACACGTTATTCACACAGATTTAGTATACTTATTAATGAAGCATCACCACATTCCTGAAAAGGATTTTATATGCATTAATACTCCAGAAACCGCATCCTTTTGTTTTTACCGAAAATCTACAAATTCCTTAGGAACCCCCCAGGACGCCCAATCACAGCCGAGATCAGGTCTATTACCAGTAATCTTTCAGAATATGTAGACTGCCATTTACAACGCTTTTTTATATACCTTCTGGGGCCCGACGGGTCACTGAATGTACCCGCTTTAAATTTTTGGATTTTACAGCGGTGGTCAGCATCTAATGAAATTAATGACACCAAAATCATCCTCCTGAGGTGAGGCAAACTGGTCAGAGTGTGGAGCAGGAAAAGCCTGTAGGCTAATTTACAGTTTCCTAATAGTTAATGTGATCCGTATTCCCTATACATAAAAAAGAAATCTTGGTATTTGTATAGCACCAACTTATTCCGCAGCACTTTCAGGTAATCATTATTTATTACCCCCCACCAAGCTGGGTTCTCATTTTACCAACCTCGGAAGGTTGACCCAGCTACCTGAATCATGCGGGGATTGAACTTGCAACCTTTAGGTCATAGGCAAGAGCTCCGTCAGGGAGATGTAGTGGCCCTGCCCGCCTGTGCTTGTCCACATGTCCGTTGTTAAGTGGACCTTGGCAGTAACCGCGTTGGTGAGGGCGCGTACAATGTTACGGGAGACGTGGTCGTGCAGGGCTGGGACGGCACATCGGGAAAAGTAGTGGCGACTGGGAACTGAGTAGCGCGGTGCCGCCGCCACCATCATACTTTTGAAGGACTCCGTTTCCACAACCCTATACGGCAGCATCTCCAGGCTGATAAATTTTGCTATGTTCACGGTTAACGCTTGAGCGTGCGGGTGAGTGGCGGCGTACTTGCGCTTGCGCTCAAACACTTGCGCTATCGACGGCTGGACGGTGCGCTGACAGACATTGGTGGATGGGGCTGCGGACTGCGGAGGTAAGGGTGTGGGTGCAGACCAGGAGACGGTAGTGCCTGTGTCCTGAGAGGGGGGTTGGATCTCAGTGGCAGGTTGGGGCACAGGGGAAGAGGCAGCGGTGCAAACCGGAGGCGGTGAACGGCCTTCGTCCCACCTTGTGGGGTGCTTGGCCATCACATGTCTGCGCATGCTGGTGGTGGTGAGGCTGTTGGTGGTGGCTCCCCGGATGATCTTGGCGCGACAAAGGTTGCACACCACTGTTCGTCGGTCGTCTGCACTCTCAGTGAAAAACTGCCAGACCTTAGAGCACCTCGGCCTCTGCAGGGTGGCATGGCGCGAGGGTGCGCTTTGGGAAACAGTTGGTGGATTATTCGGTCTGGCCCTGCCTCTACCCCTGGACACCGCACTGCCTCTTGCAACCTGCCCTGCTGCTGGCCTTGCCTCCCCCTCTGAAGACCTGTCCTGAGTAGGCATTGCAAACCAGGTGGGGTCAGTCACCTCATTGTCCTGCTGCTCTTTCTCCGAATCCTCTGTGCGCTCCTCCCTCGGACTTACTGCCCTCACTACTACCTGACTGCAAGACAACTGTGTCTCATCGTCATCGGCCTCCTCACCCACTGAAATGTCTTGAGACAGTTGCCGGAAGTCCCCAGCCTCATCCCCCGGACCCCGTGAACTTTCAAATGGTTGGGCATCAGCCACGATAAACTCCTCTGGTGGGAGAGGAACCACTGCTGCCCAATCTGAGCAGGGGCCCGAGAACAGTTCCTGGGAGTCAGCCCGATCCTGAGAATGTGTCATTGTAGTGGAGTGAGGAGGCTGGGAGGAAGGAGGAGCAGCAGCCAGAGGATTCGGATTTGCAGCAGTGGACGGCGCAGAACTGTGGGTGGACAATAGCTTGCTGGAAGCACTTTCTGCCATCCACGACAGGACCTGCTCACACTGCTCATTTTCTAATAAAGGTCTCACGCGTGGACCCATTAATTGTGCGATGAATGTGGGGACGCCAGAAACGTGCCTCTCTCCTAATCCCGAAGAAGTCGGCTGGGATACACCTGGATCAGGTGCTCGGCCTGTGCCCACACCCTGACTTGGGCCTCCGCGTCCTCGGCCGCGTCCACGTCCTCTAGGCCTACCCCTACCCCTCAGCATGCTGTATTACCAGTAATTCAGAAACAGAACGCTGTAAGAAATAATGTGGCGCAAGCCTGCTGTTAAACGTAGCCGGCTGCGTATGATTTTTTTTACGTTGTACACCCAGCACACACGTACCCAGAACGCTGAGGACTGTGAGAGGCAGGCCAAATAGATTTTTTGCCCTTTTTTTTTTAAGGAAAGGCCCACTGCGTATATTCAATCAATAATATATGTCTTCTGGCCCTGCCTACACAATTCTGTCCCTGGAGTATTACTGCAGGGCGCAATGCTCTGCACGGCCGATTTGGAAAAAAAAAAAAGGGCAACACTGCAAAAACCAGCCTCCACAGTACTGCACACGGTTAGATGTGGCCCTAAGAAAGACCGTGGGGGTTCTTGAAGCCTACAATCACTCGTAACACTCTCCCTGCCTAACCACCACTTCTGTCCCTGTAGTATTACTGCAGGGCGCAATGCTCTGCACGGCCGATACACCAAAAAAAAAAACGGGTGCAACACTGCAAAAAAAACAGCCTCCACAGTACTGCACACGGTTAGATGTGGCCCTAAGAAGGACCGTTGGGGTTCTTGAAGCCTACACTAACTCCTAACACTCTTCCTATAGCAGCTCCACTAAGACAGCTCTTTCCCTCAGCTATGTCAGACCTCATGTGTGGCGAGCCGCGGGAGGGGCCGATTTTTATACTCGGGTGACACCTGATCTCGCCAGCCACTCACTGCAGGGGGGTGGTATAGGGCTTGAACATCGCAGGGGGAAGTTGTAATGCCTTCCCTGTCTTTCAATTGGCCAGAAAAGCGCGCTAACGTCTCAGAGATGAAAGTGAAAGTAACCCGAACATCGCGTGGTGCTCGTTAAGAGTAACGAGCATCACGAACACCCTAATATTCGCCCGAGCATCAAGCTCGGACGAGTACGTTCGCTCATCTCTAAGGTTCATATTATAGGTTTATGTTACTCATGTTTTACCTTTCTATTAATTTAACACTTTTTATTGTATTTTTTTCTAATTGATGCTCATAACTTTCTCCACCTTTGATTTTATAACTCTTTGCAATTTGGACGCCTTTAGGACAAAAACAGCTTTTCCTTGCCATATTCTATGATATATTATCCCATGAGGACTATAAATGTGCTGCTGGTTCAGTAATAAGCATACTGAATCTATCTGAATAACATGTCTGAATGGAGCATACGCACGGAATTAAGTCTAGAATTTACCCAAAATTGTGTCTGGTCAGGCAAGCGTACGTACATAATTTGATGGCCATTTTTCTTCGCCTACGTGTCCGTATGGCATCTAGGATTTTTCTCATGTGTGCCAATCATGGGCGCAGGCAGGTACACACTTCTGGGTGGATAAGAGCTGCTGAGGCCCCCTGCTGTAAACTGCCCTGAACTGCACTGCAACTACAGTCTGCTGATCATGTACGGCTGACCGGGGAATAAAGACGCCTTTACAAGCCCGGCACCGCCATTATCAGTGGGCACAGATATGTTTGTAGCCATTCACTAACCCAGCTGTCTGTTACTTGTACCAAGATGTGGGAAGTTCCTACTGAGCATGCCCAGTCCTTCTGGTTCCAGCAGCAGAGGAGAGGGACATGATAATAGTACTTGCACATGTGCGGAGGCAGCACTGGGGACGGGGGGTCCAGGTCTGATAGAGTGATTGGATGTTGCAGAGACCCTGACATAGTGCATGGGGTATCAGCTGGGGGCAGATGGAAGGAGCAGCTGAATGCAGAATGAGGATGGCTTCTCCTTACACAGTGCCTGTGGCTCTACCAAAACATTAAAGGGGTTGTCCGGCCATAAACATTAGGTCTCATTACTTCTGTTTGCCCAATACAATGCACTTTGTAATATACATTGTGCATTGTAAATTAGGCAAACAGAAGTTATTCACTTACCTCTTGGCTGCCCCCCCCCCCGTGTTGCTCCTCGGTTGCCATGGTTCCTGGTTCCGACAAGTCTCTAGTCCTCTTCTTGTCGGGACGACCAGGGACGCGCCTCTCCAGCACAGCTCTGCGCATGTGCAGAAGAACTTCAGCCTGGGAAGCTCAGTTCTGCCTGCAGGGGTTGTGTGTCTGCTGGCTCTTCAACTCCAAGGTAAGAATGAGAGGAGGGGCGGGCTCTCGTGGGGGGATGGGAGGAGGGAGGGAGGGAGGGGGGAGGATGGATGGATGGATGTGTGCAAGTGGCTGTCAGAAGTCCCGGGGGGGGGGGGGGGAGCGAGCGGCAGTGATGTGTGTGTGTGCAATGTCAGGAGACCCGGCTGTCAGAAGTCCCGGGGGGAGGGGGGAGGGGGGGGGGTGCTGTTAGTGTACTTGTGTGTGGGCACTGTAAAGGGGGACTCTGTGGGGGAGGTCACAGGGGGGGCACTGTATAGGGACGCTGTGGATGGGGGGCATGTGGAGGGGGGCTACTTTGGAGTGCAGTGGGGGGACTCTGGGGGGGGGGGTGGCATGTGTAGGGGGGGTACTGCGGAGGGCACTGTGGGGGGGGGAATACTGGGGGGGCACTGTTGAGGGGGGACTGTGGAGAATGCTATGGTTGGGGGGAATGAGGGGGGCTACTTTGGAGGGCACTGTAGGGGTGACACTGGGGGGCATGTGTAGGGGGTACTGTAGAGGGCACTGTTTGTGGCACTGTGGGCGATCATTAGGGGGGCACTGTGGGAGAGTGCACTGTGGGGGGGGGGTCATTGTGAGGGGGGGTCGCCGTGGGAGGGGCACTATGAGGGCATGTGAGTGTGGGGAAATGTTTTGTTTCACTTTAGCAGGGTGGGGGGCAGTAGGTAGCCTTGCAGTGGGGGGCTGCAGGAGAGTTCTCTCTGGTCTCTCCCCCGCCCCTCTCCATTCACTATACACTGTGCTGCTGTTTACACTCATGCCAGGAAATTTATCCTGACATGAGTGTATAACGCAGTCTCCCCTGGCCACACCCCCTCTGATTATAGTATGCAGCAGGGGGCGGGGCCTGGGCGGGGAGAGACTGTAGAGCAGTTCAATAGAGGTGGGCATGTCGTGGGCGGGGCTAGGACGTGAGCTGAGGGAGGCCATGAAATCCTGCCTTTTCATGTCTCTTACTACCATCGGGAGCGCGCACACAGAGGCGCCATCTTTGAAAGCTGCAGTGAAGATCAGAATCTAAGGTAAGAAACTGACATTGCAGCTGATCTGCCGGCCGGTTTGAGCCCCTGTATGCTGTCTGTTACTATCCTTACTGAAAGGAAAGCAGCAGCATTATAAAAATTTTTACCCTGTGTGGCCGGACAACCCCTTTAAGGGGAAATAACAAACTGTATATATCAGAAATACTCCATAAGGGGCCACGAGGGCCCGACGTCCTGTAGTGGAAGCTGAGCTCACATCCCAGCACCATGCAGCCTGAAGAGCATTCGTCAGACAACCCAGAATCGGCAGGTCGGCCATTGGCACCCCGTTCTCTTCACAGATGAGAGCAGCTTCACAATGAGCCCATGTGACAGACATGAAAGCGTCTGCAGAGGATGGAGATCATCCAGATCTGATGTGTGATTGAGATGTTCCCTCAGTTCTTTTTAGCAGAAAATATTGAATGTTTAGGTTTACATAAAAATATTATATAACATTTACACTTTATTATATACTAGCTGATTACACGGCTTTGCCCATGTATTTTTTTTTTTAGACACGAAAAGAATTTAAACATGTGTGTATATATATATATAGTATTAGTTTAATATATTCGTATATGAGTAGGAGGTTGTCTGCGTAATATAATGGCATATGAGGAGGTCGTCTGTGTAATATTAGTATTTGAGGACGAGGAAGTTGTCTGTGTAAAATATTATTATCTGAGGAGCAGGTGGACTGTGTAATACTGGCGTAATTAAAAATCAAAAACTCCCCATCTTCCCCTGTAATTTTTGTTGCCAATAGCAACCAATCACAGCTCAGCTTTCATTTGTTATACTGCTGAGGTAAAATGAAAGCTGCACTGTGATTGGTTTCTGTGGGCAACACAGATTTAGTTTTGGACAGCTTTTATAAGAGTGGCTGCTGGGTTCATTTCTGTGTGGTACATAGTGGCTCAGTGCTGGTGGGAAGCTGCGTGGTAGTTGGAGCAGAGGAGGAGGTTGTCTGTGTAAGATATTATCTGGGAGCAGGAGGTCTGTGCAATATATTAGTATTAGAGGAGGAGGAGGTAGTCTGTGTAAGACTGAAATAAAAACCATCTGCTCAAGTACAATTCCGGCATTCGACACCTCTCCCCCCTGGGGTAGTGGGGTTGTCTTATCCCCCCCCCCAAAAAAAAAAATTGTCAACACGGAATGACATATATGTATCAAGTTTGGTTGAAATTGTTCCAGGCGTCCATGAGTTATGGTGGCGCATACACACATCCTATTTTATATATATAGATAAATTGTGGCTGAATAAGGGAATATACAGCTGAAAACCCCGACAACACAGACTCTTCTCTACATGCAGTCTCACCTGGGGGGTCATCTGTAGGAATCTCCTCCTTACACGGCTGATACCCCCTCACATGTGTCTCTGTAGCATCAATGGGGATCAGATCTTCCTCCAGTTTCACCAGCTGTGAAATAAATATTGTAAAAGTCATCACACAGTTGGAGAAGTCGTGTGGAAGGTTTTATATGGCCAGAAAAGGTCATTAATTAGTATGAGGAGCCGGAATGACATGACAGCAGTAGTGATCTGGGCCAAATAGCTGCAGGTCTCCTGTATAACTCCAACCTGTTGCTTCTTTATTCCAACCAGAAGTCTCCAGAACCAGAAAAAAGTGATAAGATGTGGAGATCTAATGTCTGCGGTCGGCTGTAATCCTGCCATCTCCAGCTTTCTCATTACACAAGTATCAATCATATAATAAGACTAAACACAAGACCTTCCCAGCCGTCCTACAGACCAGGGGGGAGATTTCATGAGACCTTCTCTCCATCTACCTGATCATCCTGTGGAAGAAGAGGCCGGGGACATCTCTCCGCTGCTGTTCTCTTACTGGATCTACCTGCAGAAAACACAGACAGCCACTGAATTTATTCTCTACATACAAATAATAAAGGCCGTGTGGATTTAGTCCTGTCTATTACCTGGTGATGGGAGGGGTTGGTGGTCCTCCATCATGACGTCCTTGTACTGATCCTTGTGTCCTTCTAAATACTCCCACTCCTCCATGGAGAAATAGACAGTGACATCCTGACACCTTATAGGAACCTGACAACACAATGATACCGTCATCACCCAGACACGTTATACCGCCATAGTGTTACAGTATAATCTCCCAGCATTCCCAGCAGTGTTACCTCTCCAGTCAGCAGCTCAATCATCTTGTTGATGAGTTCTAGGATCTTCTGCTCATTGATCTCCTCCAGTATCAGGGGGTGAGGTGGAGGCCCTGTGATTGGGCTCAGGGGTCTCCCCCATCCATCAGACACCGGGGCCTGACAGCCATCACTAGAAGTCTTCTTCACTACAGTGTAATCCTGTTTATGAGAAGACACATCCATAAATATCCCTGCAGACATTTCTAGAGTCCTCCCAGTCTGGTCCGGCAGTTATGTCGGCTCTTCACATCTGTGTTCATCAGTTCTGTTGTTCTATTCTGTTGGCTGTTGCTGCAATAGTTTCCAGCATTCCGGCCGTCTTCACACTTGGCTGCAGCATTTACAGTACAGGCCATGCGGGGAGATTTATAAAATGTCTTTCACGCGGTGCCGGTATTTTCTATAACAAATCTACTTAGTCTTTGAGAACTGCGGCAGATTCTAAATCCACAGCGAGACTATTTATACTACGGATTTATGCTGCGGATTTTGAACTCCTGAAGAACAAAGGATAAAATCCGCAGCAGTTTGGCAAGTAAGTCCGCAGCATAATACGAGCCATTAAGATACGGATTTGGCCAGTGCGGATTTACTGGGTAATAGCTGCAGGCTACCATTGTGGAACACCCGCAGTAATCACACTTCATGTGAAGGCGGCCAAAGGACTGAATCTGCAGTAAATCCTCGGCCATAGATGTGAACATAGACTGACAGAGATAAGAATGATGGAACGTGACATCATCCCCAGAATCTCTCACCTCTCCTGTAAGCTGGAAGAGTATCTCTAGGGTGAGGGTGAATATACTCTCCGCCATCTTGTCCCGGTTCCTGTCCATCCTTGTCGGGTCAATCAGGATAATTATCTGATATAGAAGATATCAGCCGAGTATCTTGAATGGGAAGAAGACGAGACAATGTAAAATCGAAGGGTCGAGATGGAATACACCCAAGTTTTCTAAAGGAATTAAGAGACATGATAGCTAGACAGCCATTTCTTATATTGACACTATTGAGACCGGGGTCATAGCACTGGATTGATGCATTGCCCATGTGGTTCCAATATGCAAAAAGGGGTCTGAAAGAGAGACTAGTAACTACAGACTGGTAAGTCTCGCTTCAATAATTGGAAAAATATTTGAGGGATTTCTGAGAGACGCCATCCTAGATTACCTCAAGGAAAACAACACCATAACCGCTCATCAGCATGGGGGAGGGGGGGGGGGTCGATCATGTCAGACCAATTTGATTAGCTTCTACAATGAAATACGTTCTAGGCTGGACCTGGAGAGTCTATTGATCTTGTATATCCATATTTCTCTAAAGCATTTGATACCGTGCCGAATAATAGGCTGATATATAAAATGAGGCAGCTCAGTCTGGGCAAAACCGTGTGCATCTGGGTAAGGAACTGGCTCAGAGATAGAAAGCAGAGGGTGGTAATAAATGGTTCATACTCTGATTGGGCGACAGGGTGTCACAGGGTTCAGTATTAGGCCCCATTCTGTTCAATATATTTATCAATGACCTGATAGAGGCACTGCACAGAAAAATATCAGTATTTGCAGATGATACAAAATTATATACGAAAATTAATACAACTGGAGACGATCTATGGCTACAAAATAACCTAGATAAGCCGGGGGCTTGGGTAGAAAAATGGAAAATGAAGTTCAATGTTGATAAATGTAAGGTTCTGCACATGGGCAGGAGAAACGGATGTCACCAATATACACTAAATGGGGTACTGCTAGGGAAAAGTGATATAGAAAAAGACCTGGGGGTACTAGTGGGCTGTAGATTTAACTGGAGAAATCAATGCCAGTCAGCTGCTGCAAAAGCTAACAAAGTCTTGGGGTGCATTAAAAGAGGTATAGGGGCGAGGGACGAGAACATTATCCTCCCACTATATAAGGCACTTGTCAGGCCCCACATGGAATACTGTGTACAGTTCCGGACACCGGTGCTCAGGAAAGATGTTGCAGTGCTTGAAGGGGATGAAAGAAGGGCAACTAAACTAATAAACGGACCGAAAGGACTGGAATACCCAGAGAGGCATCAAAATTTGGATTATTCACCCTGAAAAAAATACGGTTAAGGGGCGATCAAATAACTATGTATAAATACATTACGGACAATACAAGGATCTCTCCCATGATCTGGTTATACTCAGGACTGCGATGGTTACAATACGGCATCCTCTATTTCTAGAGAAAAGCAGGTTTCATCACCAACTGAGAAGGGGATTCTTTACTGTAAGAGCAGTGAGACTGTGGAACTCTCTGCCTGAGGACGTGACGATGGTCAGAGGAGTTTAAGACGGGACTAGATGCCTTTTTAGAGCGCTATGCTATTACAGGATATAGACATTAGCTGACCAACGGTGTTGTTGATCTCAAATGTTGATCCAGGGATTACTCTGCCTGCCATCATGGAGTCAGGAAGGAATTTTTTTCCTTCAAATGAGCTTGGCTTGTTGGGCTTCTTCTTGCCGTCCAAGGGGGAGGGGAGGTTTGATGCAGGAAGAATTAGATGAATATGGTTTTCATTAAGCCTAACATGCTATGTGAAGTAGAAAATCCCCTATAATAATACAATTACCGGACATTAACCCCTCTTCCCTTACGCAACACTGCTGACCCCGAACACAACCCCCTCCACACCCCACTGCTCGGCCCCCACTGCTGACCCGCAGTTCATTAGCACCATTATTAGCCATCTTCTGTCTTCCTGACTGTCAAGACTGCCACCCAGCACCGCGCTGTTCACAGCATTACCCGACTTGTCCCACGAACTCCAGACACACTGGGCGCAAGGCTGGAGAGGGGGCGGAGTCAGGTGATGCTGGGAACAGAGCGGCACTGGGTGATACATAGGGGGCACTATAACTAAGTGGGCCAACAAAGGCAGCCTTATAGTATAGTGGAGTCACAAAAGGACACCTGAATTATAGGGAAAGAGACATTACTGATTTGTCAGGTCACAGAAGATGCATTAGTACTACAGGGGAGTTACTGAGAGGTTAATTGGAGTAGCGTCAGGATGGACAGCGTGTGCAGAGACTAGTCATAACTGGAAGAAGCCTTTATGGCGGTCTGGGCCCAGAGCAAGAAGATAAATGTATGACCCCAAATCAGAGGGCACATCACCTGTGATCACTGAAGGTAACTGCACTGTATTCACTAATACTGGAGGTAACTGCACTGTATTCACTAATACTGGAAGTAACTGCACTGCAATCACTATCTCTGCCGCTGTGTTTGAGAGCTGTACTATCACTCTGAAGGGGTCAGTAAGCTTCCAACACTCAAGGATATATGGAATACAAGAACTTAATGTGCGCAAGGATTTTTGATACATTTCTGTAAAATTAAAAGCTGCTGATTACACTGGTTACACTGAATAATAGCCGCACGTCTCATTTTGAAGTTATTTAACTCCTTAGTGACCAAGCATTTTCTTCGTAACTCCTTTATTTATCCATCGATGTCACTGTATGAGGGCTTGTTTTTTGCGGGACGACTTGTATTTTTCAGTGGTATTATTAAATGTGCCGTATACTGTACTGAAAAACATTTAAAAAGTGAAGTAAAATGAAACAAACACATGAAATTCCGCTATCTTCCGGTGCGCCTTGTTTCTGCGGCCCATAAACTGCGACAAAACTGACATAACTTTGTTCTGTAGTTCAGTATAATTACTACGATACCAAACTTATGTGGTTTATTTTTTGCTGTACTACTTTTATTTTTTTTCAAAATCATTTAATTTAAAATAAAATTATTTTCTGTTGCCATTTTCTGCGATCAAAAACTTTTTTTTCCATCCCCATAGTTCTGCATGGGCTCATTTCTTGCGGGACGTCCTGTAGTTTACGTTATTACCATATTGGAATACATATGAATTTTCGCTCATTTTTAAATTACATTTTTTCTTGGAGACAGAATGACCAATAAGCACATTTTTGGGTTTTTAATTGTTTTTTTGGATGATGTTCACGGTACGGGGTAAATAATGCATTACTTTGATAGATCGGACCTTTATGGATGCAGCGATACTTAACATGTATTTTTGTTTTATGATTTTGATTCTTTAATTGAGTCTAACCAATGACCTGTAAAAACACAGTTCATTAATTACAACTTACTGGTGGATGATCTGCAGTCTTTACGCCACGTGGAGACATACCCTATATGTTACACAAACCTACCGTTATAGTGTTCAGTCAGCACGCGGTGTGTACCCTATATGTTACATTAACCTACCCTTATAGTGTTCAGTCAGCACGCGGTGCGTAGCCTATATGTTACACAATCCTACCCTTATAGTGTTCAGTCAGCACGCGGTGCGTACCCTATATGTTACACAAACCTACCCTTATAGTGTTCAGTCAGCACGCGGTGTGTACCCTATATGTTACATTAACCTACCCTTATAGTGTTCAGTCAGCACGCGGTGCGTACCCTATATGTTACACAAACCTACCCTTATAGTGTTCAGTCAGCAAGCGGTGTGTACCCTATATGTTACATTAACCTACCCTTATAGTGTTCAGCCAGCACGCGGTGCGTACCCTATATGTTACACAAACCTACCCTTATAGTGTTTGGTCAGCATGCGGTGTGTAACAGTGATTGTGAAATAGTTGTGCAATCACTTTTGTTATTCTTTTTATTAAGCAAGGTTAATCGAGTCGACTGGATTAATTGTAAAGGCAAATTTCCAAAAAATACAATACAATGGCAATTAGATTACATTATTCCCATTGAAAAACATGGCAGAAAAAAACAGATATCATATTTGAATTTAGCGCAAGTAACTACAAGCCGCTTATCTGTTACAAAAATTGTGTTCCACAGTGTAATCTTCATTAATCAATCCAACTGCAGTGAGGCTATATTCAAACGTGGAGCTTTAGGCCTGTTCACACGGGTGATGCGATATTGTGGCGGGAAAAATCGCAGCGATATCACATCGGTGGTGTAAGCAATATCGCAGCGTTTTCTGGTGGCAATATCGCAATTTTGTGGTGCCATAAAGTCGCACGTGGTGCAACAAAGTTGCGCGACTTTGTAGTACTACGTGCGAGGATTTTTGGGGGTGTGACTTGAAATATAACCCCTACTTCGAAAATCAGCCCCAGCTGCTTTAAAAAAAAAACAAAACAGATTGCTGAACAGGATTTAGGCTCATACCGCAATTTTGGAGCCTGGGATAGCTAAAACACCTGGCCGATGTCCTCCTGTGCTACTGAGGATTGAATAGAGTCCCCTCTAGGGCGGATCCGTGACCACAGGCACATACGGGACCCACGGCCTAGCGAGGCCTGCACATTCCCAGCCTTGATTACTGAAACTATCCAGGCATTCACTGCAAACGAGTAGACAGTAACAGCCTCACCTGTTAGCTGAGGAGCTCGCCGCGGACCCAACCATCCTCTGGGGAGCGGTGGTGAGGAGGAAAGTCACTACGGTGCTGTGCAGCTGCTTGGTTCAGCAGGAGAGAAGGAGAGGAGAGGCGTTGAGCCTGCTCCGCTGTGGAGAGGGGGAGTCTGCCGGCTCTGAGCCCATGATGACTGCAGCAGCTCATCAATCAGGGGGACCCTGGTTCTCACACCAGAGCATCAGGATAATGCTCTCCAAGTAATAGCCTATCTCGCTCATCAACCTCAGGAGACACTACAAGCTGCCACGGTGGCACAAGATGTATCCCAATTTCTTATGCCGATGTTTGACAAACGCGCCCTCTCACTTATAACCACAAATTCCCAGAAGATTACAGAACTAGAAAATAAAGTGGGTTCTTAGGAGATCTCAAGTCTCCAACAATCAATTACCATATGTTGAGAAATGGAGCAGAAACTGAAGGAGAAGCTTGAGGATTCGGAGAATCAAGACTGCAGAAACAACTTGCGCTTCATAGGTATCCCAGGGAACATCATGGGTTGTGAATTGCTTACTCTCCTGACGGAGCAGCTCCCTAAAGCTCTACCTCCAGACATACCCATTGATAACACCTGTATAGAAAGAGTCCATAGAATTGGACCCCACAGACCTCCAGATGCAGGAAACCAACGTCCCAGATGAGTAAAAGCGAGATATCTAAACTGGACAGTTAAGGAGAGGATCCTGAGAGATTACTGCGGTCAATCAACTTTACAGATCAGAGATTTCAAAGTGCTGATTTTCCAGGACTTTTGGCGCTTGTCTCCCAGAAACACAGGACCTTCTCCCCAATTTGTCGCTATCTTCACAAGAAAAATATACAGCTCCAACTCCTGCTCCCGGCCAGGCTTAAAACGCAACATAATGTTCAATACCTGATATACGATGACCCAAGGTCAGCAGGTCGATATTTCAACCTCAACAAAGATGGTCACCTGCAATAAAACAGGCTTTGGGAAACACTGACGTTCTCCAGTAGGCAAGAGGCTTAGAGCCGGAGATCACATTGACCCTTCAGGGCAGCAGTACCTTTTCTTTCTCTTATTTCATTTTTTTTGTATTCATTTTGATCTGGTAACTATACAACTAAGAATGTTAATGGTTAATTTTGATGGTTGTACTGTTCTGACGCCAAGATGTTTTTCCTCTCCGCTGCCTCCCAGGTTGAGCTGGCTGGCGCGTGGGTTCCTGACCTGCATCTATCTGATCCTACGTTGCTCGCTGGGATGATGGGGAACAAGGTAATAAATATTAACTTGACACACACTAATCCACTCTTGTCACTATGACAAACACCAGGTATACATCACAACAAGAATACATGAGCTCCATCGACATTAAAGGGGTTGTCCCGCGCCGAAACAGGTTTTTTTTTTTTTCAACCCCCCCCCCCCCCCCCAGTTCGCCGCGAGACAACCCCGATGCAGGGGTTAAAAAAGAACACCGGAGAGCGCTTACCTGAATCCCCGCGCTCCGGTGACTTCTTACTTACCTGATGAAGATGGCCGCGGAGATCTCACTCGGTGGACCGCAGGGCTTCTGTGCGGTCCATTGCCGATTCCAGCCTCCTGATTGGCTGGAATCGGCACGTGACGGGGCGGAGCTACACGGAGCCGGCATCCAACACGAGCAGCCCCATTGAAAAAAGAAGACCGGGACTGCACAAGCGCGGCTAATTTGGCCATTAGACGGCGAAAATTAGTCGGCTCCATGGAAACGAGGACGCTAGCAACGGAGCAGGTAAGTAAAAAACTTTTTATAACTTCTGTATGGCTCATAATTAATGCACAATGTACATTACAAAGTGCATTAATATGGCCATCCAGAAGTGTGTAGACCCACTTGCTGCCGCGGGACAACCCCTTTAAATTGGTTTCGTGGAATGTGACGGGCCTCAACACACCGATCAAGCATAAGAAGGTCCTCACTCACTTGAGGCGCCTTGGACCGGATGTGGTCTTTTTACAGTAAATGCATTGGCAGTCTGCATCAGGAGCCTCCTTGAGGGCCTAGACTCCTGCTATACATCCCAGACTCGTGGCGTGGCCATTCTCTTTTGAAGGGGCCTGTCATCCCCCATAGTAGAGGAGCTAATTGATGAAGAGGGTAGACATCTGCTATAAACAGTAAATATATACAATAAACAATATGCTTTCCTCAATATATATACCCCAAATCATCCAAACAGTAATTTTTTATCCAAAATTACCTCTTTTCTACTTCATAGACAGGACACACACTTAGTTGTAGGGGGAACTTTAACACCACTATTTGCCTAACCCTACACAAATACTCACTAAATGTGTCCCACATGCAACCCTCTAAAGATCTGGCCTATCTCATGGAACTGGGAATGCTTTGTGACCTCTGGCGCATGACCAGTACCACTTCCAGAGAATATACAGTTTATTCCTTGGCCCACCAGAGCTTCTCCAGGATAGATTTCTTTCTTATTGCACTCTCCCTATTTGAAAGGCTCTCCGCCATAGAAATACTACCCATAGCAATCACGGACCACGCCCTGATTAGTATGACCCTCATCGGTAGAAACTTAGCAGTAAGGATTAGAACCTGGCCTTTTCCATTACATCTATACAATTCAGAAGATTTTCACAAATACTTAAAAACACATTGGGCTAACTATTTGAACAACGATATTGAACACTTAAATAACACCCCTCTGCTTTGGGTGATGCCCAAACCAGCAATGAGAGGCCATGTGATAAGCTTCGTCTCATTTAAGCGGAAACAGATCAGGTCTCAATTCAGTAAACTCCAACATTCCCTGCTGACTGCACAGCGGCAGCTCGCCGCTCCCCTTCCCAACAAGACAAACTAAACAAACTTTAGAAGCTTTCGTGCAATGGCAGGCAGTTTGGCTCACTAAACTGGAACAGAATAAATTTTACCGCCAAGCCAATAAACCTGGCAGATTGCTGGCACGTATAGCAAACTCACAACAAAAACACAA
This sequence comes from Eleutherodactylus coqui, assembly GCF_035609145.1. NCBI lineage: Eukaryota > Metazoa > Chordata > Amphibia > Anura > Eleutherodactylidae > Eleutherodactylus > Eleutherodactylus coqui. The sequence goes on along the minus strand of NC_089840.1, from coordinate 284,578,652 downwards.
ACCAATCACATATCACAGACCCACGCACAGGGATGAGATACTCCGAACAAACAGACATAGAGGGGACCATATGCAACTACTTTGAAGACATCTATAGGGCAACACCCACTGACATGAAGAAGATAGACTCCTGGCAACAGTCTCTTGTATTACCCAAACTCACACCGGACCAGGTAGCCTTCCTGGAATCACTGTTCTCAGAACAGAAGATACGGGAGGTAATCATGGCTGCACCAAATAATAATACCCCAGGCCCCCAATGTAGTGAGTATTACAAGATCCTGCTGACAGAGATGGCTCTTACAGCAACCAAACTATTATATATATTCCTAAAATACACAGGTTGACTTGATTCTAGACTCCAGGACCAAACTCCTTCTTAAACCCAATAAAGATCCCTACTAGTCCAGTCCTATTGCCAATTTCCCTACTAAATAGTGATTATAAATTCCTGACAAAGGCTCTAGCCAGCCGCCTCCAAAGCCTACTCTCCACTCTCATACATCCCTCCCAATGAGGATTCACAATATGCAGACACTTCCAACAAAAATATATGAACGGCCATCGCTGCAACGATAGACGCTGGTAAACCGCACGCCCCTCAGATGTTACAACTTGCCCTAGATGCAGAAAAGGCGTTTGACAAAGTGCCTTGTCCTTTTTTAAATTCTACCCTACAACATGGGAAATTTGGAGCAAATTTTTACAATTTCATACAATATATCCAATCAGAAATAAACCCCACTTTCATGGTAAACGGTCATATAACCCAACCTATAGATATCGTTAGGGGAACTAGACAGGGTTGCCCCCTCTCGCCCCTACTATTTAATTTTTCACTGGACCCCCTACTTTATCATTTTCAGCCAGTGCCATTAGTACAGACAATCCAAGCGAGCCACCCTGATATTTCGGTAGCAGCGTTCGGGGAGGACATACTTCTAATCATTAACCCGTCTAAGTCTCTCTCACTGATCCTGCGGGACCTTCGGGAACTGGGCTCTCCGTTGGGATATTTTCTTAGCCTGGAGAAATTGGAGGCTCTATTGCTGAACGGCCCATCGCGACCGAGCTGGACTCATAGACACTCATATTTACATTTGACAATTGCTTTCACTGCCGGGAGGCGGGGGTGGGTCTCCGCCATTGCTTGTGGGACTGCACGGTACTTCACAACTTTCGGATCACAGGACACAGATTCACTACAACACATTTACCGTCGGCCTGTCTGTTTAACCCGACATGGGCAATTTTTTTCCTTTTCAATAATTTTTATTGGTTTTATAATAAACAAACAAAAATAAGAGAAATTTTACATATTTGTTGCGTTAGAATTAGAGATGAGCGAACGTACTCGTCTGAGCTTGATGCTCGGGCGAATATTAGGGTGTTCGGGATACTCGTTACTCGTAACGAGCACCACGCGGTGTTCCGGTTACTTTCAGTTTCCTCTCTGAGACGTTAGGTAAGAGACAAGAATATGTCCGGATACTGGGTTCTGTTTTGAGTGCCTCTAGGCGGGAGCCCCCCGAGAAGGATATAACAGACAGATGGAGTGAGCCCTTATAATAAAACCAGGAGTACTACAAATAAGACCTGTGTCATCACCTGTCTTGAGTTCTTTGAGGTGGTATCAGCCCCAAAGAGTGTAAGACAGATGGAGGTAGACTTTGAACTTCGCTTAGTGACCCGTCGTGATGGCCTTGGGGTGGTATCAGCCACGAAGGCTGGAGACAAAGGCGGGGAGGTTCTGCCTATGTGATGACATTTGTAGGAGACACCTGAGAATTAGTAATAACCAGGTGGATCATGGGAGGCTCACTGAGAAATGAGGGGGGAGGGTAAGGATGTGTTCAAGTGCCCACTAGGCAGATAGTCCAAGAAATAGAAAGCTCTCCTGTCAGATGCACTGACTACAATAGACTGACTTATAAATATCTTGATAGCTTAGACATGAAAGACAGAGAAGGAACAGATGACAAAACATTTTTGCATACACAAAGAATTGTGGACTGGAGAAGTGTAGAGAGATGCCTTCTGGGAACGAGATTGTGGTGAAGTGTATTCAGGAATTGAATGGAGAACCTAGGGCTGATACTGTAGGGTCAGCGGGTGCAGCCATGGATGGGTGCCAGAGTCAGTGGCAGAGGGAAAAAGAGATTATAAGAGTTAAAATGGAAAATCTTCAGAAGCAACTTCACGCTAAAACAATAGATGTCCAGGAAAAGAGAAGGATTATAACACACCTGAAAGGATTGGGCGAAGATATAGGACGCCGTATGAACAGCTTAAGGTCCAGCATAATAAGTTAATATCTGAACCTTTAGTGGCTCAAGGGGGAATGAGCTCTCCTTCTTGTTATTATTATACCCCGACACAATTAGTGGGTAGACATTGCAAAATGAGTAGATGCTGTAATGGTATGACTATGACAGACCTGACAGAGCAAAAATGTAAGACTATACAGACCTTTTATGCCAAAGGGCAGGTACACTGCTCTGAGATAGTGAAACGTAACCATCGAGAGATGGCAAGAGCGGTGGGAAATATTTCAGAAGTAACATTTAAAGAATAATAGGAAGCATGGTAGAGGAAGTGATGAAAAGAAAGGGGGCATTCACTCATTAAGTTGTTACAATAGTGTAAGGGTGAGACATCTAAAGAAAAAGTGTAGAAGCCCTCCCCCTTCAAAAAGAGTTCTAATTCAGAATACAGTGTTATACCTGATCAACTATCTGAGCTGGTGACAGAATTTCCCTTCGGATTTATTAACTGCATATCAAACAATAAACTTGAAAGTCATGCGGCATCATCCTCAGAGCAGTCTCAGAATGCTGAGGTTATTGCCCAGCAGCCTATAGGCAATGAAGTACCTATGTCCCAGCTGCACGATATGACTCCTGTACAAGACTGGGATGATGATGGGTTTCAGGTAGATACAAGTATACATATTACATTACTGGACCCAGAGGAGATCCCTAAGGCTGGGTTCACACAGGGCGGATTCTCAACGGAAAACCGTGAGATTTCCGGCGGGAGAACCGCTGCTTCAAAACCCGCGGTGGTTTTGAAGAGGCCTGGCGGCTTGCTCTTCCGCTGTGGCAGGCGCTCCCATAGAGGAGAGTGCAACCGCAGCGGAAGAAAAAAAAAAAAAAGAAATCTCGTCCACATGGCTGGCTAAACCCCGGGATTAGCGGCCGCATGCGGATTTGCCGCAGCAGAATTCCGGACGGAATTTCCGCGGCAAATCCGCCCCGTGTGAACCCAGCCTAAGTATTTCCCAGACCCATAGTAGAAAGAGATATGGATCTTTAATAAATAAAGGTTCCTAATTGGAGATGAGCGAGTATACTCGCTAAGGGCAATTGCTCGATCGAGCATTGCCCTTAGCGAGTACCTGCCCGCTCAGGAGCAAAGATCAGCTGCCAGCGGCGGGCGGGGAGCTGCGGGGGAGAGCAGGGAGATCTCTCTCTTCCCCCCGCTGACTGCCGCAAATCACCTGTCACCCGCGCCGGCAGCCGAACCTTTTCTCCCGAGCGGAGAGATACTCGCTAAGGACAATGCTCGCTCATCTCTATTCCTAATATTTGTTTAGGATAAATTTGCAGTTAATAAGGGAGGGGCTGTCAGCTTTAGAGGATTATATTAGATATTATATGACTGCTGTGTCCCGTGTTAAATCATATGGAATTGTTGTATAGCATATAAAATATACAAATGTACTCCGGAAAGTGATACCTTTAAGCTATAGCATGTATGAGCCCAAGTAGCCAAGGATAAATTGTGATAATAGTGGTTGAGGTGGCTATTTGCAGCCTCTCTAAGCTATGCTTTTTAGGTAGGTTGTAGATTCCCTAGGATCTTGAAGCATCTGGGCATAGCGCCATTCTTGTCTGAGGCTTACATTTTATGATTCTGACTCTCACAACCAGTAAGTGACCACATGAAATACGAGCACTTGGTTTGAGTGTAAAGTAAGCTGGGGAGCCCCAATTGTGTTGGAAGCTCTGTATAACCAGACAGAATGATGCTTGTAATGGCCCTTGGTAAATAAGTACTTCACCTATGCTAGAAATTATTGTAAAAGTGTGTGCAAAGATAATTGCAATGTACAAGAAAAAATTGTCGGTGCACGCCGCAGGGGAGTGGGCGGCTTTATGATTCCCTGTGGTCGTGATGCGACTTCGCCCTGCCCCTCTGGGAGGGGAGTTCTGCATATATACCTTGCTGGCCCAGACTCTGGTTACCAGTGTTTGGTTTTGATTTGTTTGCCTACACCTGCATTTATTGACCTGACTTCAGTGTGTTTGACTTCGGCTTTTCATTTGACTCTGCTTCTGTTTTTTCCTCCTGTACTCTGCACGTGTCTTCTGGTTTTGACCCAGCTTGTTTCTCGACTATTCTCTGTCTGCTTAGTTGTTGCTTCCAGTCAGCTACTCGGTGCTCACCTGCCGGTCTCCCTGTCCCATCTTCTTGGGGTTCCCTGTCACTAGTGCAGCACAGGGACCATTGACGAGTTGTCGCCCAGGGGCCTAGCCCAGGGGGGCAAGTAGGTAGGGACACGGGAGAGGGCTGGCGTAGAGATCCCCTGTCAATCTGCCCCTGCCAGTCCTAACAGAAACACTAGCCCATATTGATGCTGGGTATCCGGTTCGACCTTCCCGTTTGACCCCTGATATGGAGGCTATTGCTGCTCTTGTCAATCAAGTGCAAGTCTTGACAGGTATGGTGCAAGACCTGTCCACTCAGCTCCAGCAACAGGAGCAGACCACTACCAGTACGTTGGTCACAACTCCTGCAGGTCGGGGGTCGAACCTAAGATCTCTCTACCTGATGTTTTCGATGGTGACCGTAGGACGTTTTTCTCTTTCTGGGAAGCGTGCAAGTTGTATTTCGAATTACGTCCCTACTCGTCGGGTTCTGAATACCAGAGGGTGGGCATTGTTATTTCATGGTTGAGGGGTGACCCTCAAAACTGGGAATTCTAGCTACCTCTCAACTCACTGGCCCACTAATCGGTAGATGCCTTTTTTACTGCCCTTGGGCAGATTTATGGTGAGCCAGATAGGGCAGGTTACGCCATGAGTAAGTTATTGAGTCTTCAGCAGGGAAGATGTCCAGCGGAAGAATTCAGTTCCCAGTTTCGTCAGTTTTCTCACTGAAGTAACAAAAGGTTTCAATAATGACTTGTGAAAGACCCTATGAACCCTCCATGTAGCTGGCAAATCAAGTTCATAAGCGAGCGGATTTACTACCCGTGTGATGATAAAGGGACCCATGTAAGGCGGTGCCAGTTTCAACGACGGAACCTTTAATTTGAGATTTCTAAAAGACAAATATACGTTCTGTCCCACCCTGCAAGGTTCAGATACTGACTGACTTCACTACGCAACTGCATATGAGCCCCCATTGCTTCCAGATTCTTCTGTACTTCTTTCCATACTCCCTGCACCGCATCTGTGGCGACATCAGCTGTAGGACAGGCAGACGGAGTAGAAATAGCTATAAGGAAGCAAGGATGCTGACCATATACGCAACGGAATGGAGACACCCCAGTAGAGGAACAAGTACGGTTGTTTAGCGCAAACTCTGCCAGCGGCAGGAATTCTGCCCACTGATGAGCCTTTTCGCTAGCAAACAACCGTAAATATTGCACTAAATCCTGGTTCTTCCGCTCAGTCTGACCATTAGTTTGCGGGTGGAATGCTGACTAGAAGGAAAACGACGTTCCCAGGTTCCTACAGAAGGCTTGCCAGAATTACGCAACAAACTTAACCCCACGATCAGATACAATGTTCTCGGGCACCCCATGTAGACGAATGATTTCTTTTACAAAAATCTTGGCAAACTCTATAGCAGAAGGTAGCTTCTTTAGTGCCATGAAGTGTGCCATTTTTGAGAAGCGGTCCACAACAACCAGTATCATGGTGAATTTCTGAGACTCTGGCAGATCTGTGATAAAATCTACTGATAAATGCGACCACGGACGAGACGGCATCGGTAACGGTCTCAGGGGCCCCTCCGGACGCCACTGCCGACTTGTACTGTGTGCACAGACAGAGCATCCCTTAACAAAGTCGCAGAGCTCCCGCGACTTGCCTGGCCACCAGTAGTGTCTAGAACAAAGATCCAGAGTCCCCTGAACCCCCAGATGACCTGCGAGAACAGATAAGTGAGACTCTTTAATGACCCTGAGATGTAAGGTCTCTGGCATAAACCATCTGCCCTCCAGCACCCCGAGGGAGCGTCTTACTGACAACTCCGTAGACGAGGAATGAGATCAGATTCTACAGCTGCCACCACCACCTCAGGTGCCAAGATATTCTCTGGAGCCACTGTCTCACTTTCTGGCGAACTGAAACTCCGTGAGAGGGCGTCTGCCTTCACGTTCTTCTCCCCTGGAATATATGTAACGACGAAGTTAAACACCCACTTGGCTTGAGGAGCTGTGAGTCTCTTGGCATTGGTGAGATATACCAAGTTTTTATGATCACTCTATACAGTAATGGGATGCCTTGCCCCCTCAAGATGGTGACGCCACTCTTCTAGAGCCCATTTAATCACCAACAACTCACGACTACCCACAATGTAGTTACGTTCCGCCGAACTGAACTTCCGCGAGAAGAAAGCACATGGGCTATACCCAGGTCTCCTGCTGATCTCCTGAGACAGTACAGCCCCTGCCCCTACCTCAGACGCATCGACCTCAATGAAGAACGGTCGCCGCGTCAGGCTGTACTAGTACCGCGGCAGCAGCAAACGCCCTCTTGAGACAACCAAAAGCCTCTAGGGCCTCTGGTGACCATCTCACCAAGTCGGCCCCCTTCTTGGTAAGATCGGTCAGGGGCTGCGCATTAACAGAATAATTCTTAATGAATTTACGGTAAAAATTTGCGAAACCTAAAAACTGCTGGAGAGCTTTCAGGTTATCTGGTCTGACCCATTGGGAGATTGCTGCCACTTTATCAGACCCCATCTGAATCTCCGTGGGTGAAATCGCATAACCCAGGAAAGACACTTGTTTTGTGCCAAAATTGCATTTCTCCAACTTGACAAAAAGTTGGTACTCACGCAAACGGGTCAGAACCAGCCTTAGGTGCTGCACATGAGAATCCCAGTCTGGGGAGTACACCAGGATGTTATCGAGATATATGACCAAAATACCCCCAGGAAGTCATAGAAGACCGCATTCATAAATCCCTGAAACACAGTGGCGGCATTACAATGTCCGAAGGGCATAACCAGGCATTCAAAATGTCTGAACGAGGTATTGAACGTGGTCTTTCACTCATCTCCCTCTCGGATGCAAATTAAATTGTAAGCCCCTCTTAAGTCCAATTTGGAAAACCAGTGGGCCCCTACCACCTGATTGAATAAGTCAGGAATCAGGGGCAAGGAGCACTGGTTCTTCATGGTAATTTTATTCAAAGCCCGATAATCCACACAAGGCCTCAAAGTCCCATCCCTCTTCTCTACAAAGAAAAGACCCGCCCTGGCAGGGGACCTGGATGGCCTGATATGTTGTTTAGCCAGAGACTCTGAGATATAGGACTTAAGGGCTTCAAGCTCATGTTCCGACAAATTGGAAATGGCTCCCTTAGGGATGGGACTGTCGGGGATCAAATCAATGCCACAGTCCCACTCCCTATGGGGAGGCAAAGTCTCAGACAGGTTCTTGGAAAATACGTCATGAAAATTAGACAAATACTCCGGAATAAGTATGGTATCTACTGAACACATGGATCTAGTAGCTAAGTGACTATGACAGGACAACCCCCAATGTGTCAATTCCAAAGTGGACCAATCAAATCGGGGATTGTGCAGTGCCAACCAGGGCATACCAAGCACATCAACAGACATCCTTTCCATTAGTAGGAACAACAGATTCTCTGAATGGAGACTCTTGCTAACAAGCGCACACACACACAGACGCTTACTGACGGGCACGCACACAGACGCTTACTGACGGGCACGCACACAGATGCTAACTGACGGTCACGCACACAGACGCTTACTGACGGGCACGCACACAGACACTTACTGACGGGCACGCACACAGACACTTACTGACGGGCACGCACACAGACACTTACTGACGGGCACGCACAGAATATACTTATCAGCCCGCAACAGCAGCAGACTTCTCTTCAGCAGCAGCCGAATGACATCACCCTCATTGTTGGGACCTCTCTCCTTGCGGCAGCACTCTTTGGTCTGGTGCCGCTCCGCTACCTCTGCCTGCTGGATGGATCCTTCAGCGGGCAATCTCCCTCGGTCTCCTGGCAATGGTTCCTGTGCCGCTCCGATGTCTCCCTTCTGCGCTGCTTGCTTCTGGCGTCTGACGTCACTTCTGGTCAAATGCTTCCTGTCACGAGCACTTCAATATGATACTTGCATTGACTACTAATGTACCTGATGCCAGTAAGGCTTGTGTAGTTTTCGATGCCAGGGACACCTTCACTAGCACAGATGCTAATAGCAGCCACAGACACCCCGCTGGCACTGAGTTTGGTAGTGGCTACAGACACGCCCGCTGGCACTGATGCTTGCCGCGACTATATACATCCCCGCTTCCACTGATTCTTCAAGCGACTAGAGATGCCCACGCTGGCACTGATGCTTCCAGCGACTACAGACATCCTGGCTGGCACTAATGCTTCCAGCGACTACGGACATCCCGGCTGGCACTGATGCTTCCAGCGACGAGACACCCCCGCTGGCACTGGTGCTTCCAGCGACGAGACACCCCCGCTGGCACTGGTGCTTCCAGCGATAACCAGTATGGAAATCCGCTCTGTGCTGAACACACTGGCCCAGAGAACAGCTGATCAGTAGGGGTCCCTAGTGATGGGCTCCAACGATCTACTATTCATAACTGGTCTTGAGGATCGGCCATCAATAGTTTACAACTGGACGATCCCTTTAATTCTCAAATCAAACTCCGCTACAAATCTGTAATTCAGGATAAAACAAACTGTAACCAAAACGTTTGGCTGAGTAGGTGAGGAGTAACAGGCACCGGCCAGGAAGAGGACAACATAAAACATATGGGAGTGGGTTCTTATAGGCTAGCAATTACTTAATGCTAGTCTCTTAATTCTAGGTTGGCTGGTCTATAGTGGAGTGTAGGGGACAAAACATCTGTTCTGTGCTGCCTGAGGATGAAAAGGAAAGTTCAGACTTATTCTGGTGCAGCGATATCAATTATGTTTATTTTTTATTGCTTAGACTGCTACGGAAAAAGCATAAGTAGCAACGTTTCGGTCCCGGGATAGGCCTTTTTCAAGCATGCTTGAAATGCTTGAAAAGGGCTGTCCCAGGCCGAAACGTCGCTAATTATACTTCTTATGGAGATTTAAATAAAGAAGGCACAGGTTAGTGCTGAACCAGTTTTAACAAGAATCCCTTTGTGCTGCTACATCGTCAAATTTTTGATTCCTTTTAAAGCAGTTGCTCTGTAATTCCAGACTGTTGTGCCCTCTGAGGTCCTGCAGACTGCCGTCTAAGAGGTGGGGTGCCTCGTGTGTATATTGTGTACGTATATAAGGGAGTAGGGGGTCAAATACGCTTTTTAGGATGTAATATTGATCATATATCCTTAGGACAGCAATATCAGACCAGTGGGAGCGCAACTTCCAGGAGCCCTATCATTTTAGTGTCTTTGGCCTGTGAGGTCATGCTCACAGATCACATGGCCCGTGCATCTCTGTCCCATTGAAGTGAATAGGAATGAGATGCAATACAAGCCACAACCACTATGCAATGTACAGCGCTGTGCTTTTAAACAAGATGAAGGTGAAGATAGAAATTGTATTCATCTGGAAGGCATCCAAGTAATCCGGTCTCATACTTAAAGTTTAAAAGTAAAGTTTATTTAGAATACGGTTTACTAGTTAAAAGGTAAGTAAATAAGAAATACAAACAAGGACACCCTCACAAAAAAAAAAAAAAAAAGAGCCAGAATCTAATGAAACACCGTAATTGTTGTGTGTAAGGATGTTTTCTGGTTCTCCGCCATAAAGAGTCTCAATATTAACATGAGGAATTTTCAAGAAATCGGCAATTCAGCAACAATAAACATACAATAAACTTAAAGAGCTTCTTACATCTATTAGTTAAACATGTCTGCATCCCCCCGCACCTCATCAGAAAACCTTCTGGCCTAGAACATTGCTTTATCTTTACCATTTAGGCCTCATGTCCACGGGCAGATCGGATTCCGCATGCGGATTTCTACAGCGGCAGACCTGCGGAAACCATTTTCAGGAGATCGCGGATGTAATTGTTTTTCCGCACGGATAATCTGTGCAGAAAACAATCTGCCGCCCCCCCCCCTCCCTCCAGCCTTCTCCCCTTCACCCTAATTGATTTTAACTTTCCAATTCACAGTGCCTCCACAATTGTATTTGCGGATACACTGTGGATCATCCGCACCCATTGACTTCTTTTGAGCCTGTCCGCACAGAATCTGCACTGAAATAGAGCATGCTGCGATCTATTTTCCATACCAAATGGTCCGTACATCAAATCCACACGCTTAAATTCAGCTGCGGATGCCTATGCCTCCCTAAGGGCAGATCGAATTGCGGATCTTCCACACGGGTCACCCACAAATAATTCCACAAATCAAATCCGCTCATGGACATTGGGCCTAAAAGGGTTGTCACACTTCTAGCGGTTTTGCTGCAGGAAGCAGACAGCTCTGTTGGGGTGAAAATGTATAAAAGTGGCTATTTGCAGCCCGCCATCTTGTATTCGAACAGCTATGGATGTTCAATGTATAAATTATAAGGATTGGATAACGGAGTCTTATAGACTTGCTGGAACCATGTTAATATCTGGATATAGTATCTCCATTGTCTTGTGATTCTATTGTCTAATTAATCATGCAAATCTATCATCATTGTCTTCTGACTGAACTGGGCCTTATGTATATTTGGGGGTTAGTGCTGTCAGGGTTTTAAGAATCAGTTTTGTTTCTCTGATCTGCTCCCATTTGAGGAATGGCCACTTACGGCTGTGACCTTGATATTCTCAATACAAATAGACAATTAATAGATGATACTAAGTGTAAAAGACAGGAGAAGGCTCTGGAGAGTTAGTAGCATGATGGACCTGTGATGGGGAATGCCCTCTCACAGTGGGGTTCCCAAGACGCCCCTTGTTCTCTGACTTTTCACCGCTGCTTTTCCAGTTGATGCACAAAAGAGTATACCTAAGGCTCTTGGTGATGTGATTATTGATGTAACCATTATTTAATTATTTACAAGACATATATGCAGTATCACCTATTTTAGTCTATTACTTTGTTTTATCTTATAACTAGCTTACCCGTCGCGCGTTGCTGCGAAGACAGACAGACATACATACATTCGTTTTTATATATCTAGATAACAACCAATCACAGCGCAGCTTTCATGTTACCCCAGCGGTATAATATATAACAACCAATCGCAGCGCAGCTTACATGTTACCTCAGCTTTATAATATATAAGACCCAATCACAGCGCAGCTTTCATGTTACCTCAGCAGTATAATATATAACAACCAATCACAGCGCAGCTTTCATGTTACCTCAGCAGTAAGAGAAATAACAACCAATCACAGCGTAACCTTTATTCTGCCTCAGCAATATAAAAAATAGCAACCAATCACAGCGCAGCATTCATTTTACCTCAGCGGTATAATATATAGCAACCAATCACAGCACAGCTTTCATGTAGCCTCAGCAGTATAAGAAATAGCAACCAATCACAGCACAGCTTTCATGTTACCTCAGCAGTATAAGAAATAGCAACCAATCACAGCACAGCTTTCATGTTGCCTCAGCAGTATAAGAAATAGCAACCAATCACAGCACAGCTTTCATGTTACCTCAGCAGTATAAGAAATAGCAACCAATCACAGCGATGCTTTCATTTTACCTCAGCATTCTCAATATCCAGCAATTGTCTTGTGATACGTTCGGCGGATGCATTATTTTGTAGTTGAACACGCATCCCGTTGCTCGTAATGCCTTTTGCTTTCGTGCTTGAGATGGAAATCAAACGATCTTTGTCTGGGGGGCAGAACTGTTGACAATGCTCGCACGCGCGCCACCTATCGTAGGATAGTTGTACTATGCCAGTAATCTTCCCAGGAGTGTACTCAATGACTTCCCAAAGATTCATGGCGATTGGATGAATGGTGCAGTAATGAATAACGGACAGACAGACATACATTCATTTTTATATATATAGATGACATCAGGAAGTGAGAGAATTAAGATTCCGTACGTAAAATTTGGACGCTAATTCTTTTGCGCTTAGAATTTAATAATCGAGTTGGGACCTATTAACTTTTCCTATTTATGACAATCAATGCTCGTGCCAAATTTCAAATTTTTATGACATCGGGAAGTGAGAGAATTAGTGGCAATGATGGAAATCGAACGATCTACGTGGGGGGGGGGGGCGTAACTGTCGACGACGCTCGCACGTATGCTATTTATCATAGGATAGATGTACTATGCCAGTAATCTTCCCAGGAGTGTACTCAACAACTTCCCAAAGTTTCATGGCGATCGGATGAATGGTGTAGTAGCGCATAAAGAACAGACAGACAGACATTCAATTTTATATATATAAAAATTTGTATTAATAAATTGTGTTGCATCAGCCCACTTGTCCTTCTTTAAAGCCATACCTGAACTTGTTGCCTTTCGAATTGACAATACACTCTATACATTGTGCAGTGGGCTAGATTGGTTTTGCAGGCTTAGTACAATTCATTTCAGTAGTACTCAGCCTGCAGTACCAACCCCAAGCACTGTGCAAAGTACAGAGCTGTCTGCTTCCTGCAAAAAAAACAAAACGCTAGAAATGGGACAATCCCGTTAAAAAATACAAAGAGGGTGCAAAACAATAATATATTCCAGAGGTTGTTACATATAAGCAATCGGTTTTTGCAAAGCTATTTTGATTATAAAGGGAGATTCAAAAGTCAGGGACACCCAGCTTATCTTCTGAACAAAAAGAGATACAAGTGGGTAACTTTGTAAAACAATTAGATAGGTGGGTACAAACTTTTTGCCCTAATGGTAGTTCCTATTGGCTATCTTGTTGGCAGCCGTCTTAGATTAAGCCTAAAATACTTTCATAGAATAAGGATCATGGGATGCATGATTTATGAGCAGACTTTCATCAGAAAATGATAGGTGCAGTCATTTTTTTCAATATTTCCAACCAATTTGGAATTCTACATGATGTGATGTTGAGTATTAATAAAGTTATGTAAAATTATGTAGTGTGGAGGACAATGGCTGGATGTTCTTCAGGACACAAATGTCCAAATAGTTTGGGAAATATTGTGAAAGCACAATAGTTAACAATCCCTAAAATAAGGAAGAATGGGAAACATTTAAAGAAACCAGGATGGATGAACACAGAACTTGCACACATGTTAAAAATGAAGAAAAATATGTTAATCAAACGGAAAGAGGGCGGAATATCTAAAGAAGAATATAATGTGGCCCACAGAAACTGTAGGGCAAGTGTCAGAAAAGCTAAAACTAATAATGAATTGAGGCTTGCAACAGAGGCCAAAAGCAATAAAAAAGGATTTTGGGGGGTATGTCAAAAGCAAAACAAAAGTCAAAGATGCTATTAGATGATTACAAGATAAAAATGGTGAATTGGTTAAGAATGATGTTGAGAAGGCTGAACTTTTAAATTCCTATTTTGTATCTGTTTTCTTTCAGAAAGTAGATGGAACATCAGTTGAACTTCCCTGTGCTATTGGGGGGATAAAAGAATGCAGGATATGTATAAGCAGAAAGATGGTGAGGAACACTTAGCTAACTTAAATGAATTCAAGCACATACAGCACGTATGCAAGAACTTGGATGAGAATGGAGTAATTAACCAGACCCACCATGGGTTTGTAACAAACAAGTCATGCTACATTAATCTAATTTCCTTCTATGACAGTATGTATCACCGACTGGGTTGATCAGGAAAATGTGGTGGATATAGTTTATCTTGACTTTAGTAAAGTATTTGACAAAGTATCTAATACTATACTTATTGAAAAAATGACCAAATATGGGATTGACAAGGCAACTGTTAGGTGGATTCACAACTGGCTCAGTGAGCAGACTCAAAGAGTGGTCCTAAATGTCTGCACATCTACGTGGAAGAATGTATCAAGTGGAGTACCAAAAGGCTCTATCCTAGGCCCAGTGTTGTTCAAAATTTTCCTAAATGATCTGGAGGAGGGAATTGATGGGAAACTGATCAAATCTATTGACGACACACAGCTAGGGGGGATATCTAACACTAGGGAAGAGAGAGAGAGTATTCAAAAAGATCTAGAAAAGCTTGCATAGTGAGCAGCACCAAACAGAATGGTATTTAACAAGGAGAAATGCAAAGTCCTACATCTGGGTAACTCTGCCATTCTATAATTCTACGACACTAATTGCATGACTTTTCAGGTACCTGAAGATGCTCTTAACAATCCAGGGCACAAATTAGATCATCTTGATGGTCACTAACAGAAGTTCACATTAGGTGGACGAGGCTTTCAATCAAGATAACCCAAGAGGACAGCCAGATTCAAAATATTAATATGGTTTATTCCCTACATAACCTTTCTATGGTTAAAATGTTTTGATTGTCGAGAAAAATATTTCCCACATTCTGGACATGAATACAGGTTTTTTCCTGTGTGACTTCTCTGATGTTTAACAAATTCTAATTTATCTGTAAAATATTGTTAACAGTCTAAAGAAGAAAATTGCTTCTCCCTTGTGTGAATTCTTTGATGTTTAATTAGATTTGACTTAGAGGTAAAACACTTCCCACATTCTGAACAGGAAAATGGCTTCTTCCCTGTGTGAATTCTCTGATGTCCAACAAGACTTGATTTATGTGCAAAACACTTCCCACATTCTGAACAGGAAAATGGCTTTTCCCCTGTGTGAATTCTCTGATGTACAACAAGACTTGATTTATCGGTAAAACACTTCCCACATTCTGAACAGGAAAGTGGCATCCGCATTTTGTGATTTCTCTGATGATGTTTTACTAGACTTGATTTAGAGTTAAAACACTTTCCACATTCTGAACATGTGGAAAATGACTTCTCTCTTGTGTGAGTTCTCTGATGTCTAACTAGATGGGTTTTCTGAGTAAAACACTTCCCACAAACTGAACAAGAAAATTGCTTCTCCCCTGTGTGAATTCTCTGATGTTCAACAAAATTTGACTTATGGGTAAAACGTTTCCCACATTCTGAACAGGAATATGGTTTCTCCCCTGTGTGAATTCTATGATGTTCAACAAGATTTGATTTATTGATAAAACCCTTCCCACATTCTGAACAGGAAAATGGCTTCTCCCCTGTGTGATGTATCTGATGTTGAACAAGATGTGCTTTCTGGATAAAACACATCCCACATTCTAAACAGGAAAATGGTTTCTCTCCTGTGTGAATTCTCAGATGCTCAACAAGATTTGATTTATAGTTAAAACTTTTCCCACATTCCGAACAGGAAAATTGCTTCTTTCCTGTGTGAATTCTCTGATGCACAACAAGATTTGATTTAAAGGTAAAAGACTTTCCACATTCTGAACAGGAAAATGGCCTTTCCCCTGTGTGAATTTTCTGATGTTTAACAAGATGTGATTTATCTATAAAACGTTTTTCACATTCAAAACAGGAAAATGGTTTTTCCCCTGTGTGAATTTTCTGATGTTTAACAAGATGTGATTTATGTATAAAACTTTTTTCACATTCTGAACAAGAAAATGGCTTCTTCCCTGTATGAATTATCTGATGTTTAGCAAGATATGATTTTTCCGTAAAACATTTTTCACATTCAGGACAAGAAAATGGCTTCTTCCCCGTGTGATGTATCTGATGTTGAACAAGATGTGCTTTCTGGCTAAAACACTTCCCACATTCTGAACATGAAAATGGCTTCTCCCCTCTGTCAGCTGTTTCTTCTTCAACATCTCTTCCGTAAATGTTATGTTGCTTACTAGTGTGTGATGAATCAGAAGATGGAACCTCTATAAAAGGATCAGATGACAGATGTTTGCTGGGAAGGGCTGAGGGTACATCTGGGATAATGGCAGGCTCTTCATATGTATCTTGTATGATACCATCATCTTCCACTGTAGAACCTGAAGATATCAGATGTCCCTCGGATCTCCTGGTGTCGTCATCTGCCAAGAATTAAACAGATTTTTATATTTTTGAATATAACAATTATATTATTATTTTATTACATTTCTATATAAACTGTTCATACACATTGTGAACAAGACAGGTTACACAAATCCCGCGCTCCAAAGTCTGCCGGTCGGTAATCGGTAAAGATTATGTATAAGGTTTTACTCATTTGAATGAGGGGTTCGCTGACATTAGAGATCCTCCTCCAGGGTCCATTTTAGCCTCTGAATTATCATTTGTTCCTCTAGGTTTCTTTTGGAGAGTCAGTATCTTCCGCTGTTTATTCCATTAGCATAGGACAATAGATACAATACAGGAGATGCAACACATGTCAGAGGGCTAACAGAGACATGATAACAATCTAAGGTACTTCTTATAACTGGACGACCGGAAGTGTGTGCGTGCGTGCACCTGAAAGAAAGTGACCACCAAACTACATCCATGCGCACGCCTGACAGGAAGTGGAGGGAAATTTCTAGACACAATTCTGTGGCAATGCTCCGCTCACACGTTATTCACACAGATTTAGTATACTTATTAATGAAGCATCACCACATTCCTGAAAAGGATTTTATATGCATTAATACTCCAGAAACCGCATCCTTTTGTTTTTACCGAAAATCTACAAATTCCTTAGGAACTCCCCAGGACGCCCAATCACAGCCGAGATCAGGTCTATTACCAGTAATCTTTCAGAATATGTAGACCGCCATTTACGCTTTTTTATATACCTTCTGGGGCCCGACGGGTCACTGAATGTACCCGCTTTAAATTTTTGGATTTTACAGCGGTGGTCAGCATCTAATGAAATTAATGACACCAAAATCATCCTCCTGAGGTGAGGCAAACTGGTCAGAGTGTGGAGCAGGAAAAGCCTGTAGGCTAATTTACAGTTTCCTAATAGTTAATGTGATCCGTATTCCCTATACATAAAAAAGAAATCTTGGTATTTGTATAGCACCAACATATTCCGCAGCACTTTCAGGTAATCATTATTTATTACCCCCCACCAAGCTGGGTTCTCATTTTACCAACCTCGGAAGGTTGACCCAGCTACCTGAATCATGCGGGGATTGAAATTGCAACCTTTAGGTCATAGGCGAGAGCTCCGTCAGGGAGATGTAGTGCCCCTGCCCGCCTGTGCTTGTCCACGTGTCCGTTATTAAGTGGACCTTGGCAGTAACCGCGTTGGTGAGGGCGCGTACAATGTTGCGGGAGACGTGGTCGTGCAGGGCTGGGACGGCACATTGGGAAAAGTAGTGGCGACTGGGAACTGAGTAGCGCAGTGCTGCCGCCACCATCATACTTTTGAAGGACTCCGTTTCCACAACCCTATACGGCAGCATCTCCAGGCTGATAAATTTTGCTATGTTCACGGTTAACGCTTGAGCGTGCGGGTGAGTGGCGGCGTACTTGCGCTTGCGCTCAAACACTTGCGCTATCGACGGCTGGACGGTGCGCCGACAGACATTGGTGGATGGGGCCGCGGACTGCGGAGGAAAGGGTGTGGGTGCAGGCCAGGAGACGGTAGTGCCTGTGTCCTGAGAGGGGGGGTTGGATCTCAGTGGCAGGTTGGGGCACAGGGGAAGAGGCAGCGGTGCAAACCGGAGGCGGTGAACGGCCTTCGTCCCACCTTGTGGGGTGCTTGGCCATCACATGTCTGCGCATGCTGGTGGTGGTGAGGCTGTTGGTGGTGGCTCCCCGGATGATCTTGGCGCGACAAAGGTTGCACACCACTGTTCGTCGGTCGTCTGCACTCTCAGTGAAAAACTGCCAGACCTTAGAGCACCTCGGCCTCTGCAGGGTGGCATGGCGCGAGGGTGCGCTTTGGGAAACAGTTGGTGGATTTTTCGGTCTGGCCCTGCCTCTACCCCTGGACACCGCACTGCCTCTTGCAACCTGCCCTGCTGCTGGCCTTGCCTCCCCCTCTGAAGACCTGTCCTGAGTAGGCGTTGCAAACCAGGTGGGGTCAGTCACCTCATTGTCCTGCTGCTCTTCCTCTGAATCCTCTGTGCGCTCCTCCCTCGGACTTACTGCCCTTACTACTACCTGACTGCAAGACAACTGTGTCTCATCGTCATCGTCCTCCTCACCCACTGAAATGTCTTGAGACAGTTGCCGGAAGTCCCCAGCCTCATCCCCCGGACCCCGTGAACTTTCAAATGGTTGGGCATCAGCCACGATAAACTCCTCTGGTGGGAGAGGAACCACTGCTGCCCAATCTGAGCAGGGGCCCGAGAACAGTTCCTGGGAGTCAGCCCGATCCTGAGAATGTGTCATTGTAGTGGAGTGAGGAGGCTGGGAGGAAGGAGGAGCAGCAGCCAGAGGATTCGGATTTGCAGCAGTGGACGGCGCAGAACTGTGGGTGGACGATAGCTTGCTGGAAGCACTTTCTGCCATCCACGACAGGACCTGCTCACACTGCTCATTTTCTAATAAAGGTCTCACGCGTGGACCCATTAATTGTGCGATGAATGTGGGGATGCCAGAAACGTGCCTCTCTCCTAATCTCGAAGAAGTCGGCTGGGATACACCTGGATCAGGTGCTCGGCCTGTGCCCACACCCTGACTTGGGCCTCCGCGTCCTCGGCCGCGTCCACGTCCTCTAGGCCTACCCCTACCCCTCAGCATGCTGTATAACCAGTAATTCAGAAACAGAACGCTGTAAGAAATAATGTGGCGCAAGCCTGCTGTTAAACGTAGCCGGCTGCGTATGATTTTTTTTACGTTGTACACCCAGCACACACGTACCCAGAACGCTGAGGACTGTGAGAGGCAGGCCAAATAGATTTTTTGCCCTTTTTTTTTTAAGGAAAGGCCCACTGCGTATATTCAATCAATAATATATGTCTTCTGGCCTTGCCTACACAATTCTGTCCCTGGAGTATTACTGCAGGGCGCAATGCTCTGCACGGCCGATTTGGAAAAAAAAAAAAAAGGGCAACACTGCAAAAACCAGCCTCCACAGTACTGCACACGGTTAGATGTGGCCCTAAGAAAGACCGTGGGGGTTCTTGAAGCCTACAATCACTCCTAACACTCTCCCTGCCTAACCACCACTTCTGTCCCTGTAGTATTACTGCAGGGCGCAATGCTCTGCACGGCCGAGATACCAAAAAAAAAAACGGGTGCAACACTTCAAAAAGCAGCCTCCACAGTACTGCACACGGTTAGATGTGGCCCTAAGAAGGACCGTTGGGGTTCTTGAAGTCTACACTAACTCCTAACACTCTTCCTATAGCAGCTCCACTAAGACAGCTCTTTCCCTCAGCTATGTCAGACCTCATGTGTGGCGAGCCGCGGGAGGGGCCGATTTTTATACTTGGGTGACACCTGATCTCGCCAGCCACTCACAGCAGGGGGGTGGTATAGGGCTTGAACGTCGCAGGGGGAAGTTGTAATGCCTTCCCTGTCTTTCAATTGGCCAGAAAAGCGCGCTAACATCTCAGAGATGAAAGTGAAAGTAACCCGAACATCGCGTGGTGCTCGTTAAGAGTAACGAGCATCCCGAACACCCTAATATTCGCCCGAGCATCAAGCTCGGACGAGTACGTTCGCTCATCTCTAATGTTCATATTATAGGTTTCTGTTACTCATGTTTTACCTTTCTATTAATTTAACACTTTTTATTGTATTTTTTTGTAATTGATGCTCATAACTTTCTCCACCTTTGATTTTATAACTCTTTGCAATTTGGACGCCTTTAGGACAAAAACAGCTTTTCCTTGCCATATTCTATGATATATTATCCCATGAGGACTATAAATGTGCTGCTGGTTCAGTAATAAGCATACTGAATCTATCTGAATAACATGTCTGAATGGAGCATACGCACGGAATTAAGTCTAGAATTTACCCAAAATTGTGTCTGGTCAGGCAAGCGTACGTACATAATTTGATGGCCATTTTTCTTCGCCTACGTGTCCGTATGGCATGTAGGATTTTTCTCATGTGTGCCAATCATGGGCGCAGGCATGTACACACTTCTGGGTGGATAAGAGCTGCTGAGGCCCCCTGCTGTAAACTGCCCTGAACTGCGCTGCAACTACAGTCTGCTGATCATGTGCTGCTGACGTGGGGAATAAAGACGCCTTTTCAAGCCCGGCACCGCCATTATCAGTGGGCACAGATATGTTTGTAGCCATTCACTAACCCAGCTGTCTGTTACTTGTACCAAGATGTGGGAAGTTCCTACTGAGCATGCCCAGTCCTTCTGGTTCCAGCAGCAGAGGAGAGAGAACATCATAATAATACTTGCACATGTGCAGAGACAGCACTGGGGACGGGGGTCCAGGTCTGATAGAGTGATTGGATGTTGCAGAGACCCTGACATAGTGCATGGGGTATCAGCTGGGGGCAGATGGAAGGAGCAGCTGAATGCAGAATGAGGATGGCTTCTCCTTACACGGTGCCTGTGGCTCTACCAAAACATTAAAGGGGTTGTCCGGCCATAAACATTAGATCTCATTACTTCTGTTTGCCCAATACAATGCACTTTGTAATATACATTGTGCATTGTAAATTAGGCAAACAGAAGTTATTCACTTACCTCTTGGCTTCCCCCCCCCTGTGTTGCTCCTCGGTTGCCATGATTCCTGGTTCCGACAAGTCTCTAGTCCTCTTCTTGTCGGGACGACCGGGGACGCGCCTCTCCAGCACAGCTCTGCGCATGTGCAGAAGAACTTCAGCCTGGGAAGCTCAGTTCTGCCTGCAGGGGTTGCGTGTCTGCTGGCTCTTCAACTCCAAGGTAAGAATGAGAGGAGGGGCGGGCTCTCGTGGGGGGATGGGAGGAGGGAGGAGGGAGGGAGGGAGGAGGATGGATGGATGTGTGCAAGTGGCTGTCAGAAGTCCCGGGGGGAGCGAGCGGCAGTGATGTGTGTGTGTGCAATGTCAGGAGACCCGGCTGTCAGAAGTCCCGGGGGGAGGGGGGGCAGCGGCAGTGATGTGTGTGTGTGCAATGTCAGGAGACCTGGCTGTCAGAAGTCCCGGGGGGAGGGGGGAGGGGGGGTGCTGTTAGTGTACTTGTGTGTGGGCACTGTAAAGGGGGACTCTGTGGGGGAGGTCACAGGGGGGGCACTGTATAGGGACGCTGTGGATGGGGGGCATGTGGAGGGCGGCTACTTTGGAGTGCAGTGGGGGGACTCTGGGGAGGGTGGCATGTGTAGGGGGGGTACTGCGGAGGGCACTGTGGGGGGGGGGAATACTGGGGGGGCACTGTTGAGGGGGGACTGTGGAGAATGCTGTGGTTGGGGGGAATGAGGGGGGCTACTTTGGAGGGCACTGTAGGGGTGACACTGGGGGGCATGTGTAGGGGGTACTGTAGAGGGCACTGTTTGTGGCACTGTGGGGGATCATTAGGGGAGCACTGTAGGAGAGTGCACTGTGGGGGGGGGGGTCATTGTGAGGGGGGGTCGCCGTGGGAGGGGCACTATGAGGGCATGTGAGTGTGGGGAAATGTTTTGTTTCACTTTAGCAGGGTGGGGGGCAGTAGGTAGCCTTGCAGTGGGGGGCTGCAGGAGAGTTCTCTCTGGTCTCTCCCCCACCCCTCTCCATTCACTATACACTGTGCTGCTGTTTACACTCATGCCAGGATTTTATCCTGACATGAGTGTATAACGCAGTCTCCCCTGGCCACACCCCATCTGATTATAGTATGCAGCAGGGGGTGGGGCCTGGGCGGGGAGAGACTGTAGAGCAGTTCAATAGAGGTGGGCATGTCGTGGGCGGGGCTAGGACGTGAGCTGAGGGAGGCCATGAAATCCTGCCTTTTCATGTCTCTTACTACCATCGGGAGCGCGCACACAGAGGCGCCATCTTTGAAAGCTGCAGTGAAGATCAGAATCTAAGGTAAGAAACTGACATTGCAGCTGATCTGCCGGCCAGTTTGAGCCCCTGTATGCTGTCTGTTACTATCCTTACTGAAAGGAAAGCAGCAGCATTATAAAAATTTTTACCCTGTGTGGCCGGACAACCCCTTTAAGGGGAAATAACAAACTGTATATATCAGAAATACTCCATAAGGGGCCACGAGGGCCCGACGTCCTGTAGTGGAAGCTGAGCTCACATCCCAGCACCATGCAGCCTGAAGAGCATTCGTCAGACAACCCAGAATCGGCAGATCGGCCATTGGCACCCCGTTCTCTTTACAGATGAGAGCAGCTTCACAATGAGCACATGTGACAGACATGAAAGCGTCTGCAGAGGATGGAGATCATCCAGATCTGATGTGTGATTGAGATGTTCCCTCAGTTCTTTTTAGCAGAAAATATTGAATGTTTATGTTTATATAAAAATATTATATAACATTTACACTTTATTATATACTAGCTGATTACACGGCTTTGCCCGTGTATTTTTTTTTTTAGACACGAAAAGAATTTAAACATGTGTGTATATATATATATATATATAGTATTAGTTTAATATATTCGTATATGAGGAGGAGGTTGTCTGCGTAATATAATGGCATATGAGGAGGTCGTCTGTGTAATATTAGTATTTGAGGACGAGGAAGTTGTCTGTGTAAAATATTATTATCTGAGGAGCAGGTGGACTGTGTAATACTGGCGTAATTAAAAATCAAAAACTCCCCATCTTCCCCTGTAATTTTTGTTGCCAATAGCAACCAATCACAGCTCAGCTTTCATTTGTTATACTGCTGAGGTAAAATGAAAGCTGCACTGTGATTGGTTTCTGTGGGCAACACAGATTTAGTTTTGGACAGCTTTTATAAGAGTGGCTGCTGGGTTCATTTCTGTGTGGTACATAGTGGCTCAGTGCTGGTGGGAAGCTGTGTGGTAGTTGGAGCAGAGGAGGAGGTTGTCTGTGTAAGATATTATCTGGGAGCAGGAGGTCTGTGCAATATATTAGTATTAGAGGAGGAGGAGGTAGTCTGTGTAAGACTGAAATAAAAACCATCTGCTCAAGTACAATTCCGGCATTCGACACCTCTCCCCCCTGGGGTAGTGGGGTTGTCTTATCCCCCCCCCCCCCACCCCCCCCAAAAAAAATTGTCAACACGGAATGACTTATATATGTATCAAGTTTGGTTGAAATTGTTCCAGGCGTCCATGAGTTATGGTGACGCATACACACATCCTATTTTATATATATAGATAAATTGTGGCTGAATAAGGGAATGTATAGCAGAAAACCTCGACAACACAGACTCTTCTCTACATGCAGTCTCACCTGGGGGGTCATCTATAGGAATCCCCTCCTTACACGGCTGATCCCCCCTCACATGTGTCTCTGTAGCATCAATAGGGATCAGATCTTCCTCCAGTTTCACCAGCTGTGAAATAAATATTGTAAAAGTCATCACACAGTTGGAGAAGTCGTGTGGAAGGTTTTATATGGCCAGAAAAGGTCATTAATTAGTATGAGGAGCCGGAATGACATGACAGCAGTAATGATCTGGGCCAAATAGCTGCAGGTCTCCTGTATAACTCCAACCTGTTGCTTCTTTATTCCAACCAGAAGTCTCCAGAACCAGAAAATAGTGATAAGATGCGGAGATCTAATGTCTGCGGTCGGCTGTAATCCTGCCATCTCCAGCTTTCTCATTACACAAGTATCAATCATATAATAAGACTAAACACAAGACCTTCCCAGCCGTCCTACAGACCAGGGGGAAGATTTCATGAGACTTTCTCTCCATCTACCTGATCATCCTGTGGAAGAAGAGGCCGGGGACATCTCTCCGCTGCTGTTCTCTTACTGGATCTACCTGCAGAAAACACAGACAGCCACTGAATTTATTCTCTACATACAAATAATAAAGGCCGTGTGGATTTAGTCCTGTCTATTACCTGGTGATAGGGGGCGCTGGTGGTCCTCCATCATGACGTCCTTGTACAGATCCTTGTGTCCTTCTAAATACTCCCACTCCTCCATGGAGAAATAGACAGTGACATCCTGACACCTTATAGAAACCTGACAACACAATGATACCGTCATCACCCAGACACGTTATACCGCCATAGTGTTACTGTATAATCTCCCAGCATTCCCAGCAGTGTCACCTCTCCAGTCAGCAGCTCAATCATCTTGTTGATGAGTTCTAGGATCTTCTGCTCATTGATCTCCTCCAGTATCAGGGGGCGAGGTGGAGGCCCTGTGATTGGGCTCAGGGTACTTCCCGACCCATCAGACACCGGGGCCTGACAGCCATCACTTGAAGCCTTCTTCATTATCGTGTAATCCTGTTTATGGGGAGACACATCCATAAATATCCCTGCAGACATTTCTAGAGTCCTCCCAGTCTAGTCCGGCAGTTATGTCGGCTCTTCACATCTGTGTTCATCAGTTCTGTTGTTCTATTCTGTTGGCTGTTCGACATTTTACCAGCTGCAATAGTTTCCAGCATTCCGGCCGTCTTCACACTTGGCTGCAGCATTTACAGTACAGGCCATGCGGGGGAGATTTATAAAATGTCTTTCACGCGGTGCCGGTATTTTCTATAACAAATCTACTTAGTCTTTGAGAACTGCGGCAGATTCTAAATCCGCAGCGAGACTATTTATACTACGGATTTATGCTGCGGATTTTGCACCCCTGAAGAACAAAGGATAAAATCAACAGAAGTTTGGCAAGTAAGTCCGCAGCATAATACGAGGCATTAAGATACGGATTTGGCCAGTGCGGATTTACTGGGTAATAGCTGCAGGCTACCATTGTGGAACACCCGCAGTAATCACGCTTCATGTGAAGGCGGCCAAAGGACTGAATCTGCAGTAAATCCTCTGCCATAGATGTGACCAGAGACTGACAGAGATAAGAATGATGGAACGTGACGTCATCCCCAGAATCTCTCACCTCTCCTGTAAGCTGGAAGAGTATCTCTAGGGTGAGGGTGAATATACTCTCCGCCATCTTGTCCCGGTTCCTGTCCATCCTTGTCGGGTCAATCAGGATAATTATCTGATATAGAAGATATCAGCCGAGTATCTTGAATGGGAAGAAGACGAGACAATGTAAAATCGAAGGGTCGAGATGGAATACACCCAAGTTTTCTAAAGGAATTAAGAGACATGATAGCTAGACAGCCATTTCTTATATTGACACTATTGAGACCGGGGTCATAGCACTGGATTGATGCATTGCCCATGTGGTTCCAATATGCAAAAAGGGGTCTGAAAGAGAGACTAGTAACTACAGGCTGGTAAGTCTCGCTTCAATAATTGGAAAAATATTTGAGGGATTTCTGAGAGACGCCATCCTAGATTACCTCAAGGGAAACAACACCATAACCGCTCATCAGCATGGGGGAGGGGGGGGGGGTCGATCATGTCAGACCAATTTGATCAGCTTCTACAATGAAATACGTTCTAGGCTGGACCTGGAGAGTCTATTGATCTTGTATATCCGTATTTCTCTAAAGCATTTGATACCGTGCTGTATAATAGGTTGATATATAAAATGAGGCAGCTCAGTCTGGGCAAAACCGTGTGTATCTGGGTAAGGAACTGGCTCAGAGATAGAAAGCAGAGGGTGGTAATAAATGGTTCATACTCTGATTGGGCGACAGGGTGTCACAGGGTTCAGTATTAGGCCCCATTCTGTTCAATATATTTATCAATGACCTGATAGAGGCACTGCACAGAAAAATATCAGTATTTGCAGATGATACAAAATTATATACGAAAATTAATACAACTGGAGACGATCTATGGCTACAAAATAACCTAGATAAGCCGGGGGCTTGGGTAGAAGAACGGAAAATGAAGTTCAATGTTGATAAATGTAAGGTTATGCACATGGGCAGGAGAAACGGATGTCACCAATATACACTAAATGGGGTACTGCTAGGGAAAAGTGATATAGAAAAAGACCTGGGGGTACTAGTGGGCTGTAGATTTAACTGGAGAAATCAATGCCAGTCAGCTGCTGCAAAAGCTAACAAAGTCTTGGGGTGCATTAAAAGAGGTATAGGGGCGAGGGACGAGAACATTATCCTCCCACTATATAAGGCCCCACATGGAATACTGTGTACAGTTCCGGACACCGGTGCTCAGGAAAGATGTTGCAGTGCTTGAAGGGGATGAAAGAAGGGCAACTAAACTAATAAACGGACCGAAAGGACTGGAATACCCAGAGAGGCATCAAAATTTGGATTATTCACCCTGAAAAAAATACGGTTAAGGGGCGATCAAATAACTATGTATAAATACATTACGGACAATACAAGGATCTCTCCCATGATCTGGTTATACTCAGGACTGCGATGGTTACAATACGGCATCCTCTATTTCTAGAGAAAAGCAGGTTTCATCACCAACTGAAAAGGGGGTTCTTTACTGTAAGAGTGGTGAGACTGTGGAACTCTCTGCCTGAGGATGTGGTGATGGTAAAATCCAGAGGAGTTTAAGATGGGACTAGATGCCTTTTTAGAGCGCTATGCTATTACAGGATATAGACATTAGCTGACCAACGGTGTTGTTGATCTCAAATGTTGATCCAGGGATTACTCTGCCTGCCATCATGGAGTCAGGAAGGAATTTTTTTCCGTCAAATGAGCTTGGCTTGTTGGGCTTCTTCTTGCCGTCCAAGGGGGAGGGGAGGTTTGATGCAGGAAGAATTAGATGAATATGGTTTTCATTAAGCCTAACATGCTATGTGACGTAGAAAATCCCCTGTAATAATACAATTACCGGACATTCACCCCTCTTCCCTTACGCAACACTGCTGACCCCGAACACAGCCCCCTCCACACCCCACTGCTCGGCCCCCACTGCTGACCCGCAGTTCATTAGCACCATTATTAGCCATCTTCTGTCTTCCTGACTATCAGGACTGCCGCCCAGCGGTAATGTTCACAGCATTACCCGACTTGTCCCACGAACTCCAGACACACTGGGCGCAAGGCTGGAGAAGGGGCGGAGTCAGGTGATGCTGGGAACAGAGCGGCACTGGGTGATACATAGAGGGCACTATAACTAAGTGGGCCAACAAAGGCAGCCTTATAGTATAGTGGAGTCACAAAAGGACACCTGAATTATAGGGAAAGAGACATTACTGATTTGTCAGGTCACAGAAGATGCATTAGTACTACAGGGGAGTTACTGAGAGGTTAATTGGAGTAGCGTCAGGATGGACAGCGTGTGCAGAGACTAGTCATAGCTGGAAGAAGCCTTTATGGCGGTCTGGGCCCAGAGCAAGAAGATAAATGTATGACCCCAAATCAGAGGGCACATCACCTGTGATCACTGAAGGTAACTGCACTGTAATCACTAATACTGGAGGTAACTGCACTGTAATCACTAATACTGGAGGTAACTGCACTGTAATAACTAACACTAGAGGTAACTGCACTGTATTCACTAATACTGGAGGTAACTGCACTGTATTCACTAATACTGGAAGTAACTGCACTGCAATCACTATCTCTGTCGCTGTGTTTTAGAGCTGTACTATCACTCTGAAGGGGTCAGTAAGCTTCCAACACTCAAGGATATATGGAATACAAGAGCTTAATGTGCGCAAGGATTTTTGATACATTTCTGTAAAATTAAAACCTGCTGATTACACTGGTTACACTGAATAATAGCCGCACGTCTCATTTTGAAGTTATTTAACTCCTTAGTGACCAAGCATTTTCTTCGTAACTCCTTTATTTATCCATCGATGTCACTGTATGAGGGCTTGTTTTTTGTGGGACGAGTTGTATTTTTCAATGGTACTATTAAATGTGCCGTATAATGTACTGAAAAACTTTTAAAAAGTGAAGTAAAATGAAACAAACACATGAAATTCCGCTATCTTCCGGTGTGCCTTGTTTCTGCGGCCCATAAACTGCAACAAAACTGACAGAACTTTGTTCTGTAGTTCAGTATAATTACTACGATACCAAACTTATGTAGTTTACTTTTTGCTGTACTACTTTTATTTTTTTTCAAAATCATTTAATTTAAAAAAAAATTATTTTCTGTTGCCATTTTCTGCGATCAAAAACTTTTTTTTCCATCCACATAGTTATGCATGGGCTCATTTCTTGCGGGACGTCCTGTAGTTTACGTTATTACCATATTGGAATACATATGAATTTATGCTCATTTTTAAATTACATTTTTTCTTGGAGACAGAATGACCAATAAGCACATTTTTGGGTTTTTAATTGTTTTTTTGGATGATGTTCACAGTACGGGGTAAATAATGCATTACTTTGATAGATCGGACCTTTATGGATGCAGCAATACTTAACATGTATTTTTGTTGTATGATTTTGATTCTTTAATTGAGTCTAACCAATGACCTGTAAAAACACAGTTCATTAATTACAACTTACTGGTGGATGATCTGCAGTCTTTACGCCACGTGGAAACATACCCTATATGTTACACAAACCTACCCTTATAGTGTTCAGTCAGCACGCGGTGTGTACCCTATATGTTACATAAACCTACCCTTATAGTGTTCAGTCAGCACACGGTACGTACCCTATATGTTACACAAACCTACCCTTATAGTGTTCAGTCAGCACGCGGTGTGTACCCTATATGTTTCTGTGGTGGAAGTCCAGTATTCCTATATTTTGGATCGGTGGGCCTTGGCAGTAGACAGTTATCAATTTAACATTCTGTATACATATTTTGCTTTCTGTCTTGCTACAAATATAGTTCATGGCAGTTGTGCAATAGGTACTTCCGCTCATATGAAAGTATCTGTTTTATAATTCTGCTGACATGGAAACTTCTGTACTCAAAACGCTGACAAGATAATATATAGTATAAACACGTTACATTTTCCACCTGTTTCGCAATTTTGGAGGACAGTAACCCAGACATGGACAACCGCAGAAATTACCCAAGCAATTTTACTGGAAACGTATGCAAATAACATGGGAGGTTTGTGCAATTTATAGTTCATGATGTAACATCCAATCATATCGAAGGAACCCCACGTGGCTCCAAGACAACCCACTCATTTCATCCACCACCTGATGGCCAATCACAGATGACCGGAGGATGGAAGAATTGCAAGATGCTTATCCAATAATTAAACAATACGTTGTATCTATGTAATCTTTGACCTGCCCAGATGGGCGGAAATGTTAAACTCTTAAAATAGGCTACACGCCGATCATTAAAGTTAGAATTGAGGAAGCTATGCATGCTGAACCTCGTGTCAGTGTGAAAAACTTCTTATGCGCATTATCAATTCAGAATTAATATGGAAGGGTGTAAACATTCCAAATTGAGTAAGCCGTGATTCCGCAAAGGAATTCTACGACAGTGGTGGCCCGTACGGGGAGTGATCGACAGGTTCCATAGAATTCGGACAGAAGACACGGACATATGCGACCTTGGACTTGGTGGGCCCAAAATATCATCAGAACACGGTAAGATGAATTAATTATCTATACCTGTGTGGCTAAGTTCAGGCTCGCCTATGTACCGTGCCAGGCCGAATGATTTGGATCCGCATGACGACAGGTACTTCTTTAAGTCTCGATCACTCGATAAGAACCTGTCATAAGATATAAAAGGAATGTTTGCATGCCTGTTGTCTTGAGAGTACTAGTTAATTGGTGACATCAATAGCTGCCCCCGGGAGGGCCTGTACGGGGTGTTTCCACTCCTGAGGGAGGAGGGAGCCGTTCAGGTGGCCTGTCGCAGAGACTCAGCAGTCCTGAGGCCCGTTTGGAGGGCCCAGGGAGGGAGAGACTGCCAGAGAAAAGTCTGATATGGGATTTCCGCTCCTGCTAGGCCTGCTTGTAGGGTCCGGGAGAAGGGAGCTGTCAGACACGTATCCCGAGGGGCAGTGAGACTAAGCCAGCCGTACTGGTGCTCTGTCTATTTGTGTGTGTCCACAAATATTTGTTTATCGTGTAAATGTCCACGAGTAGATCCCTCCGTCTGAGGGTAGATTGATAAACTGTATAGCGACAGAAATGCTAGAAACTCTAAGGCGGGGCATATTGTGTCTGGCGTCTGAGGAGACTTCTATAATCATAAATCTGGCAGCCATGATTGAAATTGAAAGGCAACAAACATTATTACACCCTCCAGAAAAGTGTGGAAGGGGTGGAGAGTCAAGTTATCATTGATTAATCAAGCAATCTTTCTGTGTGTCCTACCTATATAAAGTTAGTGTGCTTGTTTGTTGTGTAGAGCTAATCCTGCTGAGTTGTTATATAGGAATAGTTTGTTTGTCTACAATATAGAATTAGTATCAGTCCTGCTCAACTGTGCCCGTAATTGTTTAGAAAGGAAAAAAAAAAAGAAGCTGCTAACTACATTTAAAAAGAGGAAGTGGAACTCTTAATAGAAGCGGAGCAATTCCTGTGCTGTAATAAATAACTACTGTTGGATGTTAAAACTACTGCGGATGGCTTGTTATGTAACCTAATCCTTCAGACAAATACATCCGTCATACAAATGTAAAAAGTTATATGCCACTCACATCCTGAGGGGGCTCTTAAGAATACAGACTGCGTAGCCCACCAAATCCCAATACACCGTGCCCACAAGAAAATACGTCTATGTTTGCCAAGTCCCCAATAGGTGTTTAGTCCCCAATTCAATTGTAACCACATACAATGTTAGGTGGTCACCGCTGTGACCGTAAGGTTACAACATAAGATTTATGCATTAGACGTTAGAATTTCCCTAAGAAAAGAGGAAGAGAAGGTAGGCTAAAATGGCGTCTGTATTAATACACAAAGACACCATTTTAGTGAATAGAGAGAATTGCAGTACATTACCAATCAGATGGAGATGCCCGGCATCTAAGACTGCATCTGCCCAGTCGCCGGAAGTCTGGGACAACAACTGTCTACTGTTGTAGAAGTAAAAATTAGCCGTTCTCCCTCTCGCTAGGCTGTCACGGGAGGGAGAGATTCTAAAAAGAGGAAGTTACTTGCCCTGTAGTCCCAGCACAAGTAACGTATATTCACAGACAATATAAAACAAATAAATAAACTACAGGGAGTAAGAGACGGTAGAGAAGCCAAGGAAGAGGAAACAAGCAGGTAACGATAAGGCCAGGTATCCACAGGAGGAACGGGGCAGATTGACCCGTAATTTGTAAAATGTAAATTGTGTGGTGCATAAGACTTTATCTTTATTGGGTTGTGATGTGTACCCAAGGACTGCCAAACATTGAATGAGAGAATAAGGAAGTAAGTGATTAGCCACACTCAGAGGGGTGGAGCTTGATGATGCAAGAACACGTCTCTTATCCAAGGAGGGGATAAGAATCATAGATAGCCAGAAGAAAAAGTTTTGTTTTTTCTCCTGTCCCAAACTCAGCTTTCCACGGTTCCTTACAAATTATGGGACACCCACAAGACAGGCATAGGGAAATTGGATGTATCAACCATGATAATATATACGAGACCCAGATACACACCCCTGAGTCAAACAGTATCCCCCTAGTTTATAAAAAAAAAAAAAAAAAAAAAAAAGGGGTGAAGGGTCAGCCATGCAGATTAGGTGCTGTGTGCCGATGCTTTGGAAAAAAACTGCCAACCAGCCACAATTACACTGTTAATTTCTCTTGCAGAAGGCTGTAAGGCCTGGAGGCCTCCAAAGACTAACCAAGTTCTGCAGGCCATACCTGTACATACACCCGTTGCCAAATTCCGCACCTTTCTGGGCCTTGTTTCATACTGCCGCCTATATGACAGTATTGACACAAAAGCACGAAGGACAACCACAGCCATGAGGGTGGATCCAGTGACTTGAGGAGCTCCCTCATCTGCTTGTGCGGTGGCAGCAGTACAGGCAATGGTTGACAAATCTTCTAAGTTGGTATTGGACTACCCCCTAGTGGTCCACACTCCAAATGACACCCAGAACATACTCATGCAAGTGCAACCCAAGCACTTATCTCTGGCCTATTAGATCCGACTACAATGTGCTCTTTCCATGCCTCCCCCAATATTGCTCTGGGCTTCCCAATGTTGTAATACCTTGAATCCGGCTACTCTTCTTTTAATCAGGTATTCCTGGGGGGAGGGGAGGCATAGGTGATTTGAGTATGGCAGATCAGCTATTTTTTAAATAGCATTATTGTAGTGATGTACACACTGTTAATGATGCATATTTTGAGTTTTCTTTTGTAGATGGTATCAGGGTGAGGATTGATGATTCCGAACCAGATATGCAGAGGTCACACAACAAGATGTCCTAAACGCAGAAGCTCTGCCTCCGCATGTCTCAGGGCAAGAAGCGGAACCGGAGGCCCTCACTGAGGCGTGTGGAGTGGTAGAAGGTAAGTCGGCAACTTTTTACACTGACTCCTGGAATGCATTTGGCATAGCTCATGATTATGGCCCAATATGGAAGGCCAGACAGCTTGTTATCTCAGTAGGACAGCCAATTAAGAATGGTGCAGCGGTGCAGAGTCTCATGGAAACCCTACTACTACTACCTGGCAGTGGAGAATCCACACCGATTTCTACAACGGAGAAGCGAGAGATGACACCCTCGCCGACAACACAGCAAAGGCAGCGGCCCTCAAGCCGTGGAAGAAAGAAGAATAGATACTGACAGCATGAGTCAGTGACAAAGACTTTGGACTTTGATAAAAACTTTGGACTTTGATAAAAACTTTGGACTTTGATATGTCAAGGACTTTACAGTTACAAGTCAACGACTAAGGAAAGCAGATGGGCTAAAAGACGGGAGCGACAGAACAGGACGGCGTATGGCGAACAATCAACAGAACTTGCCTACAGAGGTCCCTGTTCCCCCATTATGGCCCAACTGGTACCCAGAATCAAAAGCAGCGATGACGGCGACACTGAACAAGAATGGGTGACACCTGGGTTCTCTGTAGCTGCTGCATCATTTGTCCAGTTAGCATGATCTTTGCCATATGCGAGTCCGGACAGAAGTAAGGTGGCCATATAACACTTGCCTTGACCACTCTACCCATTTCAGAGATTGCCAATTTGACCACATTCAGCTCACACCTGTTGGGGAGTATGAATAGGTGCTTGTTGTTGCTCGAGTCTTTTTCAGGTTGGAGGCCCACCCGGATACTAAGGTAAATGAGCAGATAACCACACAGAAGCTCATGAATGAGGTAATCTGCAGATACAGGGTACCGGAAGTGAATGAGGTAAACGAAGGTACACAGGTGTTCTCTTCCAGACTCAGAGGCAGACACTGGGACACATATCTTGCAGCCTGGGGATTGGGTGCGCATCAAGAAGTTCCCCAGGAAGCACCCTCCTGAGCCCCGATTTGATGGCCCCTACCAGGTGCTTCTGACTACTGCCACAGCTGTGAAACTAGCCGAAAGACTTACATGGATCCATCCATGCTTCATACTGTAAGAAAGCTTCAGATCTGGGAGACCAGTCTTAGTTGTGCCAAGGACATTACTCTGGATAGGGCTAGTGAGAGAGGAGGGTGGCAACTGGAATCCTTAGTCGGAAGGATATGGGGGTATGGTTACCTTCTAGTATAACTCGTTCAATGCTCAAGTAGCCGCATATTCCTTCGACTATTGTACTGTGGTCCCGTGTCTTGAACTTAGAATGTTGCTTGGTTTTAATGCGGTTTTTTCATTAACCATGGGAGATCCAAGCCGGGAGACGGGGGGACTTACAGTCTGGGGACATACCGGTACGGGAGGACAGGTCCCTTAGGGAAGTTAAAAATAAGGGGTATGGTAGATGCAGCCGAATGGAAGCCTTCACTTAGTCCCATGCCCATAATTAACCCCCCCCCGCCGTAAGATAAAGACCTTGACGAACATGATGATCATAGCCGACCCTACCTTTGAGGACACCTTGACAGTAGCGACTGGCTACTCTGACCAGAATCTCTGGTTGGAGTTGATGAGGTACAATGCTAACAGGAGCAACAAGTCTAACTGTTGCGTGTGCGGTAGTGCCCGACTACACTCGGGGATGGTCCCCCTAGATCTCCCTGTAGTTGCTGAAGAGTGGTTTATTAGTCTCTTCATGAACATTTCCGCTAATTACACTGTTCGTGAGAAATGGAGGAAGGAATACTCTATAACTACTTAAGTGTTTTGCACCGGAGAGAGTATTACTGACTACCCTGGAAACTACACCTGCCAGGCAATTAGCCAGGGTAGAGGGAGATTTTTGGGGAACTCACCAGTATTTCCCTTGTTTAAAAAAGATGAAGAGCCAGTTCCGATAATGCCAACCAGGTACGTTACCAGAAGAATGGAGAAATGTACCAGTACTGCGCCTGCCTCAGTCTCATAAGATGGACTGTCAGTGGACTTCCCATTTGCCTAGGGAAAGTGCAGAAGACCTTAGGTTCCGGCGAGGGCACACCCTGTGGGGTGTTAACTCGTACAGATAGAGGGTATGGATGCCCGGAAATAAGCCCAGGGAATCCATGGCCTCCTTCTGAGGTGAGGTAGGGATCCCTCCCCTTCTAGGAGTAGGGACTTACGGGCAGTGGGAAAACCCTGACGCAAGGGTGAGGCGA
The DNA here is from genome assembly GCF_035609145.1 of Eleutherodactylus coqui. Classification (NCBI taxonomy): domain Eukaryota; kingdom Metazoa; phylum Chordata; class Amphibia; order Anura; family Eleutherodactylidae; genus Eleutherodactylus; species Eleutherodactylus coqui. The sequence continues at coordinate 284,544,018 of NC_089840.1, read as the reverse complement.
CCTGGACGTGTTCACCATTAGGACTATCTCCAGGAGGGACAATGGTGTGGGTGAAGATTAGGGAGTCCCACGCCGTGCGTACCTGTGCACACTACTAGTATGTACTTCTAGTACAACACATTAGAGTGAGAAGAGAGGCTCCTGGTGATAGTTTTGATCTACACGTATACATTGACATCATAGGATAGCCAAGGGGGGTACCTGACAAGTTTTAAAAATTAGAGACCAAGTTAAAACTAGATTCGAGTCCATTTTCCCGATCATTAGGGTAAATAAATGTTGACTGGATTAATTATGTTTATTACAATTAACAGCGGTTTATAAATTATACTAGAGACGCCTTATAGGGACTAGTCGACCAATAGAACCTACCTCGACTACGACTTTTCAAAATAGAATGGCACTAGGTACGATTTTAGCCAAAAAAGGGAGTGTCTGTAAGATGATAGGGGAGACTTGTACCTACATTCCAGACAAAACGTGACCCACAGGTAAAGACGCAGTTGCCATTAAGAAGCCACTAAAAAGAGCTAACCTTAGTCTGTTTTCCTCAGTTAGGTACCTAACAGGAGAAGGGAAAAATATAGAAAAATAAGCTTTGAAACATTGTGTATTTAGAACACTGTGATAGGTTTTCGCTAAGATTTTGCTTTATTTTATCTGCAGTGCACTCTGCTTATGTCCACGCAACATACCGGTGTTACAACGCCCCTGGTCCTGTTACCTTGCCGCCTCTGGAAAAGGGAAGTGGGAATAATCAGCTTGTAGCTCTTTCCTTCCAGACTAATATATATGATAATGCACTTACTAATAAGACAGGGGTTCAGTCATGTTGATCAGTTATTAGATAGTCCTGATTTTGCACTCTTGTTGATGAATCGAGGTAACGTCAAGAAGGCGGGGTCCTATACAAGTTATGCAGTGTTTACCTGAAATAGTGAAAGTCGCACCTCTCCTAACCTGATTATATTTGTCACCTTTATAGTCATCCTAATTTCTGTTTGTCGTTGCATACAGTGTATTCCGACCCTGATGACTGCCTGGTCTACCTGTCCCACTACGACGTCCAACAAAAAGCCCACTGTCAGCGCAACCGTCGTCATCATGGATCCAGAATGTGATGATGTCGAACCATCCTATACCCCCATGGCAGTAGTAGGCCCAGTCGTCTACAAAACAATGCGAGTCTAGGGTCAGCGGTGGGGGATTGGGGTGGGACGGAGCAGGGCGAGTTTAGTGAAACAGATAGTTTCAAGGGGGGTCTGTGGTGGAAGTCCAGTATTCCTATATTTTGGATCGGTGGGCCTTGGCAGTAGACAGTTATCAATTTAACATTCTGTATACATATTTTGCTTTCTGTCTTGCTACAAATATAGTTCATGGCAGTTGTGCAATAGGTACTTCCGCTCATATGAAAGTATCTGTTTTATAATTCTGCTGACATGGAAACTTCTGTACTCAAAACGCTGACAAGATAATATATAGTATAAACACGTTACATTTTCCATCTGTTTCGCAATTTTGGAGGACAGTAACCCAGACATGGACAACCGCAGAAATTACCCAAGCAATTTTACTGGAAACGTATGCAAATAACATGGGAGGTTTGTGCAATTTATAGTTCATGATGTAACATCCAATCATATCGAAGGAACCCCACGTGGCTCCAAGACAACCCACTCATTTCATCCACCACCTGATGGCCAATCACAGATGACCGGAGGATGGAAGAATTGCAAGATGCTTATCCAATAATTAAACAATACGTTGTATCTATGTAATCTTTGACATGCCCAGATGGGCGGAAATGTTAAACTCTTAAAATAGGCTACACGCCGATCATTAAAGTTAGAATTGAGGAAGCTATGCATGCTGAACCTCGTGTCAGTGTGAAAAACTTCTTATGCGCATTATCAATTCAGAATTAATATGGAAGGGTGTAAACATTCCAAATTGAGTAAGCCGTGATTCCGCAAAGGAATTCTATGACATTACATAAACCTACCCTTATAGTGTTCAGTCAGCATGCGGTGTGTACCCTATATGTTACATAAACCTACCCTTATAGTGTTCAGTCAGCACGCGGTACGTACCCTATATGTTACACAAACCTACCCTTATAGTGTTCAGTCAGCACGCGGTGTGTACCCTATATGTTACATAAACCTACCCTTATAGTGTTCAGTCAGCACGCGGTGTGTACCCTATATGTTACATAAACCTACCCTTATAGTGTTCAGTCAGCACGCGGTACGTACCCTATATGTTACACAAACCTACCCTTATAGTGTTCAGTCAGCACGCGGTACGTACCCTATATGTTACACAAACCTACCCTTATAGTGTTCAGTCAGCACGCGGTGTGTACCCTATATGTTACATAAACCTACCCTTATAGTGTTCAGTCAGCACGCGGTACGTACCCTATATGTTACACAAACCTACCCTTATAGTGTTCGGTCAGCATGTGGTGTGTAACAGTGATTGTGAAATAGTTGTGCAATGACTTTTCACACGGGTGATGCGATATTGTGGCGGGGGAAAAAAAAATAAAAAATCGCAGCGATATCACATCGGTGGTGTAAGCAATATCGCAGTGTTTTGTGGTGGCAATATCACAATTTTGTGGTGTTATAAAGTCGCACGTGGTGCAACAAAGTTGCGCAACTTTGTAGTACTACGTGCGAGGATTTTTGGGGGGGTGACTTGAAATATAACCCCTACTTTGAAAATCAGCCCCAGCTGCTTTAAAAACAACAAAACAGATTGCTGAACAGGATTTAGGCTCATCCCGCAATTTTGGAGCCTGGGATAGCTAAAACACCTGGCCAATGTCCTCCTGTGCTACTGAGGATTGAATAGAGTCCCCTCTAGGGCGGATCCGTGACCACAGGCACATACGGGACCCATGGCCTAGCGAGGCCTGCACATTCCCGGCCTTGATCACTGAAACCATCCAGGCAGGCACTGCAAACGAGCAGACAGTAACAGCCTCACCTGTCAGCTGTGGAGCTCGCCGCGGACCCAACCATCCTCTGGGGAGCGGTGGTGAGGAGGAAAGTCACTACGGTGCTGTGCAGCTGCTTGGCTCAGCAGGAGAGAAGGTGAGGATAGGTGATGAGCCTGCTCTGCTGTGGAGAGGGGAAGTCTGCCGGCTCTGAGCCCATGATGACTGCAGCAGCTCATCAATCAGGGCGACCCTGGTTCTCACACCAGAGCATCAGGATAATGCTCTCCAAGTAATAGCCTATCTTGCTCATCAACCTCAGGAGACACTACAAGCTGCCACGGTGGTACAAGATGTATCCAGATTTCTTATGCCGATGTTTGACAAACGATTGGAAGTGCCTTACACCTCTATCAACTGTGCCCTCTCACTTATAACCACAAATGCCCAGAAGATTACAGAACTAGAAAATAAAGTGGGTTCTCAGGAGATCTCAAGTCTCCAACAATCAATTACCATATGTTGAGAAATGGAGCAGAAACTGAAGGAGAAGCTTGAGGATTTGGAGAATCAAGACTGCAGAAACAACTTGCGCTTCATAGGTATCCCAGGGAACATCATGGGTTGTGAATTGCTTACTCTCCTGACAGAGCAGCTCCCTAAAGCTCTATCTCCAGACATACCCATTGATAACACCTTTATAGAAAGAGTCCATAGAATTCGACCCCCCCCCCCCCCCAGACCTCCAGATGCAGCAAACCCACGTCCCAGACAAGTAAAGCGAGATATCTAAACTGGACAGTTAAGGAGAGAATCCTGAGAGATTACTGCGGTCAATCAACTTTACAGATCAGAGACTTCAAAGTGCTGATTTTCCAGGACTTCTTGGCGCTTGTCTCCCAGAAACGCAGGACCTTCTCCCCAATTTGTCGCTATCTTCACAAGAAAAATATACGGCTCCAACTCCTGTTCCCGGCCAGGCTTAAAACGCAACATAATGTTCAATACCTGATATACGATGACCCAAGGCCAGCAGGTCGATATTTCAACCTCAACAAAGATGGTCACCTGCAATAAAACAGGCTTTGGGAAACACTGATGTTCTCCAGTAGGCAAGAGGCTTAGAGCCGGAGATCACATTGACCCTTCAGGGCAGCAGTACCTGTTCTTTCTCTTATTTCATTTTTTTTGTATTCATGTTGATCTGGTAACTATACAACTAAGAATGTTAATGGTTAATTTTGATGGTTGTACTGTTCTTACGTCAAGATGTTTTTCCTCTCCGCTGCCTTCCAGGTTGAGCTGGCTGGCGCGTGGGTTCCTGACCTGCATCTATCTGATCCTACGTTGCTCGCTGGGATGATGGGGAACAAGGTAATAAATATTAACTTGACACACACTAATCCACTCTTGTCACTATGACAAACACCAGGTAACATCAGAACAAGAATACATGAGCTCCATCGACATTAAATTGGTTTCGTGGAATGTGACGGGCCTCAACACGCCGATCAAGCATAAGAAGGTTCTCACTCACTTGAGGCGCCTTAGACCGGATGTGGTCTTTTTACATTAAATGCATTGGCAGTCTGGATCAGGAGCCTCCTTGAGGGCCTAGACTCCTGCTATACATCCCAGACTCGTGGCGTGGCCATTCTCTTTCGAAGGGGCCTGTCATACCCCATAGAATAGGAACTAATTGATGAAGAGGGTAGATATCTGCTATAAACAGTAAATATATACAATAAACAATATGCTTTCCTCAATATATATACCCCAAATCATCCAAACAGTAATTTTTTATCCAAAATTACCTCTTTTCTACTTCATAGACAGGACACACACTTAGTTGTAGGGGGGACTTTAACACCACTATTTGCCCAACCCTTGACAAATACTCACTAAATGTGTCCCACATGCAACCCTCTAAAGATCTGACATATCTCATGGTGCTGGGAAGGCTTTGTGACCCCTGGCGCATGACCAGTACCACTTCCAGAGAATATACAGTTTATTCCTTGGCCCACCAGAGCTTCTCCAGGATAGATTTCTTTCTTATTGCACTCTCCCTATTTGAAAGGCTCTCCACCACAGAAATACTACCCATAGCGATCACGGACCATTCCCCGATTACTATGCCCCTCATCGGTAGAAACTTAGCAGTAAGGACTAGAACCTGGCCTTTTCCATTACATCTATACAATTCAGAAGATTTTCACGAATACTTAAAAACACATTGGGCTAACTATTTGGACAACGATATCGAACACTTTAATAACACCCCTCTGCTTTGGGTGATGCCCAAACCAGTGATGAGAGGCCATGTGATAAGCTTCGTCTCATTTAAGCGGAAACAGATCAGGTCTCAATTCAGTAAACTCCAACATTCCCTGCTGAGTGCACAGCGGCAGCTCGCCGCTCCCCTTCCCAACAAGACAAACTAAACAAACTTTAGAAGCTTTCGTGCAATGGCAGGCGGTTTGGCTCTCTAAACTGGAACATAATAAATTTTACCGCCAAGCCAATAAACCTGGCAGATTGCTGGCACGTATAGCAAACTCACAACAAAAACACAAACCAATCACATATCACAGACCCACGCACAGGGATGAGATACTCCGAACAAACAGACATAGAGGGGACCATATGCGACTACTTTGAAGACCTCTATAGGGCAACCACCACTGACATGAAGAAGATAGACTCCTGGCAACAGTCTATTGTATTACCCAAACTCACACTGGACCAGGTAGCCTTTCTGGAATCACTGTTCTTGGAACAGAAGGTACGGGAGGTGATCATGGCTGCACCAAATAATAATACCCCAGGCCCCCAATGTAGTGAGTATTACAAGATTCTGCTGACAGAGATGGCTCTTACAGTAACCAAACTATTATATATATTCCTAAAATACACAGGTTGACTTGATTCTAGACTCCAGGACCAAACTCATTCTTAAACCCAATAAAGATCCCATACTAGTCCAGTCCTATTGCGTATTTTCCAACTAAAAAGTGATTATAAATTCCTGACAAAGGCTCTAGCCAGCCGCCTCCAAAGCCTACTCTCCACTCTCATACATCCCTCCCAATGAGGATTCACAATATGCAGACACTTCACCAAAAATATATGAACGGCCATCGCTGCAACGATAGACGCTGGTAAACCGCACGCCCCTCAGATGTTACAACTTGCCCTAGATGCGGAAAAGGCGTTTGACAAAGTATCTTGGCCTTTTCTAAATTCCACTCTACAACATAGGAAATTTGAAGCAAATTTTAGCAATTTCATACAATATATCCAATCAGAAATAAACACCACTTTCATGGTAAACGGTCATATAACCCAACCTATAGATATCTTTAGGGGAACTAGACAGGGTTGCCCCCTCTCGCCCCTACTATTTAATTTTTCACTGGACCCCCTACTTTATCATTTTCAGCCAGTGCCATTAGTACAGACAATCCAAGCGAGCCACCCTGATATTTCGGTAGCAGTGTTAGTGGACGACATACTTCTAATCATTAACAACCCGTCTAAGTCTCTCTCACTGATCCTGCAGGACCTTCGGGAACTGGGCTCTCCGTTGGGATATTTTCTTAGCCTGGAGAAATCAGAGGCTCTATTGCTGAACGGCCCATCGCGACCGAGCTGGACTCATAGATACCCCTTTTTATGGCAAGAGAACTCCATCTCATATCTTGGTGTACCAATACCCAAATCTTACCACAGAGTATATGCACTTAATATCAAACCGTACATCACAACCCTAGAACAGACTTTAGTAAAATGGCACAAACTTCCACTGTTATATAGTTAGAGTCCCCTTAATAAAAATGGTAGATTTCCCCCACCTACTATACCTACTCCATGCTCTCCCAGTCTACCTCACCCTCAAAGATGAAAAAAAAAATCAGCTACTTGATGCGCACATTCATTTGGAAGGGAGAAATAAAATACCGTTTGACATCTTGAGACAGCCAAGACTCAACAGTGGACTTAACCTTCCCAATATAAGACTATAGAAGTAGCGCCACTAATGCATATAATTATTGACTGGGTACAACATACTTCACTATTCATAGATGCAGACATGGAACAGAAATTCCTCCATGGGATTGCACTCCCTAATTTTCTACATTTCACATATATAAACATCCTAATAGACTTGGGGTGGCATGGCAAAAAGTACGAAAACTGACATCTTCACATCCGAACTATTCTACCTTCTTAACATTACTAAATAATCCCAGTTTCCAAAGCAACGCACCTCGGGGAGAATTCCTACGATGGAGGGCTGGAGGTATACTTAACATAGGCTGCTTATTACCAAAAAAGGGCAAAAGATTGTTAACCCTTCTAGAATTACAAGACAAATACCCACAAATTCACATAACTCTCTTTTCATGCTTTGAAAAAGTGCTCACCAACGTTCGACCACAGGAGGGATTGTTGCCTGATAACATTTATCTGACCCATCCCCCACACATGCGGAGGCACACAGCAAAAATATACAATCTCCTACATACGCCCACAAATCCCACTACTTCTCCAACGGTCATTAATAAATGGACCGCTGATATTCTGGATTTAACAACGTCCCATTTATTGAAGGCCTTGAAATATAGCTTGTGGGTTCTCCCCTCAAGCCGATACGTAGAAATGACCTTACAGGTTTACCACAGGGCATACATCACCCTGCCTCGGGGGATTTAAGATGGGAATATTCACAACCGATAATTGCTTTCGCTGCCGAGAGGCGGGGTTGGGTCTCCGCTAGAGATGAGCGAACCTACTCGTTTCGAGTAATTACTCGATCGAGCACCGCGATTTTCGAGTACTTCCGTACTCGGGTGAAAAGATTCGGGGGGCGCCGGGGGGTGGGGGGAGGCGTGGTGGAGCGGGGGGTAGCAGCGGGGAACAGAGGGGAGCCCTCTCTCTCTCCCTCTCCCACCCACTCCCCGCTGCAAATCCCCACTCACCCACGGCGCCCCCCGAATCTTTTCGCCCGAGTATGGAAGTACTCGAAAATCGCGGTGCTCGGGCAAAAAAGGGGCGTTAGAGTACATTAACCAGGACGAAATCAGATGTACAATAGGCAGTCGAAAACTATTACTGTTATGGAATCCTACCCAATGATACGCCAGCCCGGGTTGCCCTAGAACTTACCCGCAACCCCTGTCCCTACCTACTTGCCTCCACTCCTGGCTAACTCCAGGCGGGCAACTGGGCGGCGGTGCCTACTCTTGCTATGGACCGAGGAGGGATGCTGGCGTACCAAGATGGGACAGGGTAGAATACCGACAGGAATGGCAGATGAACAAACCAACAGAAAATACAAGCAGACCGAGGCAGATGGGATAACCTGGCAGATATAGCAAACAAGCTGACAACAGGAGACTGACAGAAACCAATAACTGGCAGTGAATGGACCTCACTGCCAGCCTTCTAAACAGAAGCCTCCGCTCGGGGCGGAGAGAGGGAGGCTCACTGATCCCGAGAGACATTATTGCCAGAATCCATTTCTTTCATACAAAAGATGACGTAATGTCAGCCGCTCGCAAACTAAATCAACTCCCAGCACCTTATGGAGACATATTTCTTTACACAGATCTATCACTAGCCACGATGATGGAAAGGAAAAGATTTTCTGCAGCTACTATGGCCCTGCGTCGAGCTAAGTTCCCATATAGATGGGGCTATCCTTCAAAAATTCTGATCCAAAGAGAAGATACCACCTATGTGATTCGTAAGCCGGACGATGCTGATTAACTATTCAAATCCTTGGACATAAGTATACCCATGCCTCAATGGCAGCAGCCAACTTCTAGGAAGCCACGAAAGCAAGATCAGGAATGGATTAAGAAGTGAATTTCCCACTGAGGAATTAGGTCCACACCAGTGTCTATCCCAGGTGGTTCCGGAAAATTCTCCAACAGGCAAACTTTCTCCGTCCCATCCATTGATCAGGCTCATAGCCTGCTAAAACTTTTTATTTCATTTTCCCCTCCCCGAGATGATTATTCAACATTTATTTCTTTAATAATAAAAAAAAAATATATGTCTACTAAGGTAGCAGTACTGAGTTACCAGTCTTACTTGTATTGGAAAGAGCAACAATTAATATGTTCCATAAGATATGTATTGTTTTATGCTGTTCTCCCCAGTTTTAAGTTTTGGTCTACTAAGCTATTTTCTCTAAACGCTAATGGGCTAAACTCACCATTCAAGAGATCCTCACTGTGGAGAGATGCTCTTGCTATGGATGCAGATATTATTTGCGCGCAGGAGACCCCCTGCGCTGCCTCCGCCTGTCCAAAATTCTTGCACAAAAAATTCCCAAAGATCCTCTTGGTCTGCTCCCCGAAAAAAAACAAGCAGAAGTTCGGATTACCTTTACAGACTTCTTACAAATTGAGATTATATCTCAAGATGCGGATACTAAGGGTAGATATCATAATGACAGGCTCTCTGAACTGTAAACCTTTTACCCTTGTGAACCTATATGCCCCTAATAAAGCTCAAATACGCTTCTTAAATAGAATTATCAAAAAGGTAAGGAGATGCGAGGTGGTACCCTTATTATATGCGGGGATTTTCATGCTGTCCCAGGCCAAAGGTTGGACTCAACGAGTATTTCTTTGAGGGCGGCTCCCTCGGCTACACGGTCAGGCATTGTAGGACACATTTAGATGCTTAAATGTTTCTGCTAATGAATTTAATTTTTATTCAGTAAGACATAAATCGTTTTCTAGAATAGATCTGATATTGGCAAATAAGAATTCTCTACCTCTTGTAACTTCAGCTCAAGTAGGGTTAACCACTTGGTCAGATCATGCTCCTGTAACAATCGATATTTCTATGGATAGTAGAGAGGAGAGAGCTAGACCCTGGAGAAATAACATATTTTTAATGAAGCTCCCAAACCATTACACTACCATTATGAGTGCCTTATAGGAATATTTTGAAAATAACCCAACTCCCGATGTAACTCCACTTACTATTTGGAATGCCCACAAGGTCCTTATTAAAATTAGCACCCAATACAAAAGAGAAAAATGCAGACAACTTAACACGCTCGTAACACAAAGATCTGATATAGAGGGTCAATAAGGCAATGCTCCCTCTGAAACTCTGCATAACCAATTATTTACCCAACAACAGAAACTTAGGACCCAACTTTTAGATAATTACGGCAGAGAAATGAGGTCCCGAACAACTTTTTATGCTTCAAACAATAAGCCCTTAGCAAAGGCGTAACTTGAAGCTCCCGGGCCCCCCGATGCAAAACTTGTAACAGGGCCCCCAACTATAATGCTTTACTCATAGTACTGGGTTCCCTATATGGAGAAGAGAGGCCTTATGGGCCCCCTAAGGCTCCTGGGCCCGGGTGCAACCGCATCCCCTGCACCCTCTATAGTTACGCCCCTGGCCCTTAGGGACGATGGCTAATCTTGTTAAAAAAAAGAATGCAAAAGGCGAAGGTCCCTTTTATTACAGATCCTCTCAACCAAGAAGTAAAGCTTTACCACCCTACACAAATTACAGAAGCTTTTCGGCAATACTATAATAAGCTTTATACTCTAAAAGACAATAAGACTCCTCCACCCTCTATCCAATCTATTGCAGAATTTTTGAAGGCAGTAAACCTCCCCTCTCTTACAGCAGCCCAACTTGACCGTCTCAATATTCTATTATCATCTACGGAAATCATAGATCCTATAAAAAACCTTAAAACCCCCCAAAAGCTCCGGGACCTGATGGCTTTTCTAATGACTATTACAAATTATTCTCAACTAGAGATGAGCGAGTATACTCGCTTGGGCAAATTACTCGAGCGAGCATTGCCTTTAGCAAGTACCTGCCTGCTCGAGACGAAAGGTTCGGGTGCCGGGGCGGGGGAGCAGTGTAGTAGCGGCAGTCAGCAGGAGGGAGCGGGGGAAGACAGGGAGAGAGAGATCTCCCCTCTGTTCCGCCCCGCTCTCCCCCGCAGCTCTCTGCCTGCCGCGGCACCCGAACCTTTTGCCTCGAGCGAGCAGGTACTCCCTAAAGGCAATGCTCACTCGAGCAATTGCCTTTAGCGAGTATACTCGCTCATCTCTATTCTCAACTCCACCTGCTACTCATATGTTCCTAGCCTTCAATCAAGGAATTGAAGAAAGCTCCTTTCTGAATGAAATGCTGGAAGCCACAATGGTAACAATCCCTAAACCAGGAAAGGAACCTACTTCACCGCCCAACTTTAGGCCCATATCCCTTTTAAATTGCGACATTAAAATATATATGCCACGGTCTCCCTAACTTAGAATCACACTGCAAATCTACTGTATTGAGCCGATCGATATCCTGGATTCATCATATTCAAAAATTAAGCTGTCCATAGATTGAATTTAATAAGCGAAGACCGCTTAAACCTCTACTCTTCGCTTCAGCCCTGGCAGCTTCTTTTTCCAAACTTATGGAATGACTCAATATCCTAAAATTGTCCGCACCCATGTTGGTCTCCTTGGAAGCTTGGAGTAATTTGATTCTAAATGCTGAAAAACTACACTCCGACCTCTCACAAACATTCCTCTTGAAACTCTGGAATATTTTATTCCTAACCTTCAACTTAAATGATGGATCAAGAAAGGTATACGCTATATCTCTGACCTTCTACCAAAATGACCCACTTCCCTTCTTGACTCTGTTGTCCAAATATTGCTTAGCAAGTATACATACATCCAAATATGCTCCTTCCTCCATGACCACTACCTCCAAGACTTAAAGGGGTTGTCCCGCGAAAGCAAGTGGGTCTATACACTTCTGTATGGCCATATTAATGCACTTTGTAATATACATTGTGCATTAATTATAAGCCATACAGAAGTTTTCAGAAGTTATTCACTTACCTGTTCCGTTGCTAGCGTCCTCATCTCCATGGTGCCGTCTAATTTTCAGCGTCTAATCGACGGATTAGACGCGCTTGCGCAGTCCTGGTCTTCTTCTTTTCTGAATGGGGCCGCTCGTGTCGGAGAGCGGCTCCGTGTAGCTCCGCCCCGTCACGTGCCGATTCCAGCCAATCAGGAGGCTGGAATCGGCAATGGACCGCACAGAAGCCCTGCGGGCCACCGAGGGAGAAGATCCCGGCGGCCATCTTCACCAGGTAAGTAAGAAGTCACCGGAGCGCGGGGATTCAGGTAAGCGCTGTGCGGTTTTTTTTTTAAGTCCCTGCATCGGATTTGTCTCGCGCCGAACGGGGGGGCTGTTGAAAAAAAAAAAAACCTGTTTCGGCGCGGGACAACCCCTTTAAAAGTCCCTGATATAATTTTTTTGATACTAAGTAACTCCCTAGCTAAATCAGTTACTTAAATTTTTATGATAAGTTGACAGGCAAATTAAGAATATCAGGGAAGACCCATCTACTAAATTGGGAAAGAGATCTCAGACAGAAAATCTCCATTGACCATTGGCTGAAACCTTTAGATGGGCAGGCCAGGCTTCACAGGGAGCTAATCTGGTTGAAACCCATTTAAAGCTGATACACGTTGGTACTTCACTCCATCTCAATTGGCTAGGGGAGGTTTGGTTGTCAATGATCAATGTTGGAGAGACTGTGGGCATCAGGGTTCTCTGCTACATATTTTTTGGACATGGCCACACGTAATTTCCTTTTGGCGAGAGGTCTATAAACTCATCCATGAAGTTTCGGGTCTGAGTATTCCATTTAATCCAAAAATAGCTCTATGGCTATTAGATCCAGGAAATATTCACCTACCTACTAAAAAATTATAGGACATGTGATGCTAGGCGCTAAACGTCTAATTGCCAGAAAGTGGAAATCTGAGTTAGTCCCAACAATTTCGGAGTTAATAAAATTGATCTCAGACCATAGCATATATGAAAACGTGTTAGCCCTTCGCAATAATGCCGTCTCAGAATATAATGAAGTGTGGAGTTCTTGGTTACTTCTCTTTCCGTATGAGGAATCTTTTGTAGACCTTGTTGTTTAGGTATACTCCTAATCTCCTTTGATCTCGCCCTTTGTTCCTTTCCAAACTCCCCCTCCTACCCTACATCCCTCCCTCCCCTTGACCCCCCTCACCCCCATCCCAGGCAAAATGTTTAAAGCATTTAAGTCTATTTAATACAAAAAATAAAATTTAAGGTCAGTTTAAATTTTGACTCCTACTTCCTGAGGATATGCTAAATAATAGACTCCTGCTAAAGCTTGTTATTACTTGAGATGTATTCACACGTTTTGTATCTACAGATTTATGCAAAAGACCAAGAAAAAATTATTGTTGAAAAAAAAATTAAATAAAAGTAATTTTTAAAAACTACAGCGTTTTTTGATGCAATTTTCGGCTGTGGTTCACAAACGTATCAAAATGATCCTCGGCGCCGTGTGAGATCGTCGCCTGAGGGCGTATTCACACCAGCACGCAGGTTTTATGTGATATGAGTCACACGAATATGAAAGCCGTTGTTTGGAATGTTGTATCTGTGAGAGTTTCCTTGTGACGCCGCACCCACTAAAGTTAGCGGGAAACACCTGTGATCCTTACACGTGGCTGAGTAGCGCAATTTCAAAGAAGCCGAGACCATCAGCCTCCGGAGAAGCATGTGGCACCAATGAGGGGGGCAACGTAATTACCGGCTTGTGAGATCAGTGGGTTCTATTCATAGAGTATTGTGCGGCAAATCTTCCCACAGATCCCTCGTGTGACAGCGGAATGGGAAGATTTGCCGCACAATACTCTATGAATAGAACCCACTGATCTCACAAGCCGGTAATTACGTTGCCCCCCTCATTAGAGTCCGGATCATGACTCACCAAGTAATCCTACAGAGCGTATAATCCAGGCAGCATCAGATGTATTCAAACAGTATTCATTCCTCCATAAAAAAACTGGCAACGTTTCGACCCGTGCAAGGGTCTTTATTAGAGATGAGCGAATGTACTCGTCCGAGCTTGATGCTCGTTCGAGTATTAGCGTGTTCGAGATGCTCGTTATTCGAAACGAGCACCACGCGATGTTCGAGTTACTTTCACTTTCATCTCTGAGACGTTAGCGCGCTTTTCTGGCCAATAGAAAGACAGGGAAGGCATTACAACTTCCCCCTGCGACGTTCAAGCCTTATACCACCCCCCTGCAGTGAGTGGCTGGCGAGATCAGGTGTCACCCGAGTATAAAAATCGGCCCCTCCCGCGGCTCGCCACAGATGCATTCTGACATTGTTCAGGGAAAGTGCTGTCTTGCTGGAGTTGCTATAGGGAGAGCGTTAGGAGTTATTGTAGGCTTCAAGAACCCCAACGGTCCTTCTTAGGGCCACATCTGACCGTGTGCAGTACTGTTGAGGCTGCTTTTTGCAGTGTTGCACTTTTTTTTTTTTGTATATCGGCCGTGCAGAGCATTGCATCCAGAGCATTGCGTCCTGCAGTAATTTTACATAGTCCAGGGCCAGTAGTGGTGATGCAGGGACAGAAGACATATACAGTCTATATAGGCAGTGGGCTTTTCCAAAAACATTTGGGAAAAAAAATCTATTTGGGCTGCCTTTGACCGTCCTCAGTGTACTGCGTCTCTGCTGGGGGTAGTTGTCCTAATTCATATGCAGCCAGCTAAGTGTTACAGCAGGCTTGCGCAAAATTCTTTCCTGGCTCTGTGTTGCCTGTTACATCACTGCTGTATTCCTGTCCACAGTGAAACAGTCTGCAGTAATTTTACATAGTCCAGGGCCAGTAGTGGTGATGCAGGGACAGAAGACATATACAGTCTATATAGGCAGTGGGCTTTTCCAAAAACATTTGGGAAAAAAAATCTATTTGGGCTGCCTTTGACCGTCCTCAGTGTACTGCGTCTCTGCTGGGGGTAGTTGTCCTAATTCATACGCAGCCAGCTAAGTGTTACAGCAGGCTTGCGCAAAATTCTTTCCTGGCTCTGCTGTGCGTTCCGTAAGCGAAGTCCCCCTTCAACCACAGGCCAATAAGCGGCACATTTAATTACAGCGTTCTGTTTCTGCACTACTGGTAATACACCATGCTGAGGGGTAGGGGTAGGCCTAGAGGACGTGGATGTGGACGCGGGCGAGGACGCGGAGGCCCAAGTCAGGGTGTGGGCACAGGCCGAGCTCCTGATCCAGGTGTATCGCAGCCGACTGCTGCGGGATTAGGAGAGAGGCACGTTTCTGGCGTCCCCACATTCATCTCACAATTAATGGGTCCACGCAGTAGACCTTTATTAGAAAATGAGCAGTGTGAGCAGGTCCTGTCGTGGATGGCAGAAAGTGCATCCAGCAATCTATCGACCACCCAGAGTTCTGCGCCGTCCACTGCTGCAACTCTGAATCCTCTGGCTGCTGCTCCTCCTTCCTCCCAGCCTCCTCACTCCATTACAATGACACATTCTGAGGAGCAGGCAGACTCCCAGGAACTGTTCTCGGGCCCCTGCCCAGAATGGGCAGCAATGGTTCCGAATCCTCTCCCACTGGAGGAGTTTGTCGTGACCGATGCCCAACCTTTGAAAAGTTCCCGGGGTCCGGGGGATGAGGCTGGGGACTTCCGGCAACTGTCTCAAGAGCTTTCAGTGGGTGAGGAGGACGATGACGATGAGACACAGTTGTCTATCAGTGAGGTAGTAGTAATTTCAGTAAGTCCGAGGGAGGAGCGCACAGAGGATTCGGAGGAAGAGCAGCAGGACGATGAGGTGACTGACCCCACCTGGTTTGCTACGCCTACTGAGGACAGGTCTTTAGAGGGGGAGGCAAGGGCAGCAGCGGGGCAGGTTGCAAGAGGCAGTGCGGTGGCCAGGGGTAGAGGCAGGGCCAGACCGAATAATCCACCAACTGTTTCCCAAAGCGCCCCCTCGCGCCATGCCACCCTGCAGAGGCCGAGGTGCTCAAAGGTCTGGCAGTTTTTCACTGAGAGTGCAGACGACGGACGAACAGTGGTGTGCAACCTGTGTCGCGCCAAGATCAGCCGGGGAGCCACCACCACCAGCATGCGCAGACATATGATGGCCAAGCACCCCACAAGGTGGGACGAAGGCCGTTCACCGCCTCCGGTTTGCACCACTGCCTCTCCCCCTGTGCCCCAACCTGCCACTGAGATGCAACCCCCCTCTCAGGACACAGGCACTACCGTCTCCTGGCCTGCACCCACACCCTCACCTCCGCTGTCCTCGGCCCCATCCACCAATGTCTCTCAGCGCACTGTCCAGCCGTCGCTAGCGCAAGTGTTGGAGCGCAAGCGCAAGTACGCCGCCACGCACCCGCACGCTCAAGCGTTAAACGTGCACATAGCCAAATTTATCAGCCTGGATATGCTGCCGTATAGGGTTGTGGAAACGGAGGCTTTCAAAGGTATGATGGCGGCGGCGGCCCCGCGCTACTCAGTTCCCAGTCGCCACTACTTTTCCCGATGTGCCGTCCCAGCCCTGCACGACCACGTCTCCCGCAACATTGTACGCGCCCTCACCAACGCGGTTACTGCCAAGGTCCACTTAACAACGGACACGTGGACAAGCACAGGCAGGCAGGGCCACTATATCTCCCTGACGGCACATTGGGTGAATTTAATGGAGGCTGGGACAGAGTCAGAGCCTGGGACCGCTCACGTCCTACCCACCCCCAGAATTGCGGGCCCCAGCTTGGTGGTGGTATCTGCGGCGGTGTATGCTTCCTCCACTAAACCACCCTCCTCCTCCTCCGCAACCTCTGTCTCGCAATCAAGATGTGTCAGCAGCAGCACGTCGGCAGCAGTCGGTGTCACGCGGCGTGGCAGCACAGCGGTGGGCAAGCGTCAGCAGGCCGTGCTGAAACTACTCAGCTTAGGAGAGAAGAGGCACATGGCCCACGAACTGCTGCAGGGTCTGACAGAGCAGACTGACCGCTGGCTTGCACCGCTGAGCCTCCAACCGGGCATGGTCGTGTGGGACAACGGCCGTAACCTGGTGGCGGCTCTGCAGCTCGGCAGCCTCACGCACGTGCCATGCCTGGCCCACGTCTTTAATTTGGTGGTTCAGCGGTTTCTGAAAAGCTACCCACGCTTGTCAGACCTGCTCGGAAAGGTGCGCCGGTTCTGCGCACATTTCCGCAAGTCCCACACGGACGCTGCCACCCTGCGCACCCTGCAACATCGGTTTAATCTGCCAGTGCACCGACTGCTGTGTGACGTGCCCACACGGTGGAACTCTACGCTCCACATGTTGGCCAGGCTGTATGAGCAGTGTAGAGCTATAGTGGAATACCAACTCCAACATGGGCGGCGCAGTGGGAGTCAGCCTCCTCAATTCTTTACAGAAGAGTGGGCCTGGTTGGCAGACATCTGCCAGGTCCTTGGAAACTTTGAGGAGTCTACCCAGATGGTGAGCGGCGATGCTGCAATCATTAGCATCACCATTCCTCTGCTATGCCTCTTGAGAAGTTCCCTGCAAAGCATAAAGGCAGACGCTTTGCACTCGGAAACAGAGTCGGGGGAAGACAGTATGTCGCTGGATAGTCAGAGCACCCTCCTGTCTATATCTCAGCGCATTGAGGAGGAGGAGGAGGAGCATGAGGAGGATGAGGAGGAGGGGGAAGAGACAGCTTGGCCCACTGCTGAGGGTACCCATGCTGCTTGCCTGTCATCCTTTCAGCGTATATGGCCTGAGGAGGAGGAGGAGGATTCTGAAAGTGATCTTCCATGAGGACAGCCATGTGTTGCGTACAGGTACCCTGGCACACATGGCCGACTTCATGTTAGGATGCCTTTCTCGTGACCCTCGCGTTACACGCATTCTGGCCACTGGGTGTACACACTGCTCGACCCACGGTATAAGGAGAACCTTTCCACTCTCATACCCGAAGAGGAAAGGGGTTCGAGAGTGATGCTATACCACAGGACCCTGGCGGACAAGCTGATGGTAAAATTCCCATCCGACAGCGCTAGAGGCAGAAGGCGCAGTTCCGAGGGCTAGGTAGCAGGGGAGGCGCGGAGATCAGGCAGCATGTACAGCACAGGCAGGCCAACACTCTCTAAGGCCTTTGACAGCTTTCTGGCTCCCCAGCAAGACTGTGTCACCTCTCCCCAGTCAAGGCTGAGTCGGCGGGAGCGCTGTAAAAGGATGGTGAGGGAGTACGTAGCCGATCGCACGACCGTCCTCCGTGACGCCTCTGCCCCCTACAACTACTGGGTGTCGAAGCTGGACATGTGGCCTGAACTCGCGCTGTATGCCCTGGAGGTGCTTGCTTGTCCTGCGGCTAGCGTCTTGTCAGAGAGGGTGTTTAGTGCGGCTGGGGGAATCATCACAGATAAGCATACCCGCCTGGCAACCGACAGTGCCGACAGGCTTACACTCATCAAGATGAACAAAGCCTGGATTTCCCCAGACTTCTCTTCTCCACCAGCGGACAGCAGCGATACCTAAGCAATACGTAGGCTGCACCCGCGGATGGAAGCATCATTCTCTATCACCATCAAAAACGGGGACATTTTTGCTTCATCAATCTGTGTATAATATTCATCCTCCTCCTGAAACCTCACTTAATCACACCGAACGGGCAATTTTTCTTAGGCCCACAAGGCTCAGTCATATAATTTTTGTAAACAATTTTTATACGTTTCAATGCTCATTAAAGCGTTGAAACTTTCACCTGAACCAATTTTTATTTTAACTGGGCTGCCTCCTGGCCTAGTTACCAATTAAGCCACATTAACCAAAGCGATTAATGGGTTTCACCTGCCCTCTTGGTTGGGCATGGGCAATTTTTTCTGAGGTACATTAGTACTGTTGGTACACCAATTTTTTGGGGCCCTCGCCTACAGTGTAATCCAATTAATTTTTTGCCCACCTGCATTAAAGCTGACGTTACATCAGCTGTGCTGGGCACTGCAATGGGATATATTTATGTACCGCCGGTGGGTTCCAGGGAGCCACCCATGCTGTCGGTCCACACAGAGTTGTAACTGCATGTGTCCACTTCTAAAGAACCCCAGTGTGACCGGGGCATGCAGTGTGGGCCGAAGCCCACCTGCATTTAATCTGACGTTAGCTCTGCTGTCCAGGGCACTGCAATGGGATACATTTATGTACAGCCGGTGGGTTCCAGGGAGCCACCCATGCTGTGGGTGCACACGGAATTCCCATTGCGGAGTTGTACCTGCCTGTGACTATTTATAAAAAACCGCGGTCTGACTGGGGCATGCAGACACCTTGACAGAATGAATAGTGTGTGGCACATAGGTTCCCCATTACTATGCCCACGTGTGCAGCTCCTGATGGCGGTGGCACAGGATTATATTTCTCATTGCTTCTGTACAGCATTGTGGGCTATCGTCCTGCCCCTTTTAAAGAGAGTCACTGCCTAGCCGTGCCAACCCTCTGCAGTATGTGCTTGCGCTTCCTCCTCATGGCAGACGCACTTATAAATAGACATGAGGGTGGTGTGGCATGAGGGCAGCTGAAGGCTGCGCAGGGACACTTTGGTGTGCGCTGTGGACACTGGGTCGTGCAGGGGGGGTTGGTCAGCATGTAACCCAGGAGAAGTGGCAGCGGAGTGTCATGCAGGCAGTGATTGTGCTTTGTTGGAGGTAGTGTGGTGCTTAGCAAAGGTATGCCTTGCTAATGAGGGCTTTTTAGAAGTAAAAATTGTTGGGGGGGGGGCCCACTCTTGCCGCTATTGTGGCTTAATAGTGGGACCTGGGAACTTGAGATGCAGCCCAACATGTAGCCCCTCGCCTGCCCTATCCGTTGCTGTGTCGTTCCCATCACTTTCTTGAATTGCCCAGATTTTCACAAATGGAAACCTTAGCGAGCATCGGCGATATACAAAAATGCTCGGGTCGCCCATTGACTTCAATGGGGTTCGTTATTCGAAACGAACCCTCGAGCATCGCGATAATTTTCGTCCCGAGTAACGAGCACCCGAGCATTTTGGTGCTCGCTCATCTCTAGTCTTTATCAAACTTGATAAACCTCACCTGTTATATACGGCTTTTGAAGGCATCGGGGAGTTTGTGCTATCCCTGAAGTGCTGCTGTTGACATAACCTGTGACTGTAAAAGGCAAACCAAATCTCCTGGCCTCACCCTCCCACCTTGCTTATCGCATACGACCTCCACCCCCCCTGCACCCTCTTACCACCCCCTGCTTCCTAATAATTTATCTGCACATGTAACTCCCAGCCTCCATAAATCTGCCCCCCAGTGCTGGTGACCCCACATACCTCCACCTGCAGCCGGACAGGAGCCGTGGGGTTGTTCTGTGCTTACAGGACTTGTGATGATGTCACCGTCATGTGATCAGTGTGTGGGAGGAGACAAGGGGTCACATGACCAGGTCTATCTGCTCAGTGGATGCAGGACTCTGCTGTGTGAGGATGTATTCAGAGAGTGGATGGAGCAGAGCCGAGCGTGTGTGAGATGGGGGAGTGGAGCCGAGCGTGTGTGTGAGACGGAGGAGCAGAGCCGAGCGCGTGAGACGGAGGAGCGGAGCCGAGCGTGTTTGAGACGGAGAAGCGGAGCCGAGCGTGTGTGAGATGGAGGAGCCGAGCGTGTGTGAGACGGAGGAGCGGAGCCGAGCGTGTGCGAGACGGAGGAGCTGAGCCGAGCGCGTGCGAGACGGAGGAGCGGAGCCGAGCGCGTGCGAGACGGAGGAGCGGAGCCGAGTGTGTGAGACGGAGGAGCGGAGCCGAGCGTGTGTGAGACGGAGGAGCGGAGCCGAGCGTGTGCGAGACGAAGGAGCGGATCTGAGCGTGTGCGAGATGTAGGAGCGGAACCGAGCGTGTGTGAGATGGAGGGGCGGAGCCGAGCGCGTGCGAGACGGAGGAGCAGAGCGCGTGCGAGACGGCGGAGTGGAGCTCAGTGTGTGTGAGACGGAGGAGCGGAGCCGAGCGCGTGTGAGACGGAGGAGGGGAGCCGAGCGCGTGTGAGACGGAGGAGCGGAGCCGAGCGCGTGTGAGATGGAGGAGCGGAGCCGAGCGTGTGTGAGACGGAGGAGCGGAGCCGAGCGCGTGTAAGATGGAGGAGCGGAGCCGAGCGCGTGTGAGACGGAGGAGCGGAGCCGAGCGCGTGTGAGACGGAGGAGGGGAGCCGAGCGCGTGTGAGACGGAGGAGCGGAGCCGAGCGCGTGTGAGATGGAGGAGCGGAGCCGAGCGTGTGTGAGACGGAGGAGCGGAGCCGAGCGCGTGTAAGATGGAGGAGCGGAGCCGAACGCGTGTGAGACGGAGGAGCGGAGCCGAGCGCGTGTGAGACGGAGGAGCGGAGCCGAGTGTGTGAGACGGAGGAGCGGAGCCAAGTGTGTGAGACGGAGGAGCAGAGCCGAGTGTGTGAGACGGAGGAGCAGAGCCGAGTGTGTGAGACGGAGGAGCGGAGCTGAGTGTGTGAGACGGAGGAGCGGAGCCGAGTGTGTGAGACGGAGGAGCGGAGCCGAGCACGTGCGAGACGGAGGAGCAGAGCCGAGCACGTGCGAGACGGAGGAGCGGAGCCGAGCGCGTGCGAGACGGAGGAACGGAGCTGAGTGTGTGCGAGATGTAGGAGCGGAACCGAGTGCGTGCGAGACGGAGGAGCAGAGCGCGTTCGAGACGGCGGAGCGGAGCTGAGCGTGTGTGAGATGGAGGAGCGGAGCTGAGCGTGTGTGAGATGTAGGCCGATGTAGTGAAGTCTTCACACCTCCCGCTCTGGTTAGGGACAGAGCAAGAAGGAAAGAAGACACTGCGTTGTTTAGGGCTAAAGTGAGGATAATATATACTATCTCTTAACACTTGGTGGGGCATTACTATATATGAGGCATTCAGGTGGCCAATATTACAGAGTGGAGGTCAGGTGGGCACTGTTATTTTGTAAGGGGGCGCTCACAGTCAGAATTATTACCTTAACAAACCACAAATGGGGGCATTATTATTGTCTAAGGGGAACAAGAGGGAACTATTTCTAGGATTCACACTGGGACATTATTACTTACAAGGGAGCACTACTGTGGCTATTATTACTGTGTGTGGGCACAAAAGGGGCATTATTATCATGGAGGGTCTGGCTAACTGCCATTGAAGAGGCTTGGGTCAAAGAGGTGATCTCTACCGGGTACAAGAGAGATATTTCCGCTACCCTCTTTAGATGTGCGCTCTGATTTGCCAGTCAGCATGTAATAAACTCCCCACCATCCACGACTTTTTTACTGCTAAATCCCTAATCTGCTAGCTCTAACAGAAACGTTGATACAGCAGTCTGACACGGCCTCCCCTGCTTCACTGTCCTATAACGGCCACATACCTCAGGATCGGAAAACAGGTATGGGGGAGGAGTAGGTGCTCCTCTCCCTGAAATGCACCTACCAGGTCATCCCCCCATACCCCCACTCACTTTCCCATCTTTTGAGGTACATATGCTACGGATTTTCCGTCCGCTTTCCATGTGAGTAGCAGTTTTATACCGCCCCCCCAGGTGCTCCTCGCATGTTTCTGGACCACTTTGCCACCTGGCTCCCCCAATTCCTCTCCTGCAAAATTCCAGCCCTCATCTTAGGTGACTTTAACATCCCCACTGATGATCCCATCTCGCCATCTGCCTCTCAGCTTCCTACACTCACCTCCCTTGGTCTCTTACAACTCACAGCCTCAACCACTCACCAGGATGGCAATACTCCTGGATCTGGTCTTCCTCCATCTCCGCTCTGCTTTCCACTTCACTACCTCCCCTATACCGTTCTCGGACCATAACCTCCTCTCTTTCTCTGTCAAACTCCCTAACGTCACTCCAGACCCACCTACCTACCGTACTTACAGGAACCTTCAGGCCATTCATACCCAGGACTTTGCCGAGTCCCTACAGTCCTCTCTGTCCCCTATCTCTCTTCCCTCCTGCCCCAACCTGGCTGCCGCACAGTAGAACACCGCCCCCTGGATGAAGCTGCACCTCCCCATGACACAAGCCATCTGATGCAGACCGCTGCAACCCTGGCTCACACCCCAAACGCTTTTCACCTGACAGTGCTTGAGAAGTGCTGAACGGTTGTGGAGAAAGTCGTAAACTCCACAGACTGTCTCCACTACAAATTCATGCTCAGAACCTACAACCTCTCCCTCCACCATGCCAAACAAGTCTACTTCACCTCTCTCGTCTCCTTACTATCACACAACCCTAAACGACTCTTTGATACTTTTCACTCTCTTTTCAGCCCTAAACCGCAAACCCCCCTGTAACAGAGCTCAGTGCTGAAGAGCTGGCTGCTTACTTCACAAAGGAAATTGATGACATCCGTCAGGAAATAACCTCCCAATCCCAGACTAGCCCTCATCCTAGTCTCATCAATATTGCTCCTGCACACCGACCAATGACAGAGGAAGAAGTCTCCAAATTGCTTTCTTCTGCTTGCCCCACTACCTGCGCTAGCGATCCCCTCTCCTCACACCTCCTCTGGTCCCTCTCCCCGGTGGTCATCTCCCACCTCACCACTATATTAAACCTCTCTCTGATCTCTGAGATCTTTCCCTCTTCTTTCAAACGCACCATCATATCCGCACTGCTAAAGAAGCAGTCTCTTGACGCGACTGATGCTGCCAAATACCGACCCATCTCAAATCTCCCCTTCACCTCCAAACTATTGGAATACCTGGTTTACTCCCACCTTGTAAGCTAGCTATCAGAAAACTCTCTTCCCGACCCCCTACAGTCCAGCTTCTGACCCATACACGTGACAGAAACTACCCTTACAAGGGTGTCAAACGACCTCCTGACAGCCAAATCGAGGGGCGATTACTACCTACTGATCCTCCTGGACCTCTCCGCAGCATTTGATTTTCTTGACCACAAACTCCTCCTCGGTATGCTTCGCTCCATCGGTCTAAAGGACACTGCTCTCTCCTGGTTCTCCTCCGACCTATCTGACCACTCCTTTAGCGTCTTCTTTGCTGGCTCTACCTCCCCTCCTCTTTCCCCTTGCTGTTGGGGTCCTGTATGGCTCAGTCCTTGGCCCCCTCCTCTTCTCCATCTACACAACCCCTATTGGACAAACCATCAGGAGATGGCCTCCAATACCACCTCTATGCCGACAATACCCAGTTATACACCTCTTCCTGTGACATCTCTGCACCTTTCCTCCAAAACATCACCGACTGTCTGTCTGCGGTCTCTAACACTATGTCCTCTCTCTACCTAAATCAGAACCTCTCAAAAACTGACCTCCTGGTGTTTCTGCCCTCTAATAGCCGACCTCATTCTGACATCTCCATCTCAGTGTGTGGCACCACCATAACTCCCAAACAGCATGCCTTGGGGTGATATTCGACGCCAATCTCTCCTTAACCCCCTACATCCAATTGTCTGGCCTGAACATGTCAGCTACACCTCAAGAACATCTCAAGAATCCACCCTTTTCTCACTGCGGACTTGCTAGAAACGCTCACTGTTGCTCTCATCCACTCTCGGCTTGATTATTGCAACTCGTTACTGATCGGCCTCCCTTGCTCCAGACTCTACCCCCTCCAATCCATCCTGAATGCAGCAGCCAGGCTCATCTTCCTGTCCAGCCGCTACTCGGACGCCTCTGTCCTGTGCCGGTCACTGCACTGGCTGCCCGTTAAATACAGAATTCAATTTAAACTCACTACCTTCATCCATAAAGTTCTCCACAGCGCTGCGTCACCTTACATTGCCTCCCTCATCTCAATCCATCACTCAGCCCCCACCGTCCGCTCTGTTAACGAAATCAGACTAAGTGCCCCTTTAATTGGAACCTGTCATTCCCGCCTCCAAGACTTCTTCAGAGCAGAAGTCTTCTGGAAAGCACCAAAGGCTATCCGGGCAATGCATGATTCACAAAACTTCAGGCGCGCTTTAAAAACATACCTCTTCAGGGAGGTATACCATATCTCCTAAATCAAACCCCTCTGTATGCCGCATGAGAACATGCTCCCTGACCTATTGACTGCAATCCCTGCTAGCCAGCATTAACTGCCCCCTGCAGTCACACAGTTTCTGCCTTCACACAGCATAATGTCTGACCATTGCTCTGGTTCCCACTCAGGTAAAGGTTCATGGAGTTCTGTTTGAACCTGTTGATCATCTCCAAGAAGGATGGCTCAGTCCGCCCCATGATGAACCAGAAATGCCTGAACCAGTATATCCATCCTCGCCATTTACAAATGGGTTCCCTCTGCTGTGTGATAGCTTTCACAGAGGACAATGAGTTCCTATTCTGGGGAACATTTGGGATAGTTACCTGCACATTCCCATCTCCTTACTATAGGGTTCCTCCACCTTGTGGTTCAGTCTGATGATTTCCAGTTTGTGGCGTTTCCATTTGGGTTGGCCATGGCTCTTTGTGAGGAGCAATATGTTTACATATCTCGTCAAACAAGAAAGTAAGAGTTGCCCTGCCCCTTTTATAGCATTTTAACCATGCCCCCACATTTTTTATATAGATTAATAACCACGCCCCCACACCCTTTTATAGCATAATAACTAGGCCCCCACACTATTTTTAGGTTAATAGTACCTTATATAGTCAAATTACATGCCCCTTCCACACCCACATTAGCATAACTAATTGTTCCCACCCCACAGCTGACCCACCCACAAATTAGCATAACTTAGCAGTTCAGTCCCAGCTTCTGGTGATAACCCCTCCCTATGATGTATTATTATACTTTGGAGTTATGCAGCCATTACATCCGCCATGTAATGTTTGGTAATGGGATTATCCAGCTCCAAGGCTTCTTATATGCAGCCCTCTCCATTTTTTATTCAGCTGTTATACTTTTATTGAAAATTATTTACTTCTGTGTCTTATGATTGAAATTCACACAGCAGACGAATAGAAAGGTTTAAAATCTTTATTGATCACTCAGCAGGATACAGAATAAAACAAAAGGTAATTGCTGTTCATAGAGGCACTTATACCGCCCAAATATCTAGATGTTCAGTATAATTTACAATGTTAATCGTGTTGTTTGCAGTAATGGAAGAGTTCTTTCTTTAGGTAGTAAACTTTCCTGTGTTATTCTGGGAGATGCAGAAGGGAATGCTGGGGTTCTGCGCTGCGGCTGGGCGGATTCAGAAGTAGTATTCAAATCTCGAGGTATTACAAGGAAGCATGCACATCTACCCTCAGATCTGGAGAAAGATTAACCAGGAAGCACAGATAAGATTGGCAAGATAATGTCTTACCATACAACTCTGTTTTTCAGTCTGTGGTTCCAGGTAGCTCTGCTCCATCGTCTGAGAATCGCGGTACAATGATCGTCCTTCTGTCATCCCAATCCCCACAGTTGGGCATCAAGTTTGTTAGGGAAATTCAACGGTTTCCTGATATGCTGTCGGGCTCCAAAGTATAGAGGTAAGTGACCGGTCAGGAGGATGCAGACACACACAGACCATGATGTTATGTGGTTTATTATGCCATATGCTAATCCTATATAAGATTTTACAAAGTGAGTGGCTTTATGCCAAATACACTTAAAAATACAATTAATAAGTAGAGATGAGCGAACGTGTTCGGCCACGCCCCTTTTTCGCCCGAATACCGCGAACTCCGAGTACTTCCGTACTCGGGCGAAAAAGTTCGGGGGGCGCCGTGGCGGCACGGGGGGTAGCAGTGGGGAGTGGGGGGGAGAGGGAGAGAGAGAGGGCTCCCCCCTGTTCCCCGCTGCTACCCCCCGCACGGCCACGCCTCTCCCCGCCCCCCGGCGCCCCCCGAACTTTTTCGCCCGAGTACGGAAGTACTCGGAGTTCGCGGTATTCGGGCGAAAAAGGGGCGTGGCCGAACACGTTCGCTCATCTCTATTAATAAGTATACATAGCAGTTTCTTAATACACATCAGTATACTATGGAAATACCCAATTTCATGTCCATGCATGGAAAACTATTGCGATTTTCCACTCATGGAGGAGAAATCATAGCATGTGGCAATTCTGCACTGGCTACGCATGGACAGCTTTTATTGAAGTCAATGGAAGCCGTCTGTCCCGTGGCCCTTCTGCAATCATTGCAGAAAGGTCATGGGGTCCACCTCCTCGCCTAGCGATGGCGCGGAATAATCTGCACTGTGCATGTGCGCCGACAGAACCACCTGCTCTCTATAGCCCTAGATATTCCACTTCTAGGACTAGATGATCAATATCCTTTATGGAACAACCATTTTGACTGTTGTAGCTTGCGTTGACAGTTAAACACTCCCATCTCCAAGACTTTTCCCAAGCTACACTAGTTCTATGGAGTACACTACCCCAGATAATACACACTTTTATGGGTATCCTAAAAACAAAACTCTTTACCCTAATTTAATGCCTCTCTCCTTACACCGCTTCTACATTCTCTGGATTTGGGCTTACACTTGCAATGTGTATCCATCAATGAATCACAGACAGCGCTCAGCTGTCATTCAATGGCTGAACGCTGCCTGTGATTGGCTGAGCGCTCAGCCAATAAGACCAGCGCTTTTTGGGGACGGGGTTTTATCAATCCCCTGCCTGCAGAACACAGAAGAAGGCTGCCATGCCAGAGAGAAAAGCTGGACTCATCTTCTAGGTGAGTATAATTTTTTAAAACTTATTTTTACAGCTAGTGCTGATTTTTTGGGGAAAGGCTCATATTTTAAGCCCTTCCCTGAAAAATCATTGCTGCGGGGGTTGCCTGCAATCCACTTCTTTCAATGGGGTCGCAGTAGTGCTGGCCCCATTGAAAGCAATGGGATAGCATCACGGACTTCTGCCATAGCTGTGGCAAAGGATTCCTTCATCCCCGCGGTCCCCTGTAACAGAAGTCTGCAATGTACTCCCTATGTTTTCAATGGGGCTGACGCTGATTCAGATATTGCTGATTTTTTTCTCAGCTTTGCGAAACTTAAGAATAAAAATCGCAAATGAGTATGGAACCATTGAAAATCATTTGTTTCATAATCATCGCCCTCGTATCGCAAGAAATAGTATCGCTAGTGGGTAGGCACTAGAGATGAGCGAGCATACTCGGTAAGGCAAATTACTCAAGCGAGTATCAGCATTTGTGAGTAACTGCCTGCTCATCCAAAAAGATTTGGGGGTGGCGGGGGGTTTTGAAAGAGCAGGCAGTTACTTGAAAATGCTGATACTCGCTCGAGTAATTTGCCTTACCGAGTATGCTCTCACATCTCTAGTAGGCACCCTTAAACATATGTGAGTGGGTTTCTTAAATGCTAGCAATTACTTAATGCTAGTCTCTTAGTTTATCATTCTAGGTGGGCTGGTCTATAGTGGAGTGCAGGGATAAAACATCCCTTCTGTGCTGCCTGACGATGAAAAGGAAAGTTCAGACTTTTTCTGGTACAACAATATTAATTATGTTTATTTTTTATTGCTTAGTCTATGTTATGGAAAGAGAGGGCTTTTTTAAAATTTATTTTTCTTTAATTTGACTAACTCCACATTTTTTAGTCCTCTTAGGGAACTTGATCTTGCAATTGTTTGAGCACCTCTACAATATACTGCAATACTTCAGTCATTGTAATTTTAACATTCACATATTAATTAAACAGGAAGGGCTTAATATGGTCAACTACATGGCAGCTCTGCAAACTTCCCATATACTCAGGGCTACCATGGCAAGCATCAGCACCCGACAACCACATTAAGGGGGTGATGGTGAATCCAGCAGACATTTACACGCCGCTGTTAGGATTGGCAGTGTAAGTAAACTGTTAACCAGCTGTGATCAGAGCTAGATGCGATCATGTTTGTTTGCAGTGGGTGTCAGCGGTTTCAGCCCATAAGTTTAGCTTATAGATCTAAGGCCTCATGTCCACGGGGAAAATCAGGCCAGCGTGGGTATTTGCTGTGGATTTCCACAGTGGATTTACTGTGTTTGAGCTTTGAATTTCCTTATTGGCATGTGGGAGACCGCGGGTTGCGTTTTTTTTTCATTCGCGGATGCACTGCAAATGGAAAAGAAGCCAAACCCCAAATAGTTGTCCAACCCCCTGGCCAATGCCTAGGAGCCATTTTACTTTACTTTCAGCATTGTACTCAGCAGGATGGCTGTCTCTAATGCCACTAGAAAGGCCCTTATTTCATGGCTGCTCTACTCCACATTTGTGGAGGATGACTCAGTAACAGAGGAGGAGGAAGTGTTGGCGGCGATACCCAAAAAACGCCGGTTTTGGGTGCATCCAGTAGTTAGGCAGCACCCTGAAGAGGGGCATTTTGCCACGCTATACCAGGACCTGCGGCTGGACGAAGAGAAATTTTCTGCTTTCTGCAGAATGTCAGTTGGCATATTCGACTCCCTTCTGGAGCTGCTGCATTCCCATCTTTCGCGTAAGGACACTAATATGTGGAAGTCCATATGTGAATATTTTCATTTAAATTAGGTGTTGTCCTATTTACCCTTCCCCATAGTATTTGCATGACCGCAGCCAGGTAACGCAGGTCGGCATCTCTAGTTGTGGTAATGCAGGTAAGCATGCCTAGGTGTGGTAACACAGTAAACATGCCGAGGTGCGATAATATAGCTAAGAATACCTAGGTGCGCTAATGCAGGTAAACATGCCGGGCTGGGGTAATGCTTTTAGGCATGCTACCTGCATTACCATTGTCCTTTATGCTTTGTTGACTTACATGCTTTCTCATTCAGCTATTTTCACATGTCTAAAATATTATCTTTCTTCTTGTTACAGATTCCTGGCCACAGGCAGCTCGTTTGCTGCCATGCACTTCAAATTTTTGCTTGGCCATCGTGCAATTACCCGCATTGTGACGGGGATGTACAAAGTCATCTGGGAACATTTAAAGAGAACCCAATTTCTGCCTCCCAGCAAGCAGCAATGGTTTGCTATTGCTGACAGATTTCAGCAAGCTGCGCAGTTTCCTAGCTGCATTGGGGCCTTGGATGGAAAACACATTTGTGTTAAGAGGCCGCCTCATTCAGGGTCCCGATATTTTAATTAAAAACATTACTGTGCGCCACATGGTGGTTGGCGACAGTGACTACCAGTTTGTAATGATGGATATCAAGGCTTATGGAAGCTCTGCTGATGCTCGCATCTTCAGAGCTTCCAGAATCGGCCAGCAGCTTCTTGCCAAGCAGCTGGCCCTGCCAGAGCCACAGTTGCTGCCTGTTTCTTCAGGTCTAACAGCCCCATTTGTAATGGTCACGGACGAGGGCTTTGGGCTAATAGAAGCACAGCTGCACCCTATGAGACAGGAGAAATCTTTAATCAAGAGATTAGTTATCTGGCTCTACATTAAGCCATATTAGAATAGGATTTGGCCTACATCGGCAATTGATAAAGGATTGAGACACATGCGTTAACATTATATGCATGTCTCTCTTATTTATCCCTCTCTGTGTGCTGACATGACACGTCGATAGAGGTCAATATAGTAACCAAATCGGACTGAGACTTATGTATTGACAATGTATTCATGAGTCTCATTCTGTCTATTGTGTCTAGATGATAACACATTGATTGAAGTTGATGATTCTATAATCTGCCTCATCACACATAGGAGCCTTTAAACAATTATCAATCATTGACTCAGTATCTAATTGTGGCTCACAAGTGAGAAGCAACAGGCTCTTCCTGAATCTCCCTGCTATGTGATGATTTAAAATATAAAGCAGAGTGATCTATTGTCTAAACCAGACTATTCAGGAGGGCATTAGTGCTCCCACTTTAATGCTCTATCATATCATCAAGCCCACTTATTGATCCATCCCTGTGTTACGGAGGACATCATTGTCCGTGTTTGAATAAATCAATGCAGATGATAGGCCTTCTCTATCTATTCTTACTAGCATAGATAATATTCTAACACATCCTATCACGCACACATTTTTTTACAACTATATTGAATAAAAGCTAAGTTTTATTTAGTGGTTCCCGTCGGTGAAAAAGGTCTCATACTGAAAGTTTAAAGAAAGTAAAGTTTATTTAGAATAAGTTTTACAAGTTCAAGGTAAGTAGGTAAGAAATATTTTGTGGAAATAGGAGACCCTCACAAAAAAGACAGCCAGAATCTAATAAAGCACCCCAATGGTTGTATGTAAGGAAGTTTTCTGGTTCTCCGCCATGAGGAGTCTCAATGTTAACATGATGAATTTTCAAGAAATCTGCAATTCAGCAACAATAAACATAAAAAAAAACTTAGAGATTATTACATCTATTACTTAAACATGTCTGCATCCCCCCGCACCTAATCAGAAAACCTTCTGGCCAAGAACATTGCTTTATCTGTACCAAGGACATTTAGGCCTCATGTCCACGGGTGGATCGGATTTCACACTCTCGGAAGATCACAGATGCAATGGTGTATCGGCACGGGTGCACTGCAGATCATCTGCAAGGAAAAAATCCGCAACTCCACCTCCCTAATTGATTAAAAAAGGCATTCAAATCCACAGTGCATCTGCAATAGTATTTGTGGATGCACTGCATATCGTCTGCACCCATTGACTTCTATTGAACTCATCCAGATGGAATCCGGGCTGAAAAAGAGCATGATGCAATTTGTTTTCCACAACAAACCGTCCGCAAATCAAATTCGCATGCTTAACCACTTCCCTACCGATGACGCAAGGGTATGTCATGGGCGTGAGGTACTTCCCGCAAAATGACGTACCCTTACGTCATAGGGATAGCGCAAGATCATGACAAATCTCACGCTATCCCGCAGCGGGAGTCGGCTGTTAGTGATAGCCGACCTCCCGCTGCAACAGAAGGGGGGGGGGGGTTAGGAGATGAGTCCCCCGCTGTTAACCCCTTCCCTGCTGCGAACTATGTAGATCACGGCATGGGAAGGGTTCACAGAGGGAGCGCGCCAGATACCGGCGTCCTGTATTGCCAAAGCCTGTGATCGTTCTATAAGCGATAAGGCATGGCAGGACAAAAGTCCTGCCATGCCTTATCACAGCGATCATCAGTGCTGTGCTTTAAGTTCCCAAGAGGGACACAAATACTGTAAAAAAAGATAATAAAGATGTACAAAAAAGTAAAATGTAAAAAAAAAAATGCAAAAAACATTTAAGATGCTTTTTCTCATATTAACATAAAAATGGTTAAAAAAAATTTAAATCCCACATATCCATAACTAATTTTTAGCATTCTGCCTCCCAAAAAATGCAATAAAAATGATCAAAAAAGTTATATATTCCCCAAAATGGTATCAATAAAAACTACAGCTTGTCTTGCAAAAAATAAGCCCTTACAGAGCTCCGTACATAGAAAATTAAAACAGTTACAGGACTTTGAATGCAGTGATTTAGAAAAAAAAAAAGATTTCCAAAAAAAAGGGTTTTTATCACAGAAAAGAGGAAAAACCTAAAAAAATACAAGAATTTTGGTATCGTTGTAATCGTACCGACCCGCAGAAAAAATGTATTGTATCATTTATGCTGCATGATTAACGCTGTTAAAAAAAAAAAATCTATGGCAGAATTGATGCGTTTTCTCTCCCTGTTATAATAAAAAAAATTAAAGTTTTACAATATAGTCAATGTACCCAAAAATGGCACCATCAAAAACTACAGTTCGCCATGCAAAAAAACAAGCCCTTATACTGCCGCTACGACAGAAAAGTAAAAAAGTTATGGCTTTTGAAAAATGGATATAAAAATCCGCCAAAAATCGTTGCATCCTTAAGCCCAAAATAGGGGTTAAATTTAGTTGCGGAAGCCTATGCTTCCCTATGGGCACATTGAATTGTGGATCTTCCGCGCGGGTGACCCGTGTGGATACCACAAATCAAATCCGCCTGTGAACATTGGGCCTAAACTTGTAGCTGTTTTGCTGCAGGAAGCAGACAGCTCGGTTGTGGTGAAAATGTATAAAAGTGGCTATTTGCAGCCCGCCATCTTGTATTCGAACAGCCACGATGTTCAATGTATAAATTATAAGGATTCAAGAATCAATTTTATTTGTTTGATCTGATCCTATTTGAGGAATGGCCACTTACGGCTGTGACCTTGATATTCTCAATACAAATATACAAGCAATAGATGATACTAAGTATAAAAGACA
Source organism: Eleutherodactylus coqui (assembly GCF_035609145.1). NCBI lineage: Eukaryota > Metazoa > Chordata > Amphibia > Anura > Eleutherodactylidae > Eleutherodactylus > Eleutherodactylus coqui. The sequence goes on along the minus strand of NC_089840.1, from coordinate 284,511,125 downwards.
GGAGAAGGCTCTGGAGAGTTAGAAGCATGTTCAAAGAGTTGGAAGTGTTCAAACAAAGGCTGGACAAATATCTGTCTGGGATGATTTAGTAAATCCTGCACCGAGCAGGGGGTTGGACCAGATGACCCTGGAGGTCCCTTCCTACTCTACCATTCTATGATTCTATGTTGGACCTGTGATGGGGAATGCCCTCCCACAGTGTGGTTCCCAAGAGGCCCCTGTTCTCTGACTTTTCACCTCTGCTTCTCCGTTTGATGCCCAAAGCAGATGAAGTATACCTAAGGCTCTTGGTGATGTGATTATTGATGTAACCATTGATTAAGAATCGTTTACAAAACATATATGCAGTATCACCTATTTTATGTAACTTTATTTATTTTATCATTTATTTACTTGTATTAATAAATTGTGTTGTATCAACTGTTGTATGCAGGAGAAATCATTGAAGATGATGGAGGGAAGGCAAACCTATTAAATAGTTTCTTTTCAAGCGTATTCACAAACGAAAAGGAAATGCCACACGAGATGCAGGAGAATAAAATGAACCCCTCTAAAAATATCTCACACCTAACGAAGGAGGAGGGGCGGAACTGGTTAAAGAAGATTAAAAATCGATAAATCGCCAGGCCCAGATGGAATACACCCCCAAGGGTACTAAGGGAACTAAGTGATGTGATAGCTAGGCCGCTATATCTAATATTTGTGGATACTATCAAGACCGGGGTTGTACCATTGGATTGGCGCATTGCCAACGTAGTTCCAATTTACAAAAAGGGGGTCCAAAAGTGAGCCTGGTAACTACAGGCCGGTAAGTCTCACTTCAGTAACTGGAAAAATATTCGAGGGGTTTCTGAGAGACACCATCGAAGAATACCTCAAGGAGAACAACGGAATAACTCCTCACCAGCATGGATTCATGAAGGGTAGATCATGTCAGACCAATCTGATCAGCTTCTACGATCAAGTAAGCTCTAGGCTGGACCTGGGAGAGTCTATTGATCTCGTATATCTGGACTTCTCTAAAGCATTTGACACCGTGCCGCATAATAGGCTGATATATAAAATGAGGCAGCTCGGACTGGACGAAAACGTGTGTATTTGGGTAAACAATTGGCTCAGAGAAAGAAAGCAGAGGGTGGTAATAAATGGCTCATACTCTGATTGGGCCACCACTGCTAGCGGGGTGCCACAGGGTTCAGTATTAGGCCCCATTCTGTTCAATATATTTATCAACGACCTGATAGAGGGGCTGCACAGTAAAATATCAATATTTGCAGATGACACAAAATTATACAATATAATCAATGCAACAGAGGACAAGGTGCGGTTACAAATGGACCGAGATAAGCTGGGGGATCGGGCAGAAAAATGCCAAATGAAGTTCAATGTTGATAAATGAAAGGTTATGCACATGGGCAGGAGAAACGGATGTCACCAATATACACTAAATGGGAAAGTGATATGGAAAGGGACCTGGGGGTACTAGTGGATTGTAGACTAAACTGGAGTAACCAATGCCAGTCAGCTGCTGCAAAGGCTAATAGGGTCTTGAGGTGCATTAAAAGAGGTATAGGGGTGAGGGACGAGAACATTATCCTCCCACTATATAAGGCACTTGCCAGTATGGAATACTGCGCACAGTTCTGGTCACCGGTGCTCAGGAAAGATGTTACAGTGCTTGAGGGGGTTCAAAGACGGGCAACTAAACTAATACATGGAATGAAAGGACTGGAATACCCAGAGAGGCACCAAAACTGGGATTATTTACCCTGGAAAAAAGACGGCTAAGGGGTGATCAAATAACTATGTATAAATACATTAGGGGACAATACAAGGATCTCTCCCGCGATCTGTTTATACCCAGGACTGCGACAGTAACGAGAGGGCATCCACTTATTCTAGAAGAAAGCAGGTTTCATCGCCAACACACAAAAGGGTTCTTTACTGTAAGAGCAGTTAGACTGTGGAACTCTCTGCCTGAGGAGGTGGTGATGGCAAAATCCATAGATGAGTTTAAAAGGGGACTTGATGTCTTTCTGGAGCGGAAGGATATTACAGGATATAAATCTTAGGTTAATTGTTAATCCGGGTATACAGCTGGTAGGAACTATTAGGTTGATCCAGGGATTAGTCTGATTGCCATTAGGGAGAAGGAATTTTTCCCCCAAAAGGGTTAATTGGCTCCTGCCTCTTGGGGTTTCTTGCCTTCCTCTGGATCAACAACACAGGAGGATAAACAGGCTGGACTAGATGGACATTGTCTTCATTTGGCCTTACATACTATGTTACTATGTAACTCACTTGTCCTTCTTTAAAGCTGTATCCAAACTTGTTGCCTTTTAAGTTGACAATACACTCTGTACATTGTGCAGTGGCCTAGATTTATTTGGCAGGCTTAGTATAATTAATTTCAGTAAGACTCAGCCTGCAGTACCAACCCAAACCACTGCGCAATGTACAGAGCTGCCTGCTTCCTGCAAAACAAAAAAAAACACCTAGAAGTAGGACATTCCCTTTAAGAAATACAAAGAGAATGCAAAACAATAATACAATAATATATTCCAGAGGTTATTCCATATAAGCAATTGGTTATTGCAAAGCTATTTTGCCTATTGATTATAAAGGGAGATTCAAAGGTCAGGGCCACCCAGCATATCTTCTGAACAAAAAAAGAGATACAAGTAAGAAACTTTGTAAAACAATTAGATAGTTGGGTGCAAAGCGTTTTTCCCTTGTGGTAGTGCTTATTGGCCATCTTGTTGGCAGTCATCTTAGCCTAAAACATTTCAATAGAAAAAGGATCATGGAATAGATGATATAAAGGCAGACATTATCGGAAATTTGTAGGCGCAGTCATTTTTTTCAATACCTCCAATCATTTTGGAGTTATGGATGATGTGATCTTGAGTATTAATAAAGTTATGTAAAATTATGTAGTATTGAGGACACTAATTGCATGACTTTTCAGGTACCTGAAGATGCTCTTAACAATCCAGAACACAAATGAGATCATCTTGACGCTCAGTAATAGAAGTTCACATGAAGTGGCCAAGGCTTTCAATCAAAATAACCGAAGAAGACAGCAAGATTCAAAATATTAATATGGTTTCTTCCCTGCGTAACTTTTTTCTAAGCTCAAAAGGTTTTGATTTCCAAGGAAATATTTCCCACATTCTGAACATGAACACGGGTTCTCCAATCTGTGAGTTCTCTGATGGTTAACAAAATCTAGTTTATCTGTAAAATATTGTCAACAGTCTGAAGAAGAAAATGGCTTCTCCCTTGCGTGAATTCTCTGATGTTTAACTTGAGTTGATTTATGGGTAAAACACTTCCCACATTCTGAACAGGAAAATGGCTTCTCTCCTGTGTGAATTCTCTGATGTTTAACTAGATAGTTTTTCTGAATAAAACACTTCCCACACTCTGAACAAGAAAATGGCTTCTCACCTGTGTGAATTTTCTGATGTTCAACAAGATTTGCTTTATAGGTAAAACACTTCCCACATTCTGAACAGGAAAATGGCTTCTTTCCTGTGTGAATTTTCTGATGTTCAACAAGATTTGATTTATAAGTAAAACACTTCCCACATTCTAAACAGGAAAATGGTTTTTCCCCTGTGTGAATTTTCTGATGTTTAACAAGATGTGATTTATCTATAAAACATTTTTCACATTCAGAACAAGAAAATGGCTTCTCCCCTGTATGAGCTATCTGATGTTTAACAAGATTTGATTTCTCTTTAAAACATTTTTCACATTCAGAACAAGAAAATGGCTTTTCCCCTATGTGAATTTTCTGATGTTGAACAAGATTTGTTTTACGGCTAAAATACTTCCCACATTCTGAACAAGAAAATGGCCTCTCTCCTGTGTGAATTCTCCGGTGTTTAACAAGATTTGCTTTATCTATAAAACATTTTTCACATTCTGAACAAGAAAATGGCCTCTCTCCTGTGTGAATTCTCTGATGTTCAACAAGATTTGCTCTATCTATAAAACTTTTTCCACATTCTGAACATGAAAATGGCCTCACTCCTGTGTGAATTCTCTGATGTCTAACAAGATGTGATTTTTGGGTATAGCATTTGCTACATTCTGAACATGAATATGACTTCTTCCCTGTGTCAACCGTTTCTTCTTCAACATCTCTTCTGTAAATGTTATGTTGCTTAGTATTTTGTGTTGAATCAAAAGATGGAACCTGTATAAAAGGATCAGCTGACAGATGTTTGCTGTGAAGGGCTGAGGGTACATCTGGGATAATGGCAGGCTCTTCATATGTATCTTGTATGATACCATCACCTTCCACTTTAAAACCTGAAAATAACAGAAGTCCCTCTGATCTCCTGGTGTCGTCATCTGCCAAGAATTAAACTGATTTTAGTATAACATTACAATTATATTATTATTTTATTACATTTCTGTATAAAATTGTCATACAAATTGTGAAAAAGACAGGTTACACAAACCCCGTGGGACTCCAAAGTGTATCAGTGGCTATCCGGTAGCTATTATGTATAAGGTTTTACTTATTTGAATGAGAGATTCGCGGACATCAGCAAACCTCCTAAAGAATCCAGGTTAGCCTCTAAATTAGCACACGTCCCTCCAGGTTTCTATTGGAGAGTCGGTAGATTCCGGTGTTTATTCCATTAGCATTGGACAATAGATACAATACAGGAAATGCTACGCAAGTCACAGGGCTCACACACAAATCTGCCTCCTTTCACAAGCATATGACACAGAGCCATGTTAACAGTATGAGTTACTTCTTATAACTGGACGACCAGAAGTGCATACATGTGTACATCCAAAAGAGAATGGCCACCAAACTATATCTGTGTACACGCCTGACCGGAAAGAGAGAGGGAAATTTTTAGATGCAATTGCGTGCACATGCTCTGCTCGCACATGTTATTCACACAGATTTAGGATACTTATTAATTAAAAGCATTTTATATGCATTAATACTCCAGAAACCGCATCCTTTTGTTTTTACCAAAAATCCAAAAATTCCTAAGGAACTACCCAGGACGCCCTATCACAGCCGAGATGAGTCTGATTGCCATTAGGGAGTCGGGAAGGAATTTTCCCCCAAATGGGCTAATTGGCTCCTACCTCTTGGGGTTTTTGCCTTCTCTGGATCAACAACATAGGAGGATAAACAGGCTAAACTATATGGACATGGTCTTCATTCGGCCTTACATATGATGTTACTTCCCCCCCACTCCATGCCACTTCGCTCTCTGCCCCACTCCATGCCGCTTCTCTCTCTCCCGCACTCCATGCCACTTCTCTTTCCCCCTCTCTCTGCCGATTCTCTCCCTCCTCCATGCCACTTCCCTCTCCCCCATCTCCCTCCATACTGATTCTCTCTCCCTCCCCCTCCTTGCTGCTTTTCTCTTCCACCTCCATGCCGCTTCTCTCTACCCCCTCACATGCCACTTTTCTCTCCCGTCTGTGGCGCTTTTTCTTTCCCTCTTCTACATACCATTTCTTTCTCACCCCTTCTCCATACCGCTTCTCTTTCCCCCCTCTAGACTGCTTCTCTCCCCATGCCACTTTTCTTTTCCCCTCCCCCTCTCAATGCTGCTTCTCTCTCCCCCTCCATGCTGCTTATTAATCCTCCCCTCTCCATGCCACTTCTCTTTCCCCAGCTCTCCATGCCCCTTCTCTCTCCTCAGCTCTTCATGCCACTTCACTCTCCCCTACTTTCCATTACGCTTCTCTCTCCATTGCTCTCCATGCCACTTCTCTCTCCACTGCTCTTAATGCCACTTCTCTCTCCCCTGCTCTCAATGCCATTTCTCTCTCCCCTGCTCTCAATGCCATTTCTCTCTCCCCTGCTCTCAATGCCACTTCTCTCTCCCCTGCTCTCTATGCCACTTCTCTCTCCCCTGCTCTCTATGCCACTTCTCTCTCCCCTGCTCTCTATGCCACTTCTCTCTCCCCTGCTCTCTATGCCACTTCTCTCTCCCCTGCTCTCTATGCCACTTCTCTCTCCCCTGCTCTCTATGCCACTTCTCTCTCCCCTGCTCTCTATGCCACTTCTCTCTCCCCTGCTCTCTATGCCACTTCTCTCTCCCCTGCTCTCTATGCCACTTCTCTCTCCCCTGCTCTCTATGCCACTTCTCTCTCCCCTGCTCTCTATGCCACTTCTCTCTCTCCTGCTCTCTATGCCACTTCTCTCTCTCCTGCTCTCTATGCCACTTCTCTCTCTCCTGCTCTCCATGCCAATTCTCTCTACCCAGCTCTCCATGCCAATTCTCTCTACCCAGCTCTCCATGCCACTTCTCTCTCCCCTGCTCTCCATGCCACTTCTCTCTCCCCTGCTCTCCATGCCACTTCTCTCTCCCCTGCTCTCCATGCCACTTCTCTCTCCCCTGCTCTCCATGCCACTTCTCTCCCCTGCTCTCCATGCCACTTCTCTCTCCCCTGCTCTCCATGCCACTTCTCTCTCCCCTGCTCTCCATGCCACTTCTCTCTCCCCTGCTCTCCATGCCACCTCTCTTTCCCCAGCTCTCCATGCCACTTCTCTTTCCATGTCCCTTCTCTCTCCCTCCCTCGGTCTATGCTGCTTCTCTCTCTCCCCCTCTCCATGTCCCCACCCCTTCTACATGCCACATTTTTCTTCCCCTCTACATGCCCCTTCTCCCCCCCTCCTTGCCACTTCTCTCTCACCCCCTTTCCCTGCCAATTCTCTCAGCACCATCTCTCTGTCACTTCTCTCTCCCTCCTCAAAGCTACTTCTCCCTCCTCGCTGCTTCTCTCTCCTTTCCTCTCTATATCGCTTCTCAACACCCCATGCTGCTTTACTAGCTCTCCATGACGCTCCTCTCCCCCCTCTCCATGCTGCTTCTATCTCCCACCTTTCCATGTCGCTTCTCTCTCCTCCCTCTCCATGCCGCTTCTCTCTCCTTCCTCTCCATGCCGCTTCCTTCCCTCCTCCATGCCGCTTTTCTCTACCCCATATCCATGCCGCTTGCCTCTCCATCCCTCTCCATGCCTCTTCTCTCTCCCTCCTCCTTTATGCCGCTTTTCTCTTCCACCTCCATGCTGCTTCTCTCTACCCCCTCACCATGCTGCTTTTATCTCCCATCTATGCAGCTTTTTCCTTCCCTCTTCTACATACCATTTCTTTCTCCCCTCCTTCTCCATACCGCTTCTCTTTCCGCCCTCCAGACTGCTTCTCTCCCCCATGCCACTTTTCTTTTGCCCTCCCCATCTCAATACCGCTTCTCTCTCCCTCTCCATGCTGCTTATTACTCCTATCGTCTCCATGCCACTTCTTTCCCCAGCTCTCCATGCAACTTCTCTTTCCCCTGCTCTCCATGCCGCTTCTCCCTCCCTTGCTCTCCATGCCGCTTCTTTCTCCCTTGCTCTCCATGACGCTTCTTTCTCCCTTGCTCTCCATGCCGCTTCTTTCTCCCTTGCTCTCCATGCCGCTTCTTTCTCCCTTGCTCTCCATGCCGCTTCTTTCTCCCTTGCTCTCCATGCCGCTTCTTTCTCCCTTGCTCTCCATGCCGCTTCTTTCTCCCTTGCTCTCCATGCCACTTCTCTCTCCCCAGCTTTCCATGCCACTTCTCTCTCCCCTGCTCTTTCTGCCACTTCTCTCCCTCGCTCTCCATGCCGGTTTTTCCCCTTCCCCTCCAGTGTGTGCATCTCTGTGACGGCTAACCGATATCGGGTTGTGATTCACAGCCTGTTATTGCTCTCGCAAACCATCAAAAACCCCTGGATGCGAGGCATTTTCACATGGAAAGAGCCTCAAATGAAGAAATACCACATAGCAGAGAGAGAGAGAGAGAGGCAGAGCTACAGGGGATCTCCTATTTATCTTCCCATATTTGGAGATATACGGGTGAGCCTAAAGGATTTTGCCAAAAGCGAGGGTGATAGTGGGCGGTGCTATAGGGGGTTCTCATAGTGTTTCCTTTTTAGCCAAGAGAGGGAAAGGGAACTAGAAGGCAGATCTCTCTAACTCCACCCACTCTTTTGGCCAGAGATAAATCACTGAGAACCTCCTTTAGCCCCACCCCTCTTTAACCCCACTCCCTCTTGCCCCTGCTCTCGGGGACACACTTTAGCTCCACCCCTTTATATCTCCAAATATGGGAAGATCTCGAGAAGATTCCCTGTAGCTCCCCCCCCCTCTCCCTTCATTATGGGGGATTCCTTATACAGCCCTGTCCACTCCCGGCTGAGCTCCAGCCCAGAGGTAAGACAGGGGGGTGGTGTGTGTGTTGTGTGTGTGTCAGCAGCTTCTTTCATAGCAGCGCTCCAGCCAGCAGTGACCTTCATACTCTCCCTAGAGAGAGATGCCACAAGAGTGTGAACCTCGCTTTGCAACACTTGAATCTGCATAACGGTGCTGCTGGCTGAAACGCTTCTAAAATTACCATAGGGAACTTTAACAGGGTCCGATGGGTCACTGAATGTACTGAATCAAATTTTTAGATTTTATGGCAAAGGTCAACATCTAATGAAATGAATGACACCAAAATCATCCTCCTAAGGTGAGGCAAATAGGTCAAAGTGTGCTGCAGGAAAAAGCCTGTAGGCTTATTTATATTAGATTTACAGTTTCCTAAGAGGTAATGTGATCTGTGTTCCCTACACATCCCTCATACTTCATCCTGCTGTAGTGTATTTTAATGTATTTTTAAAAACCCTCACCAAATGGTAGAATTGCTTTTAATGCAGCTTTACTTAATATGATAATATGATTGAATACTTGTATTATTTAATAGTTTTATAATTATATACAGTTTTATATAATTTTAGAATTTTTTTAATATCTTGGTATTATAGGTTTATTTTACTCATTTTTAATATTTCTATTAATTTAACGCACTTTTTATTGCATATTTTTTTTAAAATGATGCTCATAATTTTCTCCACCCTTGATTTTATAACTCTTTACAATTTGGATGCCTTTGGGACAAAAATAGCTTTTCTTGCCATATTCTATGATATATTATCCCATGAGGTTTATAAATGTGCTGCAGCTTCATTAATATGTATACTAAATCTGAATGTCTATTCAGACCGGCGTCTAGAAATGACCCGGAATTGAGTTTCGCCAGGCAAGCGCACATATATAATTTGAAGGCCATTTCTTTCGCCTAAGTGTCCATTATGTGTGTGGGATTTTGCTCATATGTGCCCCCAAGCATGGGCGCAAGCATGTACAAACGTCTGGGGGGAGCTGCTGATGCCTTCTGCTGCAACTACAGTCTGCCGATCATGAATAAAGACGCCTTTACAAGCCCGGCACCGCCATTATCAGTGGGCACACATATGTTTGTAGTCATTCACTGACCCAGCTGACTGTTACTTGTACTATGATGTGGGAAGTTCCTACTGAGCATGCCCAGTCCTTCTGGTTCCAGCAGCAGAGGAGAGGGACATGATAATGGTACTTGCACATGTGCGGAGGCAGCACTGGGGACGGGGGTCCAGGTCTGAAAGAGTGATTGGATGTTGCAGAGACCCTGACATAGTGCATGGGGTATCAGCTGGGGGCAGATGGAAGGAGCAGCTGAATGCAGAATGAGGATGGCTTCTCCTTACCCGGCGCCTGTGACTCTACCAAAATGCTATGGGGGGGAAATAACATAACTGCTTGTATAGCTTATTGCTGTATATTCCACGATTATTACAGAACTGCTGACTGATTTGTACTTATTGCAGCCTGCAGGCACACGGCGAAGGACCGTCCTGACCTCACTATCCACAGCATCAGGACAGGGATCTGCTCCTTTGTGCAAGGAGGAACAGGAGAAGCAGCGCCAGAACCCTACAGAATGACCCTCAGCAAACCCTGACAACACAGACTCTTCTCTACATGTAGTCTCACCTGGGGGGTCATCTGTAGGAATCTCCTCCTTACACGGCTGATCCCCCCTCACATGTGTCTCTGTAGCATCAATAGGGATCGGATCTTCCTCCAGTTTCACCAGCTGTGAAATAAATATTGTAAAAGTCATCACACAGTTGGAGAAGTCGTGTGGGAGGTTTTATATGGCCAGAAAAGGTCATTAATTAGTATGAGGAGCCGGAATGACATGACAGCAGTAGTGATCTGGGCCAAATAGCTGCAGGTCTCCTGTATAACTCCAACCTGTTGCTTCTTTATTCCAATCAGAAGTCTCCAGAACCAGAAAATAGTGATAAGATGCGGAGATCTAATGTCTGCGGTCGGCTGTAATCCTGCCATCTCCAGCTTTCTCATTACACATGTATCAATCATATAATAAGACTGAACACAAGACCTTCCCAGCCGTCCTACAGACCAGAGGGGAGATTTCATGAGACCTTCCATCTACCTGATCATCCTGTGGAAGAAGAGGCCGGGGACAACTCTCTGCTGCTGTTCTCTTACTGAATCTACCTGCAGAAAACACAGACAGCCACTGAATTTATTCTCTACATACAAATAATAAAGGCCGTGTGGATTTAGTCCTGTCTATTACCTGGTGATAGGGGGGGCTGGTGGTCCTCCATCATGATGTCCTTGTACAGATCCTTGTGTCCTTCTAAATACTCCCACTCCTCCATGGAGAAATAGACAGTGAAGTCCTGACACCTTATAGGAACCTGACAACACAATGATACCGTCATCACCCAGACACATTATACCGCCATAGCGTTACTGTATAATGTCCCAGCATTCCCAGCAGCATCACCTTTCCAGTCAGCAGCTCAATCATCTTGTTGGTGAGTTCTAGGATCTTCTGCTCATTGATCTCCTCCAGTATCAGGAGGTGAGGTGGAGGCCCTGTGATTGGGCTCAGGGGTCTTCCCCATCCATCAGACACCGGGGCCTGACAGCCATCACTAGAAGTCTTCTTCACTACCGTGTAATCCTGTTTATGGGGAGATACATCCATAAATATCCCTGCAGGTTCTGTTCACATCTGTGTTCAGCATTTCTATTATTACAGAGTTTTCGATCTACTACATGGCAGACATTATTGCCTTATAACAAATTTATTTGGTTTTAGTCATTTTACCAGAAAAACAGCACAGTAAGCTGTAATACTTTTTCCAGCATTTATGACCAAATCAGCAATAAATCGTCAGCCGTAGATGTGAGCAGAGGCTGACAGAGATAAGAATGATGGAACGTGACGTCATCCCCAGAATCTCTCACCTCTCCTGTAAGCTGGAAGAGTATCTCTAGGGTGAGGGTGAATAAACTCTCCGCCATCTTGTCCCGGTTCCTCTCCATCCTTGTCGGGTCAATCAGGATAATTATCTGATATAGAAGATATCAGCCGAGGATCCTGAATGGGAAGAAGACGAGACAATGTAACATCATACAAAACCCCTGTAATAATACAATTACCAGGCATTCCCCCTCTTCCCTTCCGCACCTCCGCTGAGCCCCAACACAGCCCCCTCCACACCCCACTGCTCGGCCCCCACTGCTCAGCCCCCAGTTCATTAGCACCATTATCAGCCATCTTCTGTCTTCCTGACTGACAGGACTGCCACACAGCGCCACGCTGTTCACAGCATTACCTGACTTGTCCCACAAACCCCAGACATGCTGGGTGCAAGGATGGAGAGGGGGCGGAGTCAGGTGATGCTAGGAACAAAGCCACTCTGGGTGATACATAGGGGGCACTATCACTAGGTGGGGCAACAAAGCCAGCATTACAGCTTAGTGAAGGCACAAAGGGACACCTGAATTAAAGGAAAGGGACATTACTGATTTGTCAGGTCACAGAAGATGCATTAGAACTATGGGGGAGTTACTGAGAGGTTAATTGGGGCAGTGTCAGGATGGACAGAGTGTGCAGGGACTAGTCGAAGCTGGAAGAAGTCTTCATGGCGGTCTGGGCCCAGAGATTGTAGATAAATGTATGACCCCAATCAGAGGACACATCACGTTTGATTACTGAAGGTAACTGCACTATAATCCCTAAAACTGGAGGTAACTCCACTGTAATCTCTAATACTAGAGGTAACTGCACTGTAATCACTAATACTGGAGGTAACTGCACTGTAATCACTAATACTGGAGGTAACTGCACTGTAATCACTAATACTAGAGGTAACTGCACTGTAATCACTAATACTGGAGGTAACTGCACTGTATTCAATAATACTGGAGGTAACTGCACTGTAATCACTAAAACTGGAGGTAACTGCACCGTATTCACTAATACTGGAGGTAACTGCACCGTATTCACTAATACCGATGGTAACTGCACCGTATTCACTAATACCGATGGTAACTGCACTGTATTCACTAATACTGGAGGTAACTGCACCGTATTCACTAATACCGATGGTAACTGCACTGTATTCACTAATACTGGAGGTAACTGCACTGTATTCACTAATACTAGAGGTAACTGCACTGTATTCACTAATACTGGAGGTAACTGCACTGTAATCACTAATACTGGAGGTAGCTGCACTGCAATCACTAATACCGATGGTAACTGCTCTGTAATCACTAATACCGATGGTAACTGCACTGTATTCACTAATACCGATGGTAACTGCACTGTATTCACTAATACCGATGGTAACTGCACTGTATTCACTAATACTGGAGGTAACTGCACTGTATTCACTAATACCGATGGTAACTGCACTGTATTCACTAATACCGATGGTAACTGCACTGTATTCACTAATACTGGAGGTAACTGCACTGTAATCACTAATACTGGTAGTAATTGCACTGTATTCACTAATACTGGTAGTAATTGCACTGTAATCACTAATACTGGTAGTAATTGCACTGTAATCACTAATACTGGAGGTAGCTGCACTGTAATCACTAATACTGGAGGTAGCTGCACTGTAATCACTATCTCTGTGTACAGCTGGTGTGTTTTAGAGCTGTATCATCACTCTGAGGGGGTCAGTAAGCTTCCAACATACAAGGATACACGGAATACAAGACCTTCTTAATGTCCTTATAACCTTCATTAGTCAGTGAGAGCAGCGGCGGCCCGGACGGCGCCCCCTAGGTGAGCACTCCTTTTCTTTTCAGGTAGTGCAGCTAGCGCTTGCGTTTAGCGGTACCAAGTTGTGCCACGTTGTCAGCAGCGCTGAAACCACGGCTTATTCATACCAATGGGCGACGCAGGACTGAAAACGGCCAAAGATGGAGCGTGCATCGCTGTTAAAGTGCAGCAATAATGGCGGTATAACGCTCCCATTGTTCTCAGCAGAGCCTCTCAGCGGCTCGAGCGCTGCGGTTTGAGTGAAGTCTGTTCTATTTTTCGGCATTTAGCGCCCCTCATCACTGATCAGGTATGTTAAACCCATATAGGGAGCTGCAGCCGAAAGCAAGAGTAAGAACAGCTGTGTGAGGGAGGCCTAAAGGTAAATCTGTCCCTGTCACCGATAGCAGCCAATCACAGCGCAGCTTATAGCACTAACTGCTCCTCAGGAGAGCTGCGCTGTGATTGGTTGCTATGGGCTTCCATAAATCTGCCCCCCAGTGCTGGTGACCCCACATACCTCCACCTGCAGCTGGACAGGAGCCGTGGGGTTGTTCTGTGCTTACAGGACCTGTGATGATGTCACCGTCATGTGATCAGTGTGTGGGAGGAGACAAGGGGTCACATGACCAGGTCTGTCTGCTCAGTGGATGCAGGACTCTGCTGTGTGAGGAGGTATTCAGAGAGTGGATGGAGCAGAGCCGAGCGTGTGTGAGACGGAGGAGCGGAGCCGAGCGTGTGAGAGACGGAGGAGCGGAGCCGAGTGTGTGTTCAGTGTCCCAGAATGTCATCCTGGTCCCTTCCATAATTGTCCTGTCATTTTCTGTATGTGTTTTGCACAGCTGCAGCATCTGAAGGGTTAACTCATTGCCTGTCAGCTCTGCTGCTGAATGTATCTATCCTACTGTGTCATTTGGTGTAATTGAGGTTATAAAAGTGGGTGTCCGAGAGCGGGAGGAGAGTCTTCTTCAATCGGTGTTAGAGCAGGGTTCCATCTTACCTGCTACGGAGACTAGCACAGAGCCGCATGGAAGCACCTTTGGCTTCCAAGTGAGTGAAGATGGAGGAAGAGGAATGACATCCCGTAGCATCTGGAGTATGGATGATATAGGAGTGAGTCCACTTCAGAGAGAGAGCGAGCACAACAAATCCCAATTCACTAACCCAGGTACCCGTTTACACTACAGGCATTATCTTTCCTGTGTGGCCATCTGCCACTAGGATCCCCACACAGAGGTACAAGATAGTTACACCCACACAGAGAACGTGCGGGGTGCATCTAGGCGAAGCCTTTTTCTTCTAAGCAATTTTCTTGCCCGAGGGTATGTGGAGAGGTTCCTGTCTTTTTACCTCCTCCGGAGTGTGTATATATATATATATATATATATATATATATATATATATATATGTCCAGGACCGGGGACCTATAGATAACGTGGACGATAGGGCCGTATTGTTCCTGTGTATTTTTCCTCCCAACCACTGAGCTTCTGCCTGTAACTGTTACCGTCAATGTACCTGTAATTACTATCGTTCCTGAGGACCCGAGGTACGATACACTTGTCCGCCGCATAGGATAATGGTGTGGGAACGGTGGCGTCACGACGTAATATATATATTCTCCCCATTTCTCTTGCCTGTTGCAAGAATCTGGCGTCCCATGAACAGGATCTGACCTGATGTGCATAATTAAGTTAATGGACTTTTATTCAGTGGGGCCACCCAAGATGTCACCCATTATAGCTTTATGCTCCCCTCTATGACTCACTCCCGCCAAAGTTGCTTGGCACCAAAATAACAATGTCCTGGCATGGCACAAAGTGGGGGGAGACTACCCCTGCTTCATGCACTTGTTGGTGCCCACAGTGGGAGGAGCTAACTGTGGCTGCAGACCCCTGGGCCCAAAGCATTATTTGCCAGACTAGCAACAGAATGGATGCGGAGAAGATTAACCCGGCACCATCAGGAAAGAAATAGTGACTCCAGACAAGATCTCTCCAACCAGCCAGACCCCAGAAAGATACTGTTCGGGACGGCCCATGCAGTTATGTCTCCAGGGTGGCATCCCATCCTACGGGGGTTTTGAGGATCCTGGGGTACAAGTTTGCAGTAGTGCCCAAGAGCACTTGCAAGTTAGGGGAAGCTGCGCCCTCCCTTGTTTAGGGCATCTGCCATGGAGAAACTTTCTCCAGTCGCGCCACTCAGGACAGTGGCACGTAACAGGTGACAGCCTTTCTTTGGTCGCGTCACTAGGGATACACTCCTGAAGTAGTGCTGCCTCACCCTCTGGCTGGACCTCAGAAGAAGAAGAGGAGATCTTTGTGGCCCAAGTGATCCAGTGCTGTAAGAGCCGCTTCCTGTTCTAAAATGGACTCTCAGCCAAAAGAACTCTTTGCGTAAGAGACACTGCTCTGTGTTTTTGTTTTTTTCATATTTTTCCTGTATTTCATGTTTTTTCTAAGAAAGACTCCAACTGGAGATGAGCGAGTAGTGCCTTAGCCGAGTATCTCCCCGCTCGTCTATAAAGATTCGGCTGCCAGCGCGGGTGACAGGTGAGTTGCGGCGGGGAGTGGGGGGGGGGGGGGGGGGGGAGAAAGAGATCTCCCCGCTCTCCCCTGCCGCTCCCCGCCGGCCCCCGAATCTTTAGAGACGAGCGGGAGGATACTCGGCTAAGGTACTACTCGCTCATCTCTAACTCCAACGTACCAGAGACATTGCTAATGTTGTCCAGAGTTGCTTTAATGCACGGACTAGAAAGTTTATAAAGTTCTGCAACGTTCATTAATGTTTCGGTAAATGTGCAGGTGGAGTAAAAGGCGGATTCCCGTTTTAAAAGTCTATGTGCTTATGCTCTCTCTTAAAGTCACTTTTTTTAAAGTCATTCTTTATGCTTAAAGTCAATTTTTCTCTTAAAGTCTATTTGCATACTGAAAGTCATTGCATATTCATACTTAATTAATGTTTATAATGCACTCAATTTCATGCTAATTCTATGCAAATCCAAGTACAGTCACCTTGTGTATGGGACTGTGTGTATGGAATGATAGATCAATGTATATGACTAGAGGTCTTTTGTCCATCCCTTAGTCCACTCTTTTTGTGTTTGCAGCCAGTCATCAGCCTCTCTCAGGGGTTGGGGCCTTCCTACCACTTTTTCAGCCACAGACAGCGATATTGACTGAAGCTACTGACTGTTCTGATGCTTTTTTCTCTTTTTCCAGGGTATGGCCTGTGTTCTTTGTCTGCTAGTCACGTCTTCTCATTTTTGCTGTAGGTCACACAGTGTGTTTCATTGGGGCATAAACTCCAGACCTCCAGCTTGCCACCACGAATCCCAGGACAAGTGTCGCTCTCAGCTCCATCGGCGACCAGAGGCCCCCTATACAGGCTGTAGTTATGGGGCAGCGAGGAGTCGGAGGTTCTCTG
The DNA here is from genome assembly GCF_035609145.1 of Eleutherodactylus coqui. Taxonomy (NCBI): domain Eukaryota; kingdom Metazoa; phylum Chordata; class Amphibia; order Anura; family Eleutherodactylidae; genus Eleutherodactylus; species Eleutherodactylus coqui. The sequence goes on along the minus strand of NC_089840.1, from coordinate 284,494,728 downwards.
CTCTATTTTTCTCCAGAATCGCACAATTTATAAAACCAGCCATATATTCTGCTCCCCCAGTCTCAGTCAGCGCAGCGTCTCCTTCCCTCCATGTGGCGCTGCTGCCCGGTGCTGGAGGCCGATGTAGTGACATCTTCACACCTCCTGCGCCGGTCAGTGACAGCAAGAAGGGAAGAAGACGCTGCGCTGATCGGGGATGAGGTGAGGATAATATATATTATCTCTAGAGAAAATGTATATGGAGAGCAGCATCAAGTAGAAGCTATTTCAAAAAGACATCCTGGAATCTTCAGGGAATCCAAATCCAATTATCATCTTTATTGAGTTAAAAACTCCATCAGCATGAACAACAAAACTTGCGACGTTTCGTCCTATGTAGAGGACTTTGTCAAGCATGTTAACACAAAGACAGAGACAGGAATATAAATGAACCCCCACCAATCATACAAAGCCAGAGGGTACAACCCCCGACTGTGGTGTAAACAGGATTGGACAGAAGAAGGGAGGTTCCCAGCACATCAGGTGTAATGCATAGAGGCCGAGATTACCTGAAACAAAAGTGTCAATGATGAGACAGAGGTGCAGCAGCATTGCCGGAAGTGCCATGTCCGGCATCTAAATGGGTCCGGTAGAACACAGCCATAGAGGCCTCACCACATCCTCTAATCATTGTAACTGGATGTGTGGGGAAGCAATTAAGGTGCGGGACACCCATATATACTAGATGTACAAGTATAGTGCATCACGAAACGTCACTTCCGGTCAAAACCGGAAGTGATGCGGCGGAGCTATACAACATGTATAATGGGTAACACCAAAGAAGCAGAGGATACAGTAGTGAAATGAAAGCTCATAGAGTGCATATTATGATGGTATTCAGTTGGAAAAGGACAGTAATCCATGCGCTACATCACTTCCGGTATCAGACCGGAAAAGGCATGTCCAGGCCGCAGGCAAGTGCTTGTTGTCATGGAAACCAATATAATCACCGCAAAAGTGGAGAATTAAGCCATAGTAGAGAAATTCCTGCAAGTATCACCAATAGGTGAACAGCATAAGGAATAAAGAGCCTATTGTGTAGAAAAGTATCTATATATACACATATATACACGTGCACATGTGCATATATATACACATACACAGTAACCTATGCTGGCATAGATAGTAGCATCTCCATAGCAGTATACAAAACCATAAGTATGCAGAAAGATATTTTAGGGCAAACGCCATTTGAATGCATATTAAGTGTTTATTGAAAAGAGATGGAGACCCTCTAGCCGGGTATACAAAGATATGGCAAGATCTTGAAAGCAAATATATTGGCGCCATTAGTGCAATAATAAAGAGAGCAAAAAAGGAGGGAGAAGGCCTCATGCAGAAAATCCACCCGGAATGTATGGAAAAGGGGAACCTCCTTCTTCTGTTAACCTGTGTACAAGACAAAACAAACCAAAATGAGCGAACAACATATAATTAAAAATATAAATGTTTAAAATGTTTAAATATATACAAAAATCAATTCTTACAGGTATGGAGTCACATTGTATTCGATATTAAGGCCCTTAGGCTGTAGGGCATCTAGCTGGTAAATCCACATGAGTTCACGGTATTTTAATAAGTGTTCACGATTGCCGCCACGTTTCGACTTTGGTATACTGTCGATGACGCAGAAACGTAGCTGGCTAGGCGTGTGGCCAGCCCCATTGAAATGTCTGGACACAGGTAAATCCATGTTTTTGGTCCTGATTGAACTTTTATGTTGAGATATCCGCTTCCTGATCTCGTTTATAGTTTCACCAATATATATTAATCCGCACGGGCAGTTAATCATATAGATAACATAAGTAGAGGAACATGTATACCTATTCCGTATGTAATATTTCTGTCCAGTGCTAGGATGGAAAAAGGTGTTTCCCCTGACTAAATTGCCACAACTGGCACAGTTCAGGCAGGGGAAGCAACCTCCTTCGCCCAACGTGGTACAATGGCCAGGGGTAGGGCGTGATGGATCTCTATTGGTGAGCATGACTTTATCCCGTAAATTCGGGCCTCTTTTGTAGCTCATTAGGGGGAATGATTGAAATTCTTCAATCTCAGGATGGCAAATTTTTAAGATGGACCAATGTTTTTTGATGATGGTACCAAATTGGCCACTCAAAGGGCCAAACGTGGAAACAAAAGCAATACGCTTAGAGATAGTGTCTTTATTCCTGCCACTCAGGGCAGAGTCACGGGGGATCACTCGCACATCATCTTTGAGTTGTGTGATCAATGTCTGGGGATAACCCCTCTGCAGAAATTTATTACACATAGTGTCTAAACGTTCTTCTAGATAGGGTTCGTCAACAATCCTTTTTAGCCGGAGAAACTGGCTCCATGGGAGCGAACGTAGCATGTTGCCAGGATGGCAACTGTCGTATCTAAGAAGGGTGTTGCGATCAGTGGATTTCACATGTAAATCAGTCTGAAAACCACATTCTGTGATATTAACGGTAATATCGAGGAAGTGTATCTATTGTTTGGATAAAGAGATGGTAAATTTAAGTTCCTCATGTATAGAATTAAGCTCATGAAAGAACTCCATGAGGGCGTCCTCTGTGTTGGTCCAAATGAGGAAAATGTCATCTATATACCTCCACCAGACCTGGACCGAGGTCCAGGCTGGGGAGGTATATACATGCATTTGTTCAAACGTATCCATGTATAGGTTCGCATAAGTGGGGGCCACATTGGTCCCCATAGCGGTACCCCGTTTTTGCAAATAGAAGTCCCCATCATAGAGAAACACATTTTTTGTAAGGATTCCCTGAAGATTCCAGGATGTCTTTTTGAAATACCTTCTACTTGATGCTGCTCTCCATGCACATATATATTATCTCTAAACACTCAGTTGGGAATTATTACTTTATTTGAGGCATTCATGGGGCAAAAATATAGTGTGGCACTCAAGTAGGGAACTGTTATTTTGTAAGGGGGCGCTCACAGGCAGAATTATTACCTAAACAAACCACAAAGGGGGCATTATTAAAGTCAATGGGGAAAGGAAGGCACTATTTCTAGGATGCATACGGGGGCGTTATTACTTTCCAGGGAGCACTACTGTGACTATTATTACTGTGCATGGGCACAAATGGGGCATTACTATCATGGGGGAGTCTGGCTAACTTCCATCAAGGAAGCTTGGGTCAAAGAGGTGATCTCTACTAGGTACAAGAGAGATATTTCCTCTACCCCACCATCATTTCTTTATTTTTCCTCCTCCCCAATCTCCCTCTCTTGCTTCAGCTTTCAAGCAAACTCTTAATTTGCTTTTGGGCCCAGCAGCCATTGTTCTGGTTCCCACTCAGTAAAGGTTCATGGAGTTCTATCTGAACCTGTTCATCATCCCCAAGAAGAATGGCTCAGTCCCCCCCTATGATGGACCTGAAACACCTCAACCAGTATTTTCCCGGCGTCATCCTGACGGCAGACATGGAGGTTGCACCTTGACCTCGTAGGGACAGGAAGCAAGAGACTTTAAAAGGCTCCTCCCGTCTCCCATTCACCAGTGCTTCCTGTCCCTACAGGGACATGCAAGAGGAGCTCCCTCCAGGGAGCTGCAGGATGACAGCTGGGGGAACGGTCCATAGGGCTGTTTTCCCCCCTCACCCTTTTCCAAGCAGGCTGACTGGAGGGATTGACGGTCCACAGGGCTGCTTCCCTTCTCATCTCCCCTCCGGAGAGTCAGCGCGGACCGGGAGCACGGCGGGCCACAGGTCTGACCGCCCGGGGTTCACCACCGCAACGGTCGGAGCGGCGGACCAGAGGTCCTTGAGTCCCCTCCTTCCTCCTCCAGCTCGGAGTTGTTTTTCAGCCGGGGAGAGCGGCGGGCCACAGGCTCAGATGCCTCTCTCCTCCAGGCATGCCGGCGCGGCCGTGCGCGGCGTTGGGGGGGCGGAGCCAATGACGCGGCGTGACGCGGTGACGTCAGACGCCGTCAGCTGACCCGGAACAGCGGGAGATTTGAAAATGGAGACCCCCCGACAAGCTTCCACTGACAGCACACCTTCAGAGAAGGATTTATCTGTCTACCTGGTTCTGTCTGCGTTTCTGCATCATGACTACAAAGGAACCAGAGATGGAAGCCCTGCAAACTGTAAGTGTTACTTGTTGCAGGAATGTTATGCTCAGGAATTTAGCATTGTGTGGGGGTTTTCCCTTATGTGCATGCATGTATATTCTGCAGGACAGGGAATCCACTCGGTCTAAACAGGACCTAAAGAAAAAACACAGGAAAGGCGCTCTGTGTCTTTAAAAAAAAAAAAAAAAAACTGGACGAGGCGTATAAAAAAGCCGCTATGCCCCGATTGTACCTCCAAGATCCTTACGGATGAACAGGCTGCATTCAGGGAAGATATTATATCCCTGGTTAGAGAGGAGGTCCGGGCATCAATTTCTAGTCTTCCCCCCCCAGCTCAGCGGAAGGAAGGGCCGCTAAAAGGGCGAGCCACATACCGCTAACGAGCTCACAGTTTGAGCAATCCCGGGGCGACTTGTCAAATGGCGAACTCTTTGACCGTCCCCCTGACGCCAGGGATGAGAATAAAAAGTACTATTTCTCATCTGGGGACCTGGTTGACCTGATCAAAGCAGTCAGGGATACAAGGAAGGTCGAGGATGTGGTCGAGCAGAGGTCCGTACAGGACGACATGTCCGGCGGGCTCAGACCAAGGAACCGCACAGTGTTTCCGATTAATGATACCCTGAAGAAAGTAATCACGTATGAGTGGGCTGCGCGGACAAACACCTCTATTTGTCCCGCGAATATAAAGAGAGACTCCGCTTTGCGGAGAAAGACGTGAGCATCTACGCACGGTCCGGGAGCACGGCGGGCCACGGGTCTGACCGCCCGGGGTTCACCACCGCAGCAGTCGGAGCGGCGGACCAGAGGTCCTTGGGTCCCCTCCTTCCCCTGCCACAGCTCGGCGCAGTGGTTTCAGCTGGGGAGAGCGGCGGGCCATAGGCTCAGATGCCTCTCTCCTCCAGGCATGCCGGTGCGGCCGCGCGCGGCGTCGGGCACAGGTGGCCATAATGGCCAAAAAGACAGCCCTGCCATTCAAGGACTCCTCTCATCTTAAAAACCCGATGGACAGGGTCGACGCCTTGATGAAACGGGCCTGGCAAACAACGGCCTATACGCTGAAGTCCAAGGTCGCAGCGACTTCTGTGGCAAGGTCGATGTTCCTCTGATTGGGGGAACTCGACGACCAGATTAAACAGAAGGCCTCTAGAGATGTGTTACTGGAATGCATGCCTCTACTTAGATCAGCAACAGGCGGTCTGGCTGAAAACATGGAAAGCAGATACGGCTTCCAAAGGAAGGCCGTGTAACATCTCTGTTTCATGGCCAGCACATGTTTGGCGCGGACTTGGAGGAGATCCTAAAAAGAGCTACCGACAGGACCCGCAGTTTCCCGGACCAAGCAAGAACGGGATTTCCCCACAAACCTCAGCCATCCTTCAAGCCATACCGAGGCAAAGGAAAGACGGGGTGCTGGTCCTACCCCAAAGGAGGCAGGAGTAAAACAAAAACAACCCCTTCCCCTGTAGGCGAGTACCAGGTGGGGGATAGACTGTTGAGCTTTCCTGGCCCCCACGCGATCCCCCGCCCTGCAGGGTATCTTTAGAAACGAAATTTCTAAGGTGCTACAGATGGGGGCGGTAGTCCAGGTCCCCGCAGTAGAACAGGGCTTGGGGTTCTACCCCTATTTCTGATCAAAAAACCGAACGACAGTTTCGGATGATCCTTAATCTGAAGGGCCTGAACAGGTTGATTACCTACAAAAGGTTTAACCATCAGGTCTGCAGTAACTCTGATCAAAAGAGGGGACTTTATGAGTACCGTCGATCTAAAGGACGCGTACTACCACGTCCCAGTCCTGTCGGAACATCACAAGTACCTGCGGTTTGCCATCAGGATGGGCAGCCGTGTACACCATTTTCAATTCCAGTGCCTACCCCTCGGAATTTCAACGGCACCCAGGATATTCTCTAAAATAGCGGCAGAGATGGTGGTGCATCTCCATGTGGCAGGCATAAACATTGTCCCATACCTGGACGATTTGCTGGTAATGGCATCCTCGCCGAAGATCCTCAAAGAGGATACCAGCCGAATCATCTCCCTATTTCAGAGACTGGGGTGCATAGTTAACTTCCCTAAATCTAGTCTTCTCCCCGAGACGCGAAAGACTTCCTGGGGGTACAGATAGACTCAGTGTCTCAGATCTTGTCTTTGCCCCCACCCAGGCAGGAAAACCTTAGGCTGGCAGCGCAGAAATGCGGCCAGAAGAAACAAATAACGATTAGGGACGCAACGAGGCTCCTGGGCCTCATGACCTCCTGTATCGGCATTATTCCTTGGGCCCAGGCTCACTCAAGGACGCTACAGAGAGCCACCCTGGGCAACTGGGACGGGGCAACAACCTCTCTGGACCGCAGAATGCCCGTGTCATCAGCGGTCACAAGGTCCCTCCGCTGGTGGCGGTCAACTGGCAACCTAGAGGCGGAGTCCCCATGGGTGACAGAGCCCTTCATCTCCGTAGTCACCAACGCAAGCCAGCCTGGCTGGGGAGCGCAAGTGGGGCAGCGTTTGCTCCAGGGCAAATGGGGTCCGACATTGCATGCCTAGACCTCAAATTCCAGAGAGCTTAGGGCCATCTGGGAGCATGTTAGGATCTTCTCGGATAACGGGACCGCCGTTTCACTTATTCACCACCAGGGAGGCACCAGAAACTTTCACCTGCTGAAATTAACAGCCCCGATTTTCTGATGGGCCGAGTCCACGGTACAGTCCTGACAGCGGTCCATCTCAAAGGATCCCAGACCCTGACAGCCGACTTTCTAAGTCAAAGAGGCCTAGACCCTGGGAATGGTCTCTGAATCAAGAGGAATTTCGTCTCATTACAGAAACCTGGGGCAGTCCACAGGTGGACCTGTTTGCGAGCAGCAAAAATTCAGAATGTCCCGGCTATTTTTCCCTAGATCCGAGGGACAAGTCCGAGGGGTTAGACGCTTTTTCCCATAGTTGGGATTTCAGTCTGGCGTACGCCTTCCCCCTCCCCCATACACCTGATCCCGAGAGTTCTTCAGAAGGTCCAGCAGAGCAACATCACGCTGATCCTGATCACCCAACACTGGGGGAAAAAAGGGCATGGTTTCCGGTGCTCCTAAAGCTCGCCATCTCGGAGCCAATCCGCCTTCCATCCAGGAAGGACCTTCTAGCGCAGGGCCCAGTTCTTTGCCCCAACCTAGAGAGACTGAACCTCGCAGTGTGGATATTGAGGAACAGACACTAAGACAAGGTCTGTCCTCCAGAGTTATCGCGACTCTACGCCAGTCCCGAAAAACCTGTAACCTCAGCTACTTATAATAAGATCGGGGAAAAAATTCTTCTCCTGGAGGGGGCTGGAGGTCTCCAATCTTGACACTTTGGTGGCGGAGATTTGGACTTCCTCCAGATAAAAACCTGAGACCACGAACCCTGGAAGTACAGGTAGCAGCGCTCTCAGCCATTCTAGACCAACCTTTGGCGGATCATAGACTGATCCGCAGGTTCATGAAAGCGGCGGAAAGAATGAGGTCAGTTAGCCGTAGTACAGTTCCCCCCATGGGACCTGAACCTAGTTCTCCAAAGCCTCTGCAAAGACCCCCTCAACCTATTGATCAGATTCCGATTAGGTTCCTCACGTTTAAAACTGTGTTCCTGGTAGCTATCACAGCAGCAAGGCACGTAAGCGAGCCCCAGGCCCTATCTTGTAAGACGTCTTACCTATTAAGCCAGGACGATAGGGTCATACAAAAAAACAGACCCCCGTTTTTCTTCCAAAGGTAGCCTCAAAATTCCACAGACAGCAAGGAATTATTCTCCCTTCCTTCTGTCAAAATCCCCAAAACGATAGGGAAAGAGACTACCATAGCCTGGATGCAAGGAAGGTCATCCTATGCTACCCAGAGCAGACATTATCCTTTTAGGAAGGCTGACTGTCTTTTGTTCAATTTCAGGGGCCAGGCAGAGGAAGAGCGGCTTCTAGGAGATCCATTAGCCGCCGGATAAAATCCACCATCCAGCAGGCCTACTCCGTCCTGCAACAGCGCTATCCCGGAAGGACTCAAGGCCCATTCTACCAGGGCAGTATCCTGCTCCTGGGCAGAGAGGGCTATGGCGACCCCGGACCAAATCTGTAAGGCAGCCACATGGTCCAACCTGCACACATTCGCAAAACATTACAGGCCGAATGCGGACCTCTCCTCCGATCTCTCTCTTTCGGGAGAGAGGTCCTGCAAGCAGTGGTCCCTCCCTAAGAGTTAATTTGGTATACTCCATGTCTGCCGTCAGGATGACGCCGGGAAAAGGGAGTGAATTTCTTACCGAAAATTCCCTTTTCCCGAGTCATCCTGACGGCACGTATTTCCCTCCCAAAAATTCACACGTTTATATTAACGTTTATGCGGGCACGAATCTGTAGCCCAGAGGCTCCTATGTTGGACATTTCCCTTCATGCGGTAAATTTGTGCATATTTCCTGTGTTTAAGTCTGGGTAAGCTACCCTCTTCTTGTTTATGTTCAAATGAAACTAACCATGTTATTTTTTTCGGAGCAAATAAATATCTTCCTTGGTTAACCGCGACATGTCCATGTAAGTAATTTAGAAGACACTGGTGAATGGGAGACGGGAGGAGCCTTTTAAAGTCTCTTGCTTCCTGTCCCTACGAGGTCAAGGTGCAACCTCCATGTCTGCCGTCAGGATGACTCGGGAAAAAGGAATTTTCGGTAAGAAATTCACTCCCTATCCATCCTTGCTATTTTCAAATGGAGTCCCTCTGCTGTGTGATAGCTTTCATGGAGGCCAATGAGTTTTTTTCCTTGGTGTATATTTGTGATGCTTACTTGCACATTCCCATCTTCTTCTCCCCACATCAGGGTTTTCTCCACCTTGTGCTCCATTCTGATGACTTCTAGTTTGTGGCACTTCCATTTGGGTTAGCCATGGCTCCTCGTGTTTTTACAAAGATGATGTCAGATCCTGCAATCCAGGAATATCTTGATGGCATACTCATAAAAAGCTCCCTCAAGGGACAAAAACCTGAAGAGTCTAAAGATCACTATGGAGACTCTTGCTGGCTTCCACTGGATTATCAACTAGCGTAGGTCCAACCTCATCTCTTCCCAACTCATTCTCTTTCTTAGGATGCTGTTTGACATGCCATCTGTATGTCTCCTCCCAGCAGACAAGGGTGTTCTCTGCAATCTGGAGTTCATCTCTTGGGGTAGCGTTCTCATCATCCACTTCAAATTCATATGAGGATTCTGGACAAGATGTTGACCCCAAGGGAAGTGATCACTTTTGCCTAATTCCATGCCAGACCCCTGCAGAGGATAATGCTTGCCACTTGGGACAGGTCTGTCATCCGCTTGGAGCATCACATTCAGCTCCCAGACCACATGTGATCTCCGTTATGGTGGAGTTTGTAAAACTGCACAATTAGGAGATATTTGAAATCTTCTATTTCTACACCTTGTCACCCGAGGGACTAAGCAAAGTGCTTGAGCATGTCAATTTTAAATATCTCTTGGTTCTCCTTTGCCTGCTCCCCATTTTTATGTTTTTTTGACCCAAGTTCAAGTATTAATAGGATGGGTGAGTGATTTGACCAAGTAGTATAGCCTATATCTGACGCCTGAATAAGGGAAAGGGTCCATCTATCCACCAGAAAGAGATCTACCCACAAGAACATTTTATGACATGGGGGGTAATAGGCATATACTTTAGAAAAAAAATTCAGACATCGAAATGTGTCCTACAAGTTTTGATTGTGTCATACATTCTGATCTGACATCATATGTAGGGGCTTGGCAGAAAACATTGCAACAGATTCATAAATGTGTTTTCAGTTCCATTCCAGATCCATCATCCTTGCAAGGTACTCATAACCTACAGGCAGGTGACTGAGTGACCATACACAAGCACGTCAGAAGGGCTTTGGAACTTTGTTTTGAAAGCCATTATTAAGTCCAATTAACCATTCCTACCTCAGTAAAGGTGCAAGGAAAAGAAACATGGATTCACGCATCGCACTGCAAACAGTTTGTAACTCACAAGGACTAAACAAAAGGAAATCTCTCACTTTCCTTTCCGTGTAGTTTGCAATGATTTCCATTATGTCCAGTGATCATGCCTAAGATAAAGGATGCAGTAACAAATTAATTGGGATTGTATCTGATCGTTGTATATGCTCTCATGCCCCTGTGTCAGCTAAGGCAATGCCATGTTTAGAATTCCGTTTAACAGAACAAGAACTACTCACAACTGTATATTGGGATCTTCCCTTTATCACTCTACCTGAGGAACAAAGTAGAACCGCTATCGCATTACCTGTGACTGGATGGACTAAGTATGCTTGGTGGCAGGTTAATATAACGACTAGAGATGAGCGAGTATACTCGCTAAAGGCAATTGCTCGAGCAAGCATTGCCTTTAGCGAGTATCTCCCCCGCTCGAGACGGAAGGTTCGGGTGCCGGCGCGGGGGAGCGGTGAGTAGCGGCAGTCAGCGGGGGGGGGGGGGGGGGGGGGAGGGAGAGAGAGAGATCTCCCCTCCGTTGCGCCCCGCTCTCCCCTGCAGCTCCGTGCCCGCTGCCGGCACCCGAACCTTCAGTCTCGAGCGGGGGAGATACTCGCTAAAGGCAATGCTCGCTCGAGCAATTGCCTTCAGCGAGTATACTCGCTCATCTATAATAACGACCAGAATGAATAAGATTTTTGAGTTAAAAGATCAAGATGGTGGATGGTCCAATAGACTGCTCAGTATTCTTGAAATGGGTAATGTACCAACTGCAGATGCAGATCCGTTTTTCCTTTCAAGATAAATTGGGGATTTTACGATCAGAAACCAACCTAGCAGCTAATGTGATTAAAAAGAGCCCACCAAGTCTCCCCAGAGAATTGCATAATTCCTCTTGGAGATATACCATAAAATTTCCTATAGGAGATGCACACAGTGTAGAGAATTAGGAGGATATTATAGATCTGGGGGAGTCAGAGAATCCCGACAGGCAACCAGTGAGGAGAAATCTGAAATACTAAGTCACACAGAAGATAGTCAGCCTGCAATGACCTGAAGTACAAAAGCTAACTATGAGGACACTACTAGTGGTAAAGATTACTCTTGGTGTTTATTTCCTAATACTGTGCTGTTAGCCTATATTGCAGATGCTTTTCTACATGAAAACCAGATGAAGCTCCCTGAGGGAATCTACGCGGTATGTGGTTATAAAGCCTATAGGTGATTCCACATGGGGCAGGGGAAACATGTACCTTAGCTAAGATGGAACCAGCAACATGGGTGTGCAAAAATGGTGAATTTCCCTACCAACACATTCCCTCTCACATCTATATATATAAAGACGAAAGCCTTCACTGACTGACTCACTGACTGACTCACTGACTGACTCACTGACTGACTCACTGACTGACTCACTGACTGACTCACTGACTGACTCACTGACTGACTCACTGACTGACTCACTGACTGACTCACTGACTGACTCACTGACTGACTCACTGACTGACTCACTGACTCGCCAAAAGTTCTTCAACTTCCCGATGTCGTAGAAACATGAATTTTGGCGCAAGCATAGATTATCTCCAAAATAGGAAAAGTAATTGGGTCCCAACTCGATTATTCAATTCTAGCGCAAAAGAATTGGCGTCAAAATTTTACGTACATAATCTAAATCTCTTACTTCCCAATGTGATAGAAACATGAAATTTGGCACGAGCATTGATTATGTCATAAATAGGAAAAGCTAATGGGTCCCAACTCGATTATTCAATTCTATGCGCAAAAGAATTAGCGTCCAAATTTTACGTGCGGAATGTAATTTTCTCACTTTCCGGTGTCATAGAAACGGGAAATTTGGCACGAGCATTGATTATGTCATAAATAGGGAAAGCTAATGGGTCCCAACTCCATTATTCAATTCTATGCGCAAAAGAATTAGCGGCCAAATTTTACGTACATAATCTAAATCTCTCACTTCCCAATGTCATAGAAGCATGAAATTTGGCACAAGCATTGATTGTGTCATAAATATGAAAAGTTAATGGGTCCCAACTCGATTATTCAATTCTAAGCGCAAAAGAATTAGTGTCCAAATTTTATGTACGTAATCTAATTCTCTGACTTCCTGATGTCATTTTATATGAAGGAAACGTCGCATGGTTACCTCCATGTGGTGTTTCCTGGGTAACGCAGAGAACTATGCAAAATGGTGAACATATGTTTTTCCTCAGTATCTCTAAAGTAACCACGACTTCATAAGATTTTCCATGTGAACACCAGATAAACACCAGTACCAAATTAACTCGGGCAAAGCCGGGTATATCAGCTAGTGTTATATAAACGTGATGCACCTGTTAAGGTGGTACATTTTGCTCAAATTCTCTGGACATGGAAAACAGGTGTAGTTTTAGGTGGGCCTATAGGCATGATGTTTAATACCCTGAGAAACACACACGATAGATGGACTAGGTGATGCTTTTGATGACACCACTGATACATTATTTAAGGTGCTTAAAGTTCAAAATTAATGCATTAAACAGTTAATTTTGTTTACTAATTAACACAGTGTGGTTCTGGATTACCTTACAGCCTCACAAGGAGGTCTATGTCAAATAGTCGGTCCATCTTGTTGTCATTACATTGATCCCTCAAGAACGTTGCAGATCACATGGTAAGAAGCTATACCATAAAGTTCATCTTATGGAGAAGCAGCATGGTCGGAATGGTTATCTTACTTGAATCTACTTAATTGGTTGAAGGGTTTTAGTGGAATGATATCTGGGGCTATGCATATGCTCTTACAGATTGTGCTTCTAATTCTTGTTGTTGTAATCATTGTTAAGGTTCTCATTGTACTGTTCCAGAAGATCATGGGCACTAATTGTAGATGCTATCCAGGAAAATCTTCAGTAAAACTTGTGGAGCAAACCACTCCTGATGTGCATGTTCTGACTGGTATGACGACCGCTAAGAAGTCATGTATCTTGTGCAAGAATTTGATAATTGCATGTACTGTGGACACCTACTCTCATCATAAGGAGCCAGAGAAGCTACATACATCATACAATTACTATTTGCTCCTATTTGATTACTATTGTACTTATATTCCTTATGGACTAACAGAATAACCATATAATATGTATCCAATATTTACACATATATAGATTTTAGGAGTTGTATGTTGGCTTAATTTCTCCCATTAATAAACATAGGGATAGAACAGGGAAAGTCAAAGCCTGAACCAGCTGGAGGGAATGGGGTTGAAGAGTCAGAAGAAGATCTCTTGATAATCCTTGGTGCAGGCTTTTGTTAGGAAGGGAAAGCAAGGGAAGCAGGACTACCTGGACTACTCCTACTTTACAACGGTAAAAGGAGGGAGTTGATAGAGAAATCTAGCTGTTTTACTTAACCGTACTGATGCCTTTAAGAGTTCCGGAGAGATATCCTTGCAATTTCTCCATTTCTGCATTAAAGGCATTAGTTATTATAACATGTACTTCTCCTAGACAAGAGGAAGCTTCCTGAATGCCAAATTACCATCAGGAGACAAACTTGAAGATGGCTGTCCGTGTGGGAGAGATGTACTCTATTGTCCAATCTATTTGGACAATCCGTTTTGTGTCTCCAGATGTTGGCTTGTTCTTGCCAGATCTAATCCATGTTGAACATTCTTCAGCATGGGAAGATTACTTTATTGCCAAGAATATATGTAACTTATACTTTGAATGACATCACATTGTGTAGCCCATCCTGTTTCTATACATTAGAGATGAGCGAACGTACTCGTCCGAGCTTGATACTCGTTCGAGTATTAGCGTGTTCGAGATGCTCGTTACTCGTAACGAGTACCACGCGATGTTCGGGTTACTTTCACTTTCCTCTCTGAGACGTTAGCGCGCTTTTCTGGCCAATTGAAAGACAGGGAAGGCATTACAACTTCCCCTTGCGACGTTCAAGCCCTATACCACCCCCCTGCAGTGAGTGGCTGGCGAGATCAGGTGTCACCCGAGTATATAAATCGGCCCCTCCCGCGGCTCGCCACAGATGCATTCTGACAGAGATCAGGGACAGTGCTATCTTGTTAGAGCTGCTATAGGGAGAGCGTTAGGAGTATTTTAGGCTTCAAGAACCCCAACGGTCCTTCTTAGGGCCACATCTAACTGTGTGCAGTACTGTGGAGGCTGCTTTTTGCAGTGTTGCACTTTTTTTTTTTTTTTTGGTATATCGGCCGTGCAGAGCATTGCGCCCTGCAGTAATACTCCAGGCCAGAAGTGCTTAGGCAGGGACAGAAGACATATTATTGATTGAATATAGGCAGTGGGCCTTTGCTAAAAAATTTGGGGCAAAAAATCTATTTGGCCTGCCTGTGACTGTGCTTAGTGTTCTGGGTCTGTCTGTGCTGGGTGTAGTAGTTCTACAAAATCATACGCAGCCAGCTAAGTGTTACAGCAGGCTTGCGCCAAATTATTTCCTGGCGTTCCGTAAGCGAAGTCAGCCTCCAACCACAGGCCAATAAGCGGCACATTTAATTACAGCGTTCTGTTTTTGCATTACTGGTAATACAGCATGCTGAGGGGTAGGGGTAGGCCTAGAGGACATGCACGCGGCCGAGGACGCGGAGGCCCAAGTCAGGGTGTGGGCACAGGCCGAGCCAGTGCGGTGGCCAGGGGTAGAGGCAGGGCCAGACCGAATAATCCACCAACTGTTTCCCAAAGCGCCCCCTCACGCCATGCCACCCTGCAGAGGTCAAGGTGCTCTACATTGTGGCAGTTTTTCACAGAGACGCCTGACGACCGACGAACAGTGGTGTGCAACCTTTGTCGCGCCAAGATCAGCTGGGGAGGCACCACCACCAGCATGCGCAGGCATATGATGGCCAAGCACCCCACAAGGTGGGACGAAGGCCGTTCACCGCCTCCGGTTTGCACCACTGCCTCTCCCCCTGTGCCCCAACCTGCCACTGAGATCCAACCCCCCTCTCAGGGCACAGGCACTACCGTCTGCTGGCCTGCACCCACACCCTCACCTCCGCTGTCCTCGGCCCCATCCAGCAATGTCTCTCAACGCAGCGTCCAGACATTGCTAGCGCCACTGTTTGAGTGCGAGCGCAAGTACGCCGCCACGCACCCGCACGCTCAAGCGTTAAACGTGCACATTGCCAAATTGATCAGCCTGGAGATGCTGCCTTATAGGCTTGTGGAAACGGAGGCTTTCAAAAGCATGATGGCGGCGGCGGCCCCGCGCTACTCAGTTTTTGCCACTACTTTTCCCGATGTGCCGTCCCAGGCCTGCACGACCACGTCTCCCGCAACATTGTACGCGCCCTCACCAACGCGGTTACTGCCAAGGTCCACTTAACTACAGACACGTGGACAAGCACAGGCGGGCAGGGCCACTATATCTCCCTGACGGCACATTGGGTGAATTTAGTGGAGGCTGGGACAGAGTCAGAGCCTGGGACCGCTCACGTCCTACCCACCCCCCGAATTGCGTGCCCCAGCTCGGTGGTGGTATCTGCGGCGGTGTATGCTTCCTCCACTAAACCACCCTCCTCCTACGTAACCTCTGTCTCGCAATCAAGATGTGTCAGCAGCAGCACGTCGCCAGCAGTTGGTGTCGCGCGGCATGGCAGCTCAGCGGTGGGCAAGCGTCAGCAGGCCGTGCTGAAGCTACTCAGCTTAGGAGATAAGAGGCACACGGCCCAGGAACTGCTGCAGGGTCTGACAGAGCAGACCGACCGCTGGCTTGCGCCGCTGAGCCTCCAACCGGGCATGGTCGTGTGTGACAACGGCCGTAACCTGGTGGCAGCTCTGCAGCTCAGCAGCCTCACGCACGTGCCATGCCTGGCCCATGTGTTTAATTTGGTGGTTCAGCGCTTTCTGAAAAGCTACCCACACTTGTCATACCTGCTCGGAACGGTGCGCCAGCTCTGCGCACATTTCCGCAAGTCCCACACGCACGCTGCCACCCTGCGGACACTGCAACATCGGTTTAATCTGCCAGTGCACCGACTGCTGTGCGACGTGCCCACACAGTGGAACTCTGCGCTCCACATGTTGGCCAGGCTCTATGAGCAGCGTAGAGCTATTGCGGAATACCAATTCCAACATGGGCGGCATAGTGGGAGTCAGCCTCCTCAATTATTTACAGAAGAGTGGGCCTGGTTGGCAGCCATCTGCCAGGTCCTTGGAAACTTTGAGGAGTCTACCCAGATGCTGAGCGGGGATGCTGCAATCATTAGCGTCACCATTCCTCTGCTATGCCTCTTGAGAAGTTCCCTGCAAAGCATAAAGGCAGACGCTTTGGAATCGGAAACGGAGGTGGGGGAAGACAGTATGTCACTGGATAGTCAGAGCACCCTCATGTCTATATCTCAGCACGTTGAGGAGGAGGGGGAAGAGACAGCTTGGCCCACTGCTGAGGGTACAGATGCAGCTTGCCTGTCATCCTTTCAGCGTGTATGGCCAGAGGAGGAGGAGGATCCTGAAAGTGATCTTCCGAGTGAGGACAGCCATGTGTTGCGTACAGGTACCCTGGCACACATGGCTGACTTCATGTTAGGATGCCTTTCTCGTGACCCTCGCGTTACACGCATTCTGGCCACTACAGATTACTGGGTGTACACACTGCTCGACCCACGGTATAAGGAGAGCCTTTCCACTCTCATTCCCGAAGAGGAAAGGGGTTCGAGAATGATGCTATACCACAGGGCGCTGGTGGACAAACTGATGGTAAACTTCCCATCCGACAGCGCTAGTGGCCGAAGGTGCATTTCCGCAGCCCAGGTAGCAGGGGAGGCGCAGAGATCAGGCAGCATGTACAGCGCAGGCAGGGGAACATTATCCAAGGCCTTTGCCAGCTTTATGGCTCCCCAGCAAGACTGTGTCACCGGTCCCCAGTCAAGGCTGAGTTGGCGGGAGCACTGTAAAAGGATGGTGAGTGAGTACGTAGCCGATCGCACGACCGTCCTCGGTGACGCCTCTGCCCCTACAACTACTGGGTGTCGAAGCTGGACACGTGGCCTGAACTCGCGCTGTATGCCCTGGAGGTGCTTGCTTGTCCTGCGGCTAGCGTCTTGTCAGAGAGTGTGTTTAGTGTGGCTGGGGGAATCATCACGGATAAGCGTACCCGCCTGTCAACCGACAGTGCCGACAGGCTTACACTCATCAAGATGAACAAAGCCTGGATTTCTCCAGACTTCTCTTCTCCACCAGCGGACAGCAGCGATACCTAAACAATACGTAGGCTGCACCCGCGGATGGAAGCATCGTTCTCTATCACCATCCAAAACGGGGACCTTTTTGCTTTATCTATCTGTGTATAATATTCCTCCTCCTCCGCCTGCTCCTCCTCCTGAAACCTCACATAATCACGCCGAACGGGCAATTTTTCTTAGGCCCACAAGGCTCAGTCATATAATTTTTCTAAACAATTCTTATACTTTATAT
The DNA here is from genome assembly GCF_035609145.1 of Eleutherodactylus coqui. Taxonomy (NCBI): domain Eukaryota; kingdom Metazoa; phylum Chordata; class Amphibia; order Anura; family Eleutherodactylidae; genus Eleutherodactylus; species Eleutherodactylus coqui. The sequence continues at coordinate 284,477,181 of NC_089840.1, read as the reverse complement.
TTTTTCAATGCTCATTAAAGCGTTGAAACTTTCACCTCAACCAATTTTTATTTTTACTGGGCTGCCTCCAGGCCTAGTTACCAATTAAGCCACATTAACCAAAGCGATTAATGGGTTTCACCTGCCCTCTTGGTTGGACATGGGCAATTTTTCTCAGGTACATTAGTACTGTTGGTACACCAATTTTTGGGGGCCCTCGCCTACAGTGTAATCCAATTAATTTTTTGCCCACCTGCATTACAGCTGACGTAACATCAGCTGTGTTGGGCACTGCAATGGGATATATTAATGTACCGCCGGTGGCTTCCTGGCACCCACCCATGCCGTGGGTCCACAGAGAGTTGTAACTGCATGTGTCCACTTCTAAAGAACCCCGGTCTGACTGGGGCATGCAGTGTGGGCCAAAGCCCACCTGCATTAAACATGACATTACCTCAGCTGTGATGGGCAATGCAATGGGATATATTTATGTACCGCCGGTGGGTTCCAGGGAGCCACCCATGCCGTGGGTACACAGGGAGTTGTAACTGCATGTGTCCACTTCTAAAGAACCCCGGTCTGACTGGGGCATGCAGTGTGGGCCGAAGCCCACCTGCATTAAGCACGACATTACATCAGCTGTGTTGGGCACTGCAATGGGATATATTTATGTACCGCCGGTGGCTTCCTGGCACCCACCCATGCTGTCGGTCCACACGGAGTTGTAATTGCATGTGTCCATTTCTAAAGAACCCCAGTCTGACTGGGGCATGTAGTGTGGGCCGAAGCCCACCTGCATTAAGCACGACATTACCTCAGCTGTGATGGGCAATGCAATGGGATACATTTATGTACCGCCGGTGGGTTCCAGGGAGCCACCCATGCTGTGGGTGCACACGGAATTCCCATTGCGGAGTTGTACCTGCCTGTGACTATTTATAAAAAACCGCGGTCTGACTGGGGCATGCAGACACCTTGACAGAATGAATAGTGTGTGGCACATAGGTTCCCCATTGCTATGCCCACGTGTGCAGCTCCAGATGGAGGTGGCACAGGATTGGATTTCTCATTGCTTCTGTACAGCATTGTGGACTATCGCCCCGCCCCTTTTAAAGAGGGTCGCTGCCTAGCGATGCCAACCCTCTGCAGTGTGTGCCTGCGGTTCCTCTGGCAGACGCACTTATAAATAGACATGAGGGTGGCGTGGCATGAGGGCAGCTGAAGGCTGGGCAGGGACAGTTTGGTGTGCGCTGTGGACACTGGGTTGTGGGGGGGAGGGGGTTGGGCAGCATGTTACCCAGGAGAAGTGGCAGCGGAGTGTCATGCAGGCAGTGATTGTGCTTTGTTGGAGGTAGTGTGGTGCTTAGCAAAGTTATGCATTGCTAATGAGGGCTTTTCAGAAGTAAAAGTTGTTGGGGGGGGGCACTCTTGCCGCTATTGTGGCTTAATAGTGGGACCTGGGAACTTGAGATGCAGCCCAACATGTAGCCCCTCGCCTGCCCTATCCGTTTCTGTGTCGTTCCCATCACTTTCTTGAATTGCCCAGATTTTCAGAAACGAAAACCTTAGCAAGCATCGGCGATATACAAAAATGCTCGAGTCGCCCATTGACTTCAATGGGGTTCGTTACTCGAAACGAACCCTCGAGCATCGCGAAAAGTTCGTCTCGAGTAACGAGCACCCGAGCATTTTGGTGCTCGCTCATCTCTACTATACATTTGTAACACGTACCTTTTTGGAGTTAATAAAAGGATGACAAGGGGCAGGCCAAGGCAGAGTCTGCTATCCTACAATGCAATTCAGATCTGTCTGTAGTCTGAGTACTTGTTAAAGGGTGTGCTCTCATGCGGCTTTTACTTCTTAATTTTACCTGATCTGGTGACTTCTTTAACAATTTCCCTGATACATTTATAAAATGTCTTTCACGTGGCGCCGGTATTTTCTGCAACAAATCCACTTAGTTTTGAAAACTGCGGCAGATTCTAAATCCGCAGCGAGACTATTTATACTACGGATTTATGCTGCGGATTTTGAACCACTAAAAAACAAAGGATAAAATCCACAGCAGTTTGGCAAGTAAGTCCGTGGCAAAATACCAACCATTTAGATGCAGATTTGGCCACTGTGTATTTACTGCATAGGCCAGATCGCCTATAGGACAAAGATAGAATCACACTAAGGAGTACAGAAACAAAGAAGGAACAAGCTGACAAGGATAAACAGAGAAGCAGACAACGGGAATAACAGACCACAGAGTACACGAACAAAGAACACAGAACACAAGCAGAATGCAAGGTAACTGCCGAAGCAGCAGCTGGACATGAAGTGATGGGAATGAATCTCTCAACAACACAGCAGCATGGTCTGAAGGGCCCAGGGCAGCTAAATTGGGGGAAATGATTAGAAAAGGTGCATCAGCTGAACAGAAGGCCAGAAGCTATTAACCCTAGGAGTGCTGGAAGAGAGTGAATATAAGCTCAGGGAACAGAGAGAATGGGACAACGCCCATGTCTGCCAGACACAGAAGCAGAAGATTGTGTCTGAACAGGGCACCTAACAAAATGTGTGTGTAAATTTCGATAAGGTACAGACATGTTTCATAAAATTATATAATTAAATAATGGTATATATAAAAAAATCATATATAATTATTATATATATGGGGATATATACAAATTCATATGAACTTTTAAAACCATGTGTAAATTAAAAAAATCTTTTTTGAATATCGTAGGAAATAGATGAGTGATATCAAACTCAGAGGTTTGGTCCTCTTGGGTGATCAGATGGAATATCCAATACATGTCCTTTTTGCGTAGGTTATTGTATTCACCTTCGGGAACTTCCTCTAGTTGTGTGAGGAGTATTTGTGAGGCATCTTTGTTATGATGAATAGCAAGGTGTATCTAAACTCCATGTTTCATAAAGCCATTTATAATGTCCCATCGATGTTTGTTCGCTCTGGTTCTTCGAGTGTTAATGTTGTGTCCTACGTATCTTAAGCCACAAGAGCATTCCAGAAGATAAATAATGTATTTCGAGCCACATGTCAAGAGGTTTTTTTATCCTATATTTTTTGCCTTTATTTTCCGTATCTAAGGGGATTTCCTTTCTCCTATGGCAGATATTGGTGCAGCATTTACAATTTTTATACCGCATTTGTATTCTCTACAGATTTGTTTATACCATATTTGGTTATTATTTGTTGTTTTTTCAGAAGGGAAGGTGCCAATATATTGCCTAGAGGTTTTTTTTAAAATTATTTGTGGTTTATTTTGGGGGTGTTTAGATAGGAAAGGATCACCTTGTAGGGTTTCCCATTGTCTACTGGGAATGTTTTTGATGTCCCTATGGTGTGTATTATATTGAGTAATGAACAGATTCAGATTTTTTTTGTATTATATTTTTTTATCTTAGTATCTTCCAGAATTTGAGATTATATTTTTTAGTTTTGGGCTTTTGTTATTGCTGATGTCAGCAAACTTTCTGGATATCCTTTTTGTTGGAACCAATTCTTTAAAAAATTTGGATTGTTCGGCATAATCAGAATCTCTAGAGCAATTTCTTCTTGCTCTACAGAATTGACTGTAGGGGACATTGAATTTCCATTTTTCATTATGGAAGCTTTTAAAATCTAAATAACTATTAGCATCTACTGTCTTTAAGTACGTTTTTAGTATGGACAAAATTATCTTAAATAAAAAGCTCCAAATTTAAAAACACCATACTACCAATACTAATGGTTTAACAAAAGCCACAGGGCATCACAAGTCACATGTCAAGGGTAGAGAATATTTATTTCGTACCACCCATATTAATGGCAAGACGTCCCTCCTATAGCATAGCAAATGAATAAAAAAGGAAAACTGGAGTGCAGGACTTATGAAAAAAATATATATAAATATATATTACATATAAAAAATGTATTAAAAAACCCCCCACAAAAATGGACATAAGTATAAAAACACATTAATTCTAAAAAATCCCTACATAATATGAATCCCAGAGAGCACAATACAAATCAGAATAAATATATTAACTAAATATGTCCAGGGCAGTAGCCATCAGTGCATTATAACTCCCAGCAAGGAGGAAAAGACAAAGTGCATGTTATAGATAGTGTAGAGAGTTTTAAATACCTAATAGTCACATAAGGCTCCCCAGGGTTCCACCTTAATGTGGGGACTACATTCACACATTCTACCCCTTAAATAGTGTCCAAATAGTTGAGCACACCTGTTCATAAATCACAGCAGTGTTCCTTCATTAAGGATAGCGTATCCTATGGGTGTAGCAATATGGCGCTCATTCAGGTTAATATATGCAGGAGTGACTAAAGTGACAGTAAGGGTGAACACCCACTTGCGTTTTTCTTGCGTGTTTTTTTCACGTGATATCGCTGCGTTTTTTAACGCGATTGTCAATGGGACTTTCTAATGTTAAAAACGCATTGCACAAAAATTGCAAAGCACCAACTTGTGATGCGTTTTTAACATTAGAAAGTGCCATTGACAATCGCGTTAAAAAACGCAGCGATATCACGTGAAAAAAAGATGCAAGAAAAACGAAAGTGGGTGTTCACCCTAAGAGATACGTTTTAATGGTGCCTGAAATTTGCAAATCCAAATTATTGTCATTAATATCATGAATTACATCCTGAAGGGTATTTTTTGGATCAAAATATCATCAATGAAACACTTATAGAATATTATATGGGAATCCTTCATCTGGGTCGCTTCCAATAGCCCCATATATAAATTTGCATAACAGGAAGCAAACGTGGTGCCCATCACTGTCCCTTTCATTTGGATAAAAAGTTCATTGTTATAAGTAAAGTATTTTGGGTTAAGATGAATTTAATGGCGTCCGTAAAAAAGCATTTTTGAGTAGCGGGCATGAGAGGGTCAAAGTCCAGGAAGTGATGTATCGCTTGTAGTCCTTTATCATGAGGATTATTGGTGTATAAGGCCTTAACATTGTGAGACGCCCAAAGATGTGTGCGCTTCCACTGCAGATCCTTGATCAATTCCAGAAGATGTTTTGTGTCTTTCGAATAGGCAGGAAGGTTAGGAGACAAATCTCTGTAGCCGTCGGTTGATATATTCTGATAGCTTACTTGTAATTGATCTCATTCCAGCTATTATTGGTCACTCAGGCGGATTTATAAGGGATTTGTGTATTTTTGGGAAGTGGACAAAATATGGCGTTTCTGAGGTATTGATACATATGTATCCCTCTCAGCTTTTGTTATACATTTTTCCTCAAATGCATTATAAATACAATGAAGGATGAGGTTTTTATAAAATCAAAGCCAGGATTATTGGCCAATTTCCAATAATATTTGCCATTTTCTAGAATGTTTCTTGCTTCTAGGTCATAAGCATGGTTATTTAGAATGACCGCTCTTCCACCTTTATTGGCTCCCTTTATCATAAGATTTTATTTTCTGAAAGTATTTTTAGTGCTCGTTGTGTGATAGATCAAGATTAGAATTAAAGGGGTTGTCCCGCGCCGAAACGGGTTTTTTTTTTTTTCAATAGCCCCCCCGTTCGGCGCGAGACAAACCCGATGCAGGGGTTAAAAAAAAAAAACGGACAGTGCTTACCTGAATCCCCGCGCTCCGGTGACTTCTTACTTACCTTGTGAAGATGGCCGCCGGGATCTTCTCCCTCGGTGGACCGCAGTTCTTCTGTGCGGTCCATTGCCGATTCCAGCCTCCTGATTGGCTGGAATCGGCACGTGACGGGGCGGAGCTACGAGGAGCCGCTCTCCGGCACGAGCGGCCCCATTCAGAAAAGAAGAAGACCGGACTGCGCAAGCGCATCTAGTCGGGCGATTAGACGCTGAAAATTAGACGGCACCATGGAGAAGAGGACGCCAGCAACGGAACAGGTAAGTGAATAACTTCTGTTTGGCTCATATTTAATGCACAATGTACATTACAAAGTGCATTAATATGGCCATACAGAAGTGTATAACCCCACTTGCTTTCGCGGGACAACCCCTTTAATAAGAAGTTTCTCAGTACTAAGCTTTCTTAGATGATTCAACACTTTGATGTTATCTATTTTTGGAGGCTCAGGAAGTTAGGATACAAAAGGACCCGGGGCTCTTATTGAGGTATCCAAATCTTAAATCTGAAAATATCTTTGTAAAGTAAGCTTCCTAATACAATCGTTAAGATCTATAAAAAGGTCAAAGAGGTCCAGGCCTCTAGAAGGGCTACATGACAGGCACTTTCTTAGAACATCTAACTTACATTGAGTCAGTGATTTGAAAGGTTAAAAACTCCTGTTCTTTTGGCTTCATCGTTGGTAATTATTTTGAGGTCAGATTTGCTTTTAGTCTATTTATGGTTTCCCCCTCGTTTCCTCCGCCTTCTCCAAGGTTTCTTTTCCTGGGGGATGGGATGTTTGTTTTGAGATAGAGTGATTTTTGAAGAAATTAGAGGCATCGTTGGTAGATTCTTCATTTGTGAAGGGGAGGAGGCGAGTGTGTGCATCCTACCATGGCACCGTAAAGTGATTACCAGCCGGGCAGCTGCGGCACAACAGTTGGTAATCACTTTAATGGTGACCAAATGTCCCAAAAGTAGGACAAATGTTGAAAAAGATTAAATCCCACAGCACACACAGGCAAATCCTTATTCTGACAGGGTGGATACAATGCCACTCAGGGAACTTGAATTATAGATCCTTTCAGAAGTCCAAAAGTAGTATAAAAAATGTGGCAGCATAAATGGTTTAGATTAAAACACTAAACTTTTATTTCTCCATGTCCTTAAAGATAAAACTATGTTTTGATAAAGCTTGATAAAGACCAAATGCAGATCGAAATGTAGCTTCATCTTGAAAGACATGGAGAAATAAAGGTTTAGTGTCTTAATCTTCACCATTTATGCTGCCAGATTTTTTAATGCCAAAAACGGGACTGTCCTGCCTAAATTGGTATGTCTGGTCACCTTAATATATGTATGTATTGGACATGTAGCCGGGGAATAGGCTAGCTCTGGGGTCGGCGGTGTACACTGCAGAGCTCCAGACTGGCACAATGAATCTCTGGACAAGTGTCACTCTCATATCTATAGGCGATCACAAAACACCTATGCTTGTTAATGCTGGGAGGGGTATCAACCTATACAAGATACAGTGTAATATTACTGAGTGGGGTAATATTACTGTGGGGTTATTACTCAGGGGATTAATATTACTACTGTGCAGGTTAATAGTATTAATGAGGGGTTATTGCTGCTGACAGGGTTAATGTTACTGAGGATGTTAATATTATTACTGTGGCTACTGTGGCGTTAATATTACTGTAGGAGTTAATATTATTACTGTGGGGGTTAATATTACTGAGGCATTTAATATTATTACCGGAGCTAATATTGCTACAGAGGGGGTTAGTACTACCGGGGCCACAATAGGGGTCGCCCATTACTACCGGGGCCGCTATAGGGGTCGCCTATTACTACCGGGGCCGTAATAGGGGTCGCCTATTACTAGCGGGGCCGCAATAGGGGTCGCCTATTACTAGCGGGGCCGCAATAGGGGTCGCCTATTACTAGCGGGGCCGCAATAGGGGTCGCCTATTACTAGCGGGGCCGCAATAGGGGTCGCCTATTACTAGCGGGGCCGCAATAGGGGTCGCCTATTACTAGCGGGGCCGCAATAGGGGTCGCCTATTACTAGCGGGGCCGTAATAGGGGTCGCCTATTACTAGCGGGGCCGCAATAGGGGTCGCCTATTACTAGCGGGGCCGCAATAGGGGTCGCCTATTACTAGCGGGGCCGCAATAGGGGTCGCCTATTACTAGCGGGGCCGCAATAGGGGTCACCTATTACTAGCGGGGCCGCAATAGGGGTCGCCTATTACTAGCGGGGCCGCAATAGGGGTCGCCTATTACTAGCGGGGCCGCAATAGGGGTCGCCTATTACTAGCGGGGCCGCAATAGGGGTCGCCTATTACTAGCGGGGCCGCAATAGGGGTCGCCTATTACTAGCGGGGCCGCAATAGGGGTCGCCTATTACTAGCGGGGCCGCAATAGGGGTCGCCTATTACTACCGGGGCCGCAATAGGGGTCGCCTATTACTACCGGGGCCGCAATAGGGGTCGCCTATTACTACTGGGGTTGCAATAGGGGTCGCCTATTACTACTGGGGTCACAATAGGGGTCACTTATTATTGCTAGGGCCTCAATAGGTGTAGCTATTACTACTGGAGCCACAAAAGGTATTGCTATTACTGCTGGGGCCGCAATAGGGGTCACTATTACTACTGGGGCCAATATGGGAGAGGCTATTACTACAAGGGGCTCACCAATATAGGGGGTCACTATTACTACATGGGGCGGATGTGTTGTGGAATTTACAGTAGCTGTAGCAGCACAGTGGATAAGATTTAAAAAAAAAAAAACATAAACACGCTGTGGAAAAAATCTGCAAAAAACCTGTGCAAATCTTGACATGTGGTGCGGGATTTAATTCTGCAGCATGTTAATTTTAAATATAATGTATAGCAATAGCCCATCCAGCACTTCAGCATTCCTCGGTGTATTTTTCTTAAGTGGCCCTGTCCTTTTTATACTGATAGAGGTAAAAATCATATGTTGTGATAAGCTACGCCCCTAACCCTTCCCCTTACCCCACCCTCTGTCCCTCTTTGGGGCTCCACGAGAAACTTTTGCTTTAAAAAGGGCTCCATGGCTCAAAACGTTTGGAAACTACTGCTGTATTGTATACAGACTGGAACAAGGAACCAGACACTAGTGTGGTACACAGTGGGAGTGGAGAAAGGGGAGTAGACGAGGGGCTGGTGATAAGTCTTTGGCTTTACCCAGAAAGAAACGAGATAGGACGATGAAACTTTACATTTATTCCACATACTCTCCACTGATGTCAACACACTTCTTACATCAGTATTCCAAGTTCTATAACCTTGCAAAAAGAAGGATTTTGGTTGTGCCTCAAACCAGTCACCCGTAGCAGCCATTGCATCAGAAATGGTGTGAAATTTGGTACTCTTGAGGTGTTTCTTCAGGTTTGGAAACAGATGATAGTCGGAGGGAGCTAGATCTGGTAAATAAGGGTGGTCAACCAGCTGGAAGCCTAGCTCCTCCAATTTTGCCATGCTCACTTATGAAGTGTGTGGAGGCGCTGTCTTGCAGGAATAAGATTCCTTTGCACAGCTCTCCGCGCCTTTTGGCCTTCAGCGCTGCCTTCAATTGGCCCAAAAGTTTAATGTAACACCTTGCATTGATGGTGGAACCATTTTGAAGGTGGTCCACTAGCAGCACGTCCTCCTTATCCCAGAACACAGACGCCATCACCTTAGTGGCTGAATTTCTTTGGGCGAGGAGAACTACTGTGCCTCCACTCTTTTGAGTGCTCCTTGGTTTCAGGGTCAAGTGGACTGGGAAGTTTTCACTCTGCATGCTTTTCTGATCTGTTGTCAAACATTTGAGGACCCACTTTGCAGATAGCTTCTTCATATTGAGATGTGCATGGATAATGACACAAACACGTTCACGAGAAATCCCCATGATGTTGGTCATTCCTTTTGCTGAAATTCGCCGATTATCTAGTATGAGGTTGTGCACAGCATCGACGATCTCCGGAACAACAACCTCTTGGTCGTCCAGGACGTTCCTCATCATTGGTGCTGAAGTGGCCTGTTTTATATTTGGCAACCCAGTTCTTAAATGTAGAATATGAAGGGCATTGTTCCCCCAATGTCTGCAACATATCACCATCAATATCCTTTGCAGACTTTCCTTGCAGAAACAAGAATTTTATCACTCCTCTGCTCTCATTTGCTGTGAATATCGCCTTAGACTCCGCCATTTTGTTTTCCTGCAGGCTTAGATCACTGTTGCCATAAGCTATAAACACAAAATTTCGAAAACATATATTAGACACATAAGGCTTTCATGTGATGTAACATTCATTACCATAGAAACAGAAAAAGAACACAAAGCCAAAGACCTATCAGCAGCCCCTCGTATAGCTATTTATATTTATGTTAGTGCATGGGAAAGATGTATTGAAATGTTACAATTCAGACAACCTCTTCAAATTAAGACATGAAAAATGTACAAGTAATCACATACAAAACTAGATCTTCTAAGGCTATATCAAAAGAAAACTGGAATTATTCCATCATGACAGCACAGATGGACGATGCCCCCACCTGAGCTCGTTGGGACAGGAAGAGGAGAGTTCTTAAGGCTACCTCCCACCACCATTCTCCAGTGACTTCAAATCATCACAATGGATACGTGGCCTAGTATTTTATTGCTGTTTAAAAAACCAACACAATGCTATGTTTACATGCACACTATACATTTATTTAAAAGGATGAGTAAGTATGTGCTGCCATGATGGACTCAGGGAAAAGGAGTTAATGGTAACAATAATTCCAGTTTTACCATAACGTCCATCATGACAGCACACATGGAGGCAATATCAGATCACCATGCTTTAGGGGGGAACCACTGTCTGGAGGACCTTCCGCCCAAAGGCTAGTTCCCTATTGAAATGGAGATTCAAGCAATAATGCTTTGAGAAAGTATGGACACTAGACCATGTCGTGGTCCTACAAATCTGCTCTGTCAAGGCTCCCCCACGTTCAGCCCATTAGGAAGCAAAAGCCCTAGTGGAATGCGTTCTTATCCCCTCCGGGGCCAACGGGCTTCTGGACTTATAGGCTTCCTGCACTGCTGTTCTAATCCATCTGGCTAGGATGTCCTTTGACGCTACCTTCACTTTGTTACATCACTGGAATTGAAGAAATAAATTATCGGACTTCCTAAACGCTCGCTCGTGAGACGTGTAAGTATGTCAGGACTGCACGACGGACATCAAGATTGTGTAGGTGCTGCTCTTTATCATCTTTAAAGTTTTGACAAAAGGAAGGCAAAACTATCTCTTGCTCCATATGAAAAGAAAATATCTTGGGGAAAAAAGGAACGATCTATCCTAAATACTATACGATCTTCCAACACTTTCAAGTAGGGCCCAGGACACGATAGATAGTGCCTGTAATTCGCCAATCCTTCTGGTGAATGTTATAGCTACTAAAAAGACTACTTTAATAGATAAATTCTTAAGAGAGACCTCCTGAATTGGCTCAAAGGGAGGTTCACATAGACTTTCTAGTACCACATTGGGGTCCCAAGTGGGACCTGATTTTCTCACAAAAAGCTTAAGTCTATCTGCACATTGAAGAAAGCTCTTCACTCATCTGTTCTCTATCAGACGGACATTCAAAAGGGAACGGAGAGCTGCTACCTTCACTCGCATGGTTCTAGGGCTAAGACCCTTGTCTAGACCCTCCTGAAGGAAATCTAGGATCCTCGTATGGTCAGGATTGTTCTTATCTGGACTACCAGGTCTATACCAATGGCAAAATTTCTTTCATATTCTAAAATAAATACCGGAGGTAATGCTCTTACAACTCTTCAAGAGTGTGTTTATTACCTTATGTGATAGCCCTGGACTCTTAATCTTTGTCTCTCAGTAGCCATGATGTTAATTTCAGAAACCATGTCCTCTTTGGCCAAGCTGGTGCAATGAAGATCACTGTAGCTCGGCATTTTTGGGTGCTGTGATGATGGACGTTATGGTAAAAATAGATTATGACAGAGAAAAAAAATAAAAAATGATTATGGTTTTTTGGGGGGGTTAAGGAGGTTATCCCACAAATTATATTCTTTAGTTTAATGAAGCCTATAATGAAACATATTTTTTTATTTACACTTAAGAAACGTTTTCATCCCCAGATATTCCAGGACTAATGTTAGATGGTGCCACCTGCTGTCTATATCCCCAGACATTTCACAACTAGGACTAGGACTGGGTGATCTGTGTGGAACAACCATTTTGACTGTTGTAGCTTGAGTTGATAAGCACCTTACTAAACCTCCCACTTCCATCTCCTTGACTTTTCATGAGCTGCGACAGTTATCTGAAAGGTGCTACCCCAGACAACAACCTCAGTTTTAAGTGTACCCTAAAAATGCAACTCTTCAGGAGGCCTGTTATATCCTCAAGGCAACCATCAGCACCCCACAACAGCATCAAGGGGGTGATGGTGAATCCGGCTGACAAATTACATGCCGCGGTTAAGATTGACAGTGTAATTAAGCTATTAAACAGCTATGATCAGAGCTAGATGCGATCATTGTTTTTACAGTGGGTTTCAGCGGTTTCAAACAGCTTGCACCAGTTAGTCACCTATTTTCAGCCCACAAGTTTAGCTTATACGGCCAGAAGTACAAGACATCCCTTTTAATGCACTTGCTCTGTAATTCCAGGCAGGCGTCCACTGTGAGGTTCTGCATAATATAAATATAGTAATATAGTGGCAAGGGGGTTTCTTGCCTGCGATTCGCAGGCCTCTCCATTTGGGAAGTATCACATCACAAGTAAAGACAGATGCTCCAGAATTTATTTCAACCCTCTGCAGGCCATTCTGATACTACACTCCTACATATCCCCTTTTCCCCCGAATGAAGGCTGTAGTCCTCAAACAGCTTTCACCTCTCCGGGGTTAAAACTCCAGACTCGGGGATCTCTCTGTACGGGGCTAACACTGCACCTTTCTTTAGGGTCTGTAACTGTCCTAGCTGCCACTTCATCTCTCTAAGGCTCAATTTCTTCCTGGACTACAACTGTCTCTCATTAACTGGCCTCTTTCCAGGTCCTTGTGTAGAGGCTGTCTCTGGCTCACTTTTGCTACTTCCTGCAATTTCTTTTACATGGCTTCCTTCACCAACAACTTCTGAGGCCTTTTCCCCAGTGTCTGCTTCTTCAGTGGCTTTCTCGGCCCTAGCCTCACCTCCTGCCTTCTCTTTAGTCTCTTGCACTTTAGAAGATTTCTCAGCCTCCATCTGTTGTTTAGTGCCTTTACCTTCATTCACAGAGGTGGTTTCCTCCCTCAAGACTTTGCCAGTCTTCACAACCTGTTCACCTGTAGCACTCAGGTCACTTTCAAATAATTTGGCATACTTCACTGCTTGTGTCTCATTTTCACAATTCTTCAATGGGAACTTTTGTTTTACTTGCTGTCTGAACTAGGTCCCAGTCCTCTCTAGTCTTTGAACCTTACTTCCAGCAACACAACTATTTGATTCACAGAGTTTCACTTTTGCGCTTAACTTCTTAGTGAACTTTTGAAACACAGTGAACTTTTCCTCTGACACCATTTTCAGCGTGTGTGACATGGTTAGCACTTTGACCTCTTTCTTAATGTTCTCCAATAAGGTCCTTGTTGTACAGATTGTTGGAACATGCTTTTGAGTTTTTCTCATACCAAAGCTTTCTTTTCAGCATCCATCTTGGTGTTAATCCAGTCTTGCATTTCAGTGCACACCCGCTTGTTAACCCGTTCTTTTGCATCTTTAGCAGACATTATTTTCTCCTCAGTAAGCCACTGTTCACACATCTTCTATTTCTTCTTCTAGCTGGACACCATCTGACATTGGTAACCACGCTCCACACAAATATCTTCTACTTCCTGCTGAAGACTCACTGTAAACTTACCTTATGGGTCAAGCTCAGTAAATTCACCATCCAAAGGCCGCTTGGCCATTTCCAAGGTTTTTTTCTCTTTTTCAGTTTGCCCCAACCGTTAGGACAGTTCCCCCATAACTAGAGCATGATTTTGTTTAAACTCCTGGATTTGAGCTTCATATTCTTCATCTTCCTCCTCTAATCTCATCTGTAGCTGGGACACCAGCCTCTCATGCAGGGCTTCCAGATTCACAGAGGATCTCACTGGTCCAAACAGGACCTCAGGCTTTCACCCCTTCCAGTTCTACTGAGCTGTAACTCTCCTTTGAGAGTTGTAGGAAGTGACACTTTTAACTTTATCTTCTGCCACACCCACAGATGTTAACCGTTTCTGCAGTACAGGAATGCCTAACACCCTATGCAGGCCATTCTGATACTGCACTCCCACAATATATTATATATATTCGTAAATATATATGGGAAAATGGGTCGAATTGGTTTTCCAGGACTTAATATTGATAAGGTTTCCTTAGCACAGCAATATCAGACCGATGGGAGCCCAACTTCCAAGACCCCTATGATTTGATTGTCCTTGGCCTGTGACGTCCTGCTCATAGATCACATAACCCGTGCATCTTTGTCCCATTGAAGTGAACAGGATTGAGATGCAATACAAGGCACAACCACTATGCAATGTACAGCACTGTGCTTTTAAACAAGATAAAGGTGAAGAAAGAAATTGTATTGATCTGAAAGGTGTCCAAGTAATCCGGTCTCACAGTGCAAGATTAAAAAAGTTAACGTTTAATTAGACTAAGCGTTACCAGGTGAGAAGGTCTCAGGCCTAAATACTATTTTGTCTTATCTACCACTTCTTGACACAGCTAAACAGGATTTTCTGGGCATACTGCTAGCAGTACAACTCAGCAAAATGTACTAATAGCATATCCTATTTAGCTGGAACCATCAATGTAATGTAACATTGGAATGTGAAAACTCAAGTTACTGTTCAATCTAAGATAACATCTCCAAGCAACAATGTATGTTTATGTGAAAACAAGTTTATCAGGCATAAGGGTGCATTGCCATGAACGTATATCGGCTCGGTATTCACGCCGATCCGATATACGTTGTCCTCGTGTGCAGGGGGGGGGGAGGATGGAAGAGCGAGGAGCAGGAACTGAGCTCCCGCCCCCCTCTCTGCCTCCTCTCCGCCCCCTGCACTATTTGCAATGGGGAGAGCTGGGGCGGGGCTAATTCACGGAACTTAGCCCCGCCCCTGCCCCTCCCCATTGCAAATAGTGCAGAGGGGTGGAGAGGAGGCAGAGAGGGGGCGGGAGCTCAGTTCCTGCTCCTGGCTCTTCCATCCTCCCCCCTGCACACGAGGACAACGTATATCGGCTCGGCGTGAAAACCGAGCCGATATACATTAGTCTGAATGCAACCTAAAGCCCACCCTGCATCATGTTACTATATAAGTTGTGACATATGTAAAAAAGGTAGATTGCTTTGCACATAGACCTGTCTGTGTCCATTGGTTTCTCACGGCGGCTGCCATAACCACCTCTGATTTGGAGCCTCACAGCATATTGACGGAACTATTTCACTAACAAAAGGTAAATGTAAGTAGGTAATAGATAAGAAATATGAGCAAGGAGACTCTCACAAAAAGAGAGAACGAGAATCTAAGGAAGCACTGTAATGGTGTTATAGTGGAAAGCCAGAAAACTTCCTTATGAGGAGTCTCAATGTCGATATGAGGAACTTTCAAGAAATCTGCAATTCAGTAACAATAAACTTCACTGCTTAGTGTCCTAGCCTGTTTTCTACTTAATGACCAGGCCAAATTTTGGAAATCTGACTTGTCACTTAAACACAGAATTACTCCATTAAGGTTTTGCATATCCATATTGTACTTTATTTAGGTGGTAAAAATAGACCAAGAAATATACAAAAATGATATTAAACCCACTAAAATTATGTAGTATGGTGGACACTTATTGCAAGTCTTTTCAGGTACCAGAAGATGCTCTTAAAAATTCAAAGCACAAATGAGATAATCTTGATGGTCAGTAACAGAAGTTCACGTGAGGTGGCCGAGGTTTTCAATCAAGATAACCAAAGAAGACAGCCAAATTCAAAATATTAATATGGCTTCTTTCCAGCATAAGGTTTCTATGGTCAAAACATTTTGCTTTCCGTAGAAAACATTTCCCATATTCCAGACACAAAAATGGTGCTCCCCTGTGTGAATTATCCAATGTCTAACAAGATTTGATATATAGCTAAAATATTTCCCGCATTCTGAACATGAATACAGATTCTCCAATCTGTGAGTTCTCTGATGTTTAACAAAGTCTAATTTATCTGCTAAATATTATTAACAGTCTTAAGAAGAAACTATCTTTTCCTCTGTGTGAATTCTCTGATGTTTAACAAGATGTGGTTTCTGGGTAAAACACTTCCCACATTCTGAACAAGAAAATGGTCTCTCTCCTGTGTGAATTCTCCGATGTTTAACAAGATTTGATTTCTGCGTAAAAGAATTTCCACATTCTGAACAGGAAAATGGCCTCTCTCCTGTGTGAATTCTCTGATGTGAAACAAGATTTGATTTCTGGGTAAAGCAATTCCCACATTCTGAACAGTAAAATGGTTTCTCCCCTGTGTGAAATTTCTGATGTCTTACTAGATTTGGTTCATCAGTAAAACATTTTGCGCATTCTGTACAGGAAAATAGCTTTTTCCTTGCGTGAATTCTCTGATGTCCAACAAGATATGATTTCTGGGAAAAAGACTTCCCACATTCTGAACAGGAAAATGGCTTTTTCACTGTGTGAGTTCTCAGATGTTTAACAAGATATGCTTTCTGGGAAAAATACTTCCCACATTCTGAGCAGGAAAATGGCTTTTTCACTGTGTGAGTTCTCTGATGTTTAACTAGATGTGATTTATAGGTAAAACATTTTCCACATTCTGAACAGGAAAATGGCTTCTCCCCTGTGTGAATTCTTTGATGTTCAACAAGATAAGATTTCTGGGCATAACACTTCCCGCATTCTGAACAAAAAAATGGCCTCTCTCCTGTGTGAACTCTTAGATGGTTAACAATCTCTGATTTATATCTAAAACACTTTCCACATTCTGAACATGAAAATGGTTTCTCTTCTGTGTGAATTCTCTGGTGTAAAACAAGATTTGATTTTTGGGTAAAGCATTCGCTACATTCTGAACATGTATATAACTCCTTCCCTTTGTCAAGTGTTTCTTCTTCAAAATCTCTTCTGTAAATGTTTTGTTGCTTATTATTCTGTGATGAATCAGAAGATGGAACCTCTATAAAAGGATCAGATGACAGATGTTTGCAGGGAAGGGCTAAGGATACATCTCGGATAATGGTAGGGTCTTCATATGTATCTTGCATGATATTATGATCTTCCACTGTAAAACCTAAAGATATCAGATGTCCCTCTGATCTCCTGGTGTCGTCATCTGCTAGAATTAAACAGATTTTAATATTTTTAAGCAAAACAATTATATTAATATTTTATTACATTTCTATATGAAATGTCCGTACAAATTGTGAACAAGACAGGTAACAAAAACCCGACACTCCAAAGTGTGTTGGTCGGTAAATGGTAGAGATCATATATGAGGTTTTACTTACCATATTGTCCGGCGTATGGGACAACTTTTTAACCCAGGAAAATCTTCTCAAAGGTCGAGAGTCATCTTATACGCTGGACTAACTACCTGTAGAAAAAAAAAAATCAATACTCACCTCCCGTGGCATTCTGTGATGATCTGCGGTGGTGCTGCAGGCTGACACTCCCTCCTCCACGCCGACAGAGCATTGCTTTCTAGATGCGGGGCTTGAATGCTCCGCCTTTAGAAAGCTAATGCTCTGATTGGCTAACTCAGCGTGGCATCAACCAATGAAAGCCAGCTCTGGGTTAAACAATCACAGCCATTCAATGACATCATTGAATGGCTGTGATGGGTAATGCAGCGCCAGACTCAGGTAGTTAGTCCGGCGAAGAAGATGACAGGTAGTTAGTTTCCCCATTGAAATTCATTGGAATGCATTAATGGCGTTTCAATGTGTTTCAATAGGGAAAAGTGCTTTGACATACAAGTTTTTTGCCTTACGAGCTCCGTCTAGGAACGGATTAAACTCGTATGTCAAGGCACCACTGTATATCCCAAACTCTAAATTTTAACTGGAAAAGTTGGGGGTCGTCTTATATGCCGGAATGAGGGGTTCACGGATATCAGCGAACCTCCTCAAGAATCCAGGTTAGTCTCTAAATTATCACCCGTTCCTCTAGGTTTCTTTTGGAGAGTCGGTATCTTCCAGTGTTTATTCCATTAGCGTAGGACAATAGATACAATACAGGAGATGCAACGCGAGTCGGAGGGCTTACTGACTAATCTGCCTCTATTCTCAACCATGTGACACAGAGGCATGTTAACAGTAAGAGGTACTTCTTATAACTGGACGACCGGAAGTGCGTATGTGCATGCATTCAACAAAAGGAAGACACTTTGTTTCGATGCCCGCTGGCCTGGAAGCAGAGGGAAATTTCTAGATGCAATTCTGTGGCAATGCTCTGCTCTCACATGTTATTCAGACAGATTTAGTATACTTATTATTGTACCAGCAGCACATTCCTAAAAAGGATTTTATATGTATTAATATTCTAGAAACCTCATTCTTTTATCTTTTACCAAAATACACACAAAACCCTTAGGAACCCCCCAGGACACCCCATCACAGCTGGGATCTGATCTATTACCAGTAATCTTTCGTAATATGTAGACCGCCAATAACAAATGTTTTATTACATACCTTCTGGGTTACCTGAGAGATACAGGACACAAAGCTTGATAAAAGATATCCTATGGAAAGATACCTACCTCTGGGCCTCCCTAGATGTGAAATTTGTAGACACTGACATTCCCCATGAAAAGGGGATTTTGGTCATTCAGTATTTCTTAAAGGGCTCTGTCACTATAAAAATAGAAAATATTTACCTATTCCTACCCAGGCAGCCTTCATACCGCATCTTCTCCTGGCTCCTGTAGCCCACTCTTCCCTCCATCCTTTCCCCTAGGTAACCTCACCTCAAGCCAGCTGATTTTTCTTCTTCCGGTGATGAAGCGTACATTGCCGGCATTCTTCTTCCTACAAAACAATGTACAATCTGTCACTAGTGATGTAGCGTTCATAGCCTAGCAGGGAGTGTCTAAAACTGCGCATGCGTGCTGTCTCTCTGCAATAGTATACAAACACTTTTGGTGAGACAGCGCTCATGCACAGTTTTGGCAATAGAATATCATTCCTTGCTAGGCAGTGAACGTTACGTCACTAGTGCAGAGCGTACAATGCCCAGCAGGGAGAAGAATGCCGGCAATGGACGCTCCATAACAAGAAGAAGAGGATCCGACCGGTTTGCGGTGACGTAACCCGGGGACTGGAGAAGATCAGCGAGGAGAAGGTGCTGTAAGACGATTGCCTGGGGAGGAGTAGGTAAGTATTGATTTTACGAATCATTTACGACTCTTTCAGATGTTGCATACGAAATTGTAAATACTGCCAGAATATTTATACAAAATGAAAATAAAAATTATATTTAAAAAGTCTTTTAATCTGTGGATCAATCTACATTATTTATCTTCTTGAGTGTTCATGCGCCTGAAATATGTGGGCCGAACAATAAACACATTACAGACCTGAGTGAACAAACGCGCTTTGAATATTACCAATGGCTTTGTAAACCACACTGTTTCTTGCCATTCTTTACACTTATGTGCCTGACCCCACAGGAAAAAATATCTTATGGAGAGATTGTAAAATTGCGCACTAAGGGGATTGAACACCTTGTCACCCGAGGGGCTAAGTGAAGCACCTGAGCATATTTCTGTTTTATGCCAATTATAAATATCTCTTGTATCTTCTCCCCCCCCTGCTTGTTTTTCGTATTTTTAGGTCTTTTAACCTTATTTTTATCTTTTTTATTTTACAATTATTTTGCCTCTCAATTTTTGGCCTGTTGACAAATATGCCTTTTCTTACCAATTTTATCATAATTTACAGTTTCCTAAGAGTTAATGTGAACTGTATTCCCTATACATACCTCTTAATTAATCCTACTGTAGTCTATTCTAAAACACTCAACAAGTGGAAGATATGCTTTTAATTCCTCTTTATACATCTTTACTTACTGTACTACTAGGTACATAGCGCTCAATGAGCACTGTGTACTAAGAAGTGAAAGTGAAAGTATTACTTCCCTTGCACAAACTGGCGATCATGTGACTGCCGGGAGCCTCCTGGCACAGCAGAGATGCATGGTCCTAGCAGCCCCTGATCAGCTCTGTCAGTGACTATTGTCACTACATGGGGTTGTTTTCCCCTGCAACTGGGGCTTCTATAAATGCAAAGTTTCAAGTAAAATAAAAAAAAAAAAAATAGACAATGTGAATGATCCACAGAGGTCTTATATGTCGTCACGGGGGTGATAGATGGTAAAAAAAAAATTTACAGAATAAAATAAGAAAAATTACCCCAGACCAAAGTCAACAAAAATCGTCACCGTATGCTGCCTGTAATTGAAAACTCTACATATTATATATCAAAATGTCCAAAACAAAATGAGCAACCAATTCCTATACTTTAAATTTACCAGTTTAAAATAAAAAAGCTTTTTACCCCCAATAAAACTAAAAAATAGAAAAAAAAGTAAGTGAGGAAAGATATAAAAATATAGCGCTACAAGTCACAAAGAAAACAAAATGCAGCACAATTATTTGGTAGCAGAAAAGAAAATAAATAAGACCGTAAAACCACCACATGGGTAAAATCCCTAAAAAGTGTCTGGTCCTTTAGGTACAAAACCGCCTGGTCCTAAAGGGGTTAATAGGAGAATATGATTTTATTATTTAAAAATGTTATAATTATTTACAATTTAGTTAGATTTTTTTAAATCAAAGTCCTTTTATTTTTTATATATTTTTACACCCTTATTGTAGCATTTTTTTTTTTTTTTTTCCAAATATTTTTTATTGGTTTAGTTCCGCAGTTACATGTATATAGCAATAATCAAACAATACAATCTATATTGACATAGCATCAACAGCGAGAAAGTTGCTAGGCATCATATGAGCTTGCAGTGCGGAATAAATTTTTTTTTTTAACCTAAAGAAAACAACGTTAAAACAGTTGTAACAAATAAATTATAACAGCTGTCGTTTTTCCAAAAAGCGCATCCACATCTTCCATCTAGAATCGAAGTTACCTCTATCGTTACTGTTATTTGCAAAAAATTTTTCGTAAACATAATGGTTTTTGATGGTGTCAATTAATTCAGCAGAGCTAGGAGGGTCGGTAGACTTCCACTTTCTTGTTATTATTAATTTAGCAGTGAGTAAACAGTGACATACCCATTTTCTATGTACGTGGGGAATAAGGTTACAGTTCAGTAAAAGCAGGCCCAAATTTGGGTCTTGGGGTAACCTAATGCCAGTTACCTCTAGGATCATCTGGAAGACCTCCTTCCAGTAAGTTTTAATCGGAGGGCATTCCCAAAAAATATGGAATATGGTCCCCTCCGCTCCACAGTTCCTCCAACATTGGCTGCTTAATCCAGGGATTCTTCTAGCTAGTTTAGATGGGGTGTAATACCATCTTGTGAGTAGTTTATAGTGTACCTGGATAACATTAGCGTTTAAAGTGGCTTTATTTGCCCACTCGAAGGACGTCAGCCATTGTGGTATAGTGAATTTTTCCTTTGTGTCTTTCTCCCAGTTAAGTAAGTGGACTTTTTTCATTTCGCCCATGTCTCCCGAGAGAGTGTTGTACCATTTCCTTGTGGGCATTTTCTGTGTGAGTTGGGGTTTCGAGAAAATTAAAGACAACTCGGCTGGAACCTTACATCTTCCCATCTGCTTTTTTTCTATGAAAGATTTTATCTGGAGGTACGTGAGGGTGTCGTTTGTTGAGAGGTTGTGTTTTTTCTTAAGTATTTGGAATGGAATTATTTTTTGGTCCTCCATAAGGTCCGAGACGAACCCGACGCCTCTAGCCGACCATCCCCTTATGGAAATCTCAGGTATAAAGTAGGTAAGTGTCTCTAGCGGGATTTTGGCAAGCGTTCCCAGTGGGGATTTCCTAAGTTTGTAGGTATATAAGTTCCAGGCCTGTAAAGAAGTCATCATAGGAGGTGAGTATGACTGTAGTTCCAGGGCCAGATTGAGGTTTGGGTTGTTGACACTTAAGATTGTGGCTTGTAAAAGAGTTGCCAAAGATCTATTACGGTTAATGTTTCTTTCCATAATAGTCCACGGCAGCTTCTGCGAATCCTCGAGCCATAGGGTCGAGTGTTTTATGCTGATTGCCTGGTAATAGGACCATAGGTTTGGTACTCCCAAGCCTCCCTGCTTTCGGTTGAGATATAAGATATTGGCTGCTACTCTCGGTCGTTTTCCATCCCAGATAAAATTTAATAGCTGTTTTTGAAAAGTATCTATGGTATTATATGGGATTGGGTATGTTAGGGTTCGAAAGAGATATAATATTTTTGGTAGTATGAGCATTTTATACCATGTGATTTTACCGAACCAAGATGGGTCTTTCTTTTTTAGCAAGTCTAATTCTGCGTGGACGGATGAGTGGAGAGGGTCGAAATTCAGGGGAATGCAATCTTTTAGTGGGTGGCATATTTTAATGCCTAAGTAGGGAATCGAAGGGGGCCACTGGTAGGAAAATTCTTTTTGTATGTCTGATTTTAAATCCGGGTTAACATTTATTCCTAGAATCTGAGATTTGCTCATATTAGGGCTATAGAGTGAGGCGTTTCCAAACTCCTCAATAATTTTTGATACTTCTCTTAGGGATCTCAAGGGGTTTGACAGAGTTAAAAGGACATCATCCGCGAAGAGGCCTATTTTATGAGATCTGTTACCTAGGGGGATCCCTGTAATCTCAGGGGAAGTTCTAATTAATTCGGCCATGGGTTCCATTGTTAATATAAATAGTACGGGGGACAGGGGGCAACCTTGTCTGGTCCCGTTAGTGATGTTGAAGGGGGTCGATAAAGCACCATCCACCAAAACTCTGGCAGAGGGGGCAGAGTACAGTGCCCTGACCGCACCCAGGAACTCCCGGTCAACTCCAAATTTCCTGAGAGCGCCAAATGCGTACTCCCAGTGGAGCCTGTCGAACGCCTTCTCCGCATCCAGGGCAAGGAGGAGAGAAGGCGCCCGACAGGCCTCCATTTTTGCAACCAGATTCAGCGCCCTTCTTGTGCCGTCCGCGGCCTGTCTGCCCCCCACAAAACCCACCTGATCACTATGTATAATGTCAGGCAGGATACGTGAAAGTCTCGTGGCTAAGATTTTGGCGTAAATTTTTATGTCAGTATTCAGCAACGAAATTGGCCTATAATTTGCTGTAGAGTCTGTTGATTTTCCTGGCTTAGGGATAGCAACGATGGTTGCTTGTAGCATCTCTTTCGGGAATTCTTCTTTGGAGATGGCTTCGTTGAATGTCGTTGCTAGGTGTGGGGATAGTGTGGGCATAAATAATTTATAATATTCGTTAGAGAAGCCATCGGGGCCAGGCGATTTGAAGTTTTTTAGAGTTTTTATGACTTTGTGTATTTCCTCTATGGAGATAGGTACATTTAATTTAGGGTTGTCTATTTTGGGGAGGTCTATTTTGGCCAAGAATTTGTTTATTATTTCTGTATTTGGCTGGGCTATAGATGTATCATCTTTTAAATTATAAAGTCTTGCATAGAATTTAGCGAACTCCTCTGCGATATCCTGTGGGTGGGATAATTTTGTTATGCGATCTTCAGCTTTTGTTACGTATGGGATCTTGGACTTGATCAGTCTCTTTTTTGCTAGGTTGGCCATCAATTTAGAGGGTTTGTCAAATGAAGAGTAATAGTTTGCCCGCATGAAATCTGTGGATTTGTTGTGTTCTTCAAGTAGGACGGATTGTAGTTTCCCTCTCAGGGACATTAAATTCCTCCGACCGACCTCAGTTGGTTGGTCTTGTAGTGCTTTTTCTTGGGTTCGTATTTGGGCCAGGAGGTTGTTTATCTGTGACTGTTTGTATTTTTTGTGTTGGGCGCTCATTTTTATTAAGATTCCCCTTATGAAGGCCTTGTGTGCGTTCCAGATTGAAAAGACGCTGGCCTCCGATTTAGTATTTATTTCGAAGTATTCTTTTAAGTGATTGTTAATTGTAGACATGTTGTGCGGGAGTTTTAAAAGTGCCACGTTATTTCTCCATATTTTAGCATTACCCTGACTTTCCCCCAAATTGACTGCCAGCATTATTGGGGCATGATCCGACCATGTGGTCAGTCCTATTTCAGAAGAGGTAGTTTTAGAGAGGGCCCATCTATCAACTAAGAACATGTCTATTCGGGAGAACGAGTTGTGTCTGGGTGAGAAAAAGGTGAATTCTCTCGAGGAGGAGTTTAGACATCTAAAGGTATCATATATCGATTGTTTATGTAACCATGGGAGTAATGTAGGGGCCGTTCTTTGTTTGTATGTAGTGTCCATAGTTTTGTCCGAGATTAAGTTGAAATCTCCGGACATGATCAGATCTCCCTCCTGAACTCTTCTGATTTTCCTAATTAATTTATTCAGAAACGAGATCTGGCCGTTATTGGGGGCATATACGTTTACGAGGGTAATAGCCTTTTCGTTTAGAGTGCCCACTAAGATAAGGAATCTACCTTTTATGTCTACAATTTGTTTGGATGCTACAAAATTTATGTTTGCTCTGAAAGCAATCAGCACTCCTGCGTGTTTCTTCGGGGCGCTGGCCATGAAAATCTGGGGGTAATGTTTGTTCGAGAAACTCACTTTCGAGTTGAGGAGAAAATGTGTTTCTTGGACACATAATATGTCAGCTTTGGTGCGGTTGGCGTCTCTCCACATAAGTGACCTCTTAAATGGAGAGTTCAACCCCCTAGCGTTCTGTGAGAGGATTTTAACTGACATGGAAGATGTAAGATAGGTGTGAAGTTGTGGAAGATTGAACACTTACTGCGCCTAGGTGAGTTGTGGAAGTTGACAGAGAAAGAACATCAACGTAGAGAACAAGGTTGACAGTAGAAATAATAAAACCGTCATCTATGCGTAGTATCGTCGGCATCTTGCGGTAACTCTGGACGATAAACAAGAAAAATAAACAGTTTAACACAACAAATGTTAAGGCAGGACTTAATACCTGCATATCTCGGAAGGCGATAACAATAGTCCACCTGAGATCGGCCACCTATCAGTTAGGTGTTATCATCATATGTGTCCCATATACTTAGAGTTGGTGTTTTCCTTGCATCCACCAGCAAGATTAGGTATGTACCACCCCGCGTGGAGTTAGATCAGGTCCAGTCATTGGTATTCCTCCTTGGTTTCTGCGGGGGAGACGGGTTCTGGTTGTCAGTTGTTGATAGACCCCACTTTGTTAAGAGCTTTTTGCCGACATCGAGAGAGGATATTACATGTAGGATGCCGTCTCTGTGGATCAGGAGCTTAGTTGGGAAGCCCCACTTATAGAGAATTTTGGCTGCTCTTAAGGAAAGCGTAACCGGTAGCAAGGCTCTTCTTGCCTGCATGGTTGCAGGGGATAGGTCTGCAAATATATGAATATCTGAGTAGGGCGAAGGTAGCGGGTTCGTTTTGCGCGTAACTTGCATCAGTGCCTCCTTCACGTGAAAGAAATGAATTTTCGCAATGATGTCTCTTGGTATTTTTTCTGGAATATGGTTGGGTTTAGGGAGTCGGTGAATCCTGTCTATTATAAGTTCTCGTTGGGGGGTAGTCGGGAGTAAAACAGAAATGAATTTCGTCAGGAAGTCTCTTAATTCGCTTTGGGTAACACTTTCCGGGACTCCTCTCATTTTTATATTATTACGCCGACTCCTGTCCTCCAGGTCGGCCATTTTGTTTTTCATAGTCGCAACTTCCTCTTTCAATGAATAGTGTGCATCTATCAGGGAGTTGTGTGACGCAGTCAGCTCTTTCATTTTATTTTCCACGTGGTCGGTGCAATCACCCAGCTCTTGTAGTGAAGAGTTAAATGACGCAGACATAGCGGATATGTCATTATGTAATGACCCCCTTAAAGCCAGTACCATATTCTTTATGAATTCTTCTGAAGCGGGTTGCTTAGAAGTGGGGACGCTAAGTATAGGGTCTTCATCTGCTTCAGCAGGCTGGGGTGATTTTTTTTTTGTCTGTTTAGTGGTTGGGGACTCAGGTGACATCCTCTGTCTCTGTTTAGCTGGGCTAGCAGAGGGAGTCGTGGTGGTTGAGAGAGAGAGGCTGGCGGCCGGCGCCATTTTGTTAGGGGTATCGGGGCTGGGGCGCGCTGCTGCATCGTTAGGACTTACCCCCTCCCGGAGGGATGCTCGGTTGTGCAGGTCCCCGGTGCCGTCGGTGATGCTTGCGGCTCCCTCTGACAGGTGCAGGGGGTCGGAGCGCTCCGGAGTCCCATCGAGCGGAGCTGCAGGAGAGGGAGATCTGCGCCTCGTGCTGGCAGGGTCTCTGTCGGCGCTGCGCGCCGAGAAAAAGTCTTTCACCCGCTGCGGTTGTGGCTTCAGCGGCTTCCTCTTGGTCATGGCTCCGAGCATAGAGGTTTCTTCTTGCCGTGGACGCTGTTTTTTCTCCTCTGGGACACTTTATATGTCGCTTTTTAGGTGGATGCCGACGGAGCCTAAAGCTTTGCTGCCGTCCCGGCTGAAGTCAGGCCACGCCCCTCTTATTGTAGCATTTTTTAATATATTGGCACTACAGGTTTATGTTACTCATGTTTTATCTTTCTATTAATTTAACACACTTTTTATTGTATTTTTTTCTAATTGGTTCTCCTATTTTTTTCTCCACCAATGATTTATGAATCTGCAATTTGGACGCCTCTGGGACAAAAATAGCTTTTCCTCGATATAGTCTATAATATAATATCCCATAATGATTAAATATGTGGTGCTGGTTTAGTAATAAGTCCACTGAATCTATCTAAATAACAAGTTTCAACGGAACATGTGCACAGAATTCTGTCTAGAAATGACCCAGAATTGCGACGGGTGAAGCAAGTGCACGTATATTGTAGGACGGCCATTCTTTTTCGCCCATGTGTCCGCTGGGTGCGCAGGCTTTTGCTCAAGTGTGTCCCCAATTATTGTTCCACTCACTTCTAGTGACCCAGTTATAATAAGTACCTCCTACTGTTATCATGTCTCTGCGTCATATGCTTGAAAAAGGTGGCAGATTAGTCAGTTACCCCTCCGACTCGCGTTGCATCTCCTGTATTGTATCTATTGTCCTACGCTAATGGTATAAACCCTGGAAAATACTGACTCCCCAAAAGAAACCTGGAGGAACGGGTGATAATTTAGAGGCTAACCTGGATTCTTGAGGAGGTCCAATGAGGTTTGTGACCCAATCAGGGATATAGTGGTGGAGTGGAGAAGCGCTACACTATTATAAAGGTGAACTAGGACCAGCGGTGTGGTGGCCGGTCTGTGATGGACTGTCTACACCGGGTGAGTCATATTTCTTTGCGGTTCTATTGATTTTACATTCCGCTTCTCGGGGCGCTGTCCGAAACTAATTGGTGAATATTATACAAATCCTAGTCTACTGATAACATCATCATGGGCCAATTATCTTGGCCAATAACTTACTTTTTGTACTTCCACATTGTAGGCTGTGTTCTGCGCTGATTTCCTCCCATGCGGTGATGGTAATTTCCTACCTCCAGGGGGCACTCATACAGCTTGTAAGATTACAGAGTGCAGGAGCCGTATGAGCCGTGGATAAGAGCTGCTGACGCCCCCTGCTGTAAACTACCCTGTACTGCGCTGCAACTACAGTCTGCTGATCATGTGCTGCTGACCGGGGAATAAAGACGCCTTTACAAGCCCGGCACCGCCATTATCAGAGGGCACACATATGTTTGTAGCCATTCACTAACCCAGCTGACTGTTACTTGTACCAAGATGTGGGAAGTTCCTACTGAGCATGCCCAGTCCTTCTGATTCCAGCAGCAGAGGAGAGGGACATGATAATAGTACTTGCACATGTGCGGAGGCAGCACTGGGGACGGGGGTCCCGGTCTGATAGAGTGATTGGATGTTGCAGAGACCCTGACATAGTGCATGGGGTATCAGCTGGGGGCAGATGGAAGGAGCAGCTGAATGCAGAATGAGGATACCAAAACATTAAGGGGAAATAACATAACTGCTTGTATAGCTTATTGCT
The DNA here is from genome assembly GCF_035609145.1 of Eleutherodactylus coqui. Taxonomy (NCBI): domain Eukaryota; kingdom Metazoa; phylum Chordata; class Amphibia; order Anura; family Eleutherodactylidae; genus Eleutherodactylus; species Eleutherodactylus coqui. The sequence goes on along the minus strand of NC_089840.1, from coordinate 284,449,406 downwards.
GTATATTCCACGATTATTACAGAACTGCTGACTGATTTGTGCTCGTTGCAGCCTGCAGGCACACGGCGAAGGACCGTCCTGAACTCACTATCCACAGCATCAGGACAGGGATCTGCTCCTTTGTGCAAGGAGGAACAGGAGAAGCAGTGCCAGAACCCTACAGAATGACCCCCAGCAGACTACTGACCAAACTGTCAGAAACACTCCATGAGGGGCCACGAGGGCCCGACATCCTGTAGAGGAAGCTGAGCTCACATCCCAGCACCATGCAGCGTGAAGAGCATTCGCCAGAGACCCCAGAATTGGCAGGTCGGCCATTGGCACCCCTTTCTCTTCACAGATAAGAGCAGCTTCACAATGAGCACGTGACGGACATGAAAGCGTCTGCAGAGAATGGAGATAGGGATGAGCGAGCACCCAAATGCTCGGGTCCGCGTTATTCGAGTCGAGCTTTTCGTAAAATTCGAGAGGTCTACTCGAGTACCGAACCCCATTGACTACCATGGGAGACTCGAGCATTTTTGTATGTGGGCTGCCGGGTCCCGAGCTTTTTTTTTTGCCTCTGTCTCTCTCTCGCCAGCCAGCCAAAAAATTTACCGTTGACGTACGCGCTGCGTCGCGGCGGGGAGAGGCCAACGCAGGTGCGTCACAGCGGGGAGGAGCCAAAGACTGGGCGGGGTCAAACACAGCATAATGCTCGTTCGAGTAACGAGCACCATCGAATATGCTAATACTCGAACGAGCATCAAGCTCGGCAGATTACGTTTGCTCAACTCTAGATGGAGATCATCCAGATCTGATGTGTGATTGAAATGAATATATTGAAAATATGTTTAGATAAAAATATTATATAACATTTACACTTTATTATGTATTTTGGCTGAATAAGAGAATCTACAGCTGAAAACCCCGGACAACACAGACTCTTCTCTACATGTAGTCTCACCTGGGGGGTCATCTGTAGGAATCTCCTCCTTACACGGCTGATCCCCCCTCACATGTGTCTCTGTAGCATCAATGGGGATCAGATCTTCCTCCAGTTTCACCAGCTGTGAAATAAATATTGTAAAAGTCATCACACAGTTGGAGAAGTCGTGTGGAAGGTTTTATATGGCCAGAAAAGGTCATTAATTAGTATGAGGAGCCGGAATGACCTGACAGCAGTAGTGATCTGGGCCAAATAGCTGCAGGTCTCCTGTATAACTCCAACCTGTTGCTTCTTTATTCCAACCAGAAGTCTCCAGAACCAGAAAATAGTGATAAGATGCGGAGATCTAATGTCTGCGGTCGGCTGTAATCCTGCCATCTCCAGCTTTCTCATTACACAAGTATCAATCACATAATAAGACTGAACACAAGACCTTCCCAGCCGTCCTACAGACCAGAGGGAAGATTTCATGAGACCTTCTCTCCATCTACCTGATCATCCTGTGGAAGAAGAGGCCGGGGACATCTCTCCGCTGCTGTTCTCTTACTGGATCTACCTGCAGAAAACACAGACAGCCACTGAATTTATTCTCTACATACAAATAATAAAGGCCGTGTGGATTTAGTCCTGTCTATTACCTGGTGATAGGGGGGGCTGGTGGTCCTCCATCATGATGTCCTTGTAGAGAACCCTGTGTCCTTCTAAATACTCCCACTCCTCCATGGAGAAATAGACAGTGAAGTCCTGACACCTTATAGGAACCTGACAACACAATGATACCGTCATCACACAGACACGTTATACCGCCATAACGTTACTGTATAATGTCCCAGCATTCCCAGCAGCATCACCTTTCCAGTCAGCAGCTCAATCATCTTGTTGGTGAGTTCTAGGATCTTCTGCTCCTTGATCTCCTCAAGTATCAGGGGGCGAGGTGGAGGCCCTGTGATTGGGCTCAGGGGTCTTCCCCATCCATCAGACACCGGGGCCTGACAGCCATCACTAGAAGTCTTCTTCACTACCGTGTAATCCTGTTTATGGGGAGATACATCCATAAATACCACTGCTGACATTTCTAGAGTCTTTCCCATCTCTGGTCCAGTAGTTATGTCAGCTCTCTTCAAATTTCTTTCAAACAGAGCAATTATTTTCTATAAGAAATGCACTTATCCACTATTTATGCTACGGATTTTGAATCCCTGAAAAACAAAGGATAAAATCTGCAGCAGTTTGGTAAGTCCATGGCAAAATACGAGCCATTTAGATGCGGATTTTGCCACTATGTATTTACTGCGTAATAGCTGCAGGCTACCATTGTGGAACGCCCGTAGTAATCACGCTACATGTGAAGGCGGCCGAAGGACTGAATCGGCAGTAAATCCTCTGCCGTAGATGTGACCAGAGGCTGACAGAGATAAGAATGATGGAATGTGACGTCATCCCCAGAATCTCTCACCTCTCCTGTAAGCTGGAAGAGTATCTCTAGGGTGAGGGTGAATATACTCTCCGCCATCTTGTCCCGGTTCCTCTCCATCCTTGTCGGGTCAATCAGGATAATTATCTGATATAGAAGATATCAGCCGAGGATCCTGAATGGGAAGAAGAGGAGACAATGTAACATCATACAAACCCCCTGTAATAATACAATTACTGGACATTCCCCCCTCTTACCTTATGCACCCCCGCTGAGCCCCAACACAAACCCCTCCACACCCCACTGCTGACCCGCAGTTCATTAGCACCATTATCAGCCATCTTCCTGACGGACAGGACTGCCGCCCAGCACCGCGCTGTTCACAGCATTACCTGACTTGTCCCACAAATTCCAGACACGCTGAGCGCAAAGCTGGAGAGGGGGCGGAGTCAGGTGATGCTGGGAACAGAGCGGCACTGGGTGATATGTAGTGACCTGGACTTGCACTCTTGGATAGAAGTGCTTTACTTGCAAGTTAAGAGCAACTATACTAACTACCAGTTCATTTAACAAAGGGTAGCTATGCTGGACTTCATTTAATAAGAAGGAGTCAAAAACTAAAGAGTTAAGGTTGTTTAGGCAGTGTACGGTCATAAATCAGTTAGTTAGCTGCTGAGCTGTGACAAGCCTCGGAGTGAGGAAAAGGGCGGGGGTTCTGGCTAATTTCGAGTGACCCAATTTTTTATGATTAACAGTGTTAGAAGATGGAACTGAAGGGGCAGTTAGCAGTATGGAGTGAGACAGTGAAAGGGTCAGTTGGAGGACAGAGAGAAGCCAAGATGGCATGAAGGAAGTTGACAGCCATGTGAAGACCTAGTTTCTCCTTCAATGTCCTGATGCTATTAGAGACACATTATTAGAGATGAGCGAGCATACTCGATAAGGCAAACTACTCGAGCGAGTAGTGCCTTATTAGAGTACCTGCCCGCTCGTCTCAAAAGATTCGGCTGCTGGCGCGGGTGACAGGTGAGTTGTGGTGGGGAGCAGGGGGAAGCGGGGGGGAGAGAGGGAGAGAGAGATCCCCCCTCCGTTCCTCCTCGCTCTCCCCCGCCCCCTGCTGGCACCCAAATCTTTAGAGTTGAGCGGGCAGGTACTCGAATAAGGCACTACTCGCTCAAGTAGTTTGCCTTATCGAGTATGCTCGCTCATCTCTACACATTATGTAAACTTTCAAGAAATCCTGTGAACAGCTTTTCATATATTACCCTGATACTGAGAAAAACTGGTTATTTTCCCAAACCTGAAGTCCGTTCAAGCCAACTCTGCTTTCTACTGGATAACAGTTTCAGACAAGCAGTAGAAAACCTTGAGTACAGTGTTTCAGGAATGGCAAAACGGTTAGTGGAGTTGAAAAGGGGGTATTTCCTCGTCAGATCTCTCTGTATAGCTCTTTCTTAGCTCAGATTCTGCCTTCTCAAAGTTTGTTTATCCATGGATAAAGTGTTACACAGTATACATGCAAGTTGTACATGCAATTTCTGGTGCTTAAGATTAATGCAAACAACCACAGGCCCAAAAGTAAATGGTGTGCCTGTCATTTAGCTACATACGTGTGTTAGTCTTATTTCACTACCAAGCACTTTTAATCCAGGCACTGGCATCACGATCACCTAGTTCCATTAGTTATCCAGATCCTGTTGTGTACCCTCTTCGGTGTGCAAGATTACAAAGAGCATGCTGCACTCATCGCCACCGTGACATGGCTCCTCAGCTACAGCTTACAAACTGCTCAGAGAGTGTAGACCTCGTCCCACTGGTCGCCCATTGCAGATACATAGGGGGCACTACAACTAAGTGGGGCAACAAAGGAAGCATTATGGCTTAGTGGAGTCACAAAGTGACTCCTTAAGTAAAGGGAGAGAGACATTACTGACTTTTCAGACCACAGAAGATGCAATAGTACTATGGGGGAGTTACTGAAAGGGTTAATTGTGGGAGCACCAGGATGGACAAAGTGTGCATAGACCATTCATAGCTGGAGAAGTCGCCGTGGCATTCTGGTTTGGAGAAAGAGGATAAATAGATGACCCCAATCAGAGGACACATCACCTGTGATCACTGAAGGTAACTGCACTGTAATCACTAACACTGGAGGTAACTGCACTATAATAAGTAATACTGGAGGCAACTGCTCCATAATCACTAATACTGGAGGTAACTGCACTGTAATCACTATCTCTGTGTACAGTTGGTATGTTTTAGAGCTGTACTATCACTCTGAGGGGGTCAGTAAATACCGGCGTATGAGATCAGTGATGTTAAGGGTTAATCTTGTTTCTGAGTAACATAAGAAGAGGGACTTAGAAGTTCCTTATTTTAGTCCGGGCCTTGCACCAGATAAGGAACTAAGTAGTGATAAGTTTCCTTACTGACAGTTTGTGGCCGGATGCACTGGAACATAGCAGATGTGCTTTTTCAAGATAAGTGGTTTTTGCAAGAATGGAATGTGCTAATATTCTGTTTCTCAAACTAGTCACCTGATTAAGTAATTCTTTAAAGTTGCACCCTGTGGGCGACGGCCTATATAAGCTGTGTGTTTTTCTTAATAAAGCAGAACTCATTTGATTCACTAGGCTGTGTGTATAGTGGCTTCTTATGATTCTCCTCGAGTACGTACTATAGCTTTCCTTTGAATTTGGACTCAGGCAACATCAGCACTGGTCTCCGTTGAAGACCCTACACAGTGGGTTCTATTCACAGCCGCATTACAGGAATGTTACATGTGACGGGAGGAGATCCATTCACTTATTAACCCCCGAACAGCTGCATTACAGGAATGTTGCATGTGAGGGGAGGAGATCCATTCACTTATTAACCCCCAAACAGCCGCATTACAGGAATGTTACATGTGAGGGGAGGAGATCCATTCACTTATTAACCCCCGAACAGCCGCATTACAGGAATGTTGCATGTGAGGGGAGGAGATCCATTCACTTATTAACCCCCAAACAGCCGCATTACAGGAATGTTACATGTGAGGGGAGGAGATCCATTCACTTATTAACCCCCGAACAGCCGCAGTACAGGAATGTTACATGTGAGGGGAGGAGATCCATTCACTTATTAACCCCCGAATAGCTGCATTACAGGAATGTTACATGTGAGGGGAGGAGATCCATTCACTTATTAACCCCCGAACAGACGCATTACAGGAATGTTACATGTGAGGGGAGGAGATCCATTCACTTATTAACCCCCGAACAGCCGCATTACAGCAATGTTACATGTGAGGGGAAGAGATCCATTCACTTATTAACCCCCGAACAGCCGCATTACAGGAATGTTACACGTGAGGGGAGGAGATCCATTCACTTATTAACCCCCGAACAGCCGCATTACAGGAATGTTACATGTGAGGGGAGGAGATCCATTCACTTATTAACCCCTGAACAGCCGCATTACAGGAATGTTACATGTGAGGGGAGGAGATCCATTCACTTATTAACCCCTGAACAGCCGCATTACAGGAATGTTACACGTGAGGAGAGGAGCCACATTCACTTATTAACCCCTGAACAGCCGCATTACAGGAATGTTACATGTGAGGGGAGGAGCTACATTCACTTATTAACCCCCGAACAGCCGCCTTACAGGAATGTTACATGTGAGGGGAGGAGATCCATTCACTTATTAACCCCCGAACAGCCGCATTACAGGAATGTTACATGTGAGGGGAGGAGATCCATTCACTTATTAACCCCCGAACAGCCGCATTACAGGAATGTTACATGTGAGGGGAGGAGATCCATTCACTTATTAACCCCCGAACAGCCGCATTACAGGAATGTTACATGTGAGGGGAGGAGATCCATTCACTTATTAACCCCCGAACAGCCGCATTACAGGAATGTTACATGTGAGGGGAGGAGATCCATTCACTTATTAACCCCCGAACAGCCGCATTACAATAGAAAAACATGTCAAGAAAATGTCAGTTTATTTGCTGCAGGTATTGAATTCATGTCTTATGGAAATAAAGTTGGCGCAGAACCCGGTGACTTCCATCCTTATTAACCCGTTAATGACCGGAGCATTCCAACAGAGAAAGCTGCAGAAAACTAAGTAAATCTGTCCCTGTCGTCCGTAGCAACCAATCACAGCGCAGCTTCTAATACTAACTGCTCCTCATGAGAGCTGCGCTGTGATTGGTTGCTATGGGCTTCCATAAATCTGCCCCCCAGTGCTGGTGACCCCACATACCTCCACCTGCAGCTGGACAGGAGCCGTGGGGTTGTTCTGTGCTTACAGGACCTGTGATGATGTCACCGTCATGTGATCAGTGTGTGGGAGGAGACAAGGGGTCACATGACCAGGTCTCTCCGCTCAGTGGATGCAGGACTCTGCTGTGTGAGGATGTATTCAGAGAGTGGATGGAGCAGAGCCGAGTGTGTGTGAGACGGAGGAGCGGAGCCGAGCGTGTGCGAGACGGAGGAGCGGAGCCGAGCGTGTGCGAGACGGAGGAGCGGAGCCGAGCGTGTGCGAGTCGGAGGAGAGGAGCCGAGCGTGTGCGAGTCGGAGGAGAGGAGCCGAGCGTGTGCGAGACGGAGGAGCGGAGCCGAGCGTGTGTGACACGGAGGAGCGGAGCCGAGCGTGTGTGACACGGAGGAGCGGAGACCGAGCGTGTGCGAGACGGAGGAGCGGAGCCGAGCGTGTGCGAGACGGAGGAGCGGAGCCGAGCGTGTGCGAGACGGAGGAGCGGAGCCGAGCGTGTGCGAGACGGGGGAGCGGAGCCGAGCGCGTGCGAGACGGGGGAGGGGAGCCGAGCGCGTGCGAGACGGGGGAGGGGAGCCGAGCGCGTGCGAGACGGGGGAGTGGGAGCCGAGCGCGTGCGAGACGGGGGAGGGGAGCCGAGCGCGTGCGAGACAGGGGGAGGGGAGCCGAGCGCGGTGCGAGACGGGGGAGGGGAGCCGAGCGCGTGCGAGACGGGGGAGCGGAGCCGAGCGCGTGCGAGACGGGGGAGCGGAGCCGAGCGCGTGCGAGACGGGGGAGCGGAGCCGAGCGCGTGCGAGACGGGGGAGCGGAGCCGAGCGCGTGCGAGACGGGGCGGAGCCGAGCGCGTGCGAGACGGGGGAGCGGAGCCGAGCGCGTGCGAGACGGGGGAGCGGAGCCGAGCGCGTGCGAGAGGGAGGAGCGGAGCCGAGCGCGTGCGAGAGGGAGGAGCGGAGCCGAGCGCGTGCGAGAGGGAGGAGCGGAGCCGAGCGCGTGCGAGAGGGAGGAGCGGAGCCGAGCGCGAGAGGGAGGAGCGGAGGCGAGCGCGTGCGAGAGGGAGGCGCGGAGGCGGGCGCGTGCGAGAGGGAGGCGCGGAGGCGAGCGCGTGCGAGAGGGAGGAGCGGAGGCGAGCGCGTGCGAGAGGGAGGAGCGGAGGCGAGCGCGTGCGAGAGGGAGGAGCGGAGGCGAGCGCGTGCGAGAGGGAGGAGCGGAGGCGAGCGCGTGCGAGAGGGAGGAGGGGAGCCGAGCGCGTGCGAGAGGGAGGAGGGGAGCCGAGCGCGTGCGAGAGGGAGGAGGGGAGCCGAGCGCGTGCGAGAGGGAGGAGGGGAGCCGAGCGCGTGCGAGAGGGAGGAGGGGAGCCGAGCGCGTGCGAGAGGGAGGAGGGGAGCCGAGCGCGTGCGAGACGGAGGAGGGGAGCCGAGCGCGTGCGAGACGGAGGAGCGGAGCCGAGCGCGTGCGAGACGGAGGAGCGGAGCCGAGCGCGTGCGAGACGGAGGAGCGGAGCCGAGCGCGTGCGAGACGGAGGAGCGGAGCCGAGCGCGTGCGAGACGGAGGAGGGGAGCCGAGCGCGTGCGAGACGGAGGAGGGGAGCCGAGCGCGTGCGAGACGGGGGAGGGGAGCCGAGCGCGTGCGAGACGGGGGAGGGGAGCCGAGCGCGTGCGAGACGGGGGAGGGGAGCCGAGCGCGTGCGAGACGGGGGAGGGGAGCCGAGCGCGTGCGAGACGGGGGAGCGGAGCCGAGCGCGTGCGAGACGGGGGAGCGGAGCCGAGCGCGTGCGAGACGGGGGAGCGGAGCCGAGCGCGTGCGAGACGGGGGAGCGGAGCCGAGCGCGTGCGAGAGGGAGGAGCGGAGCCGAGCGCGTGCGAGAGGGAGGAGCGGAGCCGAGCGCGTGCGAGAGGGAGGAGCGGAGGCGAGCGCGAGAGGGAGGAGCGGAGGCGAGCGCGAGAGGGAGGAGCGGAGGCGAGCGCGTGCGAGAGGGAGGCGCGGAGGCGAGCGCGTGCGAGAGGGAGGAGCGGAGGCGAGCGCGTGCGAGAGGGAGGAGCGGAGGCGAGCGCGTGCGAGAGGGAGGAGCGGAGGCGAGCGCGTGCGAGAGGGAGGAGCGGAGGCGAGCGCGTGCGAGAGGGAGGAGGGGAGCCGAGCGCGTGCGAGAGGGAGGAGGGGAGCCGAGCGCGTGCGAGAGGGAGGAGGGGAGCCGAGCGCGTGCGAGAGGGAGGAGGGGAGCCGAGCGCGTGCGAGAGGGAGGAGGGGAGCCGAGCGCGTGCGAGAGGGAGGAGGGGAGCCGAGCGCGTGCGAGACGGAGGGGCGGAGCCGAGCGCGTGCGAGACGGAGGGGCGGAGCCGAGCGCGTGCGAGACGGAGGGGCGGAGCCGAGCGCGTGCGAGACGGAGGGGCGGAGCCGAGCGCGTGTGAGACAGGAGATAAAGCCCTAATGGTCACTTCTCCCTTTTTACTATTGTGAATTGACTCCTCTATGATCCCATGGGGTTTGAGCCTCTATTTGGTAATGAGCGTTAGATTAGGGACTGAAGTACTCCATAGCCCATGCAGGATCGCTGATCTAATCAACCTAAGCTCTCCTGTTTGAGACTAGCTAACTTTAACCTATTAAGGCTTGGGTCTTTTATCTTGAGAACAGATATTAAGGACCTATGGGCTTTATTTGCTGTGAGCTAGCTCTTGAATACATCTAGAGCAGTGATGACTAACCTATAGCACACAGAGCCCTCCCTATGGCACACATGGCAGAGACAGCACACAGAGCCCTCCCTGCTGGCACTATCACTACTGTTCACACAAGGTAGAAGTGCTGCAGAATGTCCTCAGCGGAAATTTCCGTGGCAAATTTCTCAGCATTTCTGCATCCAAAAGCAGTCAAAATCTGCACCCCGTCTATTCTGAAACTGCCCTGTCCTTTTAAGAACGGAGGTAAAAATCATAAGTCGTGATTAGCCCCGCCCCCTGACATGTTGGCACTTTGGGATAAATAAGCAGGTTTTATTTTGCAGTTTGGGCACTCGGTATCTGAATGGTTCACCATCACTGATCTAGAGTAATAATAAACTTTATTTGTATAGCGCCAACATATTCCGCAGCGCTTAGAGTAAGGTTGGGACATCGACACAAAAACATTAATCACGTTAGACACTGAACGCACGACGTTCTCCTTTTCTGGACGCGACCTTCAGGCGTTCAGCGCAGCCCTCCATCTGCACGTGGAAATGCTTTCATTTAGAGATCATTGCCCACAGCCATCGCGTTAGACGCAAGCGTTCAGAGCCTGTATCTAACGCGATGAACAAACGCATGTGGATAAGGGGCCGAAGACCCCACTTATTCTGAAAGTCGTTTTGCCTGGAGCAAACCTTATTGGGGACAAAGAGTCGCCTCACACTTTCCAGAAGTTTCTAGAACTTGTTTGTAAGTTCATTAGTGCCGCGAGCAAAACTACATCCTGTACAACACAAAGGGAAGGGCGGAAAATCTGGTCACCGGACCACAAGACAACCTTAGTCTAGAGCATGCTTGACAGGTCTGATCCATTGTGGTTGAACCTTGCACATATGCTCCACTTGATATAGGCTAATTTTCTCTCAGCAAATACATTCTTAGGGTGACTACCCACTACAGTTTTTTTTTTACTGTGAAATTCGCAGCATTTTTTTTCTGCAGGAGTCTATGGGACTTGTAATGTTAAGATCATACAAAATTGTGATTTACCGCAAAATTGCAATTTTGCGCGATTGCGATTTTAACATTACAATTCCCATAGACCCCTGCAGAAAAAAAACGCTGTGAATTTTGCAGTGAAAAAAACTTTAGTGGATAGTCACACTTATGGAGACAAAAGCTAACAACTAAGGCAATCTCTAATGAATATACGCAGTGCTAACTGGGGAATCAGGAATCTAAGAGACTCCCTCATCGTCCCTGCTCCGTTACATTGCATTGAAAAGTACTACTGGCAGGTACTTGGGAAACCTCTCTAATTGCCGAGTGATACTAAGGCCTCCCTCACTCAGGGCGTTTGCAGAAATGCTGCGTTGAAAACGCTGCGTTTACTGCAGATTCCGCCCCGTTTCAGCAGCGCTGGCATACTTTATGCCAGCGTTTTGGCTGCAATTTCAGCTCGGCTGAAAACGCAGCCAAGAATGCTGAAAAGAAAAAAAAAAGTAATACTCACCTAGCCGCTGCAGTCCAGGTCGCTTCCTCTGCACTCACAAGTCTATTGCCGGAGGCCGGCAAGCTCTAATTGGCTGAGACAGTCAATGAAGGGCTGTGATTGGGCATCGAGCAAGCGCCTACAACCAATCACAGCACTCTATTGCCGGAGGCGGGGTTCTCAAACCTGGCCTACGGCAATAGACTTGTGAGTGCAGAGGAAGCCCGGATCAGCGGCAGAGACCAGCGGCCGTGACCCGGACTGCAGCGGCTAGGTGAGTATTGCTTTTTTTTTTTTTCTCTACCTAGCTGGGACTGATTTTCTGGGCAGGACTTCTATTGCAAACCCACACCCCGAAAATCGGCGAGCGGTTAACGCTGCCAAAAACGCGGCACCAAGTGTTGCCGCGTTTTCAGCAGTGCTAAAACCGCTGCCCATTCATTTCAATGGGCGACGCAGGGCTGAAACGCCCAAAAATAAAACATGCATCACTGTCAAAGCGCAGCGTTGGAAGGCACTGCATTTTCAGCCCTGTGTGAGCAGCCACATTGAAATGAATGGGAGTGTTGTACAGCGTTTAGCGCTGGGCTGAAAAGGCAGCGCTAAACGCTGTATAAAACGCCCCGTGTGAGGGAGGCCTAAGTACTCAGACGTTCACATTGGATGGGTTCAGTCAGGAATACTATCTGTATCTGACTATTGCTAACAAAGGGAGATATTATGATTGTCTGAATTGACTTATTCCTTAAAGGGGTTGTCCCGCGAAACAAAGTTGGGGTATACACTTCTGTATGGCCATATTAATGCACTTTGTAATATACATCGTGCATTAAATATGAGCCATACAGAAGTTATTCACTTACCTGTTCCGTTGCTGGCGTCCCCGTCTCCATGGAGCCGTCTAATTTTCAGCGTCTAATCGCCCGATTAGACGCGCTTGCGCAGTCCGGTCTTCTCCGTGTTGAATGGGGCTGCTCGTGCTGGAGAGCTGCTCCTCGTAGCTCCGCCCCGTCACGTGTGCCGATTCTGGAATCGGCAATGGACCGCACAGAAGACCTGCGGTCCACCGAGGGTGAAGATCCCGGCGGCCATCTTCGCAAGGTAAGTAAGAAGTCGCCGCAGCGCGGGGATTCGGGTAAGTACTATCCTTTTTGTTTTTTCAACACATGCATCGGGTTTGTCTCGCGCCGAACGGGGGGGCTATTGAAAAAAAAAAAAACGTTTCGGCACGGGACAACCCCTTTAAATCTGCTGATTTCAGATCCTTATCCTTTCCTACATCAAAATATCCATATAGGATATTGGATCTGAACAGTGTCTGGGGAATCCATATACAGGATTTTCCAATAGCTGTTTCTGTCTGAGTTTAGTTGGATGTTTAGCAATCTACGTCCTTACACATTCTACACAATTATGAGTGAGGTTAACATAATGTATGTGTGTGTCTTAAGCCCTATCTTCTTATCTATAAACACTCAGTGGGGCATTATTACAATATAAGTGGGCATTACTACAGTACTTTATAAGTTGGCATTATTGCAACATAATTTGGCTGCTGAACATGACTACACCTCCCTCAGACGTGCCCTGGAAGACGCGGCACCCTGTGACCGGAGCCGTACACGGCAGACCTCGACAACCTTGGTTCACACCCACAACATGCTTTATCCAGCAAATGCTCTAGATGTGCTGAACAACTGGCGCAAATCGCAACACCCCACAAACCCATTTCAAATTTATGCTCAAAATCTACAACCTCATTCTCCACTGTGCCAAAGAAGTTTATTTCAACTCTCTCATCTCATTATCCCACAACCCCAAATGGCTCTTTGACGCTTTTCTCTCCCACGTCAGCCCCAAAGAACAGGCCCCCATGATGGATCTCAGTGATGGAGAGCTAGCCGCCTACTTCAAAGAAAAAAATTAATATCGAAAACCTGAAAATAAATCTCAAAACACTACATGACTACTCCTGATCCTGGCCTCTTCAGCATTGCATCCATCACTAACTCACTATCTGTTCTCGAACCAATAAAAGACGAAGTAGTCTCCAGACTGCTTTCTGCTGCTCACCCCACCACCTGCACTAGCGGCCCTCTTTCCTCACACCTCCTCTGGTGCCCTTTCCCAACTATCATTACCCACCTCACCACAATCTTTAACCTCTCCCTAACCTCAGGTATTTTCCCTTCCTCATTCAAATACTTCATCATATCCCCTCTGCTAAAGAAACAGACCCGACCGACGCTGACAACTACCAAACCATTTCCAACCTCCCATTCATCTCCAAACTACTTGAATTCCTGGTCTATTCCCACCTCACTCGCTTTCTCTCTGATAACTCTCTTCTTGAGCCCCTCTAGTCCGACTTCCACTCCCTACATTCGACCGAAACGTCACACACAAGTATCTAACCACCTGATGATGTCAAAATTGAGGGACAACTACTCCCTACTAATCCTCTTCTGACCGCTTTGCTGCATTTGACACTGTCGACCATGACCTCCTCCTAGCTATGCTTCACTGCTCTCTCCTGGTTCTTCTCCTACCTTTGACTGCTCTTTCAGCGTCTCCTTCACTGCCTGTATCCCCCCTCCCACCCCCCGCTGTTGGGGTCCCCCAGAGCTCGGTCCTAGGCCCCTTTTGCTGCTCCATCTACACAGGCCGACAAACGATCAATAGATTTGACCTCCCGTAACATCTTTGTACTCTTCCTCTAAAACCTCGCAGGCAGTCTGCTGAGGATTTTTGGGAGGGGGGGATGGGCTTGAAATGTAAGCCCTACCCCGAAAATTAGTCCTAGCTGCATTAAAAACAAACAAACAAATACATCACCTAAGAAATACTGTCTGGTGCCCTGCATCCTCTCCCCAGTTTCCAGCAGTTGTCTTCAGGCATCTCTTCCTGGTAAGGAATTTTAAAATGCCTGCCTCCAGGAGGGCTGCAACTGATTGGCTGAGTGCCAGGGGGCTCAGTCAATCAGAGCCAGCACTCAATGAACCAATCACAGCCATTCATTGGCAATGCAACAGGGAAACATGGGCTACAAAACATTGCAAGTAACGTGCATATCGCGAAACCCACAAGGTTTTTGTCTCGCAATGTGGCATGCTACAAAACCTCGCAAATATGAAGGAACCCATAGGAAAGGATTGGCTTCACATACATGCAATTTGTAACATTGTCGCAACGCAAGAAAATTGCGCGACTCTCGCCCCAGCGTGCAAGAGGCCTTACAATCTTAAAAACTAACCTCCTTGCCTTTACGCTCTCAACCAGCAAACCTCCCCCCAACATCTCCATATCAGTATTTGGCACCATCATAACCCACAGACAGTATGCCTGCTGCCTTGGGGTCACACTGAATTCTAACCTCTCCTTGAATGTGGGATTCAATCTCTAGCCCAAACATGCCACCTGCACTTCAGGAAAATTGCTAAAACCCATCCATTCCTCACTATGGACACGCTAAAGACACTCATTGGCACATTCCTTCATTCCTGACTCGACTACTGCAACTCACTGCTCATTTCTCTGGAGTGTTACCTTTCCTCTGGAATGCTCTACCCGAAAACATCCGTACATGTACGGAACTTCATATGCACCTTAAAGATGCATCTCTTCATAGAAACATACTGTCATGGCATATAAACTGTTAAAGTTAACTAGAATAAATGTGTGTATTTCTCATCTTGATTGACTTAGTGGAACAGGCTTAAAATCAGGAATTATATGTAGTGTACAACTGAAACAGGAAGATACAGAAACTTAAGTATACAGAATATGTTGACATGTTATGAAAAGCTTGACTACATCTGTTTTCTTGAATCAAACTCTTGACCACAAAAGTCTTACGAGTGGTAAGACTGTTTTATCAACAGACAGCAATATCTAATGGTCAATAGTGCTGCATGCGAGGTAGCCATTATTGTCGCGTCAGTCCCTTTGGGACATTATGGGTGTGGCATTTGTGCAGACATGCGCAGTTGGGCTGTGTAATACCATAGCGATGAGATGGGAGCCATTCTGTGGACGCTTCTCCTGGGATACACACGTGAGTTCTATTTTATTCTGATTTTATGGGGGTGGTTTCACTAGTTAAGGGATGTATTGTGTTGTATGTATAAGCTTGACAAAGACCACGGTATGTTGGTCGAAACATCGTTGATGGACATGTTAGATGTTTTTTTGTAATACAAATATGGAGTTCGTTTGACCTATACTGATCTACTTCTTGGATTCCCTGGTGCTGCCTATGCTCTATTTATTTTGGAGTATACGTTTGTGGATTTTTGGTGTCCGGATCCAGATTTTGGCGTGCATGGCAAGTACTCCCACACCGATCTGGTGTATATATTGTGTGGTGCTGCTGAGTCTCTCTATTGTTGAATATCCCTGCACATGTCCCAACTTCTTACACAAGCCTTTGTGGGAGTTCTCAAAAAGAACCTGAAGGACAAACTAAAAACCACATGTTCTGAATAATGCACTTTAGATGCTCAGGCTCTCCTCCAGGTTGCCCATAGTTTGGAGCTATCTACCTGTACTACAGTACTTGTAAACCAGCACAATCATGGACCTCGCAAACCCATCACCTGCTACAACTATGACAAACAGGGCCACATGCATAGGCAATGTAGGGCACCTCTTAAGGCTCAGAATGGACAGTCCAAACCGGACTGTCCTCCTCTGGCCATTAGGAAACAGGTAATTCAGTGTCTGTGCTCTTTGATGAAATCTGCCCTTTGCAAGTTTACAAATCCAGAAGGGGCCCAGCACTTATTGTATCTTTGACTATAGATTCAGAAGATCCTCTCCCCTTTCTGGTAATCACCGGAGCAGCCACTAGTGTAATACACAGCAGAAATGTTAACGAGAGTGACATCAGTAAACAAAACCTTTCATATGTAGGAGTAGATGGAACAGCAAAAAATACTCCCTTGTCCAAGCAATGAAAGTGAATCTGATTTGCTGCAGAAAATCTTCACTTCTTTAGATTTAAGGGAGGATGGGTCAGTTAAAATCACAGGTCAGTTAGCAGAGAAGGAAACCTGTATACTTGCTGCTTGTTGTCAATCTTCAGAAACACCTATAGCCATATGCACACCATTGTTGTTGGAGGAGGAGTTGGAACAGTGCCTACAACAAGTTCCAGCCAACCTCTGGAGCAAGGGAGCAGCGGATATAGGCAGACTACCAGTTCCAACAGTTCAGATCATGTTGAAACCAGGCGCCCCCTTGCCATATAAATCTCAGTGCTCACTATCCGTTCCACAAACAGAAACCATTTATAGTCATCTGGAGGACTTACTGCAAAATGGGGCAGTAATTGCAATGAAGTCACCCTGCAACACCCCTCTGTTTCCGGTCAAAAAGAAAGTTGGGACAACTTGCCCAATACAGAATGGTGCAGGATCTCAGAGCAGTCAATGAGACAAATGTCTTGGACATGCCCATTGTACCTAACCCACACACTTTGTTGGCACAATTCCCGCTCGGACTTGTTTCTATACAGTTGTGGATTTGGCTAACGCCTTTTTCTCAATCCTTTGCATGAAAACAGCTGGTATTTGTTTGCTTTCACATACAAAGGCAAACAATATACCTGGGTTGTGTTGCCACAGAGAGCTCAGAATTCACCCTCCCCGTTCTCATAGCTCATGGGTCAAGTGTTGGAAGGCTGGCGACCTGATTCATAGGCTGCTGTTTTGTTACAGTACGTTGACGACCTTTTCCTCTGTGCTCCAGAGAAAGCCACATGTGTGGAAGCTTTAATTTCTCTCTTTCAATTCCTGGAAAAGAATGGGTGTAAGGCATCAAAGAAGAAGCTCCAGTTTTGCTGTTCATCTGTAAGTTTTCTTGGACATTGTGTAATGGTAGGAGCTCGTGATCTCACCCCGGTCCGCAAATCTGCCGTTATGGACATTAAGGTACCCACTTCTGTCTCCAAACTATGTACCTTTCTAGGACTTGTTTCTTATTGTAGACCACGGATTGTGAATGCCTCGCAACTGATGCAGCCGCTGTATGACTGTATTAATAAGGAACCCTTCCAACTTACAAAGGAGGCCACCGACTCCTTGAACTAGCTCAAAACAGCCATCTTGGCAGCCCCAGCCTTGCCCAACTACGACAAACCCTTCAGGCTCTACTGCAACGAGAACAATGGACACGCAGCAGCAATCCTCACACAGCAGCATGGAGGGCACCAACGACGCATTGCCTACTACTGCAGCAGGTTAGACCCCATTGCTAGAGGATCACCTTTCTGTCTACAAGCAGTAGCGGCAGTCTCCAGGATGTTGGACAAGTCAGCGGACCTGGTTTTGGATCATGAGGTACAAGTGTTAGCACCACAGGACATTTGTGCCATTCTAACACAGGTTCAGCCCAAGCACTTGTCTGCAGCCTATCATCTGAGACTCCAGTGTGCCTTCCTGATGCCTGCCAACATCACCATCACCCGCTGTCAAACTTTGAATCCTTCCACTCTCTTACCAGAACAGGATGACACTGACTAAGCAATGCAAGAAGAATCTCACAACTGCGTGCAGCTCATGCAGATCGAAACATATGGGTTTGACTTCATCAAGGACACTATTACTCAGTTCCATTCTAACTTTGTTTGTTGATGGCTCCAGGTATGTTGTAGATGGACAATTCCACACTGGATATGCAGTCACCACACAGACCACTGTCCTTCATCAACAATCATTACCTGCACATGTCTATGTATGTTGGCATAAGACAAGACAGCCAATATCTACACGGATTCTAGATATGCCTTTGGCATTGCACACGACTACGGTCCAATCTGGAATGCTAAATTCTTCCTTACGTGTATGGGCCCGCCAATAAAACACCAGACACAAGTTGAAGCACTAAAGTCTGCTCTTGATGGCCATCCTCAAAGTCAAGGCACACACCTCAACTAAGTCTCCTCAACCTAAGGGTAATGCCTTAGCAGACCAAGCAGCCTTGCTGCCCCTTACACCGGCAGTTCTGCCCACCTGTCAACATCTTCTGTCTTTTCAGAAAAAAAGCATCTTCCCATGAAGTGTCGGGTTGGCAATCAAAAGAAGCCACTTCAGATTTCAATGGCATGCGGATATTTCATGGGAAGCCTTGTCTTCCCAAAGCCTTGTTTTCTGTGCTAGCCTCCATAACACATGGTCCTACGCATGCCTCTAAAATTGCAATGTGTGATCTTGTTTCTCGATATTAGTTTTTCAGTAGTTGCTGCCTCTTTCACTCAAGGATGTATGACTTGTGCATTCTCAATACACTCCCATGCCCTTGTACACCTTTCAGAGGTTGAAGACCAATACATACAACTTCCTCAATCTGGACCGTTTCAATATATCCTTGTACGTATTGATATCTTCTCTGGTTGGGTAGAGGCTTACCCCGTTTCTGCGACTACCGTCAAAAATACAGCCAAAAAACTTCTTTCTGAAGTGGTCTGTAGGTTTGGTGTTCCAGAAACCATTTCAAGTGTACTCACGTTAAATCAGCAGTAATGACTGAGATGGCAGGAACGTTAGGAATAGAACCGGCATTCTACAACCCTACCATCCTCAGAGCAGTGAGAGAGTAGAGAGGTTGAAGCAAAATTTTGAAACCAATAACTGAGTTGAACAAACCTTGGCGTGAGTGTTTTTCCTTGGCTCTCTTTTCAATAAGACACACAACCACCAAACAGACAGGTCTCAGCCCTTATGAGATTCTATTTGGCGCAGCAACTTGTTTAGGCCTATACTTTCCTCAGCAATTACAGTTTCAATTTGATATGTCACAATACATGCAGAAACTGACCTCTCAAATGACTAAACTGCATGGAAAGGTTTATGCTTCTCTTCCAGATCCTAACTCAGTAGAAGGCACACACTGCCTCAAACCAAGAGATTGGGTCATCATCAAAACACATGTCCGTAAAACTCTTGAACCTCGGTATGATGGTCCTTTCCAAGTCCTGCTAAACACTCCCACTTCTGTTAAGCTACAAGGGAAGTACAACTGGATAGATGCCTCGGACTTCAAGAAAGTACTTGAATCAAAGGAAGAATGAAGTGCTTTGTCTAAGTATCCTTACTTTGTTCCCCCATACCACTCTGTGCTGCTAACTCATGGTTAAACAACAAAAATGGGCAAAAACCCATATTCATATATGTTGATACCAATTCTACCAGTGTCACTATTAAGTTTGACTATTGTGAGTCAAATGAGCCTCTCAGTTTCAGCTAGAACCCCTAAACACTCCATATTATATTTGTGTAACCTCACTAGATGATTATTATTGTTCTTCCTGGTCTCGGACAGCATGGAACACAGGTACATCTTGGGGTTACACCCCCTGGCAAGCCACAGGCAGATATGCACCTTACATTTCCTAGAAAAGGAGGATCTTGTGAATGGTAGAAAGGTAATTGTCGACCTCTATGGATAACAATCAAAAATCCCCAAAAATATATACGGGTAATGTGGAGGGCCAAGGCCAGTTTTTCCTGCATAACAATAAAACCCTGTTGAAAATCCAACAAACTAAAAATCAAAAGGAGAAATGCCTGATTAATTCTATAAGAACTTCTGACCTACCATACGTGTTAGAGGACTTTAGTAGAAAATATCACTAGCAAGCAACAAACTGCATTAGAAATAGGCTATGGTGACTCCACTATTTGGCTACGCTGGGTTAGATTTACAGCTTCCAGCAGCAATAAAGCTGACTGCCAGACATCATCTCGGCACTGTTCCACTTGCAGTTAATAATTTGACCCATCCAGGAGCCATAAGATGTTTTGAGCACTTATTTCAGAAACAGGTATATAATGACTCTAGTCTATATGTATACTCTTGGCTAATTTGTTCCGCTTTTCAAAAACGACACCTCCAGTACAAGGTGTTAAATTTTATCCTGGTCCTTACACCTGCTTCAAGTCTGAATACGGCATCATTCACTTGAAGAATCTCCTAGGAGCATTTTGCCCTCTGAACCTAGAGATCACCATAACTAATGGGTCAGGATGGCAAACTATGTTCATCTCCACTGCAGGATGTCTGGTGGATTTTTGGTGATGATAGAATGTGTGCAACCCTGTCCAAATCTTGGAAAGGTAAGTGCTCACCTGCAAAAATACTCCTCCCCTTTTAGCTGTTCCCAGACAGATGGACAGGGCACACAATCACACCCCCACCATCCATTACCAAACATTACATGGGGGATGGAATGGCTTCATAACTCCAAAGTATAATAAAACGTCATAGGGAGGGGTTATCACCGGAAGCTGGGACTGAACTACTAAGTTATGCTAATTTGTAGGGCGGGTCAGCAGTGTGTGTGTGTGTGTGTGTGTGTGTGTGTGTGTGTGGAACAATTAGTTTCTTGTTTGATGAGATATGTAAACATATTACTTCTCACAAAAGCCACAGTCAATCCAAATGGAAGCGCCACAAACTGGAAGTCATCAGAGTGAAGCACAAGGTGGAGGAGACCCCAATGTGGGGGATGGGAATGTGCAGGTAACCATCCCAAATGTCCCCCAGAATAGGAACTCATTGGCCTCTATGAAAGCTATCACACAGCAGAGAGAATCCATTTGTAAACGGAGAGGACGGATCTACTGGTTCAGGTGTTTCAGGTCCATCATGGGCCGGCTGAGCCATCCTTCTTGGGATGATGAACAGTTTCAGACAGAACTCCATGAACTTGGAACAGAACAATGGCTGCTGGCCCAAAAGCAAATTAAGTTTGTTTGAAAGCTGAAGCAAGAGAGGGAGATTGGGGAGGATGAGATGGAAAGAAATGATGGTGGGGTAGAGAAAATATCTCTCTTGTACCCGGTAGAGATCACCTCTCTGACCCAAGCTTCCTGATGGCAGTTAGCTAGACTCCCCCATGATGATGATGATGCCCGTTTTGTGCCCACACACAGTAATAATTGCCACAGTAGTGGTCCCTTGTAAGTAATAGTGCCCCCTGTATGCATCCTAGAAATAGTGCCCTTTTGTTCCCCATATACATTAACTAGCTGATATACCCGGCTTCGCCCGAGTTAATTTGGTACTGGTGTTTATCTGGTGTTCACATGGAAAATCTTCTGAAGTCGTGGTTACTTTAGAGATACCGGAAAAACATATGTTCACCTTTTTGCATAATTCTCTGCGTTACCCAGGAAACACCACGGAAGGTAACCATGTGACGTTTCCTTTATACAAAATGACATCAGGAAGTGAGAGAATTAGATTACATACGTAAAATTTGGACACTAATTCTTTTGCACTTAGAATTGAATAATCGAGTTGGGACCCATTAGCTTTTCCTATTTATGACATAATCAATGCTCGTGCCAAATTTCAAGTTTCTATGACATCGGGAAGTGAGAGAATTAGATTTCGTACGTAAAATGTGGACGCTAATTATTTTGCGCTTAGAATTGAACAATTGAGTTGGGACCCATTAACTGTTTCTATTTATGACATAATCAATGCTCCTGCCAAATTTCATGTTTCTATGATACCAAGAAGTGAGAGAATTAGATTCCGTACGTAAAATTTGGACGCTAGTTCTTTTGTG
Source organism: Eleutherodactylus coqui (assembly GCF_035609145.1). Taxonomy (NCBI): domain Eukaryota; kingdom Metazoa; phylum Chordata; class Amphibia; order Anura; family Eleutherodactylidae; genus Eleutherodactylus; species Eleutherodactylus coqui. Next base: position 284,428,064 of record NC_089840.1, on the reverse strand, counting down.
CTAGAATTGTATAATCGAGTTGGGACCCATTAGCGTTTCCTATTTATGACATATTCAATGCTTATGGCAAATTTCATGTTTCTATGACATTGGGAAGTGAGAGATTTAGATTATGTACGTTAAATTTCGACGCTAATTCTTTTGCGCTAGAATTGAATAATCGAGTTGGGACCCAATTACTTTTCCTATTTATGACAATCAATGCTTGTGACAAATTTTAAGTTTCTATGACATTGGGAAGTGAGAGATTTAGATTCCGTACGCAAAATTTCGACGCCAATTCTTTTGCGCTAGAATTGAATAATCGAGTTGGGACCCAATTACTTTTCCTATTTTGGAGATAATCTATGCTTGTGCCAAATTTCATGTTTCTACGACATCGGGAAGTTGGAGAACTTTTGGTGAGTCAGTCAGTCAGTGACTTGTGGTTTAAGTAAAAATTCTGACTGTGAGCACCACCTTATAGAATAACAGTGCCCACCTGACCTCCACTCTATAATATTGACCCCCTGAATGCCTCATATGGTAATAATGCCAACTTATAAAGTCCTGCAGTAATGCCCCTTATATAGTAATAACGCCCCACTGAGTGTTTAGAGATAATATATATTACCCTCCCCTCAGCCCCGATCAGCGCAGCGTCTTCTTCCCCTCTTGCTGTCACTGACCGGCGCAGGAGGTGTGAAGATGTCACTACATCGGCCTCCAGCACCGGGCAGCAGCGCCGCATGGAGGGAAGGAGATGCTGCGCTGACTGAGACTGGGGGAGCAGAATATATGGGTGGTTTTATGTATTGTGCGATTCTGGAGAAAAATAGAGCAGAGAACCTCCGACTCCTCGCTGCCCCATAACTACAGCCGGTATAGGGGGCCTGTGGTCACCGATGGAGCCAAGAGCGACACTTGTCCTGGGATTCATGGCGCCAGGCTGGGGGTCTGCAGTTTACCACCCCAGACCCCAAATGCCAGCAACCCCCCGGCTACACGTATATTACATAAACAAACGTATCCCTCTGCGTACATTACATGCTCGGCCCCCCACCCCCCCGTCTCGCACGCGCTCGGCTCCGCTCCTCCGTCTCGCACACGCTCGGCTCCGCTCCTCCGTCTCGCACACGCTCGGCTCCGCTCCTCCGTCTCGCACACGCTCAGCTCTGCTCCATCCACTCTCTGAATACATCCTCACACAGCAGAGTCCTGCATCCACTGAGCGGAGAGACCTGGTCATGTGACCCCTTGTCTCCTCCCACACACTGATCACATGACGGTGACATCATCACAGGTCCTGTAAGCACAGAACAACCCCACGGCTCCTGTCCGGCTGCAGGTGGAGGTATGTGGGGTCACCAGCACGCATATTAGTAGTTTACGCTTCAGTTATTCCTGCTGCCGATTCCAGCCAATGAGGTGGCTGGAATCGGCACCATGTGACTTCCCATGGTGCACGAGCAGTACAGTTCAGCTGCCGTGCACGATGAGAGCTGTGCCCGCGCCTCACGTGACCGGTGACGTCACCGATACTTGAATTTGCCCGCGAATTCCGAGCGCTGGCATCTACAGAGGAAGCTGATGGTTGGAGCCTTTTATACTACTTTCAACGTGGGAGAGGAAGATTTCTGCGCTGTGTGGTGAGTACCTACCTGAGATTAATGCGCTGTGTGCTGAGTACCTACCTGAGATTTATGTGCTGTGTGCTGAGTACCTACCTGAGATTTATGTGCTGTGTGGTGAGTACCTACCTGAGATTAATGCGCTGTGCGCTACGTCTGGTGAGTACCTACCTGAGATTAATGCGCTGTGTGGTGAGTACCTACCTGAGATTGATGCGCTGTGTGGTGAGTACCTACCTGAGATTGATGCGCTGTGTGCTGAGTACCTACCTGAGATTGATGCGCTGTGTGCTGAGTACCTACCTGAGATTGATGCGCTGTGTGCTGAGTACCTACCTGAGATTGATGCGCTGTGTGCTGAGTACCTACCTGAGATTGATGCGCTGTGCTGAGTACCTACCTGAGATTGATGCGCTGTGTGCTGAGTACCTACCTGAGATTGATGCGCTGTGTGCTGAGTACCTACCTGAGATTGATGCGCTGTGTGCTGAGTACCTACCTGAGATTGATGCGCTGTGTGCTGAGTACCTACCTGAGATTGATGCGCTGTGTGCTGAGTACCTACCTGAGATTGATGCGCTGTGTGCTGAGTACCTACCTGAGATTGATGCGCTGTGTGCTGAGTACCTACCTGAGATTGATGCGCTGTGTGGTACGTGTGGTGAGTACCTACCTGAGATTAATGCGCTGTGTGGTGAGTACCTACCTGAGATTAATGCGCTGTGTGGTGAGTACCTACCTGGGATTAATGCGCTGTGTGGTGAGTACCTACCTGAGATTGATGCGCTGTGTGGTGAGTACCTACCTGAGATTGATGCGCTGTGTGCTGAGTACCTACCTGAGATTGATGCGCTGTGTGCTGAGTACCTACCTGAGATTGATGCGCTGTGTGCTGAGTACCTACCTGAGATTGATGCGCTGTGTGCTGAGTACCTACCTGAGATTGATGCGCTGTGCTGAGTACCTACCTGAGATTGATGCGCTGTGCTGAGTACCTACCTGAGATTGATGCGCTGTGTGCTGAGTACCTACCTGAGATTGATGCGCTGTGTGCTGAGTACCTACCTGAGATTGATGCGCTGTGTGCTGAGTACCTACCTGAGATTGATGCGCTGTGTGCTGAGTACCTACCTGAGATTGATGCGCTGTGTGCTGAGTACCTACCTGAGATTGATGCGCTGTGTGGTACGTGTGGTGAGTACCTACCTGAGATTAATGCGCTGTGTGGTGAGTACCTACCTGAGATTAATGCGCTGTGTGGTGAGTACCTACCTGGGATTAATGCGCTGTGTGGTGAGTACCTACCTGAGATTTGCGCGACGCCACCTGACGAAACCTGTCTTTTTTGGCAGATTTGTGCGCTACGTGTGGAGACGCGGCCACCCGAGATTTGTGAGCTTTTTTGCAAACTTACGTGTGGAGATGATCCTGACGTTTGGACGCGTTTTGAGAAGAATTTCGCTTCGCTTGCACACAAGCTGACATAACTCGTCGAGGTAAGATGCTGCATCTGCTAAAATTTTCATTGCGTGCATCTGCTCATACGTGCTTATTTTGCGCATATTTGCAGGTTTTCGCTTGCATATGTATGTACGCACGCGTGCGTGCGTGTGTGTGTGTGTGTGTGTGTGTGTATATAATATATAAAAATAAGATTCTTGATTCTTCTGACCAGGTTGGGGGAGTAGTGGTCAATGTAAGTGGGTGGAACGGATCTAGGGATCAGTAATACTGGTGTGATGTGACTGTTAACCTGCTGATTTTTCGTCATTTCCTGCAGATCTGACGTCCTTGAGAATGGGAAGGCTGTCCGACAGTGAAGAGACCCTCGACGTTCAGCAATCTTGAACCCCTTCGTTTTATGGACTGCTTTTTGCCGGTGACTCACCTTTTTTTTGGGGGGGGGGGGGTATTTTTGGATAGACTAAGCTTTTATTTATTTTCTTGCAAACTTTTTTCCTTCTTCTTTACAGGTGAGCTGATAAGTTATTTCAAGATTACCACACTGCGTTTGCTCACAATCACTGTTGAAGCAGCAGAGAGACTGACGGTCCTCGATGTTGGCTCAGTAGGACGCTTTCAAGATGGGCATGTTTGCAAATCGAAGTGATTCTTCCATTGTTTTTTCTGTGCCTTGTTGTACTTCGTTTAAGTGGTAAAAATGGGCAGTCAGAAGTTGGGTATATTTATTAAAATTAATATTGACAGTTTTGAAGACATTGTAATTTTTTAACATTTGCAAATGTTATATCTCATATGTGCAAGCATACTCTACAAATCCTTGCCAACATATTTCCATCTGTTCACTTTATTCTAGACCCACATTTGCAAAAACATCCTTTGTTTGGAACCATTTTGGAGACATTCAAGTTGAACCTCATTTTTCCTCATTTTGCTAAATCCTTTTTCCTCCACCGAGCCAAGATTGCAAAGGCTCGTGGGTGTCAGAATACATACCCCCTAAAATGACCCTATTTTACAAAGTACACCCCTTTGTGTTCACTGAGTGGTGTGAGGAGTATTTAGATCACACATTTTCAGGAATTAATGGAATTATGATAAAAAAAAATTATAATATGGCTTTATTTTGGCTAATGTGCTATTCTAAGTTTTTTTTCCACCAAAAATCATCATTTTCATGTGCACTGACACCCCAAAATGGATACCCCTGTTTGTATTGTTTTCAGAAATGTACCCATTGTGGCCCTAATGTTATGTTAGTATGTACAAATGGGACCCAAAATGTAATCCATGCAACTAACCCTGTGCTAAGGGGGGGGGGGGTCGACAGTGGCCCAACCTAAGCATAGACATCGCCCAAATAAGAGGGCGGCCCAGCGGTCTTCGGAACTGGGCCATAGCTGATCCTAGGAGCCACAGAACAGGACACACGCATGGCATATAACAGAGACGGAACAGAATACACAGAGATAGAAAACACTGCATACAGAAGCCAAAAATGCAACCACTACTAACAGATAGGCTGATTATAAAGAACAGGTATTACTTGACATTGTAGACAAAACGTGAAGCTAGCGGGCGAACTTCTAAGCTCCTGGTTATACCGCTAGTCCCCACACTAACCATGAGTCCAGGAGACCCGGACAATACTGCCCACTTGGCCTGTAGCAGCAGCCACAATGCATACTCGAGTATAGCCGATCCCAGTGTTAGCCGAGGTACCTAATATTACCCCTTGGCTTATACTCAAGTCAATAATTGACCCCAGGTTTTTGGGGTAAAAGTTGGTACCTTGGCTTATACTCAGGTCGGCTTAGACTGAAGTATATCTGATTACATACAAAAACCTAATGAAATAAGAGCAATCGTTGCATGCAAAGCATTAACCCTTTCCAATCCATTTATTTTTTCTCACCCATTCTCCCCAGCTCCAAATAAATTGGTTCTGGGGAGAATGGGTGAGAAAAAATACATTTTCCCTGCACCCTCCTGATCTGACAGAGTTCAGGAGGGTGCAGGGAGGGACCTGCTTACCTGTTCGGCGTCTTCCGTACTCCTTCTGCCTCCCGGCTCAGCGATCATGTGACTGCTGGGGTCAGGTAACACCGGCGGTCACATGATCGCCGGCCAGAATCTATGCATTACATAGCGCTAAGTAATGTGTAAAGGAGAAGGCAGAAAGGATTAAAATCCCTTTCTGCCTTCTCCTCGGGAGTCCTCGATGAGGACCAGTGCAGGAGTGCATCTGCACCCGATGTGCCTGACGATCGGGTGCAGATCCACTCCTGCACTGCAGTGTCGGGCCTGCCCCGACATTGGAGCTGTGGAGGGAAATTATGATGTCGGGGCAGGGCCGACATTGGACTGGAAAGGGTTAACAGCGGGAATCTGTTGTCTCACCCATCCCCTCTGGCTGTGGGAGGCCAACTGTCATTAGCAACAGTCTTCAGCAGTAGATGGTGTGGGCTCAGATCTGTAGGATGCAAATGCAAGTCCATTCCAGAAAGCTGCTTCCTAACATATACATACATTCACGTGCTGCGGTGGCAAGGGGTTAAAAGTGGTCCCTGGGACTCCAGTACTGATGATCTATGCGCAGTGAAGTGGTGACCTGCCTCCCAGAATCCCTGCCAATCAGCTGATGACGAGTGCGCACCGCTGCCACTTCAGTCTATGCCAGACGCAGCACCGTACATTTCCGGCTGTACACGCCTGCATAGGATTGCATTTCAATACGCAATCCTATGCAGAAGGCCGTGGTTTGTCTACGCGAAATCACGCGCAGGAAACAAACCGCGCCATGCTCTAATTCTGTGCGGGGTTCGCAAAGCCCCGTACAGAAACGCCACTCGCTGGCTGCCGGCTCTGCGCATATGCCGTCTGCTGGCACATGAGTCAGAGCTGCGGGAGCGGGCGAGTTCCGCACTGCTCGCTGCAGGCGCTCAGGTCGGGTCCCGTTGCGAGCAGCTGGATGCGACACGGCCGTCTGCAGGCAGCCTTAGGCCTCATGTCCACTAGAAAAATACAATCCGCGTAGAATCAGCTTTCTATTGTATCATTTTTGCATGCAGATATCCGCACACATTGCTATCAATGTGATAGCAATGTGGCCGATCCGCGGTAAAATGGAGCATGCCGCGTTTTTTTCTCCCACGCATGAAAAACGCAATTCTATTAAAATTCCATCCGCGGGTGCAAAAATCAGTTTAATGGACGGGATGGCCAATGATTCCCTAGGGGAAAATCCGCTGCGGAAACAGCTATTCCATTTTGCTATTGGCCATGAGGCCTTAAGGCTCCTTCCCACAGACGGATCTATTCAACCTAATAGCTCAATGCTTACGGTGCGGAATTTCACAGCGGAATTCCACACTGTAAAATCACCCGTCGCCACCCGCGGCATGCTCTATTTGCCGCGGGTGTACGCGCGGACGGCTTCCATTGCAGTCTGTGGAAGCCGTCCATTCACGCTATTTTCCGCTGTAGCACAGCGGAAAATAGCGTGAAACCGCGTCACATGCCGCTGCGGTGCGTCACGCGCTCGATTGCCCATGCGCACTGAGGCATCATGCGGGACTCCGGAACCGGAGGTAAGTATTGGGGTCTCTTGGGGCCGCCGTGATGGGCTCCGCCCCGGAATTCCATGGCGGAGCCCATCACAGCCATGTGCAGCCGGCTTTACAGCGTGGGTAATCAGGAGTTAAAAACATAAATAAGGTAAAACAGAAAAAGAAATTCAAATCACGTTTTATTATTTATTAAAAATGTGGATTTTACACCAAGTGTCATTCCCTGATAAACCAAAGGCCGCTGTGTTTGGGGATCTTTCCTGTTTACTCAATCGGTGTAAAATATTGCGCAGTTTTTCAGGATACTCCAAAAAGCTTATAAAAAAAAAAAGGGAATCACCGGCAAAAAGCAGTCCAAAAAACGAAGGGTTTCAAGATTGCTGAACGTCGAGGGTCTCTTCACTGTCGGACAGCCTTCCCATTCTCAAGGACGTCAGATCTGCAGGAAATGATGAAAAATCAGCAGGTTAACAGTCACATCCCACCATTATTACTGATCCCTAGATCCGCTCCACCCACTTACATTGACCACTACTCCCCCAACCTGGTCAGAAGAAATATATTACACACACACACACACACACACACACACACACACACACACACACACACACACACACGCGAAAACCTGCAAATATGCGCAAAATAAGCACGTATGAGCAGATGCACGCAATGAAAACTTTAGCAGATGCAGCATCTTACCTCGACGAGTTATGTCAGCTTGTGTGCAAGCGAAGCGAAATTCTTCTCAAAACGCGTCCAAACGTCAGGATCATCTCCACACGTAAGTTTGCAAAAAAGCTCACAAATCTCGGGTGGCCGCGTCTCCACACGTAGCGCACAAATCTGCCAAAAAAGACAGGTTTCGCCAGGTGGCGTCGCGCAAATCTCAGGTGACGTCCTCACCAGACGTAGCGCACAGCGCATTAATCCCAGGTAGGTACTCACCACACAGCGCATTAATCCCAGGTAGGTACTCACCACACAGCGCATCAATCTCAGGTAGGTACTCAGCACACAGCGCATCAATCTCAGGTAGGTACTCAGCACACAGCGCATCAATCTCAGGTAGGTACTCAGCACACAGCGCAGAAATCTTCCTCTCCCACGTTGAAAGTAGTATAAAAGGCTCCAACCATCAGCTTCCTCTGTAGATGCCAGCGCTCGGAATTCGCGGGCAAATTCAAGTATCGGTGACGTCACCGGTCACGTGAGGCGCGGGCACAGCTCTCATCGTGCACGGCAGCTGAACTGTACTGCTCGTGCACAATGGGAAGTCACATGGTGCCGATTCCAGCCACCTCATTGGCTGGAATCGGCAGCAGGAATAACTGAAGCGTAAACTACTAATATGCCACCAGCACTGGGGGGCAGATTTATGGAAGCCCATAGCAACCAATCACAGCGCAGCTCTCATGAGCAGCAGGTAGTGGTATAAGCTGCGCTGTGATTGGTTGCTGTGGGTGACGGGACAGATTTACTTTTAGACAGCTTGCGGCAGCTTTATCTGTGAAAATGCTGTTGGTCATTAAGGGGTTAATAAGGATGGAAGTCACCGGGTTCTGGCCCAACTTCATTTACATAAGACAAAAGTGACATTTTCTTGACATGTTCTTCTATTGTAATGCAGCAGTTCCGTGAACAGAACCCACTGATCTCACAAGCCGGTATTAGCGTTGCCCCCTTTCCCGCCGTGGCGCCGCATGCTTCTCCGGAGGCTGATAGTCTCGGCTCAGTGTGCGGCTATTTCTGCCTCGCTCGTGAATATGTCCGGATTTCTGTTTTAAAATTCGCATTGCTTTTGTAAATTGCGCTGCTCACGCGCATGTAAGGACCGCAGGTGTTTCCCGCTGACTTCAGTCGCTGCGGCGTCACGAGGAAACTCCCAGAGATACAACATACCAAACAACGGCTTTCATATTGGTGTGACTCGCATCCCATAAAACCTGCGTCAGTTTCCCGCTGGTGTGAATACGCCCGCAGACGATGATCTCACACGGCGCCGAGGAGCATTTTGTCATATTTGTGAACCACAGCTGAAAATTGCATTTAAAAAATGCTGTATTTTTTAAATATTTTCTTTTTTTTTAAGTTGCAGACATTTTCATAAAGTACGCATGTGGACATTGCGCCTTAGGCCGGCTGCACACGGCCGTGACGGGCTCCGCCGCGGAGCCCCTCACGGCGCCACCCAGAGACCCCATACTTACCTGCGGATCTGGCGTCCTCGCTCCTGCATGACGCTTCAGCGTGACGCGGTGCAGCGTCATGTGACACGCCGGCCACGTCACATGACACTCCCACCGCCGGCCGTGTCATATGACACAACGGAGAGGCGATTTCACGCTATCTTCCGCTGTGCTACAGCAGAAGATAGCGTGAACGGACGGCTTTCATTGACTGCAATGGAAGCTGTCTGCACGTACACCCGCGGCAAATAGAGCATGCCGCGGGTGAGAACGGGAGATTTCACGGTGCAGAATTCCGCACTGTGTGCCCTGAGCTATTAAGTTCAATAGAACCTAATAGCTGCGGGCAACGCAAAGGATTTCCGCCGCAAATTACGCGGCGGAAATCCGTTCGTGGGAAGGAGGCCTTAGAGTAGGAAATCCTACTGTCAACGCCCTAAACGAAAGGCCCATTTACACACACAGATAATCTTTGAAAAGATTGAAAGATCAGGGATCATTTTCCATAAAGTACTAATAGGCACTAATTGCTATCAGTACTTTATCAGTTACATTTGCATGCAAATGAGCTTCTGAGAGCTGTTGCAGAATTCAGCAGAAGGTCTTAGCACTGTAATTTGCTACATTGCTTAACCATGGGCTGCTAAGAGAAAACAATGTAATCTCTAGCTCCCCGTGGAGAATTCGGCACCATGGACAGCAGACACAGGATACAGTCGTGCTTATCAGCTGTTCTGCTGGAGGGGCCGACAGCTGATGCAATGTTATCAGCTGTAATCCGCTCTCCTCAGCAGAACACAGTGTGCAGTCCTGCTTATCAGTTGTTCTGCCGAAAGATTGTTTTCAAGCAGAACTGAAAACCGTCGTTCGGTAAAAAAACTGAAAGATGGGCACATTTAGACACAATGATTATTGCTCAGAAGATGGCTTTTGGGTGAATTTTAAGCAATAATCATGCCTAAATGAGCCTTAAATCCTAGCAGCTGAAACTCCCCCCCCCCCCCCCACACCCCCACCCCAACAAACACATACATAACCCAAGAAGTTCTGTTGGCTTCGCCGCGTCTTCTGCCTGGCAGTTGTCTTCAGGCATTTCTTCTGGTCAAGAATTGTAAAATCCCCGCCTCCAGGAAGTGCTGCTTCTGACTGGCTGTGCGTCACAGCAATGAATGCATGAATGGCTGTGATTGGTTCATCAAGTGGAGGCAGGTATTGTCGTGGAGCTCCTTTTGCGTCCAACGACTTACTCAATTAGGAATATTTACCCCCTTCCAGATTAATTCTGAATTGATTATGCGCATAAGAAGTTTTCACACTGACACAGGTTCAGCATGTATAAGCTTCCTCAATTCTGCTTTATTGTTGGACGCGCAGCCTCTTTTAAAGAGATTAACATATCTGCCCATCTGGGCAGGTCAAAGATTACATAGATACAACGTATTGTTTAATTATTGGATAAGCATCTTGCAATTCTTCCATCTGTGATTGGCCATCAGGTGGTGGACGAGATGAGTGGGTTGTCTTGGACCCACGTGTGGTTCCTTCGATATGATTGGATACTACAGCTTGAACTATTTATTGCACAAACCCCCCGTGTTATTTGCATACGTTTCCAGTAAAACTGCTTGGGTTATTATTGTGGTAGCTGCTTCAGACTGCGGTTATCTATGTCTGATTTTTAAGATTCTAAAGTTACAAAACAGATGGAAAAGTATAGCGTGTCTATGTTAAATATTATCTTTGTCAGCAGAGTTTAGGAAAAAGATGTTTCATTAAGGAAGTAGAAATATTGCATAAATGTAAGAACATATATCTATATTTGTATCAGAACAGAAGACAAACATGTAATTTGTTATACAGAATGTTAAACGTACAAATACAGGTTCACTGTCCACTACCAAAGGTCCACAGTCCGGAATATAGATATATTGGGTTTCCACTACAGACCCCCCTTGAAACTATCTGTTTCACTAAACTCACTACACTCCGTGTCCCTACTTTGTCCCACCCTAATCCCCCACCGTTGACCCTAGACCTGCATTGTGTTGTAGACTGGGGCTATCACTGCCATGGGGGTATAGGATGGTTCGACATCATCATATTCTGGATCCATGATGACGACGTGTGTGCTGACAGTGGGCTTTTTGTTGGACATCATAGTGAGACAGGTGGACCAGGTAGTCATCAGGGTCGGAATTCACTGTATGCAACAACAAACAGAAATTAGGACAATTAGAATGGCAACAAATATAGTTAGTATCTTTTTTATCAGAGTAACCACTTGTGTAGAACCCGCCTTCTTGACGCTACCTCGATTCATCCACAAAGAGTGCAAAATTAGGGCTATCTAATGCCTGATCAACATGACTGAACCTCTGCCCTATTAGTACGTGCATGATCATATCTATCAGTCTGGAAGGAAGAAACTACAAGGTGATTATTCCCACTTACCTTTTCCAGAGGCGGCAAGGTAATAGGACCAGGGGCGTTGTAACACCGGCATGTTGCGTGGCATGAGCAGAGTGCACTGCAGATAAAATAAAGCAAAATCTTAGCGAAAACCTATCACAGTGTTCTAAATACACAATGTTTTAAAACTTATTTTTTCTATTCTGCTGTTAGGTATGTACCTAACTGAGGAAACAGACTAAGGCTAGCTCTTTTTGGTTAGTGCGGTCAGCTTCTTTATGGCAACTGCGTCTTTACCCGCGGGTCACGTTTTGTCTGGAATGCAGGTACAAGTCTCCCCTTTTTGGCTAAAATCGTACCTCGTGCCATTTTATTTTGAAGAGTCATAGTCGAGGTAGGTCCTATTGGTCGACTAGTCCCTATAAGGCGTCTCTAGTATAATTTATAAACCGCTGCTAATTATAATAAACATAATTAATCCAGTCAACATTTTATTTACCATAATGATCAGAAAAATGGACTCGAATCCAGCTTTAACGTGGTCTCTAAGTTTTAAAAACTCGTCAGGTACCCCCCTTGGCTATCGTATGACGTCTATGTACACGTGTAGATCAAAACTACCACCAGGAGCCTCTCTTCTCATTCTAGTGTGCTGTTACAATGCTAGTAGTGTGCACAGGTACGCACGGCGTGGGACTCCCTGATCTTCACCCACACCAATGTCCCTCCTGGAGATAGCCCTGATGGTGGACAGGTCCAGGCCGCCAACACTGACCCTACACTACCTAGTGACAAGACTGGAAAGAACCACCGTACCTATGCAGAAAACAAGGATAGACCAACATGACAGGATAACTACAGAACACAGCAGAGTTGGATCGAGATAAAGTAACTATTGGGCGTAACCTCATTATCCTCAATGCTGTCTGACGGGATGTGGAGGAGCATAAGGGCTTTACCAAGGCACACTCCCCTGTCCAATTACCTACCAGACATGATGTCACATTATTTCACCTATGAAGTGTGTACCTTCGTTTACCTCATTCACTTCCGGTACCCTGTATCTGTAGATTACCTCATTCATGAGCTTCTGTGTGGTTATCTGCTCATTTACCTTAGTATCAGGGTGGGCCTCCAATCTGAAAAAGACTCCAACAACAACGACAAGCACATATTCATACTCCCCAACAGGTGTGAGCTGAATGTGGTCAAATTGGCAATCTCTGAAATGGGTAGAGTGGTCCAGGCAAGTGTTATATGGCCACCTTACTTCTGTCCTGACTCGCATATGGCAAAGACCATGCTAACTGGACAAATGATGCAGCAGCTACAGAGAACCCAGGTGTCACCCATTCTTGTTCAGTGTCGACGTCATTGCTGCTTTTGATTCTGTGTATCAGTTGGGCCATCATGGGGGACAGGGACCTCTGTAGGCAAGTTCGCCATACACCGTCCTGTTCTGTTGCTCCCGTCTTTTAGCCCATCTTGCTTTCCTTCCTCGTTGGCTTGTAACTGTGAAGTCCTTGACATATCAATGTCCAAAGTTTTTATCAAAGTCCAAAGGTTTTATCAATGTCCAAAGTTTTTACTACTGACTCATGCTGTCAGTATCTTTTCTTCTTTCTTCCACGGCTTGAGGGCCGCTGCCTTTGCTGTGCTGTCGGCGAGGGTGTCGTCTCTCGCTTCTCCATTGTAGAAATCGGTGTGAACTCTCCATTGCCAGGTAGTAGTAGTAGGGTTTCCATGAGACTCTGCACCACTGCACCATTCTTAATTGGCTGTCCTACTGAGATAACAAGCTGTCTGGCCTTCCATATTAGGCCGTAATCATGAGCTATGCCAAATGCATTCCAGGAGTCAGTGTAAAGAGTTGCTGTCTTTCCTTCTACCACTCTACACGCCTCAGTGAGGGCCTTCGGTTCTGCTTCTTGCACTGAGGCATGCGGAGGCAGAGCTTCTGCGTTTAGGACATCTTGTTGTGTGACCTCTGCATATCTGGTTCGGAGTCATCAATCCTCACCCTGGTACCATCTACAAAAGAAAACTCAAAATATGCATTATTAACAGTGGATTCTAATAACAGTTTTTGTCAGAATCTTGTTGCAAAGAATTTTTTTTTTAATTTTAAAAAATAGCTGATCTGCCATACTCAGATCACCTATGCCTCCCCTCCCCCGTTTGAACCGGAATACCCGATTAAAAGAAGAGTAGCCAGGTTCAAGGTAGTACAACATCGGAAAGAAATATTGGGGGAGGCATGGAAAGAGCACATTGTAGCCGGATCTAATAGGCCAGAGATAAGTGCCAATACCAACTTAGAAGATTTGTCAACCATTGCCTGTACTGCTGCCACCGCACAAACACAAAAGGGAGCTCCTCGAGTCACTGGATCCAAACTCATGGAGTAGTATCTCAGTGGCCGTGGTTGTCCTCTGTGCTTTTGTGTCAATACTGTCGTATGGGCGGCAGTATGAAACAAGGCCCAGAAAGGTGCGGAATTTGGCAATGGATGTAGGTACAGGTATGGCCTGGTCAGCAGCCTTTTGTTCCTCTGTCAGATGTCTATTTCCCTGGCTAAACAATGATCCAGGAGAACAACCTTTCTTGCAGAACTGGAGTTTATCTTTGGAGGCCTCCAGGCCTTACAGCCATCTTCTGCAAGGGAAATTAACAGTGAAATTGTGGCCAGTCGGCAGTTTTTCCAAAGCATCAGCACACAGCACCTAACATGTGTGGCTGACCCTTCACCCCCTTTTTTTTTTCTTTTCACTAAGCGGATACTGTTTGACCCAGGAGTGGGTATCCGGGTCTCATATATATTATCATGGTGGGTACATTCAGATGTATTATGATTAGAGATGAGCGAACGTACTCGGTAAGGGCGATTTCGCAATCGAGCACCACGATTTTCGAGTACTTCACTACTCGGGTGAAAAGTACTCGGGTGCGCCGGGGGCCGGGGAGAGGCGTGGCGGGGGTAGCAGCGGGGAACAGGGGGGAGCCCTCTCTCCCCCTCTCCCCCCCACTCCCCGCTGCAACCCCCCGCGCCACCACGGCGACCCTCGAATTTTTTCGCCCGAGTACGGAAGTACTCGAAAATCGCGGTATTCGGGCGAAAAAGGGGCGTGGCCGAGCACGTTCACTCATCTCTAATTATGATGGATCCGTTTGTAAAATATCAGTGCCAATAACAGAGACATGCCTTCCATCCGGCAGCCATATTTAAAATGTGATATTCTTTAAGAGAATTCATTATTAATTTAATCTGATCCTGCCTGCAATGTCTCATCAAATTTGAGACAGGAGAAAAAAACAAAACTTTTCCTGGCTATCTATGATTCTCACCCCCATCCCTCATACAAGGGATGTCCCATTACGTATTCTTGCATCATCTAGCTCCACCCCTCTGAATTTGGCTGATCATTTGCTTCCTCATTTTTTCATTCAACGTTTGTAGTCCTTGGATACACATCACAACCAAATAAAGTCTTATGCATCACACAATTTACATTTTACAATTTACGGGTCAACCTGCCCCGTCCCTCCTGTGGATACTAGGCCTTATCGTTACCTGCTTGTTTCCCTTTCTTTGGCTTCTCTGCTTAACCTAGATCTACCTCTTACTCCCTGTAATTTATTTATTTTAACTTCTATTAAATTTAACTATTTACACTAGTTTAAACTATTTAAATTTTAACTTCCCTGGGACTGCAGTACCAATGACTTCCTCTTTTTTAAAATCTCTCCCTCCCGTGACAGCCCCTCCCTTCTCTAATACAGAATGGAAGAGACAGGATTATAAGGTAGAACGTGGCTAATTTACTTTTACAACAGTTTTTGTCCCAGATTTGTTCCTGGTCGTCCCTCCGGCAACCGGGCAGATGCAGTCTTAGATGCCAGGGATCTCCATCTGATTGGTAACGTACTGCAATTCACATATTGTGTGCCAAAGGTTGCTGAGTGACTGAGATGATATTCTATCTTCTTATTTACTGAACTGTTATGCAACGTAACTGTTATATTGAACGCTGGTGTCCTTTGCATGTGTGGTATCGACGCCATTCCAGCGCGCCTTCTCTTCCTCTGACTGACATTTAGGGAAATTCTAACGTCTAATGTATAACTACTATGTTGTAACTTTACGGTCACAGCTGTGACCACCTAACATTGTATGTGGTTACAATTGAATTGGGGACTTGGCAAACATAGATGTATTTTTTTGTGGGCACGGTGGACTATGCAGTTTGTTACAGTTTGTAACCCTTGTATTCTTAAGAGCCCCCTCAGGATGTGAGTGGCATATAACTTTTTACATTTGTATGACGGACGTATAACAAAGATTCGATTACATAACAAGACATACGAACAGTAGTTGTTATTTGTCACAGCACATGAATTTACTTTCTCCTCTATCGCTTGGGTCTAATCCACCTGCTCTAACAATTTAGTACATTACAGACCTCCACCTGTGACCCTAGACACTGGTAAAAATGCACCTTACCATACTGCCTTTTAAGACAGTATAATTCATTACATTCCTTTATTCTATTAAACAAAGTTATTTCTTATATTCAGTGTTACAGCACTTCCCCCTAGAATATAAGGAAGTAAGGGGGTCTGAGGGGGGGGGGGGGGTCTGAGGCCGCAGATTCGAGCAAGCAGCCTTTCTCTCTCCTTACATTCAGTTAACCCTTTGTATGCATTCACTTACGGGCATACAATGTATCACAGCCTATACTTTCAACCATTCAACAGCAACACAGTTTAGCAATCCGCCTTTACTAGAAGGGATCCAATAATGCACATCTAACCTATAAAGTCCAAACCCACAGCGAGCCGCTGTGTACAGTGCATCAATCTTGGCTATAACCCAGCTAATGCGCTCTCATTGCCGACAATCCCTTCTTACAGTTTGAGTAGGACTGCTACTGATTCTATATGATAGACAATCAGACTATTCCTATATAGACAACTCAGCAGGATTAGCTCTACACAACAGACAAGCACACTAACACGGACAGATAGGACATTTTGAGCACACAGAAAGATTGCTTGATCAATCAATGATAACTTGACTCTCCACATCTTCCACACTTTTCTGGATGGTGTAGGAATTGACCTTCGTACAATGTTTGCTGCCTCTCAATCTCAATCATGGCAGCCAGATTTATGATTATAGGATTCTCCTCAGACGCCGGACACAGTATGTCCCGCCCTAGAGTCTCTAGCATTTCTGCCTCTACACAGGTTAATAATCTACCCTCAGACAGAGGGATCCACTCATGAACGTTCAAACGATAAACAAATATTTGTGGACACACACAAATAGACAGAGCACCAGTACAGCTGGCTTAGTCTCACTGCCCCTTGGGATACGTGTCTGACAGCTCCCTTCTCCCGGACCCTACAAGCAGGCCTAGCAGGAGCGGAAATCCCTTATCAGACTTTTCTCTGGCAGTCTCTCCCTTTCCTGGGCCCTACAAGCAGGCCTCAGGACTGCTGAGTCTCTGCGACAGGCCACCTGTACGGCTCCCTCCTCTCTCAGGAGTGGAAACACCCTGTACAGGCCCTCCTGGGGGCAGCTATTGATGTCACCAATTAACTAGTACACTCAAGATAACGGGCATGTAAACATTCCTTTTTTATCTTATGACAGGTTTTATTGAGTGGTCGAGACTTAAAAATTACCTGTTGTGCGGATCCAAATCGATCGGCCTTGACACGGCACATAGGCAAGCTTGGAGTCAGCCACACAGGTATAGATAATTAATTTATCTTACCGTGTTCTGATGATTTGTTGGGCCCGCCAAGTCCAAGGTTGCCTATGTCCACGCCTTGCGTCCGATCTTTTTGGAGCCTATCGACCACTCCCGTACGGGCCACCAACTGTCGTGGAGTTCCTTTTGCGTCCAACGACTTACTCAATTAGGAATGTCTACACCCTTCCAGATTAATTCTGAATTGATTATGCGCATAAGAAGTTTTCACACTGACACAGGTTCAGCATGTATAAGCTTCCTCAATTCTGCTTTATTGTTGGGCGTGCAGCCTCTTTTAAAGAGATTAACATATCTGCCCATCTGGGCAGGTCAAAGATTACATAGATACAACGTATTGTTTAATTATTGGATAAGCATCTTGCAATTCTTCCATCCTCGGGTCATCTGTGATTGGCCATCAGGTGGTGGACGAGATGAGTGGGTTGTTTCGGACCCATGTGTGGTTCCTTCGATATGATTGGATACTACAGCTTGAACTATTTATTGCACAAACCCCCGTGTTATTTGCATAAGTTTCCAGTAAAACTGCTTGGGTTATTATTGCGGTAGCTGTTTCAGACTGCGGTTATCTATGTCTGATTTTTAAGATTCTAAAGTTACAAAACAGATGGAAAAGTATAGCGTGTTCATGTTAAATATTATCTTTGTCAGCAGAGTTTAGGAAAAAGATGTTTCATTAAGGAAGTAGAAATATTGCATAAATATAAGAACATATATCTATATTTGTATCAGAACAGAAGACAAACATGTCATTTGTTATACAGAATGTTAAACGTACAAATACAGGTTCACTGTCCACTACCAAAGGTCCACGGTCCAGAATATAGATATATTGGGTTTCCACTACAGTATATTCTGGTTAGAAGATGCAGTGCAGCTGACAGCGTCTCTTAGTTGATGTATGTGGGTGTTTTTTTGGGCTAGGGCTTATATTTCAAGCCCTCCCTCCTCCCTCCGAAAATCTTTGCACATGGTGCTAAAAAGTCGCGCAGTTTTATGGAATGACATAAAACTGCTATATCGCCACCAGAAAATGCAGTGCTATCGCACAGACCACCAATGCGATATCGCTGTGATTTTTCCACAATGATATCGCGTCGCCTGTGTGAAGCAGGCCTAAAGCTCCAGGTGTGAATGTAGCCTCACTGCAATTCGATTGAGTAATGAAGATTATATGTTACTATAAGGAAAAATCCTTACGCACATTAAGAAGTTCTTGTATTCCATGTATCCTTGTATGTTGGAAACTTACTGATCCCCTCAGAGTGATAGTAGAGCTCTAAAACACAGAGATAGTGATTACAGTGCAACTACCTCCGGTATTAGTGATTACAGTGCAGTCACCTCCAGTATAAGTGATTACAGTGCAGTTACCTTTAGTATTAGTGATTATAGAGCAGTTATCTCCAGTTTTAGTTATTATAGTGCAGATACCTCCAGTGTTAGTGATTACAGTACAGATACCTCCAGTGTTAGTGATTACAGTACAGTTACCTCCAGTATTAGTGATTATAGTGCAGTTACCTCCAGTATTAGTGATTACAGTGCAGTTACCTCCAGTGTTAGTGATTACAGTACAGTTACCTCCAGTATTAGTGATTATAGTGCAGTTACCTCCAGTATTAGTGATTACAGTGCAGTTACCTCCAGTGTTAGTGATTACAGTACAGTTACCTCCAGTATTAGTGATTATAGTGCAGTTACCTCCAGTATTAGTGATTACAGTGCAGCTATCTCCAGTATTAGTGATTATAGAGCAGTTACCTTCAGTATTAGTTATTACAGTGCAGTTATCTCCAGTATTAGTGATTACAGTGCGTCTTTTCATATTTCAAATGTCTATGTGCCTTTAAATTAAATGTTTGTTTATTACTGATCCTTTATTCTGCCAGACAACCTGCAGCCTCGCTCTGACTCGCTGTCAGAAGCATTATTTTGATTGGGTATTTCATCACCCAGCAACAGGTCTGTGATTGGTGGAAGAATTGTAGTCAGAGTAATTTTAAGCGTCTGTATGCCCACAGTTGAGAAGAGTGATAGAGGAGAGGATATAAAGAGTAAGGATTACAACTGGAGCACAGCTGGGGTTCCTGTACTCATATACAGAATAATTTACCTCAGGAAATGTCTTGCCTGTAAAGATTTACCTCATGAAATGACTGACTTTATTGAAGACTGTTCTCAGAAGGAATAATCTGTTGTTTGTTGTTGTTGAAGTATACCGTTCATTCCTGCATCCTGAAATCCCTTTTTCCCACAGCAACATCTGCACTACAAATACCACATTAATACCATCGTCCAGGGGAAAGGATCATCCCTAGAGATGAGCGAGCACCAAAATGCTCGGGTGTTCGTTACTCGAGTCGAACGTTTCGTAATGCTCGAGAGCTCGTTTAGAGAAACATACCCCATTGAAGTCAATGGGCGACTCGAGCATTTTTGTATGGGACCGATGCTCCACATAGATAATGACTTGTGAAACACCAGAAAACATCATAAAGTCATGGAAACACCATAGAAACGGAAAGGGAAAGGCAGGGGCAGCATGCATGGCTGCATCTGAGGCTCCCAGGTCCCACTATTAAGCCAAAATGGGGGCAAGAGCCTGGCGGTCACCCCCTAAGAATTTACTTGGGACAGACCCTCATTAGCAAGGCACACGCGCTGGCACATCTTAGCTAAGCACCACACTACCTGCAACCAAGGACAATCACCGCTTGTGGGACACACCGCTGCCTCTTCTCCTGGGTTACATGCTGGCATTGCTGTCCAACTCTCCCCACGACCCTGCGTCCACAGCGCACATAAAATTTTCCCTGCGCAGCGGTCAGCTGGCCTCATGCCACACGCTTGCTTCATAGCCACATCACCCTCATGTCGATTTATAAGTGCGTACTGGATGAGGAGGAACCGGAGGCACATCCTGCAGAGGGTTGGCAGGGCTAGGCAGCGACCCTCTTTGAAAGTGTTGGCAATAGCCCACAATGCTGTTGAGAATTGATGATAAATTGACGTACGATCATCATGCCAATCCCATGCCAACTCCGTCACTAAATTGTCAGGAGCCACAAACGTTGGCATAAAGGGGACTCAGGTGCCAGCACTTCTACACATCTCCACAATGCAGCAATACTCTGTGTGGGATGCACGTGAGCAGGCCCAGGGTCAGGCTCGGTCCCAGCCTGAATCTTGTGTGGCCCAAGGTGCCGCGAGTTACATAGCAATGGGAAATCCATGTGTCCCCACACAATTCACTCTGTGTAGGTGTCAGATAGCTCAACACCGCAATGGGATGTCGTTGAGTTCCTTGGGCTCGCCTATGCTGTCGGTGCACAAACATGGTATTACACAGGAAGAAATCAGAGTGCCCAAACATGGCAGAGTTTCACCCCGCCAAGGACCTCTGCCTCAGCCCACATTTCTGCCCAATTCATTCTTTGTATGTGTCAGATAGCTGAACAACGCAATGGGCAGCCTTTGTGCACCCACAGTATAGGCGAGCCCCTGGAACCCAGGGACAAAATTAAACAGGAAGAAAAGAGCGTGCCCAAACAAGGCAGAGTTTTACCCCGCACAGGACCTCGGCCCACATTTCTGCCCAATTCATTCTTTGTATGTGTCAGATAGCTGACCAATGCAATGGGAAAGCCTTTGTGCACCCACAGCATAGGCGAGCCCATGAAACTCAAAGACAGTATTAAACACGAAGAAAAGAGAGTGCCCAAACATGGCAGAGTTTCACCGCGCCAAGGGCCTCAGCCTAGATTTCTGCCCTAGTCATTCAGTGTATTTGTGCCAGATGAGTAAAATACCGCAATGGAAAGTCTTTGTGCACCCACAGCATAGGCGAGCCCAAGGAACTCAAACATTATATTAAACATGAAGAAAAGAGAGTGCCCAAACATGGCAGAGTTTCACCCCGCCCAGGACCTCGGCCCACACTTCTGCCCTAGTCATTCAGTGTATTTGTGCCAGATAGGTAAAACACCGCAATGGAAAAGCCGTCTGCACCCCAGCCAAGTCAGTCAGTGTATTTCTGCCAGACAGGTAAAACAACTCAATGGGAAGTCTTTGTGCACCTACAGCATAGGTGAGCCCATGAAACTCAAAGATGGTATTACACATAAAGAAATCAGAGCGCCCAAACAAGGCAGTTTCACCCCGCCAAGGACCTCAGCCTCGGCTCACACCCTCAGTAATCGTTGGCATAAAACAGACTCGGATGCTAGTACAGCTGTGAACATCTCATTAAATCAGTAACAGTTGCTTTCATCGCTCCAAAGACTGGATGAACCACAAAGAAGTTCCACAGGCCATACCTGGCACAGTTGATTCTTCCCCCCGAGGACCTTGGCCTCTGCCCACACCCTCAGTAATCGTGGGCCTCAAGCGGACTCGGATGCTAGTGCAGCTGTGAACGTCTCATTAATGCAGTAACGCTCCTTTTGTTTGGCCCAAACCACTGTCTCAGATAACTGTGGTAACACGAGAGAAAATATATGTTGCGCACCGCTTATCCACAGACCCCAAGCAGGAGGAGGAGGTGGCATAATAAGGCCGAGAAACCATGACCGAGGTAGGACCTGCAATACTCTGTGTGGGAAGTATGTGAGCGGGTCCTGGGTCAGGCTCGGTCCCAGGCTCCACCTTGTGTGACCCAAGGTGCCTTGAGTTAAATAGCTATGGGAAATCTATGTGTTCCAATACACTTCATTCTGTGTAGGTGTCTGACAGCTGAACACCGCAATGCGAAACCTTTGTGCACCCACAGTATAGGCGGACCGCAGTAACATTTCTGTACCAAGAGTATAGGCGAACCCCTCAAACCTTTCAGTAGTAAGTGTATAAGCGAACCCTAGTAACATTTCTGTAGCAAGAGTATAGGCAGACCCCAGTAACATTTATGTAGCAAGAGTATAGGCGGACCCCTGTAACATTTCTGTAGCAAGAGTATAGGCAGACCCCAGTAACATTTATGTAGCAAGAGTATAGGCAGATCCCTGTAACATTTATGTAGCAAGAGCATAGGTGGACCCCTGTAACATTTATGTAGCAAGAGCATAGGCGGACCCCTGTAACATTTATGTAGCAAGAGTATAGGCGGACCCCAATAACATTTATGTAGTGTGAGGGGTTAATTCTGGTTTATGCTTTTAAATAGAGAAAGATAAGTGTATTTCACAGAATAATTATGTGTTTATAATTTGCGTCTTCTTCTGCTAAAGGTTTAAGCTTATACGTGTAAGGGCTAACGCTTTAAAAATGGACTACAAAGACTCCATTTTGTCTCTTTGCTTGTCTGCTATAATACACATATATATCTGTATTAATTTCAACTTTGCCTTGAGAAAAATGTTAGATTTCAGTTAGAATGATCCACCTGGAAATATTAATTGGATTACCGCTAGGTTTCTGTCCTGTTCTTATCTTTAAACAACTCTAGTTGAAACTTACTAACAAGCTTACAGGAATGTACCTCCCGATTAACACCTACACAGAGGAGGACACACTGATAAGAGGCTGAGATGTTTTAAATCAATATATGTGCTTATTAATTTTAAAGGAGATGTCTCATGAAAGCAAGTGGGGTTATATACTTCTGTATGGCCATATTAATGCACTTTGTAATATACATTGTGCATTAATTATGAGCCATACAGAAGTTATTTCACTTACCTGCTCCGTTGCTAGCGTCCTGGTCTCCATGGTTCCGTCTAAAATCGCCTCTTCTGGCGATTTTAGACGCGCTTGCGCAGTCTGGGTCTTCTTCTTTCCTCAATGGAGCCGCTCATGCAGGAGAGCGCTTCCGTGTAGCTCCGCCCCGTCACGTGCCGATTCCAGCCAATCAGGAGGCTGGAATCGGTAATGGACCGCACAGAAGCCCTGCGGTCCACCGAGGGTGAAGATGCCGGCGGCCATCTTCACAAGGTAAGTATGAAGACGCCGGACCGCGGGGATTCGGGTAAGTACTATGCGGTTTTTTTTTTGATCCCTGCATCGGGTTTGTCTCGCGCCGAACGGGGGGGCTATTGAAAAAAAAAAAAACCCGTTTCGGCGTGAGACATCTCCTTTAATTGTATGTGGCATAAAGCCACTCGCTTCGTAGAAATGTATAAAGATTGAATACATTGTACATTAAACAGGCATTTCTTTAGTTAGCACATACGGTGTGGTGTCCATTGAACTCCTCAGAGTATACTCACAAGATTCCAACAGATTGGGAAGCAGACAGCATCAGCTGACGGGTCCCCTTGTGACCCCCCACAGTAGCAAGAGTGTAGGTGGACCCCTGTAACATGTCTGTAGCAAGAGTGTAGGTGGACCCCTGTAACATGTCTGTAGCAAGAGTATAGGCGGACCCTAATAACATTTATGAAACTTTGAAAAATTGTAAAAAAATTTTAAACAGAGCCTTTTGGGCTGCAGAAAAATAGGCAGTTCAGCGTGATGACATGTTGTTTTAGGAGGAGGAGGAGTAATAATATCCGAGAGTGCTTGACAAAGCTAATTCCCCCTTTTTTCGTGGTGACAGAGGATGCATTTTTCTCCTGTTGCAGTGAAAAGAATCATTAGGTTCTGCTGCTTTCCGCCGGTGGAGAAGAGAAGTCTGGGGAAATCCACCGCCATTGCCATCTCCATTCTGGCATGCCACAAGATTGTTTTGGTGTCTAGGAACATAATTTAGCCTCTGTGCCTTATTGCCTAGATAAAAGGGATATAATCCTCTGAACCATGAAGAGAAATAAAGCGGATAAGATTTTACTGTATGCCGTTTGGATCAAAAACAACCAGTCCGCTGAGTCTAGAAACAAAGAACAAAAGTTTGCACAGATCCTCTGAGCCTCTCTGAAGAGAACAAGATGCCTCCCACCCTCTGAGCCTTATAGAGGAAAGGACGAGGTTGCAGATCCGCTGAGTCTAGAAGGGAAGGACAAGATTTACAGGTCCTCTGAGCCTGCCTGTATAGGACAAGATTTTATTTAGGAGAAGAACATATGTTTTTGTACCTTAAAAAGAGACTTTAAAAAGGTAACAGCCCATAAGGGGTTAATCAGCGATCTTGTGAGATTATAAAAGAGTGTATTAAAAAAAGCATCTGTATAATGTGGTTACAAACAAGATAGAAAAAAGTGTGTTGTGTTTACCACAGTAAAGAGAGACTAAACTATCTAACACTACTTAAAGGGGTTGTCCCGCGCCGAAACGGGTTTTTTTTTTTTCAATAGTTCCCCCGTTCGGCGCGAGACAAACCCGATGCAGGGATAAAAAAAACAAAAAACGGGTAGTACTTACCCGAATCCCCGCGCTCCGGTGACTTCTTACTTACCTTGTGAAGATGGCCGCCGGGAACTTCACCCTCGGTGGACCGCAGGTCTTCTGTGCGTTCCATTGCCGATTCCAGCCTCCTGATTGGCTGGAATCGGCACACGTGATGGGGCGGAGCTATGAGGAGCAGCTCTCCAGCACGAGCGCCCCATTCAACACAGAGAAGACCGGACTGCGCAAGCGCGTCTATTCGGGAGATTAGACGCTGAAAATTAGACGGCACCATGGAAACGAGGACGCTAGCAACGGAACAGGTAAGTGAATAACTTCTGTATGGCTCATAATTAATGCACAATGTACATTACAAAGTGCATTAATATGGCCATACAGAAGTGTATACCCCCACTTGCTTTCGCGGGACAACCCCTTTAATGGATTTACAAAGAAGTGCCAAGCAGTTCGAGAATTTTAACTGCAACAGAGTCACAAAATGGCGCCAGGCAGCTGAGAATTAATTGCTGCATCAGAAAGATAGAAAATAGGGGAGTCGGAATAATGCCTCCACAGTGCCACTTATTGGAAGGCACCATTCTTTCAAGCCAAAGTCAGACTCTTTATACAAGCCTTGTAACAATGACTGGGAATTAAAAGCCAGACTCCATGCACAGACAGCTGTTTCAGAGTATTTGCGCTTCATCGGTGTAAAGTAGGAGTCTGGCTTTGCTAAATTTGGCAACTACCTTGAAACAGCTGTCTGTGCATAGAGTCTGGCTTTGCTTTTAATTCCCAGTCATTGTTACAAATCTTGTATAAAGAGTCTAACTTTGGCTTGAAGGAATGCTGCCTTCCAATAGGTGGCGCTACAGAGGTATTATTCCATCTCCCTTATTTGCAGAGTTAGAAAATGACACTGAGAGGGTCAAAGTAGGGAGGAGGCAAACCCCCGCAGTAGGATGCTTCATGGAAGAGGAGAAACCCTGCCCCTAGGCAGATACTTACACTGTGAGCACAAAACGCTCCCCAAGGAGGATCAGTTACCACAGAGAAATAAAGGAGAGAAGACCTCCTAGATGTTCCTGCAGTAGAGGCAATGGAATGGGCAGCCATTTTACCTACAACACAGATATGGCTGTACCCTTCCATCCGGATTAAAGGGGTTGTCCCGCGCCGAAACAGGTTTTTTTTTTTTATTCAATAGGCCCCCCGTTCGGCGCGAGACAAACCCAATGCATGTGTTAAAAAAAAAAACCCGTTTAGTACTTACCCGAATCCCCGCGCTGCGGCGACTTCTTCCTTACCTTAGCAAGATGGCCGCCGGGATCTTCACCCACGATGCACCGAGGGTCTTCTCCCATGGTGCACCGTGGGCTCTGTGCGGTCCATTGCCGATTCCAGCCTCCTGATTGGCTGGAATCGGCACACGTGACGGGGCGGAGCTACGCGATGATGCGTAGAAGGGGGCGGAGCCAGAACTCTGCTCGTGCCGAGACCCAAGAGAAGGGAGAAGACCCTTCTGCGCAAGCGCGTCTAATCGGGAGATTAGACGCTGAAATTAGACGGCACCATGGAGACGAGGACGCCAGCAACGGAACAGGTAAGTGAATAACTTCTGTATGGCTCATATTTAATGCACGATGTACATTACAAAGTGCATTAATATGGCCATACAGAAGTGTATAACCCCACTTGCTTTCTCGGGACAACCCCTTTAAGTTTACTGTTTATTCAAGACTGTTGGGACTTTGATTATGTTATGAGGACTTTCTGCAACTTCCTGCCGAAAATATTTTGTAATGTTTAACAATACAATGATGTATTGTTAATGATGCGGTCCTTTTTTTCTTTTTCATTTTTTCCTCCCTACATTTAAAAAAATCGTAACTCCTCTATTAATCCATCGACGTCGCTGTATGAGGGCTTGTTTTTTGCAGGACGAGTTGTATTTTTCAATGGTGCTATTTAATGCACCATATAATGTACAGAAATTTTTTTTTTTAATTTTAAGTGGAGTAAAATGAAAGAAAAAACAACATTCTGCCATTTTTCAGTGCGTCTTGTTTCTATGGCGCACATATTGCAACAAAAAGAACATAACTTTATTCTATGGGTCAATATGATTACTACGATACACACCTTGTATAGTTTTTTTCTTTTGCTGTACCACTTATTTTTTTCAGACATTTAATTTTTAAAATTATTTTCTACTGCCATCTTCTGCGCACAATAACTGTTTTGTTTTTCCATCAACGTAGTTCTTCGAGGGCTCATTTTTTGCGAGACATGCTGTAGTTAACGTTCGTATCATTTTGGAATACATACAGCTTTTTGATAGCTTTTTATTGCTTTTTTCCTAGGAGACAGGGTGACTCGAAAAAGTGCATTTCTGGTGTTCTTTATTTTGTTTTTTGGACGAAGTTCACCATGCGCGGTAAATAATGCGCTACTTTGATAGATCGGACTTTTTGTTTTATGATTTAGATTTTTTTTTATGATAGATATGGCAAAAGGGGGGATTTAAACTTTTAACACTTTTTTTCTCAATTAGTAAAACTTTATTGATCTTTTAACTTTTTCTTTTTGGCCCCCCTAGGGGACCACAAGAAACGATGCTCTGATCGCTCCTGTAGTATGATGTAATGCATTACATCATACTGCAATTTGACAGGCAGTCTATCAAGCCACCCCACAGAAGGCCACCGGCTGCCATGACACCGGGGGATTTAAATGCCGCTCTCAGAATTGACAGCGACATTTAAAGGGTTAATAGCCGCGATCTGCGGCGCGGCTGAGTGCGGCTATTGCCCGTAGGTGTCAGCTGTAATAAACAGCTGACACCAGTGCTGTATGAAGAGAGGTCGCCCTGTGATCTCTCTTTATATATACCCCGACACTGCATGACGTAAATGTACGTCATATAGTGGGAAGGGGTTTTGTCAATACAATCTCTATTTTTTTTTTCAATAAATCTGCCCTGCCTAGCATAGGCTGTTGTAAACAACACATACAAAATGTTTTTTCTTTCAGAAGTCGTACTTACCTAGGCTCCATTTTTTTACCTCCATGTTTTGTTTACATCTTCAGCTGCTCCTGGAAGAAAGTCATCTCCCAGCACCCCTTGCTATGGTGACCACTTCAGCCGTCACAGAGCTACTTCCGCCCACTTCAATGCAGTGAATAGAACTGTGGAGTCCTACTTACTAGCACAGTGTACTAAAATCTACTGGTGTTCTTCCCTCGCTGTCTCCCTGAACACCCAACATTTCCCAAGGGCTTTGAGATATTTCTTGCAATCTTACAGTAATCACTCCACATGGTAAAAACAGGAAATACATGTCTGTCTTTTTTCCCTTTGCAATGTATTGTATGTATACGTAAATTTATTCATGCGTGTATATATATGAAGGTGCGTGCATGTGTGTGTGTGTATATATGTGTGTGTGTGTGTATGTATATGTATATGTGTGTGTATATATATATATATATATATATATATATATAATTACACACTGCATTGCACATATATGTTCCACATTAGCGAGCATACATGTGCTTACACCCAGATGTGGCACAAACTTGCGCTATACGCCTTGGAGGTGCTGGCCTGCCCTGCCCTGCCGCTAGCGTGTTATCAGAGAGGGTGTTTACTGCTGCAGGGGGGATTATCACAAATAAACGTACCCACCTGCCAACTGACAGTGCCGACAGGCTTACACTTATTAAGATGGACAAAGGCTGGATTTCCCCTGACTTCTCTTCTCCACTGGTGGAAAGCAGCTTAACATAAAGTATCTTTAAGCTGGAACTGGAGAACCATGCACCCTCTATCACCCCAAAAAAGGGTAGAAGTAGCTTGATCTATCCTTCTCTGATCTTCCTCCTCCTAAACCAGCATGGCAGCACGCTGAACAGCCAATTCTTCAAAGGGCCAAAAGGCTCTGTATAAACTATTTTTATCAGAGGGCCGCCTCCAGGTTCTTGCCCCCAATTTTGAAGAGGTTCACAACTAGAGTTCAGCAAACATGCTGGTTCCAGCGTCATACACCCAGAGAGTCCACAAATGTATCCAAGCACAGTGTCCAGCTATCTAAAACCAGGACAGAATGAATTGTCTTGGTTTGGCCACTCTAATTTCTTCATAGTACATGCTGTCTCTCCCTGGGGCACTGGTTAAAAGCGGAGGAGAGGAGGGGCTCGGACAGGCGCTAGCTTGCCTGTCGGTGGACTGCCACCTGGATCCCATTAAGCAAGTACAAGCTCTATGTTAAAAAAATATTTCAGCGGTTCACCTGCACTCTGGGTAAACAAATCTTTCAGGGGTACACCTATACTCCTGGTACACAAATGTTTCAGGGGTTCGCCTATACTCTTGGTAAACAAATGTTTCAGGGGTCCATCTATACTCTTGGTACACAAATGTTTCAGGGGTTCGCCTATACTCTTGGTACACAAATGTTTCAGGGGTTCGCCTATACTCTTGGTACACAAATGTTTCAGGGGTTCACCTATACTCTTGGTACACAAATGTTTCAGGGGTTCGCCTATACTCTTGGTACACAAATGTTTCAGGGGTTCGCTTATACTCTTGGTACACAAATGTTTCAGGGGTTCGCTTATACTCTTGGTAAACAAATGTTTCAGGGGTTTGGCTATACTCTTGGTACACAAATGTTTCAGGGGTTCCCTATACTCTTGGTACACAAATCTTTCAGGGTTTCGCCTATACTCTTGGTAAACAAATGTTTCAGGGGTTCGCCTATACTCTTGGTACACAAATGTTTCAGGGGTCTGCCTATACTCTTTGTACACAAAATTTTCAGGGATTCGCCTATACTCTTGGTAAACAAATACCCTGCACTCTCGCTCAAAAAATCTCACCTGCAATCTTGGTAAAAAAAATCTTTTTAAAATGGGTTGTTTTCTTCATTAAAAATGTAGAAGTACTGGCCTCTGAGTCCCCCCTATGCTGACGTTTGTGGCTAATGAAATGCTGTGATGCAGGTGGCATGGGATGGCACTTACAATCATACATTGATTTGTCAGCTATGAAGCACAATTTTAAAAGGGTCACACGGCGTACGGAAATGTATCCCAGCACGGTGTCCATCTTTGGCCACTAATTTCTTTACAGTTCATGCTGTCTTTCCCTGGTGCACTGGTTAACAAGCCCCAAGGGGAGAGGCAAGGGCTGGGACAGGCGGTAGCTTGCCTGTCAGTGGACCGCCACCTGAATCCCATGAAGCAAGTATGAGCTATCACTCAAAAAATCTTGCAGGTTTTTACCTGCACTCTTGGTAAACAAATCTTTCAAGGAAGACTTTTTGAAGTCTGACATACACACAAAAAAGAATTCCTAAACACTCAAAAGTGCTAGAGAATGGGGGTAGTGGGACCTGGGATGTAGCCCTCTAATTATGTAACCCTGTGAAGTGCCCTTGTAGCAATAAAGATCAATGCCACATACACACTTGAGCACTTCCTGGTTAGCTAGGTCCCATACCACACTGTTCCTATAGTGTTTCGGTGATTATCCTCGAATAATCTATGAAACAAATGTTCCACTTTTGATTGTACATATACTGGATCCAAAATTTCCAGTTTAGAATATATAGATGTTGCAGGTTCAACGCGTTTCTGCTACGATACAGTAGTTTCGTCAGGAACCTATCTAATTCAATAGTAGATATTCAATGATAGATAAACCACCCTTCTTATTCATAGACAAGCTAGATAGTGCCGTCTGAACTGATAGAGAGTGAGGAGTTATATTAGATGCTATAAGGCTGGAGCCTAAGTCGTAGAGCACACAACCCCCACCCCGATCCCTATCAGGGACAAAAATAATAAACTGGCCGCCAGCCTACCACTAAGGCTGGTGACAGCTGTGGACTATGGAGTAGGCGAAGGTGTGCGCCTTACCCCGTCTGGGATGGGGACAGCTGGATGCTGCGCTGGGAATAATTTCAGTACGCTGTGGACGCAGGCTCGTGCCTGCATCCTGGGAGGCATTGGACAGCAATGCCAGCATGTAACACAGGAGAAGAGGCAGTGGTGTCACCCGCAGACGGTGATTGGCCTTAGTTCCACCTAGTGTAGTGCTTAGTAGAGATGAGCGAGCACCCAAATGCTCGGGTCCGCATTATTCGAGTCAAGCTTTTCGTAAAATTCGAGAGCTCTACTCGGGTAATGAACCCCATTGACTACAATGGGAGACTCGAGCATTTTTGTATGTGGGACGCCGGGTCCTGAGCCCGTGTCGGCAGAGTATGTTTGCTCAATTCTAGTCTTAGCTAAGATGTACCAGCGCGTGTGCCTTGCTGATTATGGTCTGACCCAAGTAAATTGTTAGGGGGATGACCCTATCCATTTCTGGGGTGTTTCCATCACTTTCTGATGTTTTCAGGTGATTCACAAACCCTCCCCTATGCAGAGCATGGGTCACCTTGAAAAATGCTCGCGTCTCCCATTGACTTCAATGGCGTTCGTTACTCGAAATGAGCTCTCGAGCATTACAAAAAGCTTGACTCAAGTAACAAGCACCCGAGCATTTTGGTGCTCGTTCATCTCTAGTATTTATGTATGTATGTTCTGTTGTTCCGCCTCTAGATATAGATAGATACATAGAGATAGATAGATACTGAGAGATTGTGTTCCATTCATTCCTGCCTCCTGGAATCCCTTCTTGCCACAGCAACATTTTATCTATTTAAAGTCTTATGCCAGTTTATCCTTTGTGGAGAAGAGCTGAGCCACCGCCATTAGCATCTCCATTCTGGCATGCCACAAGATACATTTATCTTCTTTCTCCGAGGCCAGGCCACCATGTAGACTTCTTCCAGCTATGACTAGTCTCTGCGCACTCTGCCCATCCTGTCGCTGCCCCAATGGACCTCTCAGTAACTCCCCCATAGTACTACTGCATCTTCTGTGGTCTGACAAATCACTCATGTCTCTTTTCCTTTAATTAAGATGTCTCTTTGGGACTCCACTAAGCTATAATGCTGCTTTGTTGCCCCACTTAGTTATAGTGCCCCCTATGTATCACCCAGTGCCGCTCTGTTCCCAGCATCACCTGACTCCGCCCCCCTCCAGCCTTGAGCATAACGTGTCTTGAGTTCGGGGGACAAGTCGGGCAATGCTGTGATCAGTGCGGCGCTGGGTGGCAATCCTGTCAGTCAGGAAAACAGTAGATGGCTAATAATGGTGCTAATGAACTGAGGGTCAGCAGTGGGGGCCGAGCAGTGGGGTGTGAAGGCGGTTGTGTTTGGGCTCAGCGGTTGTGCGAAAGGGAAGAGTGGGGAGGATGTCCAGTAATTGTATTATTACAGGGGGTTTTGTATGATGTTACATTGTCTTGTCTTCTCTCCATTCAGGATCCTCGGCTGATATCTTCTATATCAGATAATTATCCTGATTGACCCGACAAGGATGGAGAGGAACCGGGACAAGATGGCAGAGAGTATATTCACCCTCACCCTAGAGATACTCTTCCAGCTTACAGGAGAGGTGAGAGATTCTGGGGATGACGTCACGTTCCATCATTCTTATCTATGTCAGTCTCTGCTCACATCTACTGCAGAGGATTACCTGCCAATTCAGTCCTTCGGCCACCTTCACATGAAGCGTGATTACTACGGGCGTTCCACAATGGCAGCCTGCAGCTATTATGCTGCAAATCCACATTGGCCAAATCCACATCTAAATGGTTCATATATTGCCACGGACTTACTTGCCAAACTGTTGCAGATTTTATCCTTTGTTGTTCAGGGGTTCAAAATCCGCAGCATAAATCCGTAGTATAAATAGTCTCGCTGCGGATTTAGAATCTGCCACAGTTTTCAAAAACTATGTGGATTTGTTATAGAAAATAACGGCAACATGTGAAAGACATTTTATAAATCTCCTCAAATAGGTGAGATGGAATAATACCTCAACAGTGACACCTGGTTGAAGGCAGCATTCCTTCAAGCCAAAGTTAGAATCTTTACACAAGCCTTGTAACAATGACTGGGAATTAAAAGCAAAGCCAGACTCTATGCACAGACAGCTGTTTCAGGATATTTTCCCTGTCTAGGTACTCTCCCTAAGGAGAAAAGATTTCTGACCCCCTTAAATCTCCTCCGCATTTCTTGTACTGTAAATGCTGCAGCCAAGTGTGAAGACGGCCTGAATGTGTGGAAACTGAGAAATACAGATGTGAAGAGACAACATAACTGCTGGACCAGAGACATGAAGGACTCTGGGAATGTCTGCAGGGATATTTATGGATGTATCTCCCTATAAACAGGATTACACAGTAGTGAAGAAGACTTCTAGGGATGGCTGTCAGGCCCCAGTGTCGGATGGATGGGGAAGACCCCTGAGTCCAATCACAGGGCCTCCACCTCACCCCCTGATACTGGAGGAGATCAATGAGCAGAAGATCCTAGAACTCACCAACAAGATGATTGAGCTGCTGACTGGAGAGGTGACGCTGCTGGGAATGCTGGGACATTATACAGTAACGCTATGGTGGTATAACGTGTCTGGGTGATGACGGTATCATTGTGTTGTCAGGTTCCTATAAGGTGTCAGGACGTCACTGTCTATTTCTCCATGGAGGAGTGGGAGTATTTAGAAGGACACAAGGATCTGTACAAGGACATCATGATGGAGGACCACAAGTGCCCCCCATCACCAGGTAATAGACAGGACTACATCCACACGGACTTTATTATTTGTATGTAGAGAATGAATTCAGTGGCTGTCTGTGTTTTCTGCAGGTAGATCCAGTAAGAGAGCAGCAGCGGAGAGATGTCCCC
The DNA here is from genome assembly GCF_035609145.1 of Eleutherodactylus coqui. Classification (NCBI taxonomy): domain Eukaryota; kingdom Metazoa; phylum Chordata; class Amphibia; order Anura; family Eleutherodactylidae; genus Eleutherodactylus; species Eleutherodactylus coqui. The sequence goes on along the minus strand of NC_089840.1, from coordinate 284,394,982 downwards.
GTCCTCTTCTTCCACAGGATGATCAGGTAGATGGAGAGAAGGTCTCATGAAATCTCCCCTCTGGTCTGTAGGACGGCTGGGAAGGTCTTGTGTTTAGTCTTATTATATGATTGATACTTGTGTAATGAGAAAGCTGGAGATGGCAGGATTACAGCCGACCGCAGACATTAGATCTCCGCATCTTATCACTATTTTCTGGTTCTGGAGACTTCTGATTGGAATGAAGAAGCAACAGGTTGGAGTTATACAGGAGACCTGCAGCTATTTGGCCCAGATCACTACTGCTGTCATGTCATTCCGGCTCCTCATACTAATTAATGACCTTTTCTGGCCATATAAAACCTTCCACACGACTTCTCCAACTGTGTGATGACTTTTACAATATTTATTTCACAGCTGGTGAAACTGGAGGAAGATCCGATCCCTATTAATCCTACAGAGACACATATGAGGGGGGATCAGCCGTGTAAGGAGGGGATTCCTACAGATGACCCCCCAGGTGAGACTACATGTAGAGAAGAGTCTGTGTTGTCGGGGTTTTCAGCTGCATATTCCCTTATTCAGCCACAATACATAATAAAGTGTAAATGTTATGTAATATTTTTATGTAAACATTTTTTCAATTCTGCCAAAAATAATTGTGGGAACATCTCAATCACACATCAGATCTGGATGATCTCCACCCTCTGCAGACTCTTTCATGTCTGCCGCATGTGCTCATTGTGAAGCTGCCCTTTTCTGTGAAGAGAACGGGGTGCCAATGGTCGATCTGCCAATTCCTCATGGAGTGTTTCTGATAAATACAGCAATAAGCTATACAAGCAGTTATGTTATTTCCCCTTAATGTTTTGGTAGAGCCACAGGCGCCGTGTAAGGAGAAGCCATCCTCATTCTGCATTCAGCTGCTCCTTCCATCTGCCCCCAGCTGATACCCCATGCACTATGTCAGGGTCTCTGCAACATCCAATCACTCTATCAGACCTGGACCCCCGTCCCCAGTGCTGCCTCCGCACATGTGCAAGTACTATTATCATGTCCCTCTCCTCTACTGCTGGAACCAGAAGGACTGGGCATGCTCAGTAGGAACTTCCCACATCTTGGTACAAGTAACAGTCAGCTGGGTTAGTGAATGGCTACAAACATATGTGTGCCCACTGATAATGGCGGTGCTGGGCTTGTAAAGGCGTCTTTATTCCCCGGTCAGCAGCACATGATCAGCAGACTGTAGTTGGATCACAGTACAGGGCAGTTTACAGCAGGGGGCATCAGCAGCTCTTATCCACGGCTCATACAGCTCCTGCGCTCTGTATCCTTACAAGCTGTATCAGCCGTGGATAAGAGCAGCAGCTGAGAGCGCCTGCTGGTTGGAGGAAATTAGCACAGAACACGTCCTACAATGTGGAAGTACAAAAAGTAAGTTATTGGCCAAGATAATTGTCCCATTAGGATGTTATCAGTAGACTAGGCGCTCCACAAATTATTGTACCTGCAGTTAATGGAAAAAACCCTTTAACAACTGAATTTTTTTACATTCCTCCCAATTTATATAATACACCAATTAGTTTATGACAGCGCCCTGCAAAGGTGAATGTGAGAACAATAGAACCATAAAGAAATAAGACTCACCTGCTATATACAGTCGTCACAGACAGGCCGCCACACCGCTGGTCCTAGTTCACCTTTCTAACAGTGTAGCGCTTGTCCCCCCCACCACTATATTCTCATGGGGGTCCGCATAGATCGGGGAAGCATATGGGGGAAGTCCAGGGTATGCCAATACCTCAGCCGCAAGGCAGGAAAAGACAGGTTACACAAACTCCGCGCTCCCAAGTGTGGGGGGAGAGAAGTGGGTAGAGATTATGTATGAGGTTTTACTTACTTTAATGAGGGGTTCGCAGACATCAGCGAACCTCCTCAAGAATCCACGTTATCACACGTTCCTTCTGGTTTCTTTATCATAGAATATGTCAAGGAAAAAAAGCTTTTTTTTGTCCCAGAGGCGTCCAAATTGTAAAAAGTTATAAAATCAAGGGTGGATGAGCATCAACTAGAAAAAAATACAATGAAAAGTGTGTTAAATTAATAAGAAGGCTAAAAATGAGTAACATAAACCTATAATATGACCATCTTAAATTCTAAAGATAATATAAAACTGTATATAATTATAAAATTATTAAATAATACAATTATACAATCATATTATCATATTAAGTAAAGCTGAATTAAAAGCAATTCTACCACTTGGTGAGGGTTTTAAAATACATTAAAATACACTACAGTAGGATGAAGTATGAGGAATGTGTAGGGAACACAGATCACATTAGCTCTTAGGAAACTGTAAATCTAATATAAATAAGCCTACAGCCTTTTTCGTGCACCACAGTTTGACCAGTTTGCCTCACCTCAGGAGGATGATTTTTGTGTCATTCAATTTCTTAGATGCTGACCACCGCTGTAAAATCCACAAATTTGAGGTGAGTACATTCAGTGACCCGTCGGGCTCCATCAAAGTTCCCCATGTCAAGTATAGCAGCGCCTCAGCCAGCAGCACCATTATGCCGATTCAAGTGTTGCTAAGCGACGTTCATAGTCTTGTGGCATCTCTCTCCAAGGAGACTATGAACGCCTCTGCTGTCTGGAGCGCTACTATGAAAGAAGCGGCTGACACACACACACCACCCCCCTGTCTTGCCTCTGGGCTGGAGCACAGCCGGCTGCGGACAGGGCTGTATAAGGAATCCCCCATAGCGAGGGGAGAGAGCAAGATGGAGCTACAGGGAATCTCCTAGAGATCTCCACATATTTGGAGATGTGGGGGGCAGAGCTAAGGGGTTTCTATGGGAGACAGAGAGAGAGGGGGGCGGGGTTAGAGAGGAGCAGGGCTAAAGGATTCTTCTCTGGCCAAGAAAAGGGATGGGGCAAGAGAGATGGCTCAAAATGAATCACTATTTGAACCTCTAGCTCAACCCCTTATCACCCCTGCTCTCAGGAAAACCCTAAGAATTTGGTCCCTACAGCAAATAAGCCTAAAAGGTGTCTCGTGTAACTTGGGTAACCCAGAAGGTATGTAACAAAGCGTTGTAAATGGCGGTCTACACATTGCAATAGATTACTGGTAATAGATCTGATCTCGGCTTTGATTGGGCGTCCTGAGGGGTTCCTAAGGAATTTGTGGATTTTTGGTATAAACAAAAGGATGCAATTTCTGCAGTATTAATGCATGTAAGATCATTTTCAGGAATGTGGTGATGCTTCATAAGTATGGTATGTGGTATGCTTTAATAAGTATACTGAATCTGTGTGAATAACATGTGTGAGCAGAGCATGCACACAGAATTACATATAGAAATCACCTTCTGCTTCCGGTCAGGCGTGCACACGGATATAGTTCATTTTCTTTTGGATGCACACATGTACACACTTCCGGTTTCCCAGTTATAAGAAGTACCTGATGCTGTTATCATGTCTCTGTGTCATATGATTGATGAAGGCCGCAGATTTGTCAGTAAGCCCTCCAACACGCGTTGCATCTCCTGTATTGTATCTATTGTCCTACGCTAATGGAATAAACACCAGAAGGTACCGACTCTCCAAAAGAAACCTGGAGGAACGGGTGATAATTTAGAGGCTAACCTGGATTCTTAAGGAGGTTCGCTGTCAGCGAACCCCTCATTCAAATGAGTAAAACCTCATATATAATCTCTACCGGTGACCAACTAACACACTATAGAGCACGGGGTTTTTGTAACCTATTTTCTTCACAATTTGTACAGACATTTTATATAGAAATGTAATAAAATATTAATATAATTGTAATTATCAAAAATATTGCAATCCGTTTTATTCTTGGCAGATGACGACACCAGGAAATCAGAGGAACATCTAATATCTTCCGGTTTTACAGTGGTACATCATGGTATCATACAAGATATATATGAAGAGCCTGCCATTATCCCAGATATACCCTCAGCCCTTCCCAGCAAACTTCTGTCAGCTGATCCTTTTATACAGGTTCCATCTTCTGGTTCATCACAGATTAGTAAACAGCATACAATTTACAGAGGAGATGTTGAAGAAAAAACGGTTGACACAGGGAAGAAGTCATATTCATGTTCAGAATGTAGTAAATGCTATACCCAAAAATCATATCTTGTTAGACATCAGAGAATTCACACAGGGGAGAGGCCATTTTCTTGTTCTGAATGTGAAAAATGTTTTATACATAAAGCAAATCTTGTTGAACATCAGAGGATTCATACAGGAGAGAAGCCATTTTTCTGTTCAGAATGTGGGGATTGTTTTACCCAGAAATCACAACTTGTTAAACACCAGAGAATTCACACAGGGGAGAGGCCATTTTCTTGTTCAGAATGTGGGAAGTGTTTTAGCCGGAAAACAAGTCTTGTTCAACATCAGAGAATTCACACAGGAGAGAAGCCATTTTTTTGTTCTGAATGTAAAAAATGTTTTAACTATAAATCAAATCTTGTTAAACATCAGATAATTCATTCAGGAAAGAAGCCATTTCCCTGTTCAGAATGTGGGAAGTGTTTCAACTATAAATCAAATCTTGTTGAACATCAGAAAATTCACACAAGAAAAAAACCATTCTCCTGTTCAGAATGTGGGAAATGTTTTAACTATAAACCAAATCTTGTTGAACATCAGGGAATTCACACAGGGGAGAAGCCATTTTCTTGTTCAAAATGTGCGAAGTGTTTTAACTCTAAATCAAATCTTGTTGAACATCAGGGAATTCACACAGGGAAAAAGCCATTTTCGTGTTCAGAATATGGGAAGTGTTTTAACTCTAAATCAAATCTTGTTGAACATCAGGGAATTCACACAGGGAAAAAGCCATTTTCTTGTTCAGTATGTGGGAAGTGTTTTAGCCGGAAAACAAGTCTTGTTCAACATCAAAGAATTCACACAGGAGAAAAGCCATTTTCTTGTTCTGAATGTAAAAAATGTTTTAACTATAAATCAAATCTTGTTAAACATCAGATAATTCATACAGGGAAGAAGCCATTTTCCTGTTTAGAATGTGGGAAGTGTTTCAACTATAAATCAAATCTCGTTGAACATCAGAAAATTCACACAGGAAGTAAGTCATTTTCTTGTTCAGAATGTGGGAAGTGTTTTACTCAGAAATCCTATCTCGTTAAACATCAGAGAATTCACAGAAGGGAGAAGCCATTTTCTTCTTTAGACTGTTAACAATATTTTACAGATAAATTAGATTTTGTTAAACCTCAGAGAACTCACACAGGGAAAAACCTGTATTCATGTCCAGAATGTGGGAAATATTTTCCTCGGAAATCAAAATATTTTGACCTTAGTAAAGTTACACAGAGAAGAAACCATATTAATATTTTGAATCTGTCTGTCTTCTTGGGTATCTTGATTGAAAGCATCGGCCACCTAATGTGAACTTCTGTTACCGACCATCAAGATAATTTCATTTGTGTTCTGGATTGTTAAGAGCATCTTCAGGTACCTGAATACCTGAAAAGTCATGCAATTAGTGTCCTCAATACTACATAATTTCACACAACTTTATTACTATTCAACATCAAAATGGTTGGGGGTATTGAAAAAAATGACTGTGCCTATCAATTTCTGATGAAAGTCTGTTCTTAAATCATGCATCTAATGATCCTCTTTCTATTGTAGTGTTTTAGGCTTAATCTAAGAAGACTGCCAACAAGATGGCCAATAGGCAAAAACCTAATTGTTTTACAAAGTTGTGTGTAGAGATAAGTGTGCATGCTCGTTCAAGCATTAGCATACTTGAATGTGCTCGTTACTCAAGCCGAGCACCACGCAGTGCTCGGGTGCTCGAGAAAATGTCACCCTCTCCTCCCCACGTGTTTTCAATGGAGCCACGGCGGCTTCCAGTGGCTCCATTGAATACAATGGTCTGCTGGCACCCCTGAATTGTTTTACATATAAGCCCTTCCCTGAAAAACAATAATTTTTAGTGTAAAAAAAAAACTTACCCTTCGCCGCTGCCATGTCCCCTGCAGGGATGAAGAACACATCTGCCGCATGCAGATGTTTCCTTTAACCCTCGCTAGTAAAAATAATTCCCTGCTGCTACATCTGCCACATCTGTGACAGATGCAGCAGAGGAATTCTTCAATTCCCTCATGTGTGACAGCTGCGGTAGAGGATCCTGCTGCCGGCCCCCCAGTAATTGGATTTCAGGGAAGAGCTTTAAATATAAGCCCTTCACTGAAAAACCAGGAAAAATAGTGTAAAAACGTAAAAAAAAAAATAGATACTCACCTCCCTTCAGCTGCCTGGGCTCAGCCGCGTCTTCTCCGCGCTGTTCCCGGCTCTGTAGTGCTGATCTATCAGCAGGCGGGAATTTTAAATTCCCGGCTGCTGAAAGAGCTGATTGCGATTGGCTGAGCGGCAGATGTGTTCTTCATCCCCACGAGAGACACGGCAGCGGCGGAGGGTAAGTTGTTTTTTTTTACACTAAAAATGTTTTTAAGGGAGGGGCTTGTATGTAAAGCCCTTCTGTGAAAACAATTCAGGGGTGCCGGCAGACCATTGTTTTCAGCAGCCGCGGCTCCATTTGAAAATAATGCATAGCATGGGGCACCTTGAAAAATGTTTGAGTCGCCAATTGACTTCAATAGGGTTCGTTACTCGATCCGAGCTCTCGAGCATTACAAAAAGCTCGGCTTGAGTAGCGAGCGCCCAAGCATTTTGGTGCTCGCTCATCTCTAATTGTATCTCTTATTTCTTCAGAAGATATGCTGGGTGGCCCTGACTTTTGAATCTACCTATATAATCACTAATCAAAATAGCTTTGTAATAACCAATTGCTCATATGTAACGACCTCTGGAATATATTATTGTATTACTGGTTTGCATTCTCTTTGTATTTCTTAAAGGGATTGTCCCACTTCTAGCAGTTTTTTTTTTTTTTGCAGGAAGCAGACAGCTCTGTACATTGCGCAGTGGTTGGGGTTGGTGCTGCAGGCTGAGTTCTACTGAAATTAATTGTATAAAGCATGCAAAACAAATCCAGACAACTGCACAATGTACAGAGTGTATTGTCAACTTGAAAGGCAACAAGTATTGATATGGCTTTAAAGAATGACAAGTGGGATGTCACAACACAATTTATTAATACAAATGACTAAATGATAAAATAAAACAGTTACGTAAAATAGGTGATATTTTATGTAATGTATTTTTTCACGCGATTGTACATTGTGCGAAAAAATACGCTCATGTAAACGAACCCATTGAAATCAATGGGTTCTATTCACTGCTGGTTCTTTTACTGGTTCTTACAGAGGGAAGTCAGGATCCAAGCGTCATTTTCCACCAAAAACACTTGAATAGTAATGTTACGGCATGCCCAAATTGTTATCATTTTAACTAAAGGAAATGGTTCGTCACTAGAGATGAGCGAGCATACTCGCTAAGGGCAATTGCTCGAGCGAGCATTGCCCTTAGCGAGTACCTGCCCGCTCGAGAGAAAAGGTTCGGGTGTCGACACGGGGGAGCGGTGAGTTGCGGCAGTCAGCAGGGGGGAGCGTGAGGGAGAGAGAGATCTCCCCTCCGTTCCTCCCCGCTCTCCCCTGCAGCTCCCTGCCCGCCGCCGCCACCCGAACCTTTTCTCTCGAGCGGGCAGGTACTCGCTAAGTGCAATGTTTGCTCGAGCAATTGCCCTTAGCGAGTATGCTCGCTCATCACTATTCGTCACTTGAAAATGAGACGTGCTGCTATTATTCAATTTTACCAGTGCAATCAGCATGTTTTTTTCATTTTACAGAAACATATCCATTACTTTCTGTTATGAAATTTTTGTTTTTAATTTGTTGCACAATTGCTTAGGCCTCATGTCCACGGGCAAAAGAAGAATTAAAATCCGCAGCGGAGTTTAACTCTTCTCCTGCCCGCAGATCCGCACCCCATAGGGATGCATTGACCACCCACGGGTAGATAAATACCCGCGGATGGTCAATAAAAGTGATTTTAAAAAAAATGGAGCATGAAAAAATCTGGACCATGCTCCATTTTCATGTGGGTCTCCCGCGGGGACGGCTCCCGTGGGCTTCTATTGAAGCCTATGGAAGCCGTCCGGATCCACGGGAGACAAAAATCAGATTTTACTCACCCGCTCCGGTTCTTCTCTTCGCCGCGGCGCCATCTTCTCTCAGTCGCGGCCGGATCATTTTGCTTCGGGTCGGCGCATGCGCGGGGCACGTCACCGACGTCATCCTGCGCATCCGCCGGGCCGAAGAAAGAAGATCTGGCCGCGACACAGAGAAGATGACGCCGCGGCGAAGGAAGGATCCGGAGCGTGCGAGAGGTGAGTTTATTCTGATTAATTCTTCTTTTCAGCCCTCATGTCCGCGGGGCAGGAGGGACCGCTACGGATTCTCCATGGAGAATCCGTAGCGGGCCTGATTTTCCCCGTGGACATGAGGCCTTAGACTGGAATTTACAACTCCTGGAATCCCGTGTTGTACTTATGAAACGAGCGCTTAGCTTATATCTCCCTTACTGATGATTTTCTTGGAAGCTAGGCTTATATCTTCAATTAATTGAACTGGATCGGTAAAATACCAGTTGTAGGGGGTCTATTGCTGATTCAGACCCTGTTAGAAAATGTTGAGATTTAAAAAAAATAGCCTTTCAATGTCGGTTTGATCGATATTAATGCTCTTGTGAAAATTGCTGACCTTTCCCGACAATTCTGAGTGCATTTAAAGTGAAGTTCTATGCCAGAAGACCACATCTGTTTCCTGGTGGATTCGGGCTTTTGTATGTTTGTTTGTTTGACCATTAACAGGTGCATGTACATACTTTAATTAGCGTTTTTGCTGTCTATATTTGAATGCTTGCACACATAATGTTTTCTCTTTAGACATTCTCTCATTAGATAAACTACGCATTTTAATGTAATACTTTTAATTTTGGAGATGGAGCTTCAAAACGACAATAACCGAGTAGACGTCGTTACTTTTACTGAATCTGAACTAGGTACATATGTGCCGCTTACACAATTTTGTTTACATTGCACATGCATATTTTTTTTGTAATTTTCTTATCTATCATTTTCACAATTTTTACGCTGACCTTTTGGAAAATCATAAATATGAACTTCGACACTCTGCACTTCACGAAGTGTGATACCGCTTGGCTCCGAGATTGCGGAGGATGTTTTAAAGTTGACGATCGGCGTTACATTTATATACCGTATTTTTCGCTCCATAAGAAGCATCAGACGATAAGACACACCCACGTTTTAGAGGAGGATAAAAGGGAAAAATATTTTTAACTCACCCAGGGACAGTGCAGGGGATAGTACCGCATGACGGAGCAGAGGGAGTAGCAAAGCTCTGAAACATCGGAGCTCCATAACAGCAGTGATCGTGTACGGGGTGCGATTGGTGGAGCGGGGAAGCAGCAGTTCCCGCTGGCACTCGCCATCAATCAGCAGTACGTAGGGGGAGGCAATGCAGAGGAGAGATAACTAGTAAATGATTGCATTATGCTAAACTCGCAATCGCGACGACCTGTTTGAATTTCAGCACATTTTCTCTATAAGACGCACTGATTTTTTTCCCCTCAACTTTGGGGGGAAGAAAAGTGCATCTTACAGAGTGACAAATACGGTAAATTAGTGTGAAGATTTATACTAAATCTGCAGGCATGCAACTAAATATCCTTTTCTCATATAGAACCAGGATTGCCTGCTGTGATAGATGCAACAGAAGCCAAAAACTGTTCTAAAGCTGATGAAAACTTAAAAACATGGAGAAAACCTACTAAAGAGGTGAAGCAGCCAAAAAACCCAAAGAATGATCACACGGCCTTAACCGCTAAATCCTCTACTAAAAAGAATATGGCATCTGTGATGTTGTAATGACTGTGGATGTGGAACTACTGTGTCAAACTACCGGTGATGATGTAGGTGATGATCCAGTCCAGCATGGTTTACTGAGAACCCTAGCGTCGGAGGTAAGAGACCGGATGTATGAACCCTGTATGCAGATGGTAACTAGGGAAGGTATCTTGCCCTAAACTAATAACCAGGAGAGGGAAACCTTTGCCTATAAGCGGAGCATTCGTCCTGATAAGGACGACCCCACGGTCTTCTTCTAGGTGCTGAATGACCCTGTCGGGACAGAACACTTTTAAAACAAATGACAGAACAATACCGGGGTGTACAGAAGCAAAGGAGGTACAGACTGACAAGGATAAACATAGAAGTAGACTCACGGGGATAACCTACAGCTGGATACAAGAATGGAGGACCCAGAATAGGAGCAGAAAGCAAGGTAGCAAGGAAACTGCCAGAGCAGTGTCTAAACATGGAGTTATGGACATGAATCACAGTACAACACTGACTGAAAGGCCCAGGGCAGCTATATAGGGCAGTGATTAGAAAAGATACATAAGCTGAGCAGGAGGCCCAGAAGCAATTAACCCTAGGAGAGCTGGAAGAGAACAAATGAAAGTTCAGTGAACAGGGAGAGCAGGACGACGCCCATGCCTGCCAGACACAGAAGCAGAGGATTGTGTCTGACCAGTTTACCTAACAGATGCCCACTACCGTAACATCAGTACCTAATAGAATGATTCAACCAGGTACTTTGTGTATAGCATTAAATTCCTAAAAATCTTTATTAATATGTGGTTTACTACACAAATATCTATATAGGGTAATTTTAGACTGTCTGCACTAGTTATGGCTATCATGTCCAATGCTTTTCTCCTTTAAAACTTTGCATAATTAAACAAAGAACAATATGCAGATCTATTCCTCTTATAACTTACACGCATTGCTACATTGTTATTTCAGACATGGTGAAATGCAGTTTTTTAGCGTCTGTCATAACCACCAATTCTAGTTCCTGAACAGAGCATCTCTTTATGAGGGAACGCAAAGCCTGGACTACATGTCTAAAAAGCACAAAATGGAATCATCACTTACCCTGGATTATAAACAGCATTGTCAAACCCCTCCATCTCTAGTTCAAGAATGCACAATTACTTTGTTGGATAACAAAAAATTTTCTGTTACATGTGACACTACAAGCCCCTGCAGGAAACAGAGTTGTACATTTTCTACAACTTGGAATGCATGCAGTAGACAGGAACGCACATACCCAATTACATATATGCCACAACCTTGTACGGTCGGGCTCCCTGGGAATTTCAGGGTAAAATGTGCACTCGTGAGTTTTTTTAGTTCTTTGCCGGTGGTGACTTGGACAAAAGATTGTACTTTTATTGCTCGCAGTGTTAGTAGATACGACTCTTATTTTATTGTTAAGGAGTTAATTAGTGAAAAACTGGGGAAAGATGATTACTCAAGTGCATGGCTTTTCTGTGTCACATTGTCTGATTTGAACATGAGGTTCATAGATTTACTCAATTTCATACCTATGAAACTTAATAAGCTATCATGGATTGTTATGGGGTGCAAAAACATGATGCTTTTGATTTTAAGGCTAAGCTAAAAGCTTACTGCAAACAATATATTGAGGTTTTGAGACAGGCTTGTGAACGTTACAGAGATTATGTAATGGAGATGACTAAAAGTGTCAGTTTCAAAATACTGTGCAGAACGCAAAAATGTTTTAGTGAGAGGGCATGGCCTGCTGATGAGCATGTGAGATGTATTGCTCCCAGCAGCAGTGGCTTCTCTGCCACACTGATAGGAAAGAGGAAAATCCAGAACGGGCTGAAGAGACCCCCCAGGGTTGCAGGAAGGGAGCCTTGAGGCATTTCTCCGTGGCCCTGGAGACATAAGAGAGCACAAAGCGCTGGCCAAGATGGAGCTGCCGCTGGAGGGGAGGACACATGGGTCACGCGATGCAGGCACCGGACAGTGAAAGGAGAGAGGCAGTGCAGAGGCTCCCGGGGTGAATGCTGGTGGCTCTGAAGTAGGAAACGTGGTGAAAGGTGGAAATACTTTGGGCTCTCCGGCTGGCCGCACACCCGCTGCAGGGAGGAGCGGACGGAAAGCCCCGGGGAGGTCCTGCGCAGACCAGCCAGTCCACTTGTGCTGCAGCAACAACTGGCCCAAGTCCCTCTCTCTCACCTGATGGTGCCACAGGAGAACGCTCCCTACAACATACAAATGAGGAACTGGGGACCTCCACATTGTGGATGATGGGGAGATCCACCTGCCCCCTCAGGACCTCTTCCCAACGGCTGGCCTGGCTGGGGGCAAAAAGGTGGGGTCCCCTGCATGGACACTCAGGACACCAGGGTCTCTAGACTTTGCAGTAACTGGGGATCCCAAGATAGATCCAGCGTCCTCTGCTCCCATCCTGCCATCAATTTTAGTGAGGCATGGCCGGATTAGGGTCATAAGATTGGATTCCACACCCTCTGAACCCCCTCATGCCAAGAAAGAATGGGACTGGAAGAAACATCTTCGTGCCCTGCCCACCAAATGTGAGATCAACTATTTATTTCAAAAGATGGAATCCTCCTATAAAAAAGATATTGCTGCTTTACAACCTGACATCCGCCATGTATGCCAGAGGGTGGAGGTGATAGACGATACGTGCTTGAGAAAGGCACATTATTACGCTGAAATGTGTTGCTGAAATGCGTTGCCGTGGGCTAATTCAGCCCACTATATGTCTGACCTTTTTTTCCCGATCTACTGAGCGCAGAAATTTTTTCTTTTTAACCTGCCTGGATCTGCCTGGTTTCACGTCCCTCACCCCTCCCAAAAAAATGGAGGTGTGTCAATAGCACTCCATAGGGAGTTTCAGCACCAGATTCTGGACTCTAAAATAGATCCAGATGGGTGTTTTGTTTTTCTGAAAATTGATATGGCTGGTTCTGTTTTAACCCTAGCTAATGTTTATCTACCTAACCACGATCAGGTGTCTTGTGCCATCAGAGTTTTGAAGGCACTGGCTGAGTTCGCAGGAGGATCCAGAATTATCCTGGGTGGAGACCTTAACTTGGTGCTGAACTCAGTTTTGGGCACATCATCAGGTAGGACCTCTGTTTTCCCAAACAGCTTTATGCTTTCTCAAAAAAGATCTATACCGGATCCTTCATCCGTTGGTCAGGGACTACACCTTCCACTCCTCTATTCATAATTCTTACAGTAGAATTGACTTGCTCCTGGTCTCTCAGAGCCTATTAGACTGCGCCCGAGATGCTCCCAGGATGACTTTATTTGGTCTGACCATGCTCCAGTATTCTGCAAATTTGCTGGCTAGGGCAATTGCCCCAAGAGCTTTTCTTAGAGACTTAACAATTTACTTAACGACCCTTTGTGTGTGATGGATATTAAAAAAGGAATCACAGATTTTTTAGAATACCATCAATCTGATCCCACAGGGGCCCCCACACAGAGGGAAGCGCTGAAATGCGTTATCAGAGGGGTCTTGATTGCTCATGGATCAAGGCTCAAAAAGGAGAGATTAGCTGGTCTGCACAAGCTACTGCTGGCTTTGCAGACCAAGGAGGTAGCTAAAAAAGTTCCCAACAGGAAGTACTCAAAGCAGAAATCTCGGCCCAGAGGCAGTAAATTCTGGGAATCCTTGACCAATGGTTCCTGGCCTTTAGCGACAGGTTAAGCAGGAGATCCTTTGAATATGGGGACAAATGTGGCACATGGCTGGCTAGAGCTCTCCACCCCAGATCGCCTCGGACTCATATTTCTAAAATACAGGTCGGAGGGGTATGGTCCACTCCACTACGGACATTCTGGAAAAGTTCAAGAGTTACTATACCAAACTCTACAATATCGAGGGGGACTCGCAGTCTGGACACTAGAGTGTTGTGGACTATCTTTCACATAATGCCCCTGAAAAGATGACAGCCGATGAGTCAGAGGATCTGGAGATGGACTTCTCCGCTTCTGAACTGTCTGAACTTATTAAAAGTTTAAATTAAGGCAAAAGCCCGGGACCTGATAGTTTTACAGCCAGGTTCTATAAACTGTTTAGGGAGGAAATCTAACCCCTGCTGTTGAAAGCTTTTAATGTGGTGGGACACGGTTGTCCATTCCCGGCCCAGGATTTACTGGCACACATCAGTGTCAAGTACGCCTCGGTGTGCGGCAATTACAGAGCAATTTCTCTCCTTAATGTTGATATCAAATTATTTGCAAAAATGATTGCCTCGCGCCTCCAAGACACCATCCCACGCTTAATCCATAGGAAGCAGGTGGGTTTTGTTCCAAGCAGAGAGGCAAGGGACAATACCATCAAATCATTGTCCTTGATTGTGAGAGCCAAACATTCAAATAGCCCTCTGTGTCTCCTGGTGGTTGACGCAGAGAAAGCGTTTGACAGGGTCAGTTGGAACTTCTTCTCTGCCACCCTGGACAAAATAGGGGTCAGACCGTGGATTTTGGCTCTTTATCATAACCCTTCTGCCATGATCAGAGTCAATGGCTCCCTGTCAGACCCCTTCCACATACGGAATGGAACTAGAAAGGGAGCCCTTTATCCCAGTTCTTCTATGTCCTGACCATGGAGGCCCTTGCCAACGTCATGTGACAGAACGAGTCAATCTCAGGCTTCTGTATAAGGGGTAATGCTCTTCACGGACGACCTCCTGCTTTATTTATCTAACTCTTGTATCGGCTTACCAGTAATTCTACAGGAATTTAAACATTTTGACAGAATTGGTAAAAATAAATAAATGCTCAAAAGCCAGAGGTCTTGAATGTGGCGTTGCCGCAGATTGAGAGCCATTTCCCCTTTTGCTAGAGACATACGTCCATAATATACCTGGGTATACAATTACCTGCGGATGTCTCGCAAGCGTTTGAACTAAATTTTTTCCTATTCATTTCGGACTTGGACAGTGATCTTAATAAGTGGAAACGACTACTCCTCTCGTGGACTGGAAGAGTTAATGTTCTCAAAATGAATTCTTTGCCCAGGTTTCTCTACCTGTGCCAAACAGTCCCAGTAAGGCTCTCAAACATCTACTTGAAGCGGTTGTGCTCCTTGGTCACAGCGTTTGTGTGGAGAGGGAGAAAGCCTCGTATGCGTTATTCCCTGCTCACAAGGGTTAAAGAGAGGGGAGGCCTAGGCCTTCCCAACTTTGCCCTCTACTATAAAGCTAGCATTGCCAATAGCATACTGAACCTACTTAAGCCTGATAGTTCCAAGTTATGGGTGGAAACAGAACACGCTTTAGTCCCAGAGTTATTGCTGGATTCATTCTAGGTAAACTAGCTCAGTGTCTAACATGTCCCACTTTCTCTGTCAATTAGTTAAAACCTAGTCGGGATTTGCACTCGCCAATGGCCTGATCTCGATCCCTGGTCTCCAATCCGCAATTTGAAGCCTCCATGCGGGGTCCCCCCGTTTTAGGGCTTCCCGTGTCTCCAATGCCTCGCTTACGGGATGTAGTGTCGTGTTTAGGTCTAAAGCCCCTAGTGGAGATCACAGGAGAGAGAGAAGCCCTCCTGGCTCGTGGCTGCAATATTTCCAACTGAGGAGCTTTGTGGGGTCCCTGACTCCCCAAGAGAATCTATCTGGACCCCTCACACTATTTGAGCAAATTTGTGTATCTCCGGTTTTTCGGAGACATATGATTTCCAGGCTATACAAGCAGTTGCTGTCTTGGGAAGCTGAGGACAAAATCCCAGTTGTTTTGCCAACTGGAAAACAACAAGTTCGGATCCGGCTTTAAAGAAGGACAAGTGGGTTGATACAACACAATTTATTAATACAAATGAATAAATGATAAAAATAAAACAAAGTTTACAATGATTTTCTACAGGTATTCTCTATATGGCAAATGATAAAACATAAACCCTTTACAATACAAAAGACTTACAAAGACATACTTACAAATACAAACTGGATCCGTTAGAAGTAGGAGCTTTCCTTAAACACTTCTGCCTGGAGTTCATCTTTTCACTGGAGAAGCCACAGTGAAAAGCAGACAGGTTTCATGGACCAACACTGTAAGAGGTCGTCTTCACCTTACATGTACAAGATGCTTCTGATCTGCATTACAATTTGACTCCTATTTTATACACTAAAATTGCTTAGTTGTATGCCATATGCTCCAAGCTTTGTAACCAAGATGTTATCAATCTGAGACCCCCACCATCTGAAGTAGCCGGCTTCATTGATGAAAGGTTCAGAATCAACAAGACTCAATTCCCTAGACAATGATGATGGTATCACAGGATTAACATCCACATGAGTGTTCATAGCATTTTGTTTTTAAGGTACAAAATGGAGGATAAAGGAACATAAATAGCAAAATGGAGGTCTACAAATAGCCAATTATATTTGCACCACACCAGCCTACATAGAGACTTGGGAGAAAGAGTTGGGTTCATGGAAGGATTGAGAGAGGGCCTGGGTTCTGTGACATAAACTTTCATCTGATTGCAAATTACAAGAGTGAAATTTTAAAATCTTGTCCCGGTGGTATAGGACCCCAGACCACCTACACAATATATTCCCTCAGACATCACCCTTATGCTAGAGATGTAACAGGGACAGAAGCAATATGTCTCACATATGATGGGGCTGCCCACTGGTGGGTGTTCTGTAGAAGGAAGTGTTGGAGATCCACAACTGTATTTGTTTTTCGGGAGTTAAATTGACTCTAGAGATGGCCCTGCTCTCAATTTTCCCAGGTTCAATTAAGGCAGCTAAGCATGGATTGCGAAGATTCTTTATGCTGGCAACCAGAAGGATCATTCCCAGATTATGGGGGCCCACGTCATCTCCTTCAAGGGTTATGTGGGTGGAGCTCAATGATCTTATGCCCGTTGAAGAAATGAGGGCAGGAGATAGTGGCATCCACGAGGAGTTCTGCAGAACTTGGCAGGTGTGGATCTCCTTCCGGTCGTTAGATAGGTTCAAGACCTGGATAGATATCAGTCAGATCTTATATAGGTTACCAATGGATCCTGCTGCGACCCGGCCTGAGCACCACCTAATAAGGGGATTCGTTACGATAACCTAGCTGTTCCCCTCCACTTCCCGTGTAACACCCCTGTCGAGTGGTATTGGCTTTTGTTTCTTGTCTAATTTATTCATTATTCTATTAGCTATGCTCATGCTGTTGTTTCTTTGTAAAGGAAAAGCCTAGTTAGGGCAGTTACTAGCTTTCAGAAGCATTAGTAAGATCATTTCCCGTTTGTTAGTGATTCTATATTGCTTATCTGTAATGTACGATAAAAGCTTGACTAAAATCCTTTTGAACCAAAAATGTTCTAACGACACAGTGTGTTGACCCCATCCAACACATCACATGATTGGGAATTGAACACCAAACCAGAATCTATACATAGCTGTTTTGAGGTTTTTGACCCTCATTAGAGATGAGCGAGCACCAAAATGCTCGGGTGTTCGTTACTCGGGACGAAATTATCGCGATGCTCGAGGGTTCGTTTCGAGTAACGAACCCTATTGAAGTCAATGGGCGACCCGAGCATTTTTGTATATCGCCGATGCTCGCTAAGGTTTTCATTTGTGAAAATCTGGGCAATTCAAGAAAGTGATAGGAATGACACAGCAACGGATAGGGCAGGCGACGGGCTACATGTTGGGCTGCATCTCAAGTTCCCAGGTCCCACTATTAAGCCACAATAGCGGCAAGAGTGCCCCCCCCCCCTCCCAACAACTTTTACTTCTGAAAAGCCCTCATTAGCAATGCATACCTTAGCTAAGCACCACACTACCTCCAACAAAGCACAATCACTGCCTGCATGACACTCAGCTGCCACTTCTCCTGGGTTACATGCTGCCCAACCCTCCCGCACGACCCAGTGTCCACAGCGCACACCAAAGTGTCCCTGCGCAGCCTTCAGCTGCACTCATGCCACACCACCCTCATGTCTATTTATAAGTGCGTCTGCCATGAGGAGGAACCACAGGCACACACTGCAGAGGGTTGGCACGGCTAGGCAGCGACCCTCTTTAAAAGGGGCGGGGCGATAGCCCACAATGCTGTACAGAAGCAATGAGAAATATAATCCTGTGCCACCGCCATCAGGAGCTGCACACGTGGGCATAGCAATGGGGAACCTATGTGCCACACACTATTTATTCTGTCAAGGTGTCTGCATGCCCCAGTCAGACCGCGTTTTTTTATAAATAGTCACAGGCAGGTACAACTCCGCAATGGGAATTCCGTGTGCACCCACAGCATGGGTGGCTCCCTGGAACCCAACGGCTGTACATAAATGTATCCCATTGCAGTGCCCATCACAGCTGAGGTAACGTCCGATTAAATGCAGGTGGGCTTCGGCCCACACTGCATGCCCCAGTCAGACTGGGGTTCTTTAGAAGTAGACACATGCAGTTACAACTCCCTGTGGACCCACAGCATGGGTGGCTCCCTGGAACCCACCGGCTGTACATAAATATATCCCATTGCAGTGCCCAACACAGCTGATGTAACGTCAGCTTTTATGCAGGTGGGCAAAAAATTAATTGGATTACACTGTAGGCGAGGGCCCCAAAAAATTGGTGTACCAACAGTACTAATGTACCTCAGAAAAATTGCCCATGCCCAACCAAGAGGGCAGGTGAAACCCATTAATCGCTTTGGTTAATGTGGCTTAATTTGTAACTAGGCCTGGAGGCAGCCCAGTTAAAATAAAAATTGGTTCAGGTGAAAGTTTCAACGCTTTAATGAGCATTGAAACGTATAAACATTATTTACAAAAATTATATGACTGAGCCTTGTGGGCCTAAGAAAAATTGCCCGTTCGGCGTGATTACGTCAGGTTTCAGGAGGAGGAGGATGAATATTATACACAGATTGATGAAGCTAAAAGGTCCACGTTTTTGATGGTGATAGAGAACAATGCTTCCATCCGCGGGTGCAGCCTACGTATTGTTTAGGTATTGCTGCTGTCCGCTGGTGGAGAAGAGAAGTCTGGGGAAATCCAGGCTTTGTTCAACTTGATGAGTGTAAGCCTGTCGGCACTGTCGGTTGACAGGCGGGTACGCTTATCTGTGATGATTCCCCCAGCCGCACTAAACACCCTCTCTGACAAGACGCTAGCCGCAGGACAAGCAAGCACCTCCAGGGCATACAGCGCGAGTTCAGGCCACGTGTCCAGCTTCGACACCCAGTAGTTGTAGGGGGCAGAGGCGTCACGGAGGACGGTCGTGCGATCGGCTACGTACTCCCTCACCATCCTTTTACAGTGCTCCCGCCGACTCAGCCTTGACTGGGGAGCGGTGGCACAGTCTTGCTGGGGAGCCAGAAAGCTGTCAAAGGCCTTAGAGAGTGTTCCCCTGTCTGTGCTGTACATGCTGCCTGATCTCCGCGCCTCCCCTGCTACCTGGCCCTCGGAACTGCGCCTTCGGCCACTAGCGCTGTCGAATGGGAATTTTACCATCAGTTTGTCCGCCAGGGTCCTGTGGTATAGCATCACTCTCGAACCCCTTTCCTCTTCGGGTATGAGAGTGGAAAGGTTCTCCTTATACCGTGGGTCGAGCAGTGTATACACCCAGTAATCCGTAGTGGCCAGAATGCATGTAACGCGAGGGTCACAAGAAAGGCATCCTAACATGAAGTCAGCCATGTGTGCAAGGGTACCTGTACGCAACACATGGCTGTCCTCACTAGGAAGATCACTTTCAGGATCCTCCTCCTCCTCAGGCCATACACGCTGAAAGGATGACAGGCAAGCAGCATGGGTACCCTCAGCAGTGGGCCAAGCTGTCTCTTCCCCCTCCTCCTCATGCTCCTCCTCCTCCTCAACGCGCTGAGATATAGACATGAGGGTGCTCTGACTATCCAGCGACATACTGTCTTCCCCCGCCTCTGTTTCCGAGCGCAAAGCGTCTGCCTTTATGCTTTGCAGGGAACTTCTCAAGAGGCATAGCAGAGGAATAGTGATGCTAATGATTGCAGCATCGCCGCTCACCATCTGGGTAGACTCCTCAAAGTTTCCAAGGACCTGGCAGATGTCTGCCAACCAGGCCCACTCTTCTGTAAAGAATTGAGGAGGTTGACTCCCACTGCACCGCCCATGTTGGAGTTGGTATTCCACTATAGCTCTACGCTGCTCATAGAGCCTGGCCAACATGTGGAGCGTAGAGTTCCACCGTGTGGGCACGTCGCACAGCAGTCGGTGCACTGGCAGATGAAACCGATGTTGCAGGGTGCGCAGGGTGGCAGCGTCTGTGTGGGACTTGCGGAAATGTGCGCAGAGCCGGCGCACCTTTCCGAGCAGGTCTGACAAGCGTGGGTAGCTTTTCAGAAAGCGCTGAACCACCAAATTAAAGATGTGGGCCAGGCAAGGCACGTGCGTGAGGCTGCAGAGCCGCCACCAGGTTATGGCCGTTGTCACACACGACCATGCCCGGTTGGAGGCTCAGCGGCGCAAGCCAGCGGTCGGTCTGCTCTGTCAGACCCTGCAGCAGTTCGTGGGCCGTGTGCCTCTTCTCTCCTAAGCTGAAAAATTCTCAGGGGGTAGGCAGTAAAGTCAAACTAGGTAATTTAGGGCCCAATTCACAGACGTGACTAGTACTAAAAGTATAGCTTTATTGAAATAAGATTAAAATACGAAAAAAGGGCACAACACTAACAAACATACATTAACCAGGTGAGATAAACCACAGAGGTAATAGTACCTGTGGTAACCTGGATTGTGACACTCAATGAGTATTTTTATCTAAAATAACAAACACTTCACAAAAGCGAGAATCGAATAGACCCTCAAAAAATACAGGGGGGGGGGGGAGGGGGGGCTCGTTTGATTATGATTATAGATGAGCCTAAGGGAGTCCTTTAGGATCTCAAAACCCCCACTCAAACCCTGTAAAGGAACGTGTTGGGTAGATATCAATTTTATGATCTACATCGGGCATAAATAGCTCGATGCAGGTGCATAAATTAAGTTTTTTTGGGGGTCCTATAAGGACAATATTTGGCACGGTGCTATAATGCAATCACCAGGTACCAGTGCTCATGGACCAACCCAAAGTACACGATTTGCAATGAAGTCACTAAGGGTCAATTAGAGCTCAATATCTTGTAGTGGAAGTGTGTTTTCTCCAGGTATTAAGCATGAGACTGTAAATAGCCAGGAGAAAGTATATGTACAGTTGTACTCTCTCCTCTGTATGCTGAAAACAGCTGAAAAGTATTAATGCAGTAATGATATCTGCTTTTAGTCATTGATACGTGAAAACAGTACTTTGAACTCTACGCGTTTCACCACACGGTCTTTGTGGATCATCAGGAGATATAGTACTCGAACTTTAGATGACGAGATTATATATAATCATAGAGTATCATAGAGATTGAAGTAAACAATGAGCTCTCAGCTATGCTTATAGAGAAAATAGGTCACCTAAGGTAACTCAGTGACCTATTTTATGAATCTCAAAGAATAGAACCTAGCACTAAATGTAATTAACTCCTGCTCTCAAAATAAAACATCACGGGCTATTTATAAAACTGAGGGACTAAGACAACGATAGTCATGCGGTTTAGGATGTTCAGCAACCTAATGCTGACATCAATGCAGCACTATAGGGGAGGACAGCAATATGTGTCTTTTAACCCCTAGTCTTGGTTGTATACCAAACAACTAAGTGCTTATTCTAGAAGATAGAGTAAACCACAGAATTTGCAGCAAAGTCTATATCCCTAAACTCAATAATAAATTTCGAGGCAGACAAGTTAGTTTAAAGCCCTCAGGTAGTAACCAATGCCCTAATAGCAAAGAAAAAAAGAGAGCTCCAGCAGGAGCATAGTGGAGAGGATAACCCTTCGCCTTGATGGTAGGCTAGGGAAAACGGGAAATGCCCGGTTGGAGGCTCAGCGGCGCAAGCCAGCAGTCGGTCTGCTCTGTCAGACCCTGCAGCAGTTCGTGGGCCGTGTGCCTCTTCTCTCCTAAGCTGAGTAGTTTCAGCACGGCCTGCTGACGCTTGCCCACTGCTGTGCTGCCACGCCGCGCAACACCGACTGCTGGCGACGTGCTGCTGCTGCTGACACATCTTGATTGCGAGACAGAGGTTGCGTTGGAGGAGGAGGATGGTTTAGTGGAGGAAGCATACACCTCCGCAGATACCAGCACCGAGCTGGGGCCCGCAATTCTGGGGGTGGGTAGGACGTGAACGGTCCCAGGCTCTGACTCTGTCCCAGCCTCCACTAAATTCACCCAATGTGCCGTCAGGAAGATATAGTGGCCCTGCCCGCCTGTGCTTGTCCACGTGTCCGTTGTTAAGTGGACCTTGGCAGTAACCGCGTTGGTGAGGGCGCGTACAATGTTGCGGGAGACGTGGTCGTGCAGGGCTGGGACGGCACATCGGGAAAAGTAGTGGCGACTGGGAACTGAGTAGCGCGGGGCCGCTGCCGCCATCATACTTTTGAAAGCCTCCGTTTCCACAACCCTATACGGCAGCATCTCCAGGCTGATAAATTTGGCTATGTGCACGTTTAACGCTTGAGCGTGCGGGTGCGTGGCAGCGTACTTGCGCTTGCGCTCCAACACTTGCGCTGACGACGGCTGGACGGTGCGCTGACAGACATTGGTGGATGGGGCCGAGGACAGCGGAGGTGAGGGTGTGGGTGCAGGCCAGGAGACGGTAGTGCCTGTGCCCTGAGAGCGGGGTTGGGTCTCAGTGGCAGGTTGGGGCACAGGGGGAGAGGTAGCGGTGCAAACCGGAGGCGGTGAACGGCCTTCGTCCCACCTTGTGGGGTGCTTGGCCATCATATGTCTGCGCATGCTGGTGTTGGTGAGGCTGGTGGTGGTGGCTCCCCGGCTGATCTTGGCGCGACAAAGGTTGCACACCACTGTTCGTCGGTCGTCTGCACTCTCAGTGAAAAACTGCCAGACCTTTGAGCACCTCGGTCTCTGCAGGGTGGCATGGCGCGAGGGGGAGCTTTGGGAAACAGTTGGTGGATTATTCGGTCTGGCCCTGCCTCTACCCCTGGACACCGCACTGCCTCTTGCAACCTGTCCTGCTGCTGCCCTTGCCTCCCCCTCTGAAGACCTGTCCTCAGTAGGCGTAGCAAACCAGGTGGGGTCAGTCACCTCATCGTCCTGCTGCTCTTCCTCCGAATCCTCTGTGCGCTCCTCCCTCGGACTTACTGAAATTACTACTACCTCACTGATAGACAACTGTGTCTCATCGTCATCGTCCTCCTCACCCACTGAAAGCTCTTGAGACAGTTGCCGGAAGTCCCCAGCCTCATCCCCAGGACCCCGGGAACTTTCCAAAGGTTGGGCATCGGTCACGACAAACTCCTCCAGTGGGAGAGGATTCGGAACCCTTGCTGCCCATTCTGGGCAGGGGCCCGGGCACAGTTTCTGGGAGTCTGCCTGCTCCTCAGAATGTGTCACTGTAATGGAGTGAGGAGGCTGGGAGGAAGGAGGAGCAGCAGCCAGAAGATTCAGAGTTGCAGCAATGGACGGCGCAGAACTTTGGGTGGTCGATAGATTGCTGGATGCACTTTCTGCCATCCACGACAGGACCTGCTCACACTGCTCATTTTCTAATAAAGGTCTACCGCGTGGACCCATTAATTGTGAGATGAATGTGGGGACGCCAGAAACGTGCCTCTCTCCTAATCCCGCAGCAGTCGGCTGCGATACACCTGGATCAGGAGCTCGGCCTGTGCCCACACCCTGACTTGGGCCTCCGCGTCCTCGCCCGCGTCCACGTCCTCTAGGCCTACCCCTACCCCTCAGCATGGTGTATTACCAGTAGTACAGAAACAGAACGCTGTAATTAAATGTGCCGCTTATTGGCCTGTGGTTGGAGGCTGACTTCACTTACGGAACGCCAGGAAATAATTTTGCGCAAGCCTGCTGTAACACTTAGCTGGCTGCGTATGAATTAGGAGGACAACTACACTCAGCACAGACCCAGTACACTGAGGACAGTCACAGGCAGCCCAAATAGATTTTTTTTTACCAAATGTTTTTGGAAAGGCCCACTGCCTATATTCAATAAATATATGTCTTCTGTCCCTGCCTCACCGCTACTGGCCCTGGAGTATGTAAAATAACTGCAGACTGTTGCACTGTGGACAAGAATATAGTGGTGATGTAACAGCCAACACAGAGCCAGGAAATAATTTTGCGCAAGCCTGCTGTAACACTTAGCTGGCTGCGTATGAATTAGGAGGACAACTACCCCCAGCACAGACCCAGAACACTGAGGACAGTCACAGGCAGCCCAAATAGATTTTTTTCCCCAAATGTTTTTGGAAAGGCCCACTGCCTATATTCAATAAATATATGTCTTCTGTCCCTGCCTCACCACCACTACTGGCCCTGGAGTATGTATAATTACTGCAGGGCGCAATGCTCTGCATGGCCGATATACAAAAAAAAAAAAAATGTGCAACACTGCAAAAAGCAGCCTCCACACTACTGCACACGGTTAGATGTGGCCCTAAGAAGGACCGTTGGAGTTCTTGAAGCCTAAAATACTCCTAACACTCTCCCTATAGCAGCTCCGGCACCAACAGCACTTTCCCTCCTCTATGTCAGAATAAATCTGTGGCGAGCCGCGGGAGGGGCCGATTTATATACTCGGGTGACACCTGATCTCGCCAGACACTCACTGCAGGGGGGTGGTATAGGGCTTGAACGTCGCGGGGGGAAGTTGTAATGCCTTCCCTGTCTTTCTATTGGCCAGAAAAGCGCGCTAACGTCTCAGAGATGAAAGTGAAAGTAACTCAAACATCGCGTGGTACTCGTCTCGAGTAACGAGCATCTCGAACACGCTAATACTCGAACGAGTATCAAGCTCAGACGAGTACGTTCGCTCATCTCTAACCCTCATCAGTGTGCAGTAGGATCCAGCTTGACAAGTGAGAGGCCTGTGCCGTGGGGCGGGAAAGGTAACAGATGTCTGTGTATGGATTCTGCCTTTGTTTTTAATTCCGAATCATTGCTCTACAGACTAGTACAGAGGGTCAAGCATTGATTTGAAGGACTGCTGTCATCCAATAGGTGTCGCTGCAGAGGTATTGTTCCATCTTCCTTATTTACATGCACTAAAGGGGTGAAGAAAAAAGGAGGAAATATTTTTTACATGGGTGCGCGATTGTTAATGATCAACACATAGCGTTTTCATTGTAGCAGATGGGGCAGCTGTTGTAAAAGCATCCCTGAAATCCCTGTAGGGGCATGAGTGCCATGAAATGATTGAGAAGGATTCCAATCTTCAGGCATTTCTTTTTAAACTGCTATTCCCAGACCCACTAGACCCGCATGATACCCTTAATGGCAGAAGAACTAATGTTATTAAGCTCTACAACAGACTGCTGGGGAAGGCAATAAGTTACTATGGTTTGACCAGTCTGTATCCCTTCGTCAACAAAACAAAAACTTATCCTATAGGCCGTTCAGAGATCATTTATGAAACTTTAACAAAAGTTAAAGTGTATCTTCCAAGAGATTGTTTTTCTGGTACTGCTGAAGAAAATTAACAAGAGATTGAAGTTTCCCGTTTGTTACAGCTGTGCTATAAATTCCAGGTCGATCCCTGCACACATGGCGATGAGCAACGTTATCTGACAGATACATGGTGCACGATAGAACTGGAGATTGCCATTGAGAAAGGGTACAGGATAGCACAGAGTTACCAAGTCTGGCATTTTCCTAGAACAACGGATGATCTATGTGCACCCTACCTTAAATTACATCTTAGGGATAACAAGAGGCCTCAGGTTACTCTATCTGGCGCACGGAGGAGGTCAAGAAAAATCAATACATCGCCATCTATCTTGAAAAAGAAAGAATGCAATTACAACCTGACAGAATAGTCCTAAATTTGGCTAAAAGACAAATCTCCAAACTTTTCTTAAATTCTTTGGGTGGAAAGTTTGCACAGAGACCTGGTCTTCTGTGTTCCAGTATTGTGAGTAATCCTGCTGAGCTCTTTTGAGTTTGTACGTTACTATGAAACTTCAAACCTGAATCTTATTGATGATGATGAAATGGCCACAATCACCTGGAAATACACAAAAGAACATCCCACAATCAATTACCGCTTGTGCCGGACTAGAGCTGTACTCTTCTGGACAGACCACAGGAGAGGTGTCTTTATCATGACAGATTCAGTCATTTTTGTGCATCTCGAAGGTAAGTGGAATTCCCCATTAGGGTGATTATCTGGGTGAATTAACCAGTGAAATACCTGATGGTACAGACTAGAGATGAGCGAGTATACTCGCTAAGGCACATTACTCGAGCGGGTAGTGCCTTAGCCGAGTATCTCCCCGCTCATCCCTAAAGATGCGGGGGCCGCCGCAGGTGACAGTTGAGTTGCGGCGGGGAGAGAGAGATCTCCCCTCCGTTCCTCCCCCACCGCTCCCCTCCGGCCCCCGAATCTTTAGAGACAAGCGCGGAGATACTCGGCTAAGGCACTACTCGCTCGAGTAATGTGCCTTAGCGAGTATACTCGCTCATCTCTAGTACAGACATCACAGTTTGTATCTGCAAGACTCAAAACCTATGGCTACAAACTGAACACAGGTAAAACCGTTTAAAAAGTTAACCCCTTAAAGGGGTTGTCTCGAGGAAGCAGTGAATTTTTTTTTTTTGCCCAGTCCCCCTAATTAAGCATATATTAATAAGCCCCCCTGTAAATGACTTTTCTAGCTGGTTTGTACTTACAGTTCCAGCGTTTCAGCAACTTATAAAAATTTTCCCAAGATGGCCGCCGGCTCTTTTCCCATCGCTTGCTGTAGCCCGACGTGCGCGCTCCCGAGACGCTACCAGCTGTGTCTCCCTGACAACCAGACGCCCCGCAGCCGCCGACCGGACCCCTGGATTGAACGCGGCCGACCACGGCACACAGTCACCCACCGCCAGGCAGCAGGTAACCGGCGCTAGACCTCTGACAACAGACGAAGGCCCCCCCGGCCCAGCGGCAGCCCCCCCGGCCCATCACTTACCTGGGCGGCAGGACGGCAGGACAGCTGGACGGCTTCTCGGGACAGCTGGGCGGCTCTGCACCTTCCTCTAACAGAGGATGGTACAGAATGGCCGCTCCAGCGCGCTCCCGAGAAGTGACAGCTTGTTGCGTATGCGCAGAAGAGCTGTAGCGGCGAGCACACTGAAGCGGCTCGTGCTGAGAGCAGAAGACCGGACTGCGCAAGCGCGTCTAAAAAAGCAAGCTGCCAGCGAATTTAGACGGAACCATGGAGACGAGGACGCTAGCAACGGAGCAGGTAAGTGAATAACTTCTGTATGGCTCATATTTAATGCACGATGTATATTACAAAGTGCATTAATATGGCCATACAGAAGTGTATAACCCCACTTGATTTCGCGAGACAACCCCTTTAACCCCTTAACGACCAATGACGTACCGGTACGTCATGGAGCGTCGGGGTATGTATGAAGAGAGGTTGCGATGCAACCTCTCTTCATACAGTGCGGGCATCAGCTGTTTATAACAGCTGACATCCGCGGGCAATAGCCGCGAGCGGCCGCGCGCCCGATCGCGGCTATTAACCATTTAAATGCCGCTGTCAATTCTGACAGCGGCATTTACATCCCCCGAACGATGTTTGGGGGTCCCGCACGGCCCCCCCGCGGTGAGATCGGGAGAGCCGTGCATGTGTCATGGCAGCCGGGGGCCTAATGAAAGGCCCCAGGGCTGCCTTAGCAGACTGCCTATCAAGCCGTCCCCGTGGGGTGGCTTCATAGGCTGCCTGTCAAAAAGCAATATGACGTAATGCTATAGCATTACGTCATATTGCAGGAGCGATCAAAGCATCGCATCTTAAAGTCCCCCAGGGGGACTTCAAAGTAAAGTAAAAAAAAAAAAATCAATAAAGTTTTTTTTTAATTGAAAAAAAAAAAAGTTGTAAAAGTTTAAATCACCCCCTTTTGGCAAATATCTATTATTAAAAAATCTACATAATAAATTAAAAATATGTATTTGGTATCACCGCGTCCGTAAAAGTCCGAACTATCAAAGTACCACATAATTTTTCCCGCACGGTGAACATTGTCCGAAAAAAAAAATGAAGAACGCCAGAAATGCATTTTTTTAGTTACCCTGTCTCCCAGAAAAAACGCAATAAAAAGCGATCAAAAAGTCGTATGTATTCCAAAATGGTACTATCAGAAACTACAGGACATCCTGCAAAAAATGAAACCCTGCTCAACTACGTCGCCGGAAAAATAAAAAAGTTATTGCGCGCACAAAATGACCGCAGAAAATAATTGAAAAAAATTTTATGTCTTTAAAAAAAAAAAAAAAAAAAGAGGAGTATAGTAAAAAAAAACCTATACAAGTTTGGCATCGTAGTAATCGTACCGACCCATAGAATAAAGTTATCATGTCGTTTTTGTTGCCATTTGTGCGCCGTAGAAGCAAGACGCACTAAAAGATGGCAAAATGTCGTTTTTTTTTTCATTTTACTCCACTTAGAATTTTTTAAAAGTTTTTCAGTACATTATATGGTACTTTAAATAGCACCATTGAAAAATACAACTCGTCCCGCAAAAAACAAGCCCTCATACAGCGACGTGGATGGATAAATAAAGGAGTTATGATTTTTTTAAAGGGGGGAGGAAAAAACGAAAATGGAAAAAGAAAAATGCCCGCGTCATTAAGGGGTTAAAGGGGTTGTCCCGCGCCGAAACGGGGTTTGTTTTTTTTCAACCCCCCCCCCCCCGTTCGGCGCGAGACAACCCCGATGCATGGGTTAAAAAAGAACACCGCACAGCGCTTACCTGAATCCCCGCGCTCCGGTGACTTCTTACTTACCTGCAGAAGATGGCCGCCGGGATCTTCTCCCTCCGTGGACCGCAGCTCTTCTGTGCGGTCCATTGACGATTCCAGCCTCCTGATTGGCTGGAATCGGCACGTGACAGGGCGGAGCTACACGGAGCCCCATTGAGAAGAGAAGACCCGGACTGCGCAAGCGCGTCTAATTTGGCCATTAGACGGCGAAAATTAGACGGCAACCATGGAGACGAGGACGCCAGCAACGGAACAGGTAAGTGAAAAGCTTCTTATAACTTCTGTATGGCTCATAATTAATGCACAATGTACATTACAAAGTGCATTAATATGGCCATACAGAAGTGTATAGACCCACTTGCTTTCGCGGGACAACCCCTTTAAGGACATGGCCTATTTTGGGCATAGGGATGGAGCGATTTTTGGTGGATTTCCATCTCCATTTTTCAAAAGCCATAACCTTTTTTATTTTTCTGTCGACGCAGCAGTATAAGGGCTTGTTTTTTGTGTTGCCAATTGTAGTACTTACTAGTGCCATTTTCGGGTACATAGACTATATTGTGAAACTTTTATTAACTTTTTTATGATAGCAGGGAGAGAAAACACATCCATTCTGCCATAGATTTTTTTCGTTACAGCGTTAATCACGTAGTATAAATGACACAATACATTTTTTTTCTGCGGGTCAGTACGATTACAACGATACCAAAATTCTTATATTTTTTTGGTTTCTCCACTTTTCCGCAATTAAAACCTTTTTTTTTGGAAAGTATTTTTTTTCTATACTGCTGCATTCAAAGTCCTATAACTTTTTTATTTTTCCATGGACGGAGCTCTGTGTGGGCTTATTTTTTGTAAGATGTGCTGCAGTTTTTATTGATACCATATTTAGGTACAACATGGCTTTTTTGATCACTTTTATTGCGTTTTTTTGTGAGACAAAATGAAAAAAATAAGCATTTTGCCTCCATTTTTTTTATTTAATGCTTTTTGCCATCCGGGATAAAAAGTGTGTTCAATTTATTGTACGCATCATTACAGATATCGTGGGATTTTAATTAAAAAAGAAAAAACTTTTATGCTGATATGGGAAAAAGCACAAAAAAAATGGATTATACCTACCTGATAATCAGGTTTCCAGGAGTCTCCACGACAGCACCAATTGAGATTGCCTCCTCCTGATAGGACAGGAACACACTGAGAGGTTAAAAGCTCCCCCCCCTTCCCCACTTTCCTCAGTGGATTCTAACGAATTGCCGGGGTAGGAGCTCAACTTAAATTTCTTCCCTTAACCGGGGTTTTTTTGTTGATTATAAAATTATATTATATATTTATTTGTTTTTTATATTATATTCTATAGTTTCTTTCTATCCATTTAGGGGGGGAAGGTACGGGTGCTGTCGTGGAGACTCCTGGAAACCTGATTATCAGGTAGGTATAATCCATTTTTTCCCCCAGTCGTCTCCACGACAGCACCAATTGAGACGTACCAACTAAAGTTTGTTAGGGTGGGATTGCTGCCGAGAGGACTTTGCGGCCGAAGGCCATGTCCTCCTCCTGCTGCACTTTTACCCTATAATGTTTAATGAACGTGTGGGTTTTTTTCCAGACTGCGGCCTTGCAAATTTGCTCGACCGAGGCTGAGCTATGTTCGGCCCATGAGGATGCTACTGCCCTTGTAGAATGGGCTTTAAGAGCTAAGGGGATTTCCTTCCTGAGGGCCTTATAGGACTCTATGATGGCCAGGCGGATCCACCTGGCTATGGAGTTTTTTGCCGCTTTGTTCCCTTTATTTGGGCCACTGAACTGGATGAACAAGTTGTCGTCCTGTCTCCAGTGGCTTGTCGCATCTATGTAGCCTAGGACTGCTCTGACGTCCAGGCAGCTTAGGATTTTTTCTTCCTCGTTTTTTGGTTTGCTAAAAAATGAGGGAATTATTACGTCCTGGGACCTATGAAAATGTGATACCACCTTTGGCATGAAGGCAGGGTCCGTTTTAAATATTAATTTGGAACTTGAGATTTTTAGAAATGGGTGGCGAATGGACAGAGCCTGAAGCTCGCTAACCCTCCTTGCAGACGTGATGGCTACTAGAAAAACGGTCTTGATTGTAAGCATTTTTATGGGTAGTGCTTCGATCGGCTCGAATGGTTCCGCTGACATGGCCCGTAGAACCCAATTAAGGTTCCAGTCTGGAACAAGTTTTATGGGTCTAGGTTGTAATCTAGCTGCTGCTGTCAAGAACCTGTTGACCCATCTATTGTCCGCGAACTTTGTGTCGCATATGGCGCTAAGGGCTGCGACCTGGACCTTCAGGGTACTTGGAGAGAGGCCCATCTGTAGGCCCTCCGGCAAGAATTCTAAGATCAAAGGGATGCTCGGGATAGACTCCCCGGAATCCCTTCCGTCTCCATGAGGAGAACCTTCTCCAAACCTTCTGGTAGATAAGGTGGGTCGTCTTTTTTCTGCTGGACATTAGTGTTTCTACCACTCTTTGTGAGAATCCCTTCCCCCTTAGTGAGGATTCCTCAAGAGCCATGCTGTTAAGTGGAGTCTGTCTAAGCCCGGTTGGTTCAGTGGCCCCTGTGATAGCAGATCTGTCCAGGTAGGAAAGGTGACTGGGTCCTGGACACTCAATGTTGTCAGAAGAACTTCTCTTGGGCCAGAAGGGGGTCACCAGGATGAGCGTGCATACCTGGGTTCTGAAATGTTGTAAGACCCTGGGGATCAGCGGTATCGGAGGAAACGCGTACGCTAGCCCCTTTCCCCAGTCCTGGCCTAGGGCGTCTATTGCTGTAGGACGATCTCCTGGCCGGAGGGAGAAGAAATTGCCTACTTTGGCGTTCTCCCTGGTTGCAAATAGGTCCAATTGTGAGGTCCCCCACCGGTGGTCAGGATTCTGAATGCCTCCCGGGAGAGAGACCATTCTCCTGGGTCTATCTGCCTCTTGCTGAGGAAGTCCGCTTTTTGGTTTAGCGTCCCTTTTAAGTGGGTTGCCGTGATCGAAAGGATCCGGCCCTCTGCCCAGTGGAAGATTTTCTGCGAAATGTTTTGCAGGGCAGGAGACCTTGTGCCTCCCTGGTGCCGAATATGGGCGACCGTGGTGGTATTGTCCGACAGTATCTTTATATGCTGGTTCCGTAGCGAGTTTCCTAACTGCTGTAGGACCCACCATAAGGCCTGTAGCTCTCTGTAATTGGAGGATTGTTCTTTTATCCTTTGGGACCACGGGCCCTGAAAGAACTGGTTCCCCACATGCGCTCCCCATCCCCAGGCGCTTGCATCCGTTGTGATGTGCGTGGCTGGGTTTTGTAGCCAATGAACCCCTTCCTGCAGGTTCGCTGGGAATGTCCACCAACGCAGGGATGTTTTCACTGTGTTTGGGATATACATTTTTGTCCCTAGCGAGGACTGCTTTTTGTCCCATGCGGATAGGACGGAGGCCTGTAGAGCTCTGGTGTGAGCCTGGGCCCATGCTACTCCGGGAATGCATGACGTTAGGCTTCCCAGGAGAGACATGGCTTCCCGAATTGTGCATGATCATTTCTGTAGGAAGGATCTGACCAGCCTTTGGATTTTTTGTATTTTTTCCTCAGGCAGGCAGGAGCATTGTGATTCTGAGTTGAGCGTTATGCCCAGAAACGTCTTCTTCCTGTCGGGGTCTAAGCTGGATTTTTCCCAGTTTATGATCCATCCTAGAGACTGGAGGAGTTCTAGCACTATCTCTAGGTGCTTTGTTAGTAGTTTCCTGGACTCTGCTATTATTAAAATATTGTCCAGGTAGGGTATTATTAGGATCGACTTTTTTCTCAGGTAGGCAGC
The DNA here is from genome assembly GCF_035609145.1 of Eleutherodactylus coqui. NCBI lineage: Eukaryota > Metazoa > Chordata > Amphibia > Anura > Eleutherodactylidae > Eleutherodactylus > Eleutherodactylus coqui. Next base: position 284,362,487 of record NC_089840.1, on the reverse strand, counting down.
TACCTCTGCCATAATTTTGGTAAAAATTCTGGGTGCTGAGGAGATCCCGAAAGGCAGGCATCTGAATTGGTGGTGCTCTATTCCTTTGCCCATATCCACTGCGAACCTTAGGTATCTTTGGGACCCCTCGTGGATCGGTACGTGGAAATAAGCGTCCTTCAGATCGATGGACGCCATGTAGGCCCCTCTGGGAATCAACTTTATCGTTGAAGAGATGGACTCCATTTTGAATTTCCTGTACTTGACACAGGTGTTCAAAGGCTTCAGATTCACTATCATGCGGTGTTTCCCGCAGGGTTTTCTTACTAGGAAGAGCCTGGAATAATGGCCCTGAGTTTCCTCGTTTTGCGGTACGGGGGATATTGCGTTTAGATGTTGCAGGTCCCGAATGCTTTGCCTTAGTAAGTGTAACTGTCGCCCCGAGCCTCCTGTGATGATGAATTTCCTTCTGGGGAGGGACACCAGTTCTATCCGGTATCCCTGCTGTAGGATCTTTGGGATCCATGGGCCTTCGCAAATTGCGGCCCATTGGTCCACAAAGTTCCCCAGCCTTGCCCCTACGGAGCTGGCGTCAGGGTCTCTGCTTGGGCTCTCCCTGGTGGGGATTAAAGAGGATATTTCTCCCTCTGCCCCCCTTGGGGTAACTCCAGCGGCCTGTCTTGCCCTTGCCTCGGTAGGCCTCGGGCTGTTGCCCTGGGGTTCGGAAGAAGGTCTTCCCTCTCTGCGGCTTTTCTTCTGGGAATCCCTTCTTTTTGTCGGCCGCCTTCTCCAGGATTTTGTCTAGGTCTGGTCCGAACAAAAACTGACCATAGAACGGGAGGGCGCATAGTTTTATTTTTTGAGGCCAAGTCGCCTGACCATGATTTCAGCCATAGTACTCTTCTGGCTGAGTTGGATCGGGCTGTAGCTTTTGCCGAGAGTTTAACCGTTTCGGCCGCGGCATCCGCTAGAAAATTTGTTGCCATGCGCAGGATTGGTAGGGAATTTAGGATCTGTTTCCTTGGCGTTTTATTGTTTAAGTGTAGCTCCAGCTGTTCGAGCCATACCCCCAGAGTGCGCGCCACGCAGGTGGCTGCGATCCCTGGTCTAAGTATGCTTGCTGCTGCCTCCCATGATTTTTTTAGAAGGCCTTCGGCTTTGCGATCCATGGGATCTTTTAATTGTGCGGGTCCTCAAAGGGCAAGCTCGTCCTCCTAGCTACTTTGGCCACTGGGACGTCTACCTTGGGTATCTCTTCCCAGCTTGCGCAAACTTCCTCCTCGAATGGGTACCTTCTTTTTACCCCTCTAGCGGAGAAGGAACCTGCGTCTGGTTTCTTCCACTCCTTTTGGATAATTTTAATGATGTTTTTGTGGACAGGGAAGGTATGTTTACGCCTCTCCCCTAGTCCCCCAAATATCTCATCTTGCAGGGTGCGTGGCTCTCTGGGCTCTTCCATTTTTAATGTAGCCCTGACTGACTTAATTAATTCTGTTAAGCCGTCCTGATAGAAAAGGTATCTTTTGTAGTCCTCATCGTCTGAGGACTCCTCGGCCGCCTGTTCCTCTTGCTCCGATCCGATAGAACTCTCGGAGTCGGAAGGCTCGTCAGGAACATACGCCTTTTTCTGGCGTTTCGCTGGCGGCGCCAGCTGTGACGTTAGGGCTGATCGAACCTCCTCCTTCACCAGCTTCCTAACGTCATCCAGGAATCCCCCCGATTCCTCTTTGACTAGCCTAGCTACGCATGCCTTGCATAGAGGCCTCTGGTACGTAGCTGGCAGTCTCGTCCCGCACTCCACACATTTTTTGGGTTTTGTTCTGGGGGGGGGATGTCTTTTTTATTCCCCTGACAAACAAAGAGGGGAAAGTATTTTTTGCGGGTAACTATGCAATTTTTCCATATACAATACATTGGATTTTGCATTTTGTATTTTTTGCCGCACTGGCTACTTACGGCTGCTGAGGCTGAGGTTTCAGCTATCTCTGGGGCTGGAGCACTCATTACTATACCGGTGCTGCAGATACCCTGAGACCTGTAGTGCTGGTCCACCTTCTGGCTTCTCTCAGGTTCCTTATTTTGAATTTTCGCGCTCCTGCGCTAAGCCCCGCCCCCTCCGTGTGGCTCCTGATGCGAGCGTGATGACGTCACCACGCTGGGCACGTGACGCGACGCCCCGCCCCCTGCCGTCAAAGGGCTTTCTGGAGCGCCGCGCTGCCACTATACGAGGAGGAGGAGGGGGACTGAGGCTCCCGCTTTGAACCCCCCATGGGCCGCCGCGGGAGGAACCTGGCCCGGGGGGTTACAACCCCATGTGGCGTCCCGGGAGTCATCTGGCTGGGAAGGGAGGACAGGCTGACCCACTGCCCTCCGATCCGCCCGTGAGTAGGCTTCCGGCTGGCTTCTCCATCAGCCCCTCTCAGAGATCCTGCCTCCTGGCAGGACAGGAAGACACTGAGGAAAGTGGGGAAGGGGGGGAGCTTTTAACCTCTCAGTGTGTTCCTGTCCTATCAGGAGGAGGCAATCTCAATTGGTGCTGTCGTGGAGACGACTGGGGGAAAAGAGAGTTTTTAAACTTTTTTTTAAATACACTTTTCTTTTTATAACATTATTTTTAATCTTTTTATACTATTTGTGTCCCTGTAGGGGACTTACACCATAGCACCTATGATTGCTATGATAAGGCATTGCAGGATAGAAGTCGTGCAATGCCTTATCGCATGTTATAGCAATCATAAGTTGTAGAAATACAGGACACCACTAGCTGGCATCATGTTGCAACATGTCAGGCTCTCTGGCATTTCATTGCAAGAGACCGATGACGTCATGGAGAGAGCGCGCTCCCTCTGTGAACCCTTCACATACCGCAATATACATAGATCGCGGCAGAGAACAGATTAACTGCGGGGGTCGCTGCTGGACAGCTCGGGATCTCTTATGATCTCGCACTATCCACAGGACGTACATTTACGTCTTGTTGCATTAAGTACCCCCTCTGCCAGGACATACATTTATGGGAAGGGATTAGAGTAATAACTCTAAATGTTGATGACACCAACTGATTAATTCATGTGTTGGATGTGCAGACTTTTATTACATTTGTGTAGGAGTGGCTGGAGGTTCAATTATAGCATATAAGCTAGGCACCCAGCTTTCCTATTCATGTGAAGGTATTTTAGTCTAAAGAGTGGGGTCTGTGGAGCTAGGGACCAATCCATTGAGGTTCACCTTGACGTGGCAGATGGACATACATGGATTTGATTGAATCGTGCACTAAGCTCCCCCCTGCTGACAGCCGCTACTCACCGCTCCCCTGCGCCGGCACCCGAACCTGCAGTCTCGAGCGGGGAGATACTCGCTAAAGGCAATACTCGCTCATCTCTATTAAATATGCATCATTGGTGTGGATTTTGCCTGGAAATCGGCTGTGTATCCGCAGCTGATTTCATACTATGCGGCACTCCCCTCACCTCCTCCAAAGGCTTACCACTGTCAGCACTCCCTGGCTTTTGGTTCCCAATGGCCCGGTCAGGTGTGGCACCGCTGGTCAATAGTACAGAATTTGACTGGTCTTTGGATGTGGAAATGCAGAAGAATTTGCTCCCTGTCTCCATTGAAATGACCCTGTACGTTTTATGATAGGAATCAATGATAAGGACAGCACCTTGGACAGGAAGGAACAGGACACAGTCTAACTGCTGAGGGAATCTCCCCAATTGTTGAACCATACCTTTTAAATTGTTTCAACAATTTTCTATGATACTTTGAAGGCAGAGAATACTTATTGTCTCTCTATTCAAGTTCCCAGTCATTTGAATAATGTGACAGAGGTGTGGGTCATGTGACCTGAGACACTGCCCCCGCATCCCTGTATAAATCTCTCCTCCCCCGGCATCCCCACAGGAGCACACATAAGTGTTCCAAAGTAGACTCAGGTGATACTTGTGCTCTGGTGACAGGTCACTCACTCTTCCATTCCTGGTGGAACTCACCTTTGCATTCCATGGGAGTGAGTCACAGGTCACATGATGCGCGAGTCCTGAGCAGATCATCAAATGGCACCGAGATGGCTCGATACACCGCATGATGTTCCTATTCAATAAGTTCTTACTTTATTATTTAAAGCCTGAAGTGCTCGGCTCCGCTCCCCCGTCTCGCACGCGCCCTCGGCTCCGCTCCTCCGTGTCTCGCACGCGCCCTCGGCTCCGCTCCTCCGTGTCTCGCACGCGCCCTCGGCTCCGCTCCTCCGTGTCTCGCACGCGCCCTCGGCTCCGCTCCCCCGTCTCGCACGCGCCCTCGGCTCCGCTCCTCCGTGTCTCGCACGCGCCCTCGGCTCCGCTCCTCCGTGTCTCGCACGCGCCCTCGGCTCCGCTCCTCCGTGTCTCGCACGCGCTCTCGGCTCCGCTCCTCCGTGTCTCGCACGCGCCCTCGGCTCCGCTCCTCCGTGTCTCGCACGCCCTCGGCTCCGCTCCTCCGTGTCTCGCACGCGCCCTCGGCTCCGCTCCTCCGTGTCTCGCACGCCCTCGGCTCCGCTCCTCCGTGTCTCGCACGCCCACGGCTCCGCTCCTCCGTGTCTCGCACGCTCACGGCTCCGCTCCTCCGTGTCTCGCACGCTCTCGGCTCCGCTCCTCCGTCTCGCACGCTCTCGGCTCCGCTCCTCCGTCTCGCACGCTCTCGGCTCCGCTCCTCCGTCTCGCACGCTCTCGGCTCCGCTCTTCCGTCTCGCACGCTCTCGGCTCCGCTCCTCCGTCTCGCACGCTCTCGGTTCCGCTCCTCCGTCTCGCACACACTCGGCTCCGCTCCTCCGTCTCACACACACTCAGCTCTGCTCCATCCACTCTCTGAATACATCTTCACACAGCAGAGTCCTGCATCCACTGAGCAGAGAGACCTGGTCATGTGACCCCTTGTCTCCTCCCACACACTGATCACATGACGGTGACATCATCACAGGTCCTGTAAGCACAGAACAACCCCACGGCTCCTGTCCGGCTGCAGCTGGAGGTATGTGGGGTCACCAGCACTGGGGGGCAGATTTATGGAAGCCCATAGCAACCAATCACAGCGCAGCTCTCCTGAGGAGCAGTTAGTATTATAAGCTGCACTGTGATTGGCTGCTGTGGGCGACAGGGACAGGTTTACCTTTAGACCTTCCTCACCACGCTTTGCCGCGATTTGTCTTCCGCTGTTGGCCATACCTCCCTGCGGCTGACATCTGGCTGATATCTTATCACTGATGAGGTGCGCTAAATGCCGAAAAATAGAGCAGACTTCGCCCGTGCGGCTGTGCGAGAGACTCCATAGAGAACAATGGGAGCGTTATACCGCTATTAGTGGAAAATACTGCGATTTCAATCCCTGGGACCGCGGCTGCGGGTTTTTTTGCATGTGCAAAACATACGTTATAAAACGCAGTGTCGTGCGCAAAAAACAAGCCACAATGTGCGAATCCGGCGGCGCTGGTGTGACACAGGCCTGCGGCCGCTCACGGACGGGCGGGTTTACTTTGTATGTGTTGTGGCTAATGTATCTCTAATATCCGTATACACGGCCGTATGGTTCTCTTTCTGGTCTCAGAGCGCAGTCCGCGCCCCTTCTGTCCGTTCCGCCTCCGGTTTCGCACTAATTTATATTATTTTCTATTGAACAAATACGGATGTTTTTCCCCAAAACACAATCAAAGCAGTGATGGCGAATCCATCCTGATGACATGAGGCCACGATGTCCCCTGCACCCCTCCGTATTATTACACCCCCACATCTTTATTACATGGCCGCCCATTTCTGATTGTCCATCTAAAGTGGCGCTGATCATCGATCCGTTATCGGTCCTTACAATCACATTCTGCCCTCTTGCGATGTCTTTTAAGGTCCCACTGAACACAATGGGTGCGGCGTTCTGGGGAAACTCCCACAGATACAACATGCCGCTCATGGGGGGGAATCCATTAGAAGGAATGCGTTCCATATTTTTGCGAATTTCGTTGAAATCGCATCACATATAACCTGCGTGAGTTCCTCGCTGGTGTGAGTCCGCCCTCAGATGATGGTCACACGCGGCACCGAGGAATATCTGTATGAGTGTTTGATATGTTTGTGAACCACACCGAAAAATACATCAAAAACGCTTGTAGATAGAAAAAAAAATGACCTCTCTTTTTAACTTACAGACATTTTTTATAAAAGGATCGGACTGTTTAGAAACCACATCCATTATAATAATAATAACCTTGTTTGGGGGCCTTTTTTTTCTTAGCTGCTCTTCACAGACGCTTCAAAACCTCATCTGAAGCTCCTAGTGTGAATGTCGCCTCGCCGCAATGTGATTGGCTAATGAAGATTATAAGGACATTAAGAAGTTCTTGTATTCCGTGTATCCTTGTATGTTGGAAGCTTACTGACCCCTCAGAGTGATAGTACAGGTCTAAAACATACCAGCTGTACACAGAGATAGTGATTACAGTGCAGTTACCTCCAGTATTAGTGATTACAGTGCAGTTACCTCCAGTATTAGTGATTACAGTGCGGTTACCACCAGTATTAGTGATTACAGTGCGGTTACCTCCAATATTAGTGATTACAGTGCGGTTACCTCCAGTATTAGTGATTACAGTGCGGTTACCTCCAGTATTAGTGATTACAGTGCAGTTACCTCCAGTATTAGTGATTACAGTGCAGTTACCTCTAGTATTAGTGATTACAGTGCAGTTACCTCTAGTATTAGTGATTACAGTGCGGTTACCTCCAGTATTAGTGATTACAGTGCAGTTACCTCCAGTATTAGTGACTACAGTGCGGTTACCTCCAATATTAGTGATTACAGTGCAGTTACCTCCAGTATTAGTGATTATAGAGCAGTTACCTCCAGTATTAGTGATTATAGAGCAGTTACCTCCAGTATTAGTGATTATAGAGCAGTTACCTCCAGTATTAGTGATTACAGTGCAGTTACCTCCAGTATTAGTGATTACAGAGCGGTTACCTCCAGTATTAGTGATTATAGTGCGGTCATCTCTAGTATTAGTGATTACAGTGCAGGTACCTCCAGTATTAGCTATTACAGTGCAGTTACCTCCAGTATTAGCTATTACAGTGCAGATACCTCCAGTATTAATATTACAGTACACATACCTCCAGTATTAGTGATTACAGTGCAGTTACCTCTAGTATTATGGTGGCTTCACACGAGCGTGTTTTTGTGCATGCATACGATTAGAAACAATGCATTCCTTATGGTGTGTTCACATGTCCGTGTTTTACAGGTACATGCCTGTAAAAATAGGACATGCGTAGAGATGAGCGGGCATGCGCGTTTAAGGCTGCTACTCGATCGAGTAGCAGTCTTATAGAGTAACTGTGTACTCGCCCCGAGCAGCATGCCGGGGGAGAGTGAGAGAGATCTCCCTCTCTCCCCCCCCCCTCCGCTCCCCCTTCCCGCTGGCCCTGGCCGCCCCCTCCCGCATGCTGCTCTGGCGAGTACACAGTTACTCGATAAGACTGCTACTCGATCGAGTAGCAACCTTAAACGAGCATGCTCGCTAATCTCCAAAGATGCATGTACCATAGGGAATGCACGCATTGTCTTCAATGGAGCCGCGGCTGCTGCCGGCCTCCCTGAATTGTTTTCCGGTGAAGAGCTTTACATATAAGCTCTTCCCTGAAAAACAAGAATTTTAGTGTAAAAAAAAAATACTAAAAATTTTTAAATACTTACCTGTCCGCAGCTGCCATGTCCCCGCCGGGATGAAGAACACATCTGCCGGATGAATTCATGAATGGATGAGTGCTGCCTCTGATCAGAGGCAGCTCTCAGCTGTCATTCAATAGCTGAGAGCTGCCTCTGCTTGGTCACAGTGCTCAGCGAATCAGGGGCAGCACATTCAGCAGGCAGGAATTTTAAATCCCTGTCTGCTGAATACTCCTCACAGCAGTGCAGGAGAAGAGTCGGCTGGATGCGACTGAGCCCGGCAGCTGAAGAAAGATGAGTATAGATTTTTTTGTTATTTCTATCCCCATTTTTTGTTGTTTTTCAGGAAATGGCTTATATTTAAAGCCTTTTTCTGAAAAACAATTACAGGATGCCGGCAGCTGGATTCTGTGACAGCTGTGGTAAGGAATTCATTATTCCCTGCAGGGATGAAGAATTCCTTTGCTGCATCTGTCACAAATGTGGCAGGTGCAGCAAGGAATTCTTTTTCCTCACAGATGTGTTCTTCATCCCTGCGGGGGACACTGCATTGGCGGACAGGTAAGTTTTTTTAAAGCTCTTCCCTGAAAAACAATTCAGGGATGCCGGCAGACCATTGCCTCCATGGAAAGCAATGCAGGGACCGGCATTCACGTGTGTTTTTGCACGTACATGGGTGCGCACTTATATACGCACAAAAACACGCTTGCGTGAAGCCACCCTTAGTTATTACAGTGCGGTTACCTCCAGTGTTAGTGATTACAGTGCAGTTACCTTCAGTATTAGTGATTACAGTGCAGTTACCTCCAGTGTTAGTGATTACAGTGCAGTTACTTTCAGTGATCACAGGTGATGTGTCCTCTGATTGGGGTCATCCATTTATCTTCTTTCTCCGGGCCGAGAACCGCCATGAAGATGTCTTCCAGCTACGACTAGTCTCTGCACAATCTGTCCATTCTAACACCACCACAATTAACCTCTCAGTAACTCTACCATAGTACTAAAGCATCTTCTGTTGTGTGACATCCTTAATGTCTCTTTCCGTTTAATTAGGGTGTCACTTTGTGACTCCACTAAGCTATAAGGCTGCCTTTTTTGCCCCACTTAATCATAGTGCCCCCTATGTATCACCCAGAGCCGCTCTGTTCCCAGCATCACCTGACTCTGCCCCCTCTCCATCCTTGCACCCAGCATGTCTAGAGTTCGCGGTACAAGTCAGGTAATGCTGTGAACAGCGTGGCGCTGTGTGGCAGTCCTGTCAATCAGGAAGACAGATGATAGCTACTAATGGTGTTAATGAACTGGGGGTCAGCAGTGGGGGCCGAGCAGTGGGGTGTGGAGGGGGCTGTGTTGGGGCTCAGTGGTGGTGCGGAAGAGAAGAGGGGGGAATGCCCGGTAATTGTATTATTATAGCGGATTTTGTATGATGTTACATTGTCTCGTCTTCTTCCCATTCAGGATCCTCGGCTGATATCTTCTATATCAGATAATTATCCTGATTGACCCGAAAAGGATGGAGAGGAACCAGGACAAGATGGCGGAGAGTTTATTCACCCTCACCCTAGAGATACTCTTCCAGCTTACAGGAGAGGTGAGTAGTTCTGGGGATGACGTCACGTTCCATCATTCTTATCTCTGTCAGTCTTTGGTCACATCTACGGCAGAGGATTTACTGCTGATTCATCATAAATGCCGGGGAAAATTATAGAGCTTGTTGTTCTGGTAGAATGACAGAAACCCAATAGACCCAATTAGAAGGCAATCGTTTTTTTTTTTTGGGTGCCATTGATGTCTGTTATAGATTGAATCTAGAACTCTGATAATTGTGTTGTTTTGCCTCTGAAACAACAGAACTGATGAACACAGATGTGAAGAGCCGACATAACTGCCGGACCAGACGGGGAGGACTCTGGGAATGTCTGCAGGGATATTTATGGATGTCCTAATCACAGAAGATCCCTAAAATTAATTTTTATTGGTATATTTTTAAAACACAGGGCCTTTAGACAAACCAAAAATAAAGAAAAAATAAAAAAAAGACAAAAGTACTCATATGTGACAATAATCCAATGGGAAGGTTCTATATAAATTAGTCTCTAGTATCAGCCTCAATTTATTTTTAACTTTTGAATGGAGATCCCATAGAAAAAAGTCATCAACTGCCAGTAGTATCTAAACTCAGTCCCAGTTGTAGGGAGGTGATGATACTCAGACCAACTGTGGGTGTAGAGTCTTGTGGACTGGCTAACTGGAAAGAATATTTATAATTTTAGCCTAAACGTAAAAGTCATATCCTGATGTTCGGAAGTGTAAGTACAGTTCAGTGGAAAACCTCCTATATGGGGAGGATCCACTGAGTTGTATAGAAAAATTAAAATGTGGTTCGTATGGTTCAATGCATTTCAGTTGGATCTGCAACTCTTCAGGAACCAGGTGGTCAAGGATATAGGAAAAATGACTGAATAGGGGTCTGAGTCGCTCCCCTTAATTTCAGACAGAGATTTAAAGTCTGAATATGGCAGTAGTAACTACCAGTAAGGATGCACTATCAAGCATCAGGATACATGCTTGGTTAATATAAATTAGAAAATAGGTCTAGATGAGGTCCTAATGCTGTAGCAAGGATAAATGCCTAAGGGTCCAGATGATACGGCCCTTAAGAATGAATGTAAAGGAGAGCTCTGTTGATAGAGTTACACAGAGCTCCTATATCCCTTGCACTATTAAACAGCTAGCTCCAAACCCCCCTATAGATCGGGTATAGGCAGCTTAAATAGGACCAAATCTAAACTGCTCGGCCAGGTAGTTTCAAATGACCCAGATCTAAGCTGCTCTTTAAAGTACTAGCTAGATCCTAATGACCAAAATACTTAACTACCTAGAGTTAGAGCAGACATAAGGACAGGGAACAATACCGCATTAGGCTAGATAGATAGAGAGAGTAGCATGGCCTCCAGCCATGATGGTGGAGTGTTGGCCATATGGGGGGTTTTGGAGCTAGCTGTTTAATAGTGCAAGGGATATAGGAGCTCTGTTTAACTATCAACAGGGCTTTAATTATTAAGTTCCCTCTGCCTCTGTGAATTTCTCATCTTTATGGATGTGTCTCCCCATAAACAGGATTACATCGTAGTGAAGAAGACTTCTAGTGATGGCTGTCAGGCCCCGGTGTCCGATGGATGGGGAAGACCCCTAAGCTCAATCACAGGGCCTCCACCTCACCCCCTGATACTGGAGGAGATCAATGAGCAGAAGATCCTAGAACTCACCCAAAAGATGATTGAGCTGCTGACTGGAGAGGTGATGCTGCTGGGAATGCTGGGACATTATACAGTTACACTATGGCGGTATAACGTGTCTGGGTGATGACGGTATCATTGTGTTGTCAGGTTCCTATAAGGTGTCAGGACGTCACTGTCTATTTCTCCATGGAGGAGTGGGAGTATTTAAAAAGACACAAGGATCTATACAAGGACGTCATGATGGAGGACCACCAGCCCCCCCCATCACCAGGTAATAGACAGGACTAAATCCACACGGCCTTTATTATTTGTATGTAGAGAATGAATTCAGTGGCTCTCTGTGTTTTCTGCAGGTGGATTCAGTAAGAGAACAGCAGTGGAGAGATGTCCCCGTCCTCTTCTTCCACAGGATGATCAGGTAGATGGAGAGAAGGTCTCATGAAATCTTCCCTCTGGTCTGTAGGACGGCTGGGAAGGTCTTGTGATAAGTCTTATTATATAACTAGCTGATATATCCGGCTTCTCCAGAGTTATTTTGATAGAGGTGTTTATGTGTTTTTCACAGGGAAAATTTTATGAAGCTGTGGTTACTTTAGAGAAACCGAGGAATAAAATATGTTTACATATAGAGGAGTGTTAGATTCTCCTCGGGCTGCATGTACTGATGTCCCTCTGCAGAATTCGCCAGCCTTCCCACTCTCCTCACTTAGGAGCTAAAGAAGGCTTGTCCCAAATTACATGCTTGTACGACACTAGGAAGTTACATTACACAGGAGTGCACTGGCTTTTTCAATTAGCATTAAATAATTGAGTTGTGAACCCTTTACTTTTTCTATTTAGGACCTAAAGAGTGGTCGTGCCAGTATACGACAGTGGGAAGTTAGAGAATTAGTAGTTAGTCAGTCAGTGAGGGCTTTCGTGTGTGTGTGTGTGTGTGTGTGTGTGTGTGTGTGTGTGTATATATATATATCTCCAACCGCAGACATTAGACCTCCGCATCTTATCACTATTTTCTGCTTCTGGAGACTTCTGGTTGGAATAAAGAAGCAACAGGTTGGAGTTATACAGGAGACCTGCAGCTATTTGGCCCAGATCACTACTGCTGTCATGTCATTCCGGCTCCTCATACTAATTAATGACCTTTTCTGGCCATATAAAACCTCCCACACGACTTCTCCAACTGTGTGATGACTTTTACAATATTTATTTCCCAGCTGGTGAAACTGGAGGAAGATCCGATCCCTATTGATGCTACAGAGACACATGTGAGTGGGGATCAGCCGTGTAAGGAGGAGATCCCTACAGAAAACCCCCCAGGTGAGACTACATGTAGAGAAGAGTCTGTGTTGTCGGGGTTTTCAGCTGTAGATTCCCTTATTAACCCACAATACATAATAAAGTATAAATGCTATATAATATTTTTATGTAACATTTTTTTCAATATATTCTGCCTAAAAGAACTGAGGGAACATCTCAATCACACATCAGATCTGGATGATCTCCATCCTCTGCAGACTCTTTCATGTCTGTCACATGTGCTCATTGTGAAGCTGCTCTCATCTGTGAAGATAACGGGGTGCCAATGGTGGACTTGCCAATTCTGGTGTCTCTGGCGAATGCTCTTCAGGCTGTATGGTGCTGGGATGTGAGCTCAGCTTCCACTACAGGATTTCGGGCCCTCGTGGCCCCTCATGGGGTGTTTCTGGCAGTTTGGTCAGTAGTCTGTTGGGGGGCAGTTTGTAGGGTTCTGGCGCTGCCATAAAAAAACTAAATGAATTTTAATTAAAAAAATTAAACAAAAGTTTATATAATTATAAAACTTTTAAATAATAAAATTATAATATATTAACCCCTTAAGGACCAGGTTGTTTTGTACCTAAAGGACCAGACAGGGATTTTACCCATGTGGTGGTTTTACTGCATTTTTTTTTTTCTTTAAGCTACCAAATAATTTTGCAGCATTTTTTATTTTGTTTGACTTATAGCGCTATATTTTTATATCTTTCTTGCCTTTTTTTCCCCGTTTTTTTCGTTTGATTGGGGGTAAAAAGGTAAATAAATGATTTATAGTTGATTTATTTTAAACTAGTAAATTTACGCTGAAATAAAGTTTGGGAATAGGTTGCTCATTTTGTTTCGGACATTTTGATATATAATATGTATAGTTTTGAATTACAGGACACATACGGCGTCACCCCCGTGATGTCATATAAGACCTCTTATTCACATTGTCTTTCCTTTTTTATTTTACATGACACTTTTGCCCTGTAGCTGGGGCATCCATAGGAGCCCCAGTTATTGGGGAAAAACATTCCCCTGTAGTGACAATAGTCACTGGCAGAGTTTAGTCCTAAACTGGGAGCCTATTTCACTTGGCTTCTGCTTGCTTCAACTTTGCTTAGCTTACGTATTTGCTTAGTAGAGAGTCTGTCTCATATCTGTTTGTTTTTTCTCTGGACAGTTTTTTTTTTTTTTGCATATGTTTAGTAATATAACTAAGATTGTTTTGATTGGTGGTGGTGTCGGGGGAGGGCCTCCCCGACGTCCCTAGCTTCTTACAGCTTCTGGGTTGACGCCACCATGGTGCAGTCTGATCCTGACCTTAGCCAGGACCCCACCCTGGAAGATTGGGCTTCTGTACGCCAATCAACAGAATGCTTTTTTTTTCTGTCCTTATACCTTTATATCCCCTGTTTTTTTTGTTTTTTTTTCCCTTTTTCTTTTTCATATTGTCTTGGGGCTCGACTACCCTAAAGCCATTCCCTAAGAGCCTTTGGCGGGCTCCCTGACTAACCTTTTCATTTTGCACATTTAACGTCAGTTAATAACCCCGCGAAGAGGGGCCAGAACCAGGGGCACATGCACAAAAAACGTGTCCTGATTGCTCTCTTACAAGAGACGCGTTATAAGCGCAATAATTTTACCAAAGAATCCAATAAATATTTTACCAAATAATATCGTAGTGTTGATCCAGAGAAAAAGATCTGCAGCGTGTCTGTGGCTATTCATAGAAGCCTTCCACATCATTTAGTAGCTTCAAGAGTGGAACCCGAGGGTAGATATTTCTTAAACTGGAACTGGGGTATTGCATTTTAACAGTGGATGATATCTATTCTTCCAATACAGGTAAGGCTACATTTGCATGTCACCTACTAGGAGAGTTGACACAGTTTGCCGTGGGATCCAGTATCTTGCTTGGAGGGAACCTCAACCTTTCCTTGGATCCAGGTCTGGACACATCCTCGGGTAAGTCCAGTGCCTCCCTGGTGGTCTTGCGTAGATTGCGCAAACTACTGACTGAACAGGGACTTCAGCCATCAATCCACTGCTAATGGTTATGGGAGGTTGGACTATATATTTATATCCCACTGTCTTCTGAATGTGTTCTCTGGAGTATTTTTATATCCTATGGAGAAGGACTTAGGAAAGTGAGGTCTGGTAAACTGACATAGCTCTTTGATCAAGTAGACAGACTAGAGCAGATTAATCTGACACTTGCCCTCTTTTAAATGCTAAGATTTCGTTTCTCCTCCAGTAGACCTTGGCGATATTAGACCAGGCCTTTCTGTGTACGAGGGGCAGAATTAAAGAAGGGTTCTATGAATATGGCAATAAGTGTAGTAGCTGGTCTCTGAATTTCAGACAAATTTGTGTACCAAGAGTACAGGTGTACCCCTGAAAAATTGGTTTACCCAGAGTGCAGGTGAAACCCAGAAACATTTTTTAAAGATAGAGCTCGTTGTTGCTTAATTTGCTAACAGAGCCTGGAGGCGGCCCTCCGAAAAAATTAGTTTTAACAGAGCCTTTTGGCCTTTTGAAAAATTGGCTGTTCAGCGTGATGTCATGCTGGTTTAGGAGGAGGAGGAGGAGGAAGATCAGAGAGGGATAGACCAAGCTACTTCTCCCCTTTTTTGGGGTGATAGAGGGTGCATGTTTCTCCTGTTCCAGCTTAAAGAATCTTTATGTTCCACTGCTTTCCACCAGTGGAGAAGAGAAGTCAGGGGAAATCCAGCCTTTGTTCATCTTAATGAGTGTAAGCCTATCGGCGCTGTCAGTTGACAGGTGGGTAGGCTTATCCATGATGATCCCCCCCCCAGCAGCACTAAACTTCCTTTCTGATAAGATGCTAGCGGCAGGGCAGGCCAGCACCTTCAGGGCGTATAGCACAAGTTCATGCCACATGTCCAGCTTTGACACCCAATAGTTGTATGGGTCAGAGGAATCTCAGAGGATGTTGGTACAGTCGGCTACGTACTCCCTCACAATCTTTTTACAGTGTTCCCTCCTACTCAGCCTAGACTGGGGAGTGGTGACACAGTCTGGCTGGGGAGCCATAAAACTGGCACAGGCCTTGGAGAGTGTTCCCCTGCCTGCGCTGGACATGCTGCCTGCTCCTCCCCACTAGTTGGCCCTCAGAACTGCGTCCTCTACCGCTAGCGTTGTCAGATGGGAACTTTAGCATCAGCTTTTCCACCAGGGCCTTGTGGTATTGCATCACTCTCGTACTCCTTTCCACTTCAGGAAGGAGAGTGGAAAGGTTCTCCTTATACCATGGGTCGAGAAGGGTGAACACGCAGTAATCCTGGTGGGCCAGAATGCGTCTAACGCGAGGGTCACGGGAAAGGCAGCCTAACATGAAGTCAGCCATGTGTGCCAGAGTCCCAGTGCGCAACACATCGCTGTCCTCACTAGGAGGATGACTTTCTTGCTCCTCCTCCTCCTGTTCAGCCCATACACGCTGAACAGATGTGAGGGAAGTAGCATGGGTACCCTCTGCAATGTGGGAAGCAGTCTCTTCCCCCTCCTCCTCCTCCTCCAATACACGCCGAGAAACAGGCGTGAGGGTGGTCTGGCTATCAAGCGACATATTGTCATCCCCCATCTCCTGTTCTAACCGCAAAGGGTTGGCCTTTATGCTTAGTAGCGAACCTCTCAGCAGGCAAAGCAGCGGGATGGTTACACTGATAATAACCGCATCGCTGCTCACCATTTGTGTAGACTCCTCAGAGTTTCTAACACCTGACAGATGTCAGACATCGATGCCCACTCCTCTGTGAAGAACTGTGGAGGCTGACTTCCACTCCGCCGGCCATGTTGCAGCTGGTATTCTACAAAGGCTTTACGCTGCTCGTACAGCCTGGCCAATATGTGCAACGTTGGGCACATCACACAACAGTTGGTGCACTGGCAGCTGGTAGTCGGTGCACTGGTAGCTGGTAGCGATGTTGCATCTGTGGTGGGCTTCCTGAAATGGGCGCACACGCGAAGCACCTTGCTGAGCAGGTCAGACAAATGGCGATAGTTTTTCAGAAAGCGCTGAACCACCAAATTAAACACGTGGGCTAGGTATGGCACGTGTGTTAGTCTGCCAAGCTGCAGAGCCGCCACCAGGTTACGCCCATTATCACACACGACTATGCCTGGTTCGAGGTTCAGCGGCAAAAGCCACTGGTCGGTCTGCTCCATCAAACCCTGCAACAGCTCTTGAGCGGTGTGCCACTTGTCTCGCAAGCTGAGTAGTTTCAGCACGGCCTGCTGACGCTTCCCCACGGCAGTGCTGCAGCACTTCAAGCTACCGACTGCTGGTGACGTGCTCACACGTGGTAATTGAGAGGTGGAGGGGGTAGACGAGGAGGGGGTGTTATAAGCACAATAAGCCGGAGAAACCTTCACTGAGGTAGGACCCGCAATCCTTGGTGTTGGTAGAACGTGAGCGGACCCAGGGTCAGACTCAGTCCCAGCCTCCACCAAGTTCACCCAATGTGCCGTCAGGGAGATGTAGTGTTCCTGACCACCAGCACTTGTCCACATGTCCATGGTTAAGTGGACCATCCCAGTAACCGCATTGGTGAGGGCACGGTTTATGTTCAGTGAGACGTGCTGGTGTGGGGCGGGGACGGCGTAGCGGGAAAAATAGTGGCAACTGGGGACGGAGTACCGAGGGACCGCCACCGCCATCAGGTTGCGGAAAGCCTCCGTTTCTACTAGCCTGTATGGCAGCATCTCCAGGCTGAGTAGTTTTGCAATATGCACATTTAAAAATTGTGCATGCGGGTTGGTGGCCGCGTATTTCCGCTTTCGTTCCAACGCTTGGGCTAGCGACAGCTGAACGCCACACTGGGATACATTGGTGGAGGAACGTGGAGGTGATGGTGTGAGTGCAGGTCGGGTGGCGCTCGTGCCTGAGTCCTGGGAGGGGGATTGCTTCTCTGTGCCAGGTTGCGACACTCGGGAGGAGGCAGAGGTGTGACCCGCAGGCGGTGAATGGCCTTCGTTCCACCTTATGTGGTGCTTAGCTATCATATACCTGCACATGTTGGTGGTGGTCAGGCTGGTAGTGGTGGCTCCCCTGCTGATTTTGGTGCAGCACAGGTTGCACACCACTGTTCGTCGGTCGTCCGCGCTCTCAATAAAAAACCTCCAGACCTTCGAACACCTAGCCCTCTGCAAGTAGGCTTGCCATGAGGGGGTGCTGTGGGGAACAGTTGGTGGATTATTTGCTCTCCCCCAGGCCACCCCACTGCCTTTTCCAACCTGTACTGCTGCTGGTCTCGCCTCCCCCTCTGAAGCCCTGTCTTCAGTAGGCTTAGTAAGCCAGGTGGGGTCAGTCACCTCATCGTCCACCAGCTCTTCCTCTGAATCCTCTGTCTGCTCCTCCCTCAGACTTACTGCCCTAACAACAACCTCACTAACAGACAACTGTGTCTCATTCTCATCATCCACAAATAGCTCTTGAGACAGTAATTCGAAGTTCCGACCCTCATCACCCTGAGTCTGAGTGGAAGTTCCAGATTTAACCAGTGTATACCACTGATACCTAGCGCTAATTCACTGCCCACAGAGACTGGTAGATTTGAGAGGCTTTGATCAGGGCCAGAAAATATTTAACCAGTGTATACCACTGATACCTACGGCTAATTTACCGCCCACAGAGACTGGTAGATATGAGAGGCTCTATGCAGGGCCAGAAAAAATTTAACCACTGTATACTGTTGATACCTAGGGCTAATTTACCGCCCACAGAGACTGGTAGATTGAGATGGATTCTCTAGTTGTACCTACAATATATGTTCTGTACAAAATCCACAAAAGTCTTTTGTATCCAGCCGTGGCTCACTTTTCAACAATGTGTCAAAATTTTTGGACAAAGCCTTACATGAGTTCTTCACAAGTGTCAGATCATATATTAGGGAAACAAGCGACGTGCTCTCAAGATTAAAGGGATTGATAGTTTCCGGAGATGGGATTTTAGCATCTTTTGATATAGTCTCCCTATACACCTCGATAACTCGTGAAAAAAGGCCTAGAGGCAGTTGGACATGGAATTGTAACATCTGATTTCTCAGTTCAATGTGAATACATTATTCTCACATTGTTAGAATTCATTTTGACCAATAATAACTTTATATTTGGGGGTAATTATTACAGACAAGGAACCGCTATAGGCTCCAGCGCAACACCTGCGTAGGTTAACCTATACATGGGCATCTTTGAAGATGACTATGTGAATACGTCCACTCATTGGAAGCATGTGGTCTCCTGGTTAAGATACATCGATGACGTTTTCTTGATATGGACAGGTACAAGAAGTGATTTACTATAATTTCAAATGGGATTGAATGGAATATATCCTGAACTTCAGTTCACTTTGAATTATTCCAAAGAAAACCTTCAATTTCTGGATGTACTTGTTTCCAGACAGGATTACTTATTTGAGACAGATCTTTTTGTCAAACATACGGACCGCAATAGCCTGTTAGCATATCAAAGCTGTCATCCCCGTGCTACACTTGACTTGCTCCCATGGAGTCAAATACTCAGGGTGAGACGCATCACCAATGAGAGTAAGATCGATGTACATCTCTCACAAATGTGTAATAAATTTCTAAGTAAAGGTTACTCCAGGTCCCTGCTTACTGATTTTGTTCAAAAGGTCAAGAATATTAAACGTGAGACCCTATTAAAACTGACAAAGGATAAGGAGACCTTGAAATGGATACCATTTGTGTCCATTTTTGGCCCTGTTAGCAAAGAGGTTACAAGGATCCTGAGAAAACCCTGGCCTCTTCTTTGGATGGCCAACAATAGAGTTGATGAATTTGTGTCTGCCCCTGACATGCTTGACAAAGACCTCTAAATAGGTCAAAACGTTGCATATTTTATTGCTGGAGGTATAAAGATATTGGGTATTTACTTCTAAAAAGAGTTCCTGAGTGCTTATCGGTCTTGCTCTTTGTATGGTAACTATCCTGATGGGTCTTTAAGTCCAGACCTGGTTTCTAAGATCGTGCACCGCTTTTTACCACTCCTACCCATGGTGGACTTATTGGTTGGGCTGCTGTCTATCACATTGCTCTTCTCCTGTCATGTCCTACAGGCGGTGTTCCAACTTGGGCAATAAGCTTGTATATTCTGTTTTTTGCGAGTTTGATGAATACAGCAAGGTTAGCAACTTTTAAAGTTAACATGCATAAGTCTGAAATGCCTCTTTATTATAGAGCTGCAATTGGCAAGATGGTAGTAGATCTCCTACATAGGTAGACCTCCAAACTTTGGGTTGAATTAGAACAGGTCTCTGTCACAGGTGGAGCAGAGGGTCTTATATAGCTCAAGGGGGCTTGGGAGAACATTGAGTGAGTGTTTCACCTTTCCTGGGTTCTCTCTTAAGGATCTGGGATGGCTTTAAGCTCCAAAATGGTTTGATAACTGTTCCTGGCCCGTGGACCTCATTGATTGGGAACGAAAACTTCCCATTGGGAGATTCGGGTTTCCACTGCTAGACAGACTGAGGATGGTGACTCGTAGAATTAGAGACATTGTACGGGTAGATGGAATTAGAATGCTAGCCCAGCTCTTGAGAGATGGCGTGCCTGTGCAGGTACGTGGTTTCAATACCTGCAAGTGCGCCACTTCATACAGGGTCATGGTTCACTTATGGAATTGACTGCCTCACCCATGCCTTTCTAAGAACTATGCTCTTTCCCCTGGGATCCGAGGGGTAAAATCTCTGTGGCCTATGGTATCTTAGCAGCTGGGGAGGCACGGGACCCTGAGGAATGTTTCAGAGGCCATTGGGAAAGGGAGTTGAGTCACCCCCTGTCAGACAGGGAATGGATTAAATCCCTAACTGACCCCTAACTCTGTCTCGAGTGGACAGCATGAGTTAAATTACAAGCTTTGAGCAAGGTGATATCGTATTTTCACCCGCTTGGCTAGGATGTACCCTGGATCATCAGATAGATGCTGGAGGTGTCTGTAGGGGGTAAGCATGTTTACACACGTTTTGTGGTCTCGCCCAGACATTGCAGGTGTGTGGTCAGAGATAGTGGTCTTGTATAGCACGCTCAAAAGGAGCTCACTGGTACTCACTCCAGGCTCTATTGCAGATAGTAAAAGAGAAGTTCTCCGTTTTTTTTTTGTGTTTTTTTTTTTGTATTCTGGACATAAGGACAGGGATTCCTCGACTCTGGAAATCTCAGGCTTCACCAACTCGATTGAGTTGGGTGAGAGCCTTAGATGAAATTAGTTATATGGAGGAACTTCGTGCTAAGGATGATGCTAAATGGCTGGCATTTAATGCAATATGGGAGGTATGGATGACATTTCGCAGGTCCTCGGGTTTTGAACGGTGGCTTGTGAATGGAGATCTGCCAAGATAGGGGAGATAAGGAGGAGAGGGGGCGGGGGGAGGAAGGGAGGGAGGAAAGAAGAAAGCAATAGAGTCTGGGGAGTCTATTGTGATCTGAGGTTTTTTTGTTTTGTGCTGTTCTGCTTGGTGATGTTCGCTTTTGTTCCGTGTCATTATATATTTGTTTGTTTATTGATTGATTTATTTTCTCTTTTGTCCATTATTTTGTTTTTCTTTTCAGAGGGTTGAGTGTATTCCCTATTCTCTCCTTATTTCCTTTCTTGTCCCTTGAGCCCCCTTTTTTTCATAAAATGATCTCATTATGGAGATTTTCCTTTGAAGAAGAAATAATACTTGCTTATGAAGAATTTTTATGGGGTAACTATGTTTAGTAATTTAACTGCTGCCTTTTAGGCTGCTCATTGAGCATTTAGGTAGTCAGTTAGGTTCCAATCTAATATAGTATGGAGTCAGTAGTAATACATATTATTCTAAATCCAGTCTTCTAGTGTTGTAACTGGATTTTTATTGTTAGCCATAAGTTATATAATTTTGAGGCTTATGCCTATTAATTTGTAAGTATGTCCAGTGTAAAGTCTCTAATAAAACACATATTGAAATAAAATTGGCAAAAGAAACAAATATGCTAATGCGCTTCACTTAGTCGCTTGGGTGACAAGGTGTCCAATCCCCTTAGTGCGCAGTTTTACAAACTCTCCATATGGGAACTTTTTCAGTGGGGTCAGGCACATAAGTAAGGTGTTATGATGGTGTAAAGAATGCAAGAAACACTGTAGTTTACAAAGCCATTAGTAATATTCGAACTGTGTTTGTTCACTCAGGTCTGTAATGCATTTTTTTTGTTCGGCCCACATATTTTAGGCCACATGGACACTCGTGGAGATAAATAATTTAGTTTGAGCCACAGTTTAAATGATTTTTTTAATATAATTTTTATTTTCATTTTGTATAAATAGCTCCTTCCTGCTGTGGCAAATATTCTGGCAGCATTTACAATTTTGTATGCCACATCTGAAAGACTCGTAAATGAGCCCCATGTCTTCAATCCCGGGTCATCTCACTGCAAACCGGTCAGATCCACCTCTTCTTGTTTTAGAGCGTCCATTGCCAGCATTCTTCTTCCAGGTGGGCATTGTACGCAACATCACTAGTGACTTAATGCTCACTGCCTAGCAAGGAATGCCGATCTATTGCCGAGGCTGCGTATATGCATTGTCTTGACACAAGTGTTCATATTCTGTTTCAGAGAGACAGCGCCCATGCACAGTTTCAGCAATAGATCGGGACTCCCTGCTAAGTTATGAAGACTGCATTACTAGTGACAGATTGTACATTGTTCTGCAGGAAGAATTCCGGCAATGTACGCTTTGTCACCGGAAGAAGAATGAGACGGTTGGAAGTGAGGTGATCCGGAAGGGGCTGCAGAAGCCAGGAGGAGATTGATGGGGAGAAGGTGCGCTAAAAAGGCTTCCTACGGAGGAAAAGGTAAGTATTCTTTTTATTACTAGTGACAGAACCTCTTTAAGAAATACTGAATGGCCAAAATCCCCCTTTCATGGGGATTGTCAGTGTATACAGATTGTCATCCAAGGAAGCCCAGAGGTAGGTATCTTTCCATAGGATATCTTTTATCAAGCTTTGTGTCCTGTATCCCTTGGGTAACCTAGAAGGTATGTAACAAAAAGTTGTAATTGGCGGTCTACATATTACGAAAGATTACTGGTAATAAATCAGATTCCAGCTGTGATAGGGCATCATGGGGGGGCTCCTAGGGGTTTTGAGGATATTTTGGTAAAAAGAAAAGAATGGGGTTGTTGGAGTATTAATACATATAAAATCCTTTTCGGGAATGTGCTGCTGGTACAATAATAAGTATACTGAATCTGTGTGACTAACATGTGCGAGCAGAGCATTGCCACAGAATTGCGTCTAGAAATTCCCCGCTGCTTCTGGGCCAGCGAACACCCGTATATAGCTTGGTGGCCATTCTGCTTTGAATGCACGTATGTACGCACTTCCATTCGCCCAGTTATAAGAAGTACCTAATACTGTTATCATGTCTCTGTGTCATATGCTTGAGAAAGGAGGCAGATTAGTTAGTAAGTTTTCCGACACGCGTTGCATCTTCTGTATTATTTCTATTGTCCTACGCTAATGGAAAAAAACCACAGAAACATACCGACTCTCAAGAAGAATTTAGAGGCTAACCTGGATTCTTAAGGAGGTTCACTGGTGCCCACGAACCCCTCATTCAAGTAAGTAAAACCTTATATATAATGTCTACCGGTTACCGACTGACACACTTTGGAGCGCAGGGTTTTTGTAACCTGTATTCTTCACAATTTGTATGGATATTTTATATATAAATGTAATAAAATATTAGTTCAAAAATATGAAAATCTGTTTAATTCTTGGCAGATGACGACACCAGGAGATCAGAGGGACATCTGATATCTTCAGGTTTTACAGCAGAAGAACATGGTATCATACAAGATACATATGAAGAGCTTGCCAATATCCCAGATATACTCTCAGCCCTTCACAGCAAAGATCTGTCATTTGATCCTTTTATACAGGTTCCATCTTCTGATTCATCACAGACTAGTAAGCAACATAGTGTTTACAGAACAGATGTTGAAGAAAAAAGGGTTGACATATGGAAGAACTCATATTCATGTTCAGAATGTGGCAAATGCTATACCCACAAGTCCTATCTTGTTAGACATCAGAGAATTCACACAGGAGAGAAGCTATTTTCATGTTCAGAATGTGGGAAATGTTTTAACCAAAAAGCAAATCTTGTTAGACATCACAGTATTCACACAGGGGAGAGGCCATTTTCCTGTTCAGAATGTGAGAAGTGTTTTAGGTATAAATCAGAGATTGTTAACCATCTAAGAGTTCACACAGGGGAGAAGCCATTTTCCTGTTCAGAATGTGGGAAATGTTTTACCAAGAAATCAAATCTTGTTGAACATCAAAGAATTCACACAGGAAAAAAGCCATTTTCCTGTTCAGAATGTGGAAAGTGTTTTAGCCAGAAATCCTGTTTTGTTAGACATCAGAGAATTCACACAGGGGAGAGGCCATTTTCTTCTTCACACTGTTGACAACATTTTACAGATAAATTAGACTTTGCTAAGCAACAGAGAACGCGCAGAGGGGAGAACCTGTATTCATGTTCAGAATGTGGGAAATATTTTTTTCTATATATCTAATATTGTTAGTAGAGATGAGCGAACGTGTTCTTCCGAGCTTGATATTCGTGCGAATATTAGGGTGTTCGGGATGTTCGTTATTCGTAACGAACACCATGCGGTGTTCTGGTTATTTTCACTTCCTTCCCTGAGACGTTAGCGCGCTTTTCTGGCCAATTGAAAGACAGGGAAGGCATTACAACTTCCCCCTGTGACGTTCAAGCCCTATACCACCCCCCTGCTGTGAGTGGCTGGGAAGATCAGGTGTCACCCGAACATAAAAGTCGGCCCCTCCCGTGGTTCGCCTCAGATGCGGTGTGAGTTAGATGAGGGACAGTGCTGTTTGTACCGGAGCTGCTGTAGGGAAAGAATTGGTAGTTAGTGTAGGCTTCAAGACCCCCCAAAGGTCCTTATTAGGGCCACTGATAGCTGTGTGTTGGCTGCTGTTAGCAGTGGCAAATTTTTTTTTCTCAAAATCGCCTCTGCAGACCGTTGCACCTGGCATTAGGGACAGAAGTGCTGCATAGGCAGGGAGAGTGTTAGGAGTGAGTGTAGCCTTCAAGAACCTCAACGGTCCTTTCTAGGGCCATATTTATCCGTGTGCAGTACTGTCCAGGCTGCTGTTAGCTGTGCTGCATTTTTTTTTGCTTCTCAAAATCGCCTCTGCAGAGCATTGCACCCTCCATTGATACTGCAGGGAAAGAATTGTATAGGCAGGGCCACAACACAGTTATTATTCATAGAATATACGCAGTGCTGCCTTTTGGTGCCGAAAAACTGAAAACAAATCTATTTGTCCAGCCTCTGTCCATCCTAAGGGCGGTGGACACGTGTGAGCTGCGTGAACAACATTGCTAAATCAGACGCACCCAGCTACGCTTTACTGCTGGCTTCGCCATTTGCTTTCCTTAATTGGGAAAAAAATACCTGCTCTCCAAGAGTTATAATAACTCTGCTACCCTCACGTTCTGTGACACATAAGCAGGGACACAGCACAGTTATTAAACTTCTCATGTTCATTGAATATACGCAGTGCTGCCTTTTGGTGGAAAAAAACTGAAAACAAATCTATTTGTCCAGCCTCTGTCCGTCCTAAGGGCGGTGGAGACGTGTGAGCTGCGTGAACAACATTGCTAAATCAGACGCACCCAGCTACGCTTTACTGCTGGCTTCGCCATTTGCTTTCCTTAATTGGGAAAAAAATACCTGCTCTCCAAGAGTTATAATAACTCTGCTACCCTCACGTTCTGTGACACATAAGCAGGGACACAGCACAGTTATTAAACTTCTCATGTTCATTGAATATACGCAGTGCTGCCTTTTGGTGCCAAAAAACTGAAAACAAATCTATTTGTCCAGCCTCTGTCCATCCTAAGGGCTGTGGACACGTGTGAGCTGCGTGAACAACATTGCTAAATCAGACGCACCCAGCTACGCTTTACTGCTGGCTTCGCCATTTGCTTTCCTTAATTGGGAAAAAAATACCTGCTCTCCAAGAGTTATAATAACTCTGCTACCCTCACGTTCTGTGACACATAAGCAGGGACACAGCACAGTTATTAAACTTCTCATGTTCATTGCATATACACAGTGCTGCCTTTTGGTGGGAAAAAACTGAAAACAAATCTATTTGTCCAGCCTCTGTCCGTCCTAAGGGCGGTGGAGACGTGTGAGCTGCGTGAACAACATTGCTAAATCAGACGCACCCAGCTACGCTTTACTGCTGGCTTCGCCATTTGCTTTCCTTAATTGGGAAAAAAATACCTGCTCTCCAAGAGTTATAATAACTCTGCTACCCTCACGTTCTGTGACACATAAGCAGGGACACAGCACAGTTATTAAACTTCTCATGTTCATTGAATATACGCAGTGCTGCCTTTTGGTGGAAAAAAACTGAAAACAAATCTATTTGTCCAGCCTCTGTCCGTCCTAAGGGCGGTGGAGACGTGTGAGCTGCGTGAACAACATTGCTAAATCAGACGCACCCAGCTACGCTTTACTGCTGGCTTCGCCATTTGCTTTCCTTAATTGGGAAAAAAATACCTGCTCTCCAAGAGTTATAATAACTCTGCTACCTTCACGTTCTGTGACACATTAGCAGGGACACAGCACAGTTATTAAACTTAGATAATTCATTCACTAGAGGCAGTGGGGCCTTTCGTTTTCCAAAAAGGGCAAAAATTATATTTGGCCTGCAGTCTTGCGCCAATTTATTTCCTGCCTGTGAAATCAAATCACTGGTAATACAGCATGCTGAGGGGTAGGGGTAGGCCTAGAGGACGTGGACGCGGCCGAGGACGCGGAGGGCCAAGTCAGGGTGTGGGCACAGCCCGAGCTCCTGATCCCGGTGTGTCGCAGCCGACTGCTGCGCGATTAGGAGAGAGGCACGTTTCTGGCGTCCCCACATTCATCGCCCAATTAATGGGTCCACGCGGGAGACGGTTATTAGAAAATGAGCAGTGTGAGCAGGTCCTGTCCTGGATGGCAGAAAGTGCTTCGAGCAACCTATCGTCTACCCGCAGTTCTGCGCCGTCCACTGCTGCAAATCCGAATCCTCTGTCTGCTGCTCCTCCTTCCTCCCAGCCTCCTCACTCCACTACAATAACACCTGCTCAGGAGCGGGAACACTCCCAGGAACTGTTCTCGGGCCCCTGCTTAGATTGGGCAGCAGCGGTTCCTCTCCCACCAGAGGAGTTTATCGTCACTGATGCCCAACCATTCGAAAGTTCCCAGGGTCCGGGGGAAGAGGCTGGGGACTTCCGCCAACTGTCTCAACAACTTTCTGTGGGTGAGGAGGACGATGACGATCAGACACAGTTGTCTTGCAGTGAGGTAGTAGTAAGGGCAGTAAGTCCGAGGGAGCAGCGCACAGAGGATTCGGAGGAAGAGCAGCAGGACGATGAGGTGACAGACCCCACCTGGTGTGCAACGCTTACTCAGGAGGACAGGTCTTCAGAGGGGGAGTCAAGGGCATCAGCAGGGCAGGTTGCAAGAGGCAGTGCGGTGGCCAGGGGTAGAGGCAGGGCCAGACCGAATAATCCACCAAGTGTTTCCCAAAGCGCCCCCTCGCGCCATGCCACCCTGCAGAGGCCGAGGTGCTCTAAGGTCTGGCAGTTTTTCACAGAGACGCCTGACGACCGACGAACAGTGGTGTGCAACCTTTGTTGCGCAAAGCTCAGCCGGGGAGCCAACACCAACAGCCTCACCACCACCACCATGCGCAGACATATGATGGCCATGCACCCCGCAAGGTGGGATAAAGGCCGTTCAGCGCCTCCGGTTTGCACCCCTGCCTCTCCCCCTGTGCCCCAACCTGCCACTGAGATGCAACCCCCCTCTCAGGACACAGGCACTACCGCCTCATGGCCTGCACCCACACCCTCATCTCCGCTGTCCTCGGCCCCATCCAGCAGTGTAGTTCAGCGCACCGTTCAGCCGTCGCTTGCGCAAGTGTTCGAGCGCAAGCGCAAGTACGCCGCCACGCACCCGCACGCTCAAACGTTAACCGTCCGCATAGCAAAATTCATCAGCCTTGAGATGCTGCCGTATAGGGTTGTGGAAACGGAGTCCTTCAAAAGTATCATGGAGGCGGCGGCCCCGCGCTACTCAGTTCCCAGTCGCCACTACTTTTCCCGATGTGCCGTCCCAGCCCTGCACGACCACGTCTCCCGCAACATTGTACGCGCCCTCACCAACGCGGTTACTGCCACGGTCCACTTAACTACGGACACGTGGACAAGCACAGGCGGGCAGGGCCACTACATCTCCCTGACGGCACATTGGGTGAATTTAGTGGAGGCTGGGACAGAGTCAGAGCCTGGGACCGCTCACGTCCTACCCACCCCCAGAATTGCGGGCCCCAGCTCGGTGGTGGTATCTGCGGAGGTGTATGCTTCCTCCACTAAAGCACCCTCCTCCTCCTCCTCCTCCTCTGTCTCGCAATCAAGATGTGTTAGCAGCAGCATGTCGCCAGCAGTCGGTGTCGCGCGGTGTGGCAGCACAGCGGTGGGCAAGCGTCAGCAGGCCGTGCTGAAACTACTCAGCTTAGGCGATAAGAGGCACACGGCCCACGAACTGCTGCAGGGTCTGACACAGCAGACCGACCGCTGGCTTGCGCCGCTGAGCCTCCAACCGGGCATGGTCGTGTGTGACAACGGCCGTAACCTGGTGGCGGCTCTGCAGCTCGGCAGCCTCACGCACGTGCCATGCCTGGCCCACGTCTTTAATTTGGTGGTTCAGCGGTTTCTGAAAAGCTACCCACGCTTGTCAGACCTGCTCGTAAAGGCGCGCCGGCTCTGCGCACATTTCCGCAAGTCCCACACGGACGCTGCCACCCTGCGCACCCTGCAACATCACTTTAAGCTGCCAGTGCACCGACTGCTGTGCGACGTGCCCACACGGTGGAACTCTACGCTCCACATGTTGGCCAGGCTCTATGAACAACGTAGAGCTATAGTCGAATACCAACTCCAACATGGGCGGCGCAGTGGGAGTCAGCCTCCTCAATTCCTTTCAGAAGAGTGGGCCTGGTTGGCAGACATCTGCCATGTCCTTGGTAATTTTGAGGAGTCTACCCAGGTGGTGAGCGACGATGCTACAATCATTAGCGTCACCATTCCTCTGCTATGCATCTTGAGAAATTCCCTGCAAACCATAAAGGCAGCTGCTTTGCGCTCGGAAACGGGGGCGGGGGAAGACAGTATGCCGCTGGATAGTCAGGGCACCCTCCTGTCTATTTCTCAGCGCGTACAGGAGGAGGAGGAGGAGGATGAGGAGGAGGGGGAAGAGACAGCTTGGCCCGCTGCTGACGGTACACCGGCTGATTGCCTGTCATCCTTTCAGCGTGTATGGCCTGAGGAGGAGGAGGAGGAGGATCCTGAAAGTGATCTTCCTAGTGAAGACAGCCATGTGTTGCGTACAGGTACCCTGGCACACATGGCTGACTTCATGTTAGGATGCCTTTCTCGTGACCCTCGCGTTGCACGCATTCTGGCCACGACGGATTACTGGGTGTACACACTGCTCGATCCACGGTATAAGGAGAACCTGCCCACTCTGATTCCCGAAGAGGAAAGGGGTTCGAGAGTGTTGCTATACCACAGGACCCTTGCGGACAAGCTAATGGTAAAATTCCCAGCCGACAGCGCTAGTGGCAGAAGGCGCAGTACCGAGGGCAAGGTAGCAGGGGATGTGCGTAGATCGAGCAGCATGTACATCCCAGGCAGTGCAACAGTCTTTAAGGGCCTGGCCAGCTTTATGGCTCCCCACCAAGACTGTGTCACCGCTCCCCAGTCACGGCTGAGTCGGCGGGAGCACTGTAAAAGGATGGTGAGGGAGTACGTAGCGGATCGCACGACCATCCTCGGTGACGCCTCTGCCCCCTACAACTACTGGGTGTCGAAGCTGGACACGTGGCCTTAACTAGCGCTGTATGCCCTGGAGGTGCTTGCTTGTCCTGCGGCTAGCGTCTTGTCGGAGAGGGTGTTTAGTGCGGCTGGGGGAATCATCACAGATAAGCGTAGCCGCTTGTCAACCGACAGTGCCGACAGGCTAACACTCATCAAGATGAACAAAGGCTGGATTTCCCCAGACTTCTGTTCTCCACCAGCGGACAGCAGCGATACGTAAGCAATACGTAGGCTGCACCCGCGGATGGAAGCTACGTTCTCTCTCACCATCCAAAACGGGGACATTTCTGCTTCATCAATCTGTGTCTAATATTCCTCCTCCTCCTCCTCCTGCTCCTCCTCCTGAAACCTCACGTAATCACGCTGAACGGGCAATTTTTCTTAGGGCCACAAGGCTCACTCAAATAATTTTTCAGAACAATTTTTATAAGTTTCAATGCGCTTAAAAGCGTTGGAACTTTAACTTGAACCAATTTTTCGTTACACTGGGCTGCCTCCAGGCCTAGTTACCACTTAAGCCACATTAACCAAAGCGATTCACCTGCCATCTTGGTTGGGCATGGCCAATTTTTACTGAGGTACATTAGTACTGTTGGTACACCAATTTTTTGGGGCCCTCACCTACAGTGTAATCATAGTAATTTCTATGTTCTTCGCCTGCACTCATGGTACAGAAAGGTGTGTGGGGTTGGCCTACAGTTTAGCTACATAAATGTAACTTGTGCCTTGGCTATACTAAGGCTACTGAAATGGAACGAAGACTGCGCTCCCGCTATACTGCTGCTTCAGAATTGTTAATGGGGCCTGTCCTGAGTGCTACTATTGCTTACATGGAACGAAGACTGCGCTCCCGCTATACTGCTGCTTCAGAATTGTTAATGGGGCCTGTCCTGAGTGCTACTATTGCTTACATGGAACGAAGACTGCGCTCCCGCTATACTGCTGCTTCAGAATTGTTAATGGGGCCTGTCCTGAGTGCTACTATTGCTTACATGGAACGAAGACTGCGCTCCCGCTATACTGCTGCTTCAGAATTGTTAATGGGGCCTGTCCTGAGTGCTACTATTGCTTACATGGAACGAAGACTGCGCTCCCGCTATACTGCTGCTTCAGAATTGTTAATGGGGCCTGTCCTGAGTGCTACTATTGCTGACATGGAACGGACACTTGGAGAGGACACGTAGTGCCTCAAAAACATCCCCCTCCTCCTCCAACAGGGAAAACATTCTTGGCAAATGCCTTTGCATTGGTTCGTCTGGTGGCAGTCCAAGAATTTCACCTTTACCGACACAACAAGAGAGCCCCCACACCATCCCCCCGCCACGGCCCACTTAATCCTGGCCACATTCCGAAAACCAACAAAATACAACCGTGCTACTAGGTCCGCAGTCACCACCACATTACCACCAACGCGGTTACTGTTAAGGTGCATATAACCACGGACACGTGGAGAGGACACGTAGTGCCTCAAAAACATCCCCCTCCTCCTCCAACAGGGAAAACATTCTTGGCAAATGCCTTTGCATTGGTTCGTCTGGTGGCAGTCCAAGAATTTCACCTTTACCGACACAACAAGAGAGCCCCCACACCATCCCCCCGCCACGGCCCACTTAATCCTGGCCACATTCCGAAAACCAACAAAATACAACCGTGCTACTAGGTCCGCAGTCACCACCACATTACCACCAACGCGGTTACTGTTAAGGTGCATATAACCACGGACACGTGGAGAGGACACGTAGTGCCTCAAAAACATCCCCCTCCTCCTCCAACAGGGAAAACATTCTTGGCAAATGCCTTTGCATTGGTTCGTCTGGTGGCAGTCCAAGAATTTCACCTTTACTGACACAACAAGAGAGCCCCCACACCATCCCCCCGCCACGGCCCACTTAATCCTGGCCACATTCCGAAAACCAACAAAATACAGCCGTGCTACTAGGTCCGCAGTCACCACCACATTACCACCAACGCGGTTACTGTTAAGGTGCATATTACCAGTCTGACTGGGGCATGCAGACACCTTGACAGAATGAATAGTGTGTGGCACATAGCTTCCCCATTGCTATGCCCACGTGTGCAGCTCCTGATGGCGGTGGCACAGGATTCTATTTCTCATTGCTTCTGTACAGCATTGTGGGCTATCGCCCCGCCCCTATTAAAGAGGGTCGCTGCCTAGCCGTGCCAACCCTCTGCAGTGTGTGCCTGCGGTTCCTCCTCATGGCAGACGCACTTCTAAATAGACATGAGTGTGGCGTGGCATGAGGGCAGCTGAAGGCTGCGCAGGGACACTTTGGTGTGCGCTGTGGGGGGGAGGGGGGGCGGTTGGGCAGCATGTAACCCAGGAGAAGTGGCAGTGGAGTGTCATCCAGGCAGTGATTGTGCTTTGTTGTAGCTAGTGTGGTGCTTAGCAAAGGTATGCCATGCTAATGAGGGCTTTTCAGAAGTAAAAGTTGTTGGGAGGGGGAGGGGCCCACTCTTGCCGGTATTGTGGCTTAATAGTGGGACCTGTGAACTTGAGATGCAGCCCAACATGTAGCCCCTCGCCTGCCCTATCCGTTGCTGTGTCGTTCCCATCACTTTGTTGAATTGCCCAGATTTTCACACATGAAAACCTTAGCGAGCATCGGCGAAATACAAAAATGCTCTGGTCGCCCATTGACTTCAATGGGGTTCGTTGTTCGAAACGAACCCTCGAGCATCGCGGGAAGTTCATTCCGAATAACGAACACCCGAACATTTTGGTGTTCGCTCATCTCTAATTGTTAGACATTGGAGATTTCACACAGGGAGCAGCCGTTTTTGTGTCCAGAATGTGGGAAATATTGTGTACAGAAATCAAAACGTTTTGACAGTAGAAAACTTATGTTTGGCTGTCTTCTTGGGTTATCTTGATTGAAAGCCTCGGCCACCTCACATGGACTTCAATTACTGTTCATAACGATGATTTCATTTGTGCCGTAGATTGTTAAGAGCATCTACTGGTACCTGAAAAGTCATGTAATTAGTGGGGGGCGTGGCTTGAAGAGGCACCGAGACGGCTGCAATTGCATAGGCTCCGCTCGGTAGAAAGCACTTCCAGCAATTCAAAGCATTCTCCAGAGGAAAAACACTTTAGGAAAAGCTTTAAGAACATACCTGGACTGAAGCGATGTCCAGAAGAAGAGCTTCTAAAACGGCCCCGGCGAGACTGGAGTCTTTTTTCGTAGCGCGCGGGTCCCCCTCTGTAATGGCCGTGGAGAAGACACTGTCTTCCATGCGCTCAGAGGCAGCGCAAGGTGCCTGCAGCTGGACTGTACCGGAGGGTGAAGGAGAAGAATATAACATCGGAGGAGAGAGCCAGCGGCAGCGCTCAGCGGGACCCATCTCCAGCGAGACCTGTGAGGGAAAGGTCAGTACACACTGGAGATGACAGTCAGGGGGTTTCTACATTTAAGATGGCGCTGACCACGCTTACACAAAATAATAAATCTCCCACCAGCAGTCCAGAAAAACAGAGATAAAAGATGTCTCTGGACAGGGAATGTAAATTAGGCTCTGAACACATAAGCGAGCAAGGAGGAGGAAGTGGTCTGAACAACTTAGCAGCTTCTGATAAGCCAGCATCTGAACTTTATATAAAAGAGGCAGTGATGGCTTTAAGAGATACCATCCAGGCCGACATCTTGGTACTGACTTCTAAAGTAAACTCCTCAGTCCTAGACATTAATAATAAAATAGAAAAGAGTGAGAAAAAAATGGAAGAAATATTCAGTTCGCATAACTCGCTAATTGACGCGCACTATGAGCTGGAGGAAAAAGTCACCAAATTACAGCTCAAACTAACGGATCTAGAAGAGATAAAACATCAAAATAAGAGGAATACCCGAAAAAATAGCTAACGCAGAAATCTCAAACTATATTATACGTTTCATGCAGACTCTTCTCCCCAGCATACCAGAGCTAAAAATAGACAGAGCCCACAGGTTGCCACCTCCGAAATTTCTTAAAGATGACGTCCCCAGAGACGTTATTGCAAGAATCCATTACTACTGAACCAAAGAAGCCCTTATGACCACAACCAGAAAATTACAATCCCTGCCAAGCCCATACTCCAATTTACGTCTCTTCACTGACCTGTCTCAAGCAACCTTAAAGGCTAGAAGGAGCTTTGCAGCAATCACCGCCTCCTTAAGAAAAGCAAATATTTCATATAAGTGAGGATTCCCAACAAAGATCATAGTCCCCAAAGATGGCGCCCATCATACCCTTCAAGAACCAAAATCTGCAACAGGCGTCCTGAAATCCTGGGGAATAACCCCTCAAGACATATCTCCTCAACAAGCAAATAATGAAGCAAGGAAACGCCAACAAAATGAGAGCCGCAAATCCTACCTCCCGGAATGACTCATGTAAGAATCCCTCCGCTGAATACGGAATACTACTACATGAAGTGCCTGCCCGAAATAGCTGGACTTCTCCCCCCCCACTGATTATACAAGTTCTATCTTGCCATGTCCTTTTCAAACTGTTCGTTGTTTCTATCCTCCAAAGACTGAATCTCGAGTCTGACAAATTTCTGCCCTGCAGAATAACACGAATGGAGGACATTGGTTTCTTTGTTGTTTTGTTCCCACAGGCATCTGCGTATATCAAGCTCTCACAGGTCCACAGTTCTATCTCCATCTACCTCCAATATGGCTGTGAAACTCCGGTCACTCAACGCCAACGGCTTGAACTCGCCATTCAAAAGACGCGCTGCATGGAGGGAGGCGAATTTACACAACATTAATATAGTATGTATGCAGGAGACTCATTTGCCAGAAATAGACAGCAGTAGTTTGTCTCACAGATCATTTCCACAGATTGTATTTGCATGTGCCCAAAAAAAACAGGCAGGTTTTTTGATAGCAATTAGAGATAAGATTGCATTTACAATAGACATACAAATATGCGATCCAAAGGGGCATTTTATCATTTTAGTTGGCACCATAAAAGGCAAAAAAATAACCATAGTTAACACTTATGTACCAAACACAAAGCAAATAAACTTCCTAAACAAATTAATTTAAAAAATAAACCGGGTAGCACAGGGCCCAATATTGATAAATGGCTACTTTAATCTAGTCCCTGACAGCAACCTTGATTCCACAAACCCAAACATCAAAAGGAATGCCACCCTGGGGGAATGGATATACAAAAACGCACTATACGACACTTTTAGGTGTATCAAGGCCTCCGCAAAGGAATACTCTTATTACTCACCGAGGCATAGAACCTTCTCACGCATAGATCTATGCTTGACAGAAAAAAAACTTCTTGCCTCGATCTCAAAAGCTGAAATTGGCACGGCTACCTGGTCCGATCATGCTCCAATTATCATAACACTAAACATCAGAGGACTTGGCCAACCAAATAAATCATGGAGGAATAACACCTACCTAATGAGCCTACCAAAATACAAAGAAGAAATACACATCACCCTACAGGAATATTTTAAATTTAACGATACCACAATCAGGTGGATCCAGTAATCCTATGGAATGCCCACAAAGCATACATGAGACGTATCCTGATAAAAATTAGGTTCTAAATACAAAAAAGATAAAACCAAAAAAATAGACGATATCCTTACCCTGATCTTATTGACGCACCATTGTCCACTTCTGAAATAGCAGACACAATATCATCCCTAAAAAAACCTAAAGCTCCAGGACCCGACGGGTACTTGGTGGAATACTACAAAGTCTTTATAACAACACTATTGACGCACATGACTAACATGTTCAACACCACCATGCAGAGAGGCAATTTTCCCAAAGAAATGCTACAAGCAACAATTGTAGTACTACCTAAACCTGGGAAGGAGCCAAACACCTCAACAAACTTCAGACCCATATCTTTACTCAACATTGATGTTAAGATTTATGCCAAAACTCTCGCCCATAGAATGCTCGAAATTCTCTCAGGTATAATTCACTCAGATCAAATGGTATTTGTGAAGGGAAGACAAGCCTTGGATGGCACCCAAAAAATTTTGAATTTACTACACTCAATAGAAATATCTAAGACACCGTCAACCATGTTGGCCTTAGATGCCAAAAAGGCATTTGATAGAGTGCATTGGGGCTACGTCTTTTGGACTTAAAAAAAAAAACGATTTTTGGCGAAGGTATGATCCGTGCCATCCGGGCTTTATACTCCTCTCCCACAACCAAAGTGTTGGTGGATGGTACCTTGTCAAACCCTCTAACAATCACAAATGGTACAAGGCAAGGCTGTCCACTATCACCAATCTTATACGTCCTAGCAACAGAACTACTAGCGGAACTAATTTGTACATCCCCCAACATAAGAGGAATCTCGGTGAACCACAGACAATACAAAATAGGACTTTTTGCAGATGACGTAATTTTTACAGTCTCAACCCTTGGAATCCTTAAGATCTGCCTGCAAAATATTAGATCATTTTAGTAAGGTGTCTCTATACAAACTGAATGTAGACAAATCACTTATTCTTGGTCTGAACATTTCCAAAAGCTTAAAAAAAGCAATACAAATGGAATTCCCTTTCAAATGGAAAGAAAAAAGCATACCTTACTTGGGGGGGATAGCTTTGACACCATCCATTAAAAACTTAGAGCAAGAAAACTATCCTAAACGACTTAATTCTACCCAAAGAGAAATTGATCATTTGTCCAAACTAAACTTAACGTGGTTCGGCAAGATCATGTCCTATAAAATGAAAATCCTCCCACTGATACTCTAGTATTTCAGAGTTCTACTGATATTAATTTCTAACCCCACTATCAACAAATTCCAGAAACAATTAAACAACTTTATATGGAGTGGTAGAAGACCTCGACTAGCACTGTCAATACTAGCACTACACCGCAAAAATGGAGGGGCAGGCGTCCCCAACCTAAAAGCATACCATAATGCCATCCTATTAAACCAAACCAGGCAACTAACCACAAGTGACAATGCTATAGGCTGGTCCAACATAGAGAAGAACTACCTGAAAGACATTTTGGGACAAGCATTATTATTTGCAATATCTATAGAAAGTCTAACCTATCCCAAAATTAAAGACCCTCATTTTATAAGTATCCCCCCACCATGCAGGCCTCCATTCACACCTGGAGAGAACTCTAAAAAAAACAAATGGGTCCGTCCGGAGAAGTGAGCAAACCCCCATCTATAGAGACATTGATTATATTCATACCAAACCTTGATTTGCATACATGGAAGACTAGAGGCGTGAGATGGTTGAATGATCTCTTAACTCACAAGGAAATCAAAAAATTTGATGAACTACGACTAAACCATAACCTCCCTCAAAATGAGATATTCAAATATCTTAGAATCACCTCCTTTTTAAAGGAAACACCTATACATAAAACAAAGCTATCTACTATACTTATAAATAAAATTACTAAACCGCCTCCTGCGGGCAAATCCGAAACAAGATCATACTACGACATTTTAACCAACAACACGTTAATGACAAAAAAACATATATGTCAAACTGGGAACTCGAACTCAAAGAAAAAATATCTATTGATTCTTGGTCCAGATCGTTCAATCTAATATCAAAAGCCACCCAGGGGCTCAACATATTGGAAACCCAGACAAAACTATACCCCTTCATTGTTACAAAACAGATCAAACTTGGGAGATGGAATGTGTTGGAAAGAATGCGGCCAAAGAGGCACACTGACACACGTGTTTTGGTCATGTCCAA
The DNA here is from genome assembly GCF_035609145.1 of Eleutherodactylus coqui. Classification (NCBI taxonomy): domain Eukaryota; kingdom Metazoa; phylum Chordata; class Amphibia; order Anura; family Eleutherodactylidae; genus Eleutherodactylus; species Eleutherodactylus coqui. Next base: position 284,325,606 of record NC_089840.1, on the reverse strand, counting down.
AACTAAAACTGTTCTGGGGAAAAGTATTCAGTCTCCTACAAAGTGTACTAAAAAGCCATATACCTAGAGATGCCAAAATGATCCTACTACTAATAGGCATTGAAAATCTCCCAAACCAGAAAAAATACCTGCTAGCACATTCCCTAATGACAGCCAAAGCCATAATAGCAAAACATTGGAAAAACCCAATTCCACCTGATATAGATGAGTTCCAGAGACGAATGGAAGAACAATATATATTTAAGAAGTGGTTGGCGTTTCGCAGCAAAAATATTAGACGCTTTAAGGAGACTTGGGACATGTGGAGAGAATTCTCTCAAAATGACACAAATATAACAAATCTGTAGATGCCACATTATAATGTTATTCTGTTATACTGTTGTAACCTTTCTCGGTGTTACGCTCGCAACAATTAATGTCATTAACAAAAGTCCAGCAAACCTTGAAAACTGTTGATGGACATGTTATTTGATAGATATAATGAAGATATACTGTTTCTCTTTTTCAAATGTAAGTCAAGTTCTAAACATACGAAATTTGTAATACTAACATAATTACAGCAATTCTTACAACTAGACTTTATTGTATGGATGTTCGTGACGCCATGTACTTGATACCTTGTACACTTGTTATAATCCAATAAAAACTTAATGAAAGAAAAAAAGTCATGTAATTAGTGTCTTCCAAACTACATAATTTTTTTTAATAACTTTATTAATACTCAACATCACATCATCCATAACTCGAAAATGGTTGTAGAGAGCTTTCTGATAAGGTGCGGGGTTATGCAGACACGTTTAACTAAGAAATATAATAATCTCTTTAACCCTCTAGTGACCAAGCCAGTTTGAGCCTTAATGACCAAGCTATGTTTTGGAAATCTTACATGTCACTTTAGCGTAGTATAACACAGTTAAGGTTTTGCATATCCAAGTGATTCTGACTTTGTTTTTTCACCACATATTATAGTTAATTTAGGTGGTAAAAATAGACCGATAGATTTGTGTATATTTATTAAAAGTGCCAAAATTGGGAACATTTTGAATTAAATTGTCATTTTTTTTTCCACATTTTCAATTGCAATATCTCAAATATGTGCAAACATACCGTACAAATTTTGCCGTGATATATATTTTCATCTGTTTACTTTATTCTGGACACACATTGGAAAAACTTTATTTTTTTAACCATTTAGTAGACGTACAAATTTAACATATGCTTTGTGTTAAATTTTGAGGAACACTTTTTTTTTTTATTTTCCTACACCAAGCCAAGATTGCAAAGGCTCATAGGTGTTAAAATGATAGATACCCCCCCCCCCCCATGACCCCATTTTAAAAACTGTATTCCCTAAGGGGTGTCAGGAGTATTTTGACCTCACAGTATTTTTTCAGGAGTGAATGTAATTTAGAGAAGGAAAAATAAAATGTCATCTTTTGCAAATATCTAATTTTAAAGGCATAATTTTTTTCTGTAGTGCACATGAAAATGATTATTTACACCCCCAAATGGATACCCCCATTTCTCCCATGTTCAGAAACATACCCATTATGGCCCTAATGTTGTGTCTGTATGCACAACGGGGCCCAAACCAAAAGGAGCAGCCAATGGCTTTCAGAGCAGATATTTAGCTTGAAGGTGATTTAGTCCCATTGCACGCCTGTAGAGCCCTTGAGGGGCCAAACTGAGAAAGAACCCCCACAAATGACCTCACTTTGAAAACTAGACCCATTAATGCAATCCGCTGAGATTGCTGGACCGTGCTGCTCCACCCAGGACAAAATCCAAGCTGTCTCCCCCATGGCCACAACGCTGCAGATGCCGTCCTGGTGATTGATACATGACACACCATGACATTGTCTGTATAGATCCATACTGGATACCCTGCGAGGAGCCCTTTCCAATGGCAAAGGGGAAAAAGACCAATCTGAGCACCAGGATATTGATGGGCAGGCTAGACTAAGATGTCGATCAACTCTGAACCTTTTGGCGAAGGAAAGCTTCCCTTCAGCTCAAAAGGCTGGTGTCCATAGTCAGGGCAAGCCAGTGATCTTGGAGGAAAGATCGACCCTGAAGGATCAGAGGGGAGTGAGCTACCATAACAGAGATCACATGTGGTCTCTGAGCTGAATATGAGGGTCTAAGAAGAGGACAGACCTGTCCCAAGTGGCAAGCATTATCCTCTGCAGGGGTCTGGCATGAAATTGGGCAAAAAAGATAACTTCCCTTGTATTCACCATCTTACCCAGAATACTCATATGAATTCCAAGTGGAAGAAGATAACGCTGCCCCAAGAGATGAACTCCAGATTGCAGAGAGCACCCTTGTCTGCTGGGAGAACACATGCAGATGGCATGTTAAACAGTGAGTTGGGAAGGGATGAGATAAGACTTAAGCTTGTTGACAATCCCGTGGAAGCCAGCGAGAGTCTCCATAGTGATCCTTAGACTCTTCAGGTTTTTGTCCCTTGAGGGAGCTTTTTATGAGTATGTCGTCCAGATATGGAATTCCACAACTCCCTGGATTGCAGGATCTGACATATTCCCTGTGGAAACACGAGGCGCCATGGCCAACCCAAATGGAAGTGCCACACTAGAAGTCATCAGAATGAAGCACAAGGTGGAGAAAACCCTGATGTGGGTGGAAAGATGGGAATATGCAGATAAGCATCCCAAATGAGCCTCGTGTGGTGCAGAGTGTAAGCTATCGCCCACGACCTGAAGGTTGCAAGTTCAATCCCCACATGATTCACGTAGCTGGCTCAAGGTTGACTCAGCCTTCCATCCTTCTGAGGTCGGTAAAATGAGAACCCAGCTTGGGGGCTTGGGTAATAAATAAATAATAATTACCTGAAAGCGCTACGGAATAAGTTGGTGCTATACTAATACAAAGAATTATTTTTATTTATGTCTACCAAGGAAAGGAACTCATTGGCCTCCATGAACGCTATCACACAGCAGAGGGAATTCATTTGAAAATGGCGAGGATGGATATACTGGTTCAGGCATTTCAGGTCCATCCTGGGGCGGATGGAGCCATCCTTCTTGGGGACGATGAACAGATGAACAGGTTCAGATAGAACTCCATGAACCTTTACCTGAGTGGGAACAAGAACAATGGCTGCTACATGGGATAACAGCATCATGGTCTGGTTTCTCGCCTGCTGCTCCATCGTTATCTGCATCTTCACTAAGGTGGTCGACTGAGCCCTCTTTCTCCTCTATGATCCTGGTTTGGCAAGTGAGCCCCCAGCCACGACTGACACCTTGCCCACGACTCTGGACCTCTGGACCATGATCACATGTAGTCACAGTAGGCTTCTGCTTGAGGGAGGTTGTATCATCTTCGGCATGACTGCGGCATCCCCGAACAGGCACTGATGTCCCACTTGATGGCCTTGCTGTCCCTCATGTCAGAACTTTAGATGAGCAACTGTAATTCTTCATTGTCACTAGAAGAGTCAACTGGATCACCCTTGGATTCCATAGCAGAGAGTTTATTCAATGCAGCAACGATCTCCGCTCATGTCAATCCTCTCTGACGATAAGCCATAGTGCAACACACAACACACCCATCACTCAGCTAGAGCAAACATACAAATGACAAAAGTTATGATTCATAGAAAAAAAATGTTTATGCTGTGCGGTTTGCCTACCTTACCCCTTGCTTGTTCTTCCAATTAGTGGTATTTGAGACCAAAAATTATCATAACATCAAGACAATGAAATCTAACAACAAAATGCAGTTAAAATCTAGATTAAAGTACAAACATTGCACTATAACTGTGAAGAGGACAAAAGTGTCCCCATGGTGGTTTTAGGTAAAAGTGGATTTTTTTAGGGGGGGAGGGATGTAGACTCTAAATGATGAAAAGTCACAAAAAACTAGCCATCAAAAATTAAACAAACGTCTAGAAGAGGCCGAATTTTTCAATTTCTATTTTGTATCTGTTTTCTTTCAGAAAGTAGATGGAACATCAACTGAATTTCCCTGTTGGGGGGATAAAAGAATTGGTGTATGTCTACATGTAATTACAGCTTTGTCTTACAAAATGTATTTTTGAATCATACGATGTTTACAGGTTTTGAACTTTGAGCCTTCTTTCATTTACATCTTGTCGTTCCTATAATTTTGTTACATATTTGATGCATCATGAATTCATGTATATGTAATATTTTTTTCTATTTTCCGCTCTGACATGTATGATTGCACGGTATCTTGTATAGGTTAGTGCCCGTAACAAGCAGTTATGCCCATAAAGCTAATTTTTACTTGTCTTTATCAATAAAAGAGAAGTCGGGCTCATTCCTGGTTGGAGCCTCTCCTTTATGGTAGAATGTCACGTCACACTCCAGTATTTAATCGCTACTTTCTGTCTTCATATCACACTCAGTTTTTGTAGTTGTTGGCATCTTTGAGCTGGCAGCACCTCCACAACGGTTTCATTTTTCTCCACCGCATCACTAAGTCCATTAAAACATATATTTCCTTTTACTTTCTTTGCACCAATGTCAAGAAATAAGTTACTTCCTCGCTAAATTTTCTATCATGTCTGATCCTTGCACATTGAACTGGATGGACCGGTAAAGAAATAAGATTATTAGTATAATTCATAAAGAAACATTTAAAACTACAGTGTAACTTTGTGACACCTATATGAGCCCTGAAATGTAGACAGCTAAGATTGATGGAACATGTCACTCCAAGCTGTCTCCCTCATGGCCACATCTGCCCTGGTGATGGATACATGACACAACCGTGACATTGTCTGTATAGAACCACACTGGATGCCCTTTGAGGAGCCCTTTCCAATGGCAAAGGGAGGGAAAGACCAATCTGTGCTCCAGGATATTAATGGACAGGCTAGACTTCTGAGATGTCCAGCAATCCTGAACTGTCATCCATAGTCAGGACAAACCAGTGATCTGGGAGGAAAGATCGACCCTGGATGATCAGAGAGGAGTGAGTGTTGTGTCCGCTGGGAGCACTAAAGCACCATGTCTCTGTGTGGACTGTGCAAGATTGTGTCCTTTTAAAACTGCAAATGCCCAAAGCATTTGTACTGACAAACTACACCTCTCCAGGCAAAGATGGTAGGACGCCTGTTGCTGAGTAATCAGGAAAAGTAGTGAACCCCTGTCTAAAAGCAGGGTGATCGTGCTGATAAGGACAGCTCCACTGTCTTCATCTTGGACCTGGCTATCCCTGATTAGGAACCTGGAGAGATGCACTAAATACGGGACATGACACCGTTCACACACACTGAACATGACAATTCACACCTCATGTCTGGCTACCTGCACAGACATAGAATGGTAGAGTTGGAAGGGACCTTCAGGGTCATTGGGTCCAACCCCCTGCTCAGTGCAAGATTTACTAAATCACCCCAGATATTTGTCCAGCCTTTGTTTGAACACTTCCATTGAAGGAGAACTCACTACCTCCCGTGGTAAACTTTTCCACTCATTGATCACCCTCACTGTCAGAAAGTTTTTTCTAATATCTAATTTATGTCTCCTCCCTTTCAGTCTCATCCCATTGCTTCTACTCTTTCCTTGTACAAATGAGAATAGGGCTGATCCTTCTGCACTGTGACAACCCTTCAGATATTTGTAGACTGCTATTAAGTCTCATCTCGGCCTTCTTTTTTGCAAGCTAAACATTCCCAGATCCTTTAACCATTCCTAATAGGACATGATTTGCAGACCGCTCACCATCTTGGTAACTCTTCTCTGACCTTGCTATGTCTTCTTAAAAGTGAGGTGCCCAGAACTGGACACAGTATTCCAGATGAGGTTTGACTAAGGAAGAGTAGAAGGGGATAATGACCTGATGTGATCTAGACTCTATGCTTCTCTTAATACATCCCAGAATTGTGTTTGCCTTTTTGGCTGCTGCATCACATTGTTGACTCATGTTCAGTTTATGATCTATTAGTATACCCAAGTCTTTTTCACATGTGCTGCTGCTTAGCTCAATTCCACCCATTCTTTTTGTGCTTTTTTCATTTTTCTTGCCTAGATGTAGGACTTTGCATTTCTCCTTGCTAAATACCATTCTGTTAGTCACCGCCCACTGTGCAAGCTTTTCTAGTTTTTAAATTCTCTCTCTTCCCTAGTATTAGCTATCTCTACTAGCTTTGTGTCGTCAGCAAATTTGATCAGTTCCCCAATTCCCTCCTACAGATCATTTATAACAATGTTGAACAACACTGGGCCTAGGACAGAGCCTTGTGGTACCACACTTGATACATTCTTCGACTTGGATGTGCAGCCATTTATGACCACTCTTTGAGTACGATCACTCAGCCAGCTGTGAATCCACCTAACAGTTGCCTTGTCAATCCCATATTTGGTCATTTTTTAAATAAGTTTATTATGAGATACTTTATCAAATGACATACAAAACACATTGCTATTCACACCAACACACATAGGTCATTCATAACACACAGAACAGGACTGAACATATGAGCAAGTCACCTGCACAGACATGCAAAAGACATTGCTGTTCATACCAACATACCAGGTTGTGCATGCACCATCGAAGAGGAACCCTACCCAGAACTCGCATGAATAAAGATGGTAAAACTATAGCTAGTCCAAGTGTCACTCCATGGGGAAAAAGTCAGCCACCATGCTGAGATACAGGGAACACTGTCATGCATCACCCACCTGACAAACACATCAGATGTCTGGAGGCCGCACCTGCCTAGGGGTAGGGAGAAACCCGCGAGTGCATGCACCTGTGTCATCACCATAACACTACTCAATTCATGCACCCCAGAATGCAAGGAGGAGAGGACCCGAAGCAGGTGTCCAGTCAGTCTTCAGGGAAGGAGAGAGACTATACAGACGAGCATGCATAACGCCAGCTCTGAGTTAAACACTAAAGTGACTAGCCTCAACAAGAGATGCTGTTTTGTATATGTAGCAGATAAGAAGGGACTGGCTGGTGGAAAATACCACACCCGGCCAGCTCAATTAACCCTCACCTGTGAAGCTGTGCTCATGGAAACCTGTAGAACCACAGGTCCCAGATGCAAAACCTTAACAGTGAGCTACCATAACAGAGATCGCACTCTGGTCTGGGAGCTGAATCTGAGGGTCTAAGGAGAGGACAGACCTATCCAAAGTGGCAAGTATTATCCTCTGCAGGGGTCTGGCATTGAAGTGGGCAAAAGAGATCACTTTCCTTGTGGTCACCATCTTGCCCACGATCCTCATACAAATTTAGAATGAAAGATGAGAACGCTGACTCAAGACATGAACTTAAGACTGGAGAGAGCACCTCCTGCCTGCTGAGCGGACACGTGTAGATGACATATCAAACAGCGTTCCCAGAAAGAGAATGTGTCCGGGCTCGAGCTCACAACCTATTGCAGTCTACTCGAGAGCTTTCTCCGCTAGATTACCATGACTGAAACCTAGCCTTGTTCTACATTTCCCAGCTACCTTTTCCCTGCCTTCTGGTCCTGACCCTGCCTTTGTTCCCAATTGCATTTACTTGCCTTGCCACTCCTTCAGTGCGTGATTATTGAGCTCTCAGTCTGTAATGAAGTCCCACTGCTACCAGCTGCTCTGTTACTACAACTGCGACTACCTGCTAACAACTCGGCTTCCACTTGACTACAATTCCTGTCTCACCCTTTGTACCGCAACCATGCCCACCTGCTAACGATCCGGCTTCTTCTCGACTATTCAACAGTCAGGCTTGGTTACTACAGCTGGGCTCCAATCCAGCGCTCGTAAAACCTTACAGAATGAGTTGGGAAGGTTTAAGCAATTAAGCTTGTTGACAATCCTGTGGAAGCCAACGAGAATCTCCATAGTGATCCTTAGACTCTCCATGTTTACATCATTTGAGGGAGATTTGAAAATGATGTTGTCCAGATATGGAATGTCCATGACTCCCATAGATCGTAGGATTCCAATGACTGCTGATGTGTGCTTTGTGAAAACACAAAAAGCCATGGCCAACCCAAATGGAAGTGCCAAAAACAAGAAGTAGTCAGACTGAACCGCAAGATGGAGGAAACCCTGATGTGGGGGAAAAATATGGTAATATGCAGGTAAGCATCACAAATGTACACCAAGGATAGAAAGTCATTGGCCTCCATGAAAATTTTCACAAAGCAGAGGTACTCAATTTGAAAATGGTGAAGATGGATAAACCAGTTCAGATGTTCCAGATCCATCATGGGGCGGACTGAGCCATCCTTCTTGGGACGATGAACAGGTTCAGATAGAACTCCATGAACCTTTACTGAGTGGGAACCAGAACAGTGGCTGCTGGGCCCAAAAGCAAATTAAGAGTTTGCTTGAAAGCTGAAGCAAGAGAGGGAGATTGGGGAGGATGAGATGTAAAGAAATGATGGTGGGGTAGAGGAAATATCTCTCTTGTAGCCGGTAGGGATCACCTCTCTGATCTAAGCTTCCTCGATGGCAGCCGGGCTCCCCCATGATGATAATGCCTCTTTTGTGCCCACACAAAGTAATAATAGCCTCCCTGGAAAGTAATAGTGCCCCCTGCATGCATCCTAGAAATAGTGCCCTCTTGTTCCCCATTTACATTAATAATGTTTAGGTAATAATTCTGCCTGTGAGCACCCCCTTGCAAAATAAGTGCCCACTTGAGCGCCAAGCTATGATATTGGCTCCCTGAGTGCCCCATAAAAAAGTAATAATGCCCCTATGAATGCTTCCTTATATGGCAACAATGCCAACTGATAAAGTACTGCAGTAATGCCCCCAAGACTGCCTGTCCACGGGCGTTGCAATATCCCACAGCGCATCTCCGCGGCCCGGGAGCAGGAGCCAGCAGACGAATCTCCACGGTGAGTCTATCTGACAGATTGGCTCACAAAGGAGAATCACTGCAATTTACAGCATGCTGCGATTTGCCGCCCACGAGCAAAGAATTGCTATAATTCTCCGCTTGTGGACAATTATTGCCGCACGGAACGCAATACAAAAACACCCGTGGACAGGCAGCCTTATATAGTAATAACGCCCCACTGAGTATTTAGAGATAATCTATATTATCCTCCCCTCATCCCCGATCAGCGCAGCGTCTTCTTCCCCTCTTGCTGTCACTGATCGGCGCAGGAGGTGTGAAGACGTCACTACATCAGCCTCCAGCACCGGGCAGCATGGAGGGAAGGAGACGCTGCGCTGACTGAGACTGGGGGAGCAGAATATATGGATGGTTTTATAAATTGTGCGATTCTGGAGAAAAATAGAGCAGAGAACCTCCGACTCCTCGCTGCCCCATAACTACAGCCGGTATAGGGGGCCTGTGGTGGCCGATGGAGCCGAGAGCGACACTTGTCCTGGGATTCGCGGCGCCAGGCTGGAGGTCTGCAGTGTACACGCCAGGCTCCCAGATCCCGAAACCCATCGGCTACACGTATATTACACAAACATACGTATCCCTCGGCATACATTACATGCTCAGCTCTGCTCCCCCGTCTCACACACACATGCTCGGCTCCAGTACTCCGTCTCACACACGCTCGGCTCCGCTCCTCCGTCTGACACACGCTCGGCTCCGCTCCTCCGTCACACACGCTCGGCTCCAGTACTCCGTCTCACACACGCTCGGCTCCGCTCCTCCGTCTCACACACGCTCGGCTCCGCTCCTCCGTCTCACACACGCTCAGCTCCTCCGTCTCGCACACGCTCGGCTCCGCTCCTCCGTCTCACACACACACTCGGCTCCGCTCCTCCATCTCGCACACGCTCAGCTCCGCTCCCCTGTCTCGCACACGCTTGGCTCCGCTCCCCCGTCTCACACACGCTCGGCTCCGCTCCCCTGTCTCACACACGCTCGGCTCCGCTCCCCTGTCTCACACACGCTCGGCTCCGCTCCCCTGTCTCACACACACGCTCGGCTCCGCTCCCCCGTCTCACACACGCTCGGCTCCGCTCCCCCGTCTCACACACGCTCGGCTCTGCTCCTCCGTCTCACACACTCTCGGCTCCGCTCCCCTGTCTCACACACACGCTCGGCTCCGATCCCCCGTCTCACACACGCTCGGCTCCGCTCCCCCGTCTCACACACGCTCGGCTCCGCTCCCCCGTCTCACACACGCTCGGCTCTGCTCCTCCGTCTCACACACGCTCAGCTCCGCTCCCCCGTCTCACACACGCTCGGCTCCGCTCCCCTGTCTCACACACACGCTCGGCTCCGCTCCTCCGTCTCACACTCGCTCGGCTCCGCCCTTCCCTCTCTCACACATGCTCGGCTCCGCTCCTCCGTCTCACACTCGCTCGGCTCCGCCCTTCCCTCTCTCACACACGCTCGGCTCCGCTCCTCCGTCTCGCACTCGCTCGCCTCCACTCCATCCACTCTCTGAATACATCCTCACACAGCAGAGTCCTGCATCCACTGAGCAGAGAGACCTGGTCATGTGACCCCTTGTCTCCTCCCACACACTGATCACATGACGGTGACATCATCACAGGTCCTGTAAGTACAGAACAACCCCACGCATATTAACAATTTTTGTAACAGCTCAGTCCTAGCAACCAATCATGTTGAATCAGCCCACCCATACAACCAATCAGGTTGCTGGAATTGTGAATCAGAACCAATCAGGTTGCTGAAGTTGCTGAATACGGCTGAGTTGTTACAGAAATTGATAATATGCCAACCCCACGGCTCCTGTCCGGCTGCAGGTGGAGGTATGTGGGGTCACCACAACTGGTGGGGGTGGTGGAAGGGGGGCATAGCAACCAATCACAGCACAGCTCTCCTGAGGAGCAGTTAGTACTATAAGCTGCGCTGTGATTGGTTGCTACCGGTGACAGGGACAGATTTACCTTTAGGCCTCCCTCACACAGCTGTTCTTACTCTCGCTTTCGGCCGCAGCTCCCTATATGGGTTTAACAGACCTGATCAGTGATGAGGGGCGCTAAATGCCGAAAAATAGAACAGACTTTACTCAAACCGCAGTGCTCGAGCCGCCGAGAGGCTCCGCTGAGAACAATGGGAGCGTTATACCGCCATTACTGCGTCACTAAGAGCGTTGTGATAATCGGGGAAATAAGCGCCTGTGTGAGGACGGCCTCAGGGGTTCTGAACAGCGGTCAGCGCTGCCTAAACATGTACAACGCTCCCATTCATTTCTGTGCGGCCGCTCACACAAGCGTCTTCAATGCTGCGCTTTAACAGCGATGCACGCTCCATCTTTGGCCGTTTTCAGTCCTGCGTCGTCCATTGGTATGAATAAGCAGTGGTTTCAGCGCTGCTGACAACGTGGCACAACTTGGTACCGCTAAACACAAGCGCTAGCTGCAATACCTAAAAAGAAAAGGAGTGCTCACCTAGGGGGCGCCGTCCGGGCCGCCGCTGCTCTCACTGACTAATGGAGATTATAAGGACATTAAGAAGTTCTTGTATTCCGTGTATCCTTCTGTGTTGGAAGCTTACTGACCCCTCAGAGTGATGGTAGAGCTCTAAAACACACCAGCTGTACACAGAGATAGTGATTACAGTGCAGTTACCTCCAGTATTAGTGAATACAGTGCAGTTACAGGTGACGTGTCCTCTGATTAGGGTCATACATTTATCAATCTCTGGGCCCAGACCACCATGAAGACTTCTTCCAGCTACGACTAGTCCCTGTACACTCTGTCCATCCTGGCACTACCTCAATTAACCTCTCAGTAACTTCCCTATAGTACTAATGCATCTTCTGTGACCTGACAAATCAGTAATGTCTATTTCCCTTTAATTAAGATATCCCTTTGTGACTCAACTATACTATAATGCTGCCTTTGTTGCCCCACTTAGTTATAGTGCCCCCTATGTATCACCCAGAGTGGCTCTGTTCCCAGCATCACCTCACTCCAGCCTTGTGCTCAGCGTGTCTGGAGTTTGCGGGACGAGTCAGGTAATGCTGTGAACAGCGTGGCGCTGTGTGGCAGTCCTGTCGGTCAGGAAGACAGAAGATGGCTGATAATGGTGCTAATGAACTGGGGGTCAGCAGTGGGGGCCGAGCAGTGGGGTGTGGAGGGGGCTCAGTGGTGTTAAGGGGGACTATGTCTGTTTTTGTATTATTACAGGGGATTTTGTATGATGTTACATTGTCTCGTCTTCTTCCCATTCAGGATCCTCGGCTGATATCTTCTATATCAGATAATTATCCTGATTGACCCGACAAGGATGGAGAGGAACCGGGACAAGATGGCGGAGAATATATTCACCCTCACCCTAGAGATACTCTTCCAGCTTACAGGAGAGGTGAGAGATTCTGGGGATGACGTCACGTTCCATCATTCTTATCTCTGTCAGCCTCTGCTCACATCTATGGCAGAGGATTTACTGCAAATTCAGTCCTTCAGCCGCCTTCACATGAAGCGCGATTACTACGGGCATTCCACAATGGTAGTCTGCAGCTGTAAAGTGCAGTAAAAACACATTGGCCAACAGAGATGTGAACAGAACCTTAGTGACTGAGGAATATAACTAGAGAGGGGAAAATGTCTGCAGGGATATTTATGGATGTATCTCCCCATAAACAGGATTACACGGTAGTGAAGAAGACTTCTAGTGATGGCTGTCAGGCCCCGGTGTCTGATGGATGGGGAAGACCCATGAGACCAATCACAGGGCCTCCACCTCGCCCCCTGATACTGGAGGAGATCAATGAGCAGAAGATCCTAGAACTCACCAACAAGATGATTGAGCTGCTAACTGGAGAGGTGACGCTGCTGGGAATGCTGGGACATTATACAGTAACGCTATGGCGGTATAACGTGTCTGGGTGATGATGGTATCATTGTGTTATCAGGTTCCTATAAGGTGTCAAGACGTCACTGTCTATTTCTCCATGGAGGAGTGGGAGTATTTAGAAGGACACAAGGATCTGTACAAGGACATCATGATGGAGGACCACCAACCCCCCCTATCACCAGGTAATAGACAGGACTAAATCCACACGGCCTTTATTATTTGTATGTAGAGAATGAATTCAGTGGCTGTCTGTGTTTTCTGCAGGTAGATCCAGTAAGAGAACAGCAGCGGAGAGATGTCCCCGGCCTCTTCTTCCACAGGATGATCAGGTAGATGGAGAGAAGGTCTTGTGAAATCTCCCCTCTGGTCTGTAGGACGGCTGGGAAGGTCTTGTGTTCAGTCTTATTATATGACTGATACTTGTGTAATGAGAAAGCTGGAGATGGCAGGATTACAGCCGACCGCAGATATAAGATCTCTGCATCTTATCACTATTTTCTGGTTCTGGAGACTTCTGGTTGGAATAAAGAAGCAACAGGTTGGAGTTATACAGGAGACCTGCAGCTATTTGGCCCAGATCACTACTGCTGTCATGTCATTCCGGCTCCTCATACTAATTAATGACCTTTTCTGGCCATATAAAACCTTCCACACGACTTCTCCAACTGTGTGATGACTTTTACAATATTTATTTCACAGCTGGTGAAACTGGAGGATGATCTGATCCCTATTGATGCTACAGAGACACATGTGAGGGGGTATCAGCCGTGTAAGGAGGGGATTCCTACAGATGACCCCCCAGGTGAGACTACATGTAGGGAAGAGTCTGTGTTGTCGGGGTTTCCAGCTGTATATTCCCTTATTCAGCCAAAATACATAAAAAAGTGTAACTGCTGTTTATTGTTAATTATGTAAAAAAACAATTCAATATACCCTGCTAGAATTAACTGTGGGAACATCTCAATCACACATCAGATCTGGATGATCTCCATCCTCTGCAGACTCTTTCATGTCTGCCACATGTGCTCATTGTGAAGCTGCTCTTATCTTTGATATAATTCTGGTGTCTCTGCGAATGCTCTTCAGGCTGCATGGTGCTGGGATGTGAGCTCAGCTTCCATTACAGGATGTCGGGCCCTTGTGGCCCCCCCATGGGGTATTTCTAATATATACAGCAATAAACTATACAAGCTGTTATGTTATTTCCCCCCCCCCCCCCCATAGCGTTTTGGTAGAGCCACAGGCGCCGTGTAAGGAGAAGCCATCCTCATTCTGCATTCAGCTGCTCCTTCCATCTGCCCCCAGCTGATACCCCATGCACTATGTCAGGGTCTCTGCAACATCCAATCACTCTATCAGACCTGGACCCCCGTCCCCAGTGCTGCCTCCGCATATGTGCAAGTACTATTATCATGTCCCTCTCCTCTGCTGCTGGAACCAGAAGGACTGGGCATGCTCAGTAGGGACTTCCCACATCTTGGTACAAGTAACAGTCAGCTGGGTTAGTGAATGGCTACAAACATATCTGTGCCCACTGATAATGGCGGTGCCGGTCTTCTAAAAGCGTCTTTATTCCCCGGTCAGCAGCACATGATCGGCAGACTGTAGTTGCAGCGCAGTACAGGGCAGCTTACAGCAGGGGGCGTCAGCAGCTCTTATCCACCCAGAAATGTGTACGTGCTTATGCCCATAATTGGGGGCACGCATGAGCAAAATCCTGCATGCCAAACAGACAGGTAGGCGAAAAAAAATTGACAAATTATATACGTACGCTTGCCTGACCAGACACAATTCTAGGTTATTTCTAGATATAACTCCATGTGCATGCTCTGTTCACACATGTTATTCATACAGATTTAGTATACATATTAATGAAACAGCACCACATTTATAATCCTTATGGGATAATATCAGAGAATATGTCATGGAAAAGCTATTTCATTCCCAGAGGCGTCCAAATTGCAAAGTGTTATAAAATCATAAAATCAAAGGTGGAGAAAATTAAAAGAGAATCAGTTGAAAAAAATACAATAAAAAAGTGTGCTGAATTAATAGAAAGATTAAATATGAGTAACATAAACCCATAATATGAGCATATTAAACAATTCTAGAAAAAAATGTGTAAAAGCATAAAAAACAAAAAGGACGTTGATTAAAAATATGACCTGATGACCCCCTAACACTAAGTCAGAGAACATAAAACTTTCAGCTCTTTTACAGTGGACTATTTAAGTATTTATTTCTCTAAGCATCTAGTATTCCTTTAAGTGCAAATTGATCACATCCATCTCTGTGCCTTGTCATATGTATGTGTGTATATATTTGCATGCCTCTTTGGATCTATTTCACTATGCCTGAGGAAGAACCCAGAGTAGTTTTGAAGGGTTGCAGTAACATCATGCATTCTTGTTAGCTATTAAAAGGTCTCATATCTGTATTGTAGGATTAATTTTGAGGAATACAGTTCAAATTCATTTTGTTGCGTTGCTACAATGCTACAAATCGCATGTATGTGAAGCCCATGCTTTCCTATGGGTTTCTTCACACATGCGATGTTTTGTAGCATGTTACAAAATGACACAAAAACCTCACGGGTCCGGCAATATGCTCGCGACTCGTGAGGTTTTGTAACTCATGTTTCCCTATGGAGCCTTCCTCTCTATTGCATCGCACGAAAACGTGGTTTGCGTGCAATGCAATGCAACTTTGACAGTAGCAAATGCTACTGTCAAAGCTATAATCTAAGCCCTAACCGCAGGAAAAAAAAAAAAAAAATACAAATACATCACCTCTCCCGAACTGTCAGCCCCGGCCGCAGCTTCTCCCTGGGTCCCCGCCACTGATCTTCTTTTCTGGCCGGGGAATCAAAAATCCCCGCCTCCTGGAAGCGCTGGCTGTAATTGGCTGACACTTAGCCAATCACAGCAAGTGCTTGATGAATGGCAGTGATTGAGCCAATCACAGCCATTCTTCATGCACTGGCTGTGATTGGCTAAGCGGCAGCCAATCACTGCCAGTGCTTCCAATAGCCGGGGATTTTTCAATCCCCGGTCAGAAGATGAAGAACAAGATCAGTGCCGGGACCTGGGGAGAAGCTGCTGCAGCGTCCCAGACAGTGCAGGAATGGTGATGTATACTTTTTTTTTAACCTTTACTTACAGCTAGAGATGAGCGAACGTACTCGGTAAGGCCGATTTCGCAATCGAGCACTGCGATTTTCGAGTACTTCACTACTCGGGTGAAAAGTACTCGGGGGCGCTGTGGGTGAGCGGGGGGTTGCAGAGGGGAGTGGGGGGGGGAGAGAGAGAGGGCCCCCCCCTGTTCCCTGTTGCTACCCCCCGCTCCACCACGCCCCGCCCCGCCCCACAGCGCCCCCGAGTACTTTTCACCCGAGTAGTGAAGTACTCGAAAATCGCGGTGCTCGATTGCGAAATCGGCCTTACCGAGTACGTTCGCTCATCTCTACTTACAGCTTATTTTTGGGGTAGGGCTTATATTTCAACCCCCCCCCCCCTCCCTGAAAATCCTTGCATGTGATACTACAAAGTCACGGTATTGCTGCAAGAAGACGCAGAGATATCACACGGTGCAGCGATTCGATATCACTGAGATTTTCTTGCGGTGATGCCGTGTCGCCCGTGTGCAGAAGGCCTCAAGGATTTTTATTTTCATTGTAGGAATACGGGTTCGGGAATGTAAACCAATAGGTTGTTTAGGTACACATGAGAACACGGTTCTATGACCCACGCCATTTAGTCTGCTTTTCTCAAACTCGAACCTTGCGATATTCTAACCACCGAGGTCCCTTTTATTGTTTAGCACATTGACACAGACAGAAGGATACAAAAGGGAAGAAGCATATATAAAATGGGTAGGGAATATGGAGTCCTATTCATTTCACAAACAGGACCCTCCCATATAATTAAGATGTTATCAATAGAATGTTTTCAAAATATTAAATATGGGTTCTCTTAGTCTTAGCTTCCACAAACAAGCCCATGTGGAGATTTGGGTTACTTGGTGCAAATTTGGTCCCCATCGCGATCCCCTTTGTTTGCAGATGAAATCTCTTATTGAAATTAAAATAATCATTGATCAAGTAAAATGAATGGCGTCTGTAATAAAATTCCTCTAGATAGACATCAGGGGATGCTGGATTAAGAAATAACGAATGGCCAAAATTCCCTTTTCATGGGGAATGTTGGTGTATAAAGATTTCACATCTAGGGAGGTCCGGAGGTCGGAAGCCTTCCATGGGATATCTTTTATCAAGCTTAAAAGGTGTCTCGTGTACCTCGGGTAACCCAGAAGGTATGTAACAAAGCGTTGTAATTGGTGGTCTACATATTCCGAAAGATTACTGGTAATAGACCTGATCTCGTGATAAGGCGTCTTGGGGTTTCCGAAGGAATTTGTGGATTTTTTGTTTAAAAAAGGATGCGGTTTCTGGAGTATTAATGCATATAAAATCATTTTCAGGAATGTGGTGATGCTTCATTAATAAGTATACTAAATGAGTGTGAATAACATGTGCGAGCAGAGCATGTGCACGGAATTACATCTGGAAATCTCCCTCTGCTTCCGTTCAGGCGTGCACACAGATATAGGTCAGCGGCCATTTTCTTCTACATTCTCACACAAAATATGTACTTCCAATGTGTATGAACATTTTATATAGAAATGTAATAAAATAATAATTGTTATTATTAAAAATATTAAAATCCATTTAATTCTTGGCAGATGACGACACCAGGCGATCAGAGGGACATCTGATATCTTCAGGTTTTACAGTGGAAGATGATGGTATCATACAAGATACACACGAAGAGCCTGCCATTATCCCAGATGTACCCTCAGCCCTTCCCAGCAAACATCTGTCATCTGATCCTTTTATACAGGTTCCATCTTCTGATTCATCACAGACTAGTAAGCAACATAACATATACAGAAGAGATGTTGAAGAAGAAACAGTTAACACAGAGGAGAAGTCATATTCATGTTCAGACTGTGGCAAGTTCTATACCCACAAATCAAATCTTGTTTGGCCTCTCCTCTGTGTGAATTCTCTGATGTCTTTTTCATGCTCTGAATGTGGGAAGTGTTTTACCAAGAAATCAAGTCTTATTGACCATCAGAGAATTCACACAGGAAAAAAACCATTTTCCTGTCCAGAATGTGGGAAGTGCTTTACCAAGAAATCAGGTCTTGTTCAACATCAGAAAATTCACACAGGGGAGAAACCATATTCCTGTTCAGAATGCTGGAAGTGTTTTACCCGGAAAGTAAGTCTGGTTAAACATCAGAGAATTCACACAGGGGAGAAACCATTTTCTTGTTCTGAATGTGAAAAATGTTTTATAGATAGATCAAGTCTTGTTCAACATCAGAGAATTCACACAGGAGTGAAGCCATTTTCCTGTTCAGAATGTGGGAAGTGTTTTACCCAGAAAAATAATCTTATTGAACATCGAAGAATTCACACAGGAGAAAGGCCATTTTCCTGTTCAGAGTGTGGGAAGCGTTTTAACAAGAAAGCACGTCTTGTTGAACATCAGAGAATTCACACAAGGGAGAAGCCATTTTCTTCTTCAGACTGTTGACTATATTTTACAGATAATTTAGACTTTGTTAAACATAAGAGAACTCACACAGGGGAGAACCTGTATTCATGTTCAGCATGTGGGAAATATTTTACCTATACATCAAAGCTTGTTAGACATCGGAGAATTCACACAGGGGAGCAGCCATTTTTGTGTCCAAAATGTGGAAATATTTTCCTTGGAAATCAAAATGTTTTGACCATAAAAAACTTACGCAGGGAAGAAACCATAATAATATTTTGAATCTGTCTGTCTCCTTGGGTTCTCTTGATTGAAAGCCTCGGCCACCTCACATGGACTTCTATTACTGACCATTTAGATGATTTAATTTGTGCCCTGGATTGTTAAGAGCATCTTCTGGTACCTGAATAGACATGCAATTAGTGTCTTCCATACTACATAATTTTACATATCAACATCACATCATGCCTAACTTGAAAATAGTTGAAGGTATTGAAAAAAATGTCGGATGAAATTCTGCACTTAAATCATCCATGCCATGATCCTTTTTCCATTGAAGTCTTTTGGACTTAATCTAAGACAGCTGCCAACAAGATGCCCAATAGGCACTATCACTAGGGCAAAAAGTTTGTCCCCACCTATCTAACTGTTTACAAAGCTTCCTACTTGTATTTCTTTTTGTTCAGAAGATATGCTGGGTGGCCCTGACCTTTGAATCTCCCTATATCATCAATATATATATAAAATAGCTTTGCAAGAACCAATTATTTATACATAACGACCTCTAGCATAATATCTTGTATAACTGTTTTGCATTAACTGTATTTATTGAAGGGATTGTCCCGCTTCTAGCTGTTTGTTTTTTTTGCAGGAAACAGACAGCTCTGTTCATTGCACAGTGGTTAGAGTTGGTACTGCAGGCTTAGTCTTACTGAAGTGAATGGTACTTAGCCTGCAAAAATAATCTAGGCCACTGAACAATGTACGGTTCTTCAGGCACGTTATTTATTCACACTTGTTGTGTGGTCACACGATTGTAAAATTTGCACTTATAGTGCGACCAAATTGAAAGCAATGGTAGACGATCACTATCTGTCCGGGACAGTCCAAAGAAGACCCTTCAGGATTCTATTCATTATATTAATGACAAAAAATTTCAGGCACTATTTCTAATGATAGTATGGTATTTTTAGATTTGAGGCTGTTAATTTTAGAGAATTTTGTCCACACTAAAACACACTTCAAGACAGTGGACTCTAATAGTTATCTAGATTTTAAAAGTTGGCATTATAAAATTATGTAGAATAAGAAGATGTTGCTCTAGAGATTCCAATCATTCCGAACAATCAAGTTTTTAAGAATCGTTCTAACATAAAGTTTATCCATCAAGTGTGCTGACATCAGCAATAACAAAAGCCCAAAGCAAAAAATAAATTCTAAAATCCTGGAAGATACTAAGATAAAAAAAGGATAATACAAAAAACAGCATTGGTTCTTTACTCAATATAATACACATGATGGCGACATCAAAAATCTTCTCCGTAGACATTGGGAAACCCTACAAGGTGGTCCTTTCCTATCTAAACACCTCCAAAATAAACAACAAATAATAAAAAAAAACTGGGCAATATATTGGTATCTTCCCTTCTGAAAAAACAATGAAAAACTATAAATAATAAACAAATATGGGATAAACAAATTTCTAAAGCATACAATTGTGGCATAAAAAACTGCAAATGCTGCACCAATATCTGCCATAGGAGAAAGGAAATCCCCGTAGATATAGAAAATATAGGATAAAAAAAACTCTTGACATGTGGCTCGAAATACATTATTTATCTCCTGGAATGTCCTTGTGGCTTAAGATAAATAGGACACAACATTAACACTCTAAGAACTAGAGCGAACAAACATCGATGGGACATTATAAATGGCTTTAGGAAACATGGAGATTAGATACACCTTGCTATTCATCATAACAAAGATGCCTCACAAATGCACCTCGCACCATTGGAAGAAGTTCCTGAAGGTGAATTCAATAACCTACGCAAAAAGGAAATGTATTGGATATTCCGTCGGAAAACCCTGCACCCAAGAGGCCTAAACGAAGTTTTCAAAAACCTCTGAGTTTGATATCACTCAATGATTTTCCATGATATCCAACATTTGTTTTGTTTTTTTTTACATACATATGATTTTAAAAGTGAAATATAATATAAATTTGTACATATCCCCATATACAATAATTCTATATATGATTTTTTAAAAATACGATTTAATTTATATTATTTATGGGGTAAAAATGTTTTTATTCGAAGCATTGCGTATAACAAACAACATATGATTAGCCGACCGTGAAATCAGATCAGTATAACTGCTAAGCACTGAACAGTTGGTAAGTCCAAAGACAAGAAAAGTCGTTTCAGGTAGTTAGTTGGCTAATCTTCAAACAGCCAGATCAGCGCGGGCTCGACAGCATAAACTATTAATACTGAGCTGAGTTGTCTGGTCTGTGCTCATCGGTCAGCTCAAGAATGTCTAGGTTGCTTCTTTAGTCTATAGAATCGAGTGAAATGTTTATAACACAACTATAACTCAAAAGGACGGGATCGCTCCAAAGCAATCCTTAATTTGGGGCAAGCATAAGAGGGTTGGAAGGAGGGGAAAATAGAATAAGAAGAGAGAAATAAGATGAAAGGAAAAGGGGGGTGAGGAAGAAAGTAGGGGGGGGAGAGATAGTAAGGGGGGAGTAAGTAGAGATGGGTATAGAGACAGAGGAAGGAAAAGAGAGAAGGGGAAGAAGATAGCGTCTCGCCGAAAAACCTCTGATAGGGTCCCTACCTCCAATCAAGCAGGCTAAACTCTATTTTTGATCTACGGGTCAAACCCGCTAGAACTATGGAAGGAAATCCATACCTCCCACGTGGTGTAGTGCGCCGACCATTTGTCGTTGTCTTTGGCTCTCAGCTCCTCCATGTGTCTAATTTCGTCTAAGGTCACTGCCCAGTTCAGGGGTGTCGGTATCATCTGGGATTTCCAGAGTCTGGGAATCACCGTCCTTATGGCTAGAAGGAAGAATCTAAGAATATTTTTTTTAATAGGGGAGATGGCTCCTGGCAGGATTGACCAAAGAACAATCTCCTGTGTAAGTGTTAAAGATATTCTTTTCACGATATTGTATAGGTCTGTTATCTCTGACCAAAGTCTCGAAATCCCAAGGCAGGAGCACCAGATGTGCATGAATGAACCCATCCTGTTCGAGCATCTCATTTATATTATTTATGGAATATGTCTGTACCTTTTATAGAAATTTACACACATATTCTTGGGAGGTATATATATATTTATTTAATTCCGACCATTTATAGGCTATAGATATCCTGCTCTGGCTAATAATGCATCCCCCTCCCTCTTTCCTTCTCCCTTTGCATGTTTCTCTTTTCCTTACTGTATGTAAAATGAATTACTATATCCTGGATGATACAGGATATATACACCATCCAACATACATACATAACTGATACCTTTATTGCTCATCATTAAGTCCACATCCATTAATTACATCTGGTTTGTCACATAATTCGTCTCATCTCTGGAAATCCTGGACTAACCACTTTTACTTATATTTATAGTCCCCTTTAGTAAAATCTATTAATATCCCTTTTCTGCTGTAGTTTTTACTCACTACGTCTGAATTACATGCAATTCGATTGTTTAACTTTTAGGAACAAGATTTTTTTTCTAGTAGATCCGTTTCTTTTATACATTTTCCATTTGAATGCATGTGGACTGCAGCATCACCCATGCATCCCATGTGATACAGATGCGCCTCACTTGACACTCATGTCATCACATGGGGCGTGTCCAATTGAGAGAGCACATGACACTTGGGACACACTAGGAATGCCCACTATATTAGGAGTGGAATGCAGTATTATATCTGTGTTACACCCAACAGCTGCTCTGCTATTGAATAAAATATTTACATAGAAAACTCTCAGACAATAACTACCTGGAGTCCTATCTTGTATCCTATATAATACCACTTAGCACACAGCAGCACTGGAAACTTTTCCCACTTTGTGATACTATTTAGTTTACTTTGTGATTACTCTGCTATCCCCTCCTCCCCTGACCTCTTCTGCTTAGTTCCACAGAAGAGGTCAGGGAGCAGAGTAATCACAAAGTGAACTAAATAGTAATCACAAAATAGGAAAAGACTACTGAGGCTACTGTGGGGGTCAGCATTTGTATTGACAACACTGTGGAGATCAATATTACTACTGAGGCCACTGTGGGGTCACCATTACTACTGGGGTCACTGTGGGGTCACCATTACTACTGGGGTCACTGTGGAGGTCACCATTACTACTGGGGTCACTGTGGAGGTCACCATTACTACTGGGGCCACTGTGGAGGTCACCATTACTACTGGGGCCACTGTGGAGGTCACCATTACTACTGGGGCCATTGTGGGGGTCAACTATTACCTCTGCGGCCACTGTGGGGGTTAACTATTACTACTGGGGTCACTGTTACTACTGAGGCCACTGTGGGGAACACTATTATTACTAGGGACACTGTGGGGGTTGCTGTCACGTAGACAGGAGGAGAGGGGCAATAATTATTTATCCTGCCTCTGTCCCCGATTACTCACTGTTTGACTATTCTGAGCGATTTGCCGCTACAAACTGTCATGGCTGAGCCTCAATCGATCACTCTAGCAGTATTGCAAGATTGGAGTCCTTAGAATACATGTGGATCTGTACCCAGCTTTCCTGGATTTATGCACGCATGCAAAGTCAAAGCTCAGTTCATGCCCTTGCTTTGTTCCAACCACTCTGTGCTTTGCAATGCTGTAAGCGTCTTACCAGCGCTGGATTGGAGTCCAGATGTAGTAGCCGAACTGGTTCCCTGGAGAGTGGTCAGAATAGCCAGAAGTCGTTATCGGGAGGACACGGTATGCAATACTAATGGATGAGATGGAAGCATAGTCAATGGAAGCCAAAAGTCAGCAGCAGAAGGTATCAATATGCAGTAGAGGAGTAGGAGGAATAGGAGCTTGATCAAGTGGTGGAACACAATAATCGTGCACTGAGGGAGTGGCAAAGCCAGGCATTTATAGGAACTGCAATCAAGACAAGAGGCAGGAACTAGGTAACTGGGAAATGTAGAACAAGGCTAGGTTTCAGTAATGGAATTGTCCAAGTGCTGGATTAGCCTAGGCGAAGAGAGCTGCCGACTGGGACACAAGAGGTTGTGGATTCAAGTCCTGACAAATGCCAACACAAATACACGCTGCAATCAGTAGTTTGTTACTAGCAAACTTGAACCCGATCTATGAAGTATGAACACAATCTTTTGTGTTGAGTTTGAGTAGTTTTTTAAAGCGGACACGGCTTAACCGATGAATTGTAGATTTATTCTAGACAAGGTCTAGCAGTTCAATATAGCGATGTACAAAAGATCTAAAAAATAAAGTTGTTACCTCGGAGTATAAGGAAATACCGTATTAATAGACAACAAGCAGTATTATGAAATAAACAGGAGAAATTAAAAGAAATTACCCTTCTTTGTGTGAAGTCACACAGAATTACAGGACAGTCTGCATGCGTAGTGCACTCCAAGGCATGAAGAACGCATTCAGTTTTAAAACTTCTGCAGAACCGCACACCCGCCGGCCTTCTCCTGTCATCACGGCAGGTTGAGTATATGTGGGGAAAATTTGTAGGAAGCACAGATTTGAAATCAGGAATTTACCAATCCATAGATACTAAGCGTGAATGATGAATTAGGCCCAGGTACGAAGATATCCGATTCTGGGTATTCTGGGTCTCAGACCCCAATGCGTGTCGATCTGTTTTATTCAGCTGGGACACCTGAGTTTGAAAATATATTTCATATCGGGATAGGCCAGAGGCTTAACTTGATGCTCTTGGGCCCCAGTGCAAAATCTGAAACTGGGCCCCCAACTATAAAGCTTCAGAAATAGTATTGGTTTGCAATATGGGGAAGAGAGACTTCATATGCCCCCTAGGGCTCCTGAGCCCAGGTGTGACCTCACCCTCCGCACTCCCTATACTTACATCCATGGGCTAGGCCCTTCACATGATCCAATAACATTTAACCCCTTTAGTGGCGGGTTTCTTACCCCCCTGTCATGCCCACCAGGGCAGGTTTTTTAAATGGGCCAGTCATTAAATTTCAACTAATTTTCCAGTCGCGTTCCAAGAGCCATAACTTTTTCATTTTTCCATTGACCCAGCCATATGAGGGCTTGTATTTTGCAGGACAAGTTGTACTTTTGATGGCATCATTTTTGGGTATATATAATTTATTGCCTAACTTTTGTACAAAAATTTGTGGGGAGATTGGGGGAAAAAAAGAAATTCTGCCATTTGTTTTTTGGATTTCATTTTTACGGCGTTCAGCGCGCAGAATAAATAGTGTGATAACATTATTCTCTGAGTCACATGATTCCGGCTATACCAAGTTTATGCAGTTTATTTATGTTTTGCTATTTTTGTACATTTAAAACATTTTTTTTTTTAAGTTTGATTGTGTCGCCACATTCCAAGAGCCGCATTAATTTCATTTTTCCATTGCCAGAGCTCTAGAAGGCCGTGTTTTTTTGCGGGATGAACTCCAGTCTTCATTTATCTAATTTTTTGGAACATGTAAAATTTTGATCACTTTTTATTCCATTTTTTCTAGTGGCAAGATTAACAAAATCTGTAATTTATTTTTATTTTTCACTGCATTCTCTGAGCAGTATAAATAATATATTAAATAGAGATGAGCAAGCACACTCGTTCGAGCATTAGGGTACTCGAGATGCTCGTTACTCCATTTCCTTCCCCGCATGTTTAGCGCCATTTTCTAGCCAATAGACATGCGGGGAAGGCATTACCACTTCCTCCTGTGACGTGCCAGCCCTATCCCACCCCACAGCAGTGAGTGGCTGGTGAGATCAGGTGATCACTGAGTACTTAAAGTGGTCCCGCCCGCAGCTCGCCTCAGACACACACTGGCAGAGGTTAGGGAAAGTGCTGCTGCTCATTCAGGGACAGTGTTAGCGTAGGTCCTGTCTTCAAGAACCACAACGGTCCTTCTTAGGGCTACATCTGACCCTGTGCATTACTGTTGTGGCTGGCTGGGAGCAGTAGTGCACAATTATTTTTTTTTTCATCTCGGGCTGTGCAGGCCATTTCATCTATAGCGTTCTCAGTCTGCAGTGTATTATACAGAGTATAGGAAAAGAGCTGCTGTTGATATAGGGAAAGTGTTAGAGTAGGATCCTGTTTTCAAGAACCCCTAACGGTCCTTCTTAGGGCTACATCTGACCGTGTGCGTTATACTTGTAGCTGGCTAGGAGTTGTAGTGCTTCCATTTTTGTATTACACAGCTAGGTCTGTTTGCAGCCTTTCAGTAATAGTTTTTTCAGGCTTCAGTGTCGTACAATACCGCTCTCATCGTGAAAGTGCACTCAAATATTTCCTAGCCTGCTGCGAACGGCTTAATTTATACCGTTTGTGTCTGCAGTGAATTAGACACAGAGCGTTGGGCCACAGCCACTTCTGTAGGGGAAGTTATATACACTATACAGTCCTCAAAGTCCTCTGTGCAAAACCCCAAAGCTCCTTTATTGGGCTACATCTGACCGTGTGCATTATACTTGTGGCTGGCTGGGAGTTGTAGTGCTTCCATTTCTGTATTACGCAGCTAGGCCTGTTTGCAGCCTTTCAGTAATAGTTTTTTGAGGCTGCAGTGCCGTACAATACCGCTCTCACTGTGAAAGTGCACTCAAATATTTCCTAGCCAGCTGCAAACGTTTTTCTTTATACTGTTCT
Organism: Eleutherodactylus coqui; assembly: GCF_035609145.1. Lineage (NCBI taxonomy): Eukaryota > Metazoa > Chordata > Amphibia > Anura > Eleutherodactylidae > Eleutherodactylus > Eleutherodactylus coqui. The sequence continues at coordinate 284,299,457 of NC_089840.1, read as the reverse complement.
GTGTTTGCAGTGAATTAGACAGAGGTAAACAGTACCGCTAAACAGTACTGTAATATTACCGGGGTCACTGCAAAGTATTTCGGCTCAGCCGCTGTGTGGAGCGTCTCACAATACCCTTTCCTTGGTGGGGTTGAGATAGCCGCAGTTACCAGCACTATCCACTGGCTTTAGAGTCTTCTCCCACTCCACACAGCCTTTATTATCTACAAGTCTCTGCGAGCACTAAATTACCCCTAGGTATCAGCGCAAGACAGCGGGTTACTTTTTTCAAGTCACAGCATAGAGCCTCTGCTATCTACAAGTCTCTGTGTGAAGTGAATTAAGCCACAGTTGTCAGTGCTGTACAGTGGGGCAATTTATTTGGGCCCTGCTCTATTCTTAATCCGCCATGATGAGGAGTAGGGGGAAGGATTGAGGACGTGGACGAGGACGCGGACGTCCAAGCGAGGGTGTGGGCACAGGCCGAGTTCCTGGTCCAGGTGAATCACAGCCGGCTGCTGTGGGATTAGGAGAGAGGCAAGTTTCTGGGGTCCCCAGCTTCATATCACAATTTATGGGTCCGCGTGGTAGACCTTTATTACAAACAGAGCAGTGTGAGCAGGTCCTGTCGTGGATGGCAGAAAATGCGTCCAGCAATGTATTGACCGCTCAGTCTTCTACACAGTCCACTACTCCCGGACTAGGGACTGCAACTCTGAATCCTCTGGCTGCTCCTTCTTCCTCCCAGCCTCCTCACTCCATAAAAATGACATATTCTGAGCAGGCAGACTCCCAGGAACTGTTCTCTGATCCCTGCCATGAGTGGGAAAAAATGGTTCCTCTCTCACCTGAGGAGTTTGTCGTGACCGATGCCCAACCTTTGGAAAGTTCCCGGGGTCCGGGTGATGAGGCTGGAGACTTCCGGTAACTGTCTCAAGAGCTTTTTGTGCGTGAGGAGGATGATGATGATGAGACACAGTTGTCAGTGAGGTAGTAGTAAGGGCACTAAGTCCGAGGGAGGAGCGCACAGAGGATTCGGAGAAAGAGCAGTTGGACGATGAGGTGACTGACCCCACCTGGTTTGCTAAGCCTACTGAGGACAGGGCTTCAGAGGGGGAGGCAAGTGTAGCAGCAGGACAGGTTGGAAGAGGCAATGGGGTGGCCAAGGGGAGAGGCAGGGCCAGAGCGAAGAATCCCCCAACTGTTTCCCAAAGCACCACCTCGCGGCAAGCCTCCGTGCAGAGGGCTAGGTGTTGAAAGGTGTGGATGTTTTTCAGTGAGAGCGTGGACGACCGACGAACAGTGGTGTGCAACCTGTGCTGCACCAAGATCAGCCGGGGAGCCACTACTACCAGCCTCACCACCACCAGCATGCGCAGGCATATGATGGCCAAGCACCCCACAAGGTGGGGCGAAGGCCATTCACTGCCTCTGGGTCACACCACTGCCTCTTCCCCTGTGCCCCAACCTGCCACGCAGATCCAATCCCCCTCCCAGGACACAGGCACGAGCGCCTCCTGGCCTGCACCCATACTCTAACCTCCACTTCCTACACTCCATCCAGCAATGTCTCTCAGCGCAGCGTTCAGCTGTCGCTAACACAAGCGTTGGAGCGAAAGCGCAAATACGCCACCACCCACTCGCACGCACAAGCTTTAAACTTGCACATTGCCAAATTAATCAGCCTGGAGATGCTGCCATACAGGCTTGTGGAAACGGAGGCTTTCAAAAAAGTGATGGCTGCGGTGGTCTCGCGCTACTCAGTCCCCAGTCGCCACTATTTTTCCCGGTGTGCCGTCCCAGCCCTACACCAGCACGTTTCCTGCAACATAAATCCTGCCCTCACCAACGCGGTTACTAGGAAGGTCCACTTAACCATGGACACGTGGACAAGTATTGGCGGGCAGGGCCACTATATCTCCCTGACGGCACATTGGGTGAATTTGGTGGAGGCTGGGACCAAGTCAGAGCCTGGGACCGCTCACGTCCTACCCACACCCAGAATAGCGGGTCCTACCTCGGTGCTGGTATCTGAGGTGTTTTATGCCACCTCCTCCAAACCCTCCTCCTCCTCCGCCACCTCTACCTCTCAATTAAGTGTGAGCATGTCGCCAGCAGTCGGTATCGCGCGGCAGCACAGCAGTGGGCAAGCGTCAACAGGCCATGCTGAAACTAATCAGCTGAGGTAACAAGAGGCACACAGCCCCCAAGCTGTTACAGGGTCTGACAGAGCAGACCGACCTCTGGCTTTCGCCGCTGAGCCTCCAACCGGGCATGGTCGTGTATGACAACGGCCGTAACCTGGTGGCGGCTCTGCAGCTCGGCAGCCTCACACACGTGCCATGCCTGGCCCACGTCTTCAATCTGGTGGTTCAGCAGTTTCAGAAAAACTACCCCCACTTGTCTGACCTGCTCAGCAAGGTGCGCCGCATCTGTGCACATTTTCGTAAGTCCACCACGGACGCTGCCACCCTGAAGACCCTGCAACATCGGTTTCAGCTGCCAGAGCACCGACTGCTGTGCGACGTGCCCAGATGCTGGAATTCTATGCCGCACATGTTGGCCAGGCTGTATGAGCAGCGTAGATCTATAGTAGAATACCAGCTGCAACATGGGCGGCAGAGTGGTAGTCAGCCTCCCCAATTCTTTACTGAGGAGTGGGCCTGAATGTCAGATATCTGCCAGGTCCTTGGAAACTTTGAGGAGTCCACCCAGATGGTGAGCAGCGATGCGGCAATCATTAGCGTTACTATCCTGCTGCCTTGCCTGCTGAGAAGTTCGCTGCAAAGCATGAAGGCCGACGCTTTGCGGTTGGAACAGGAGATGGGGGATGACAGTATGTCGCTTAATAGCCAGACCACCCTCATGTCTATATCTCAGCGCGTTTTGGAGGAGGAGGGGGAAGAGACAGCTGGGCACACTGCAGAGGGTACCCATGCTGCTTGCCTCTCATCTGCTCAGCATGTATGGGCTGAAGAGGAGGAGGAGGATCCTGAAAGTCATCTTCGTAGCGAGGACAGCAATATGTTGCGTACTGGTACCCTGGCACACATGGCTGACTTCATGTTAGGCTGCCTTTCTCGTGACTCTCGCGTTAGACGCTTTTTGGCCAACACGGATTACTGGGTGTACATCCTTCTCAACCCACGGTATAGGGAGAACCTTTCCACTCTCATTCCCAAAGAGGAAAGGGGTACGAGAGTGACGCAATACCACAGGGCCCTGGTGGAAAATGTGATGCTAAAGTTCCCATCTGACAGCGCTAGTGGCAGAAGACGCAGTTCCGAAGGCCATCTAGCAGGGGAGGCGCGAGGATCAGGCAGCATGTCCAGCGCAGACAGAGGAACACTCTTCAAGGCCTTTGCTAGCTTTATGGCTCCCCAGAAAGACTGTGTCACCACTCCCCAGTCAAGGCTGAGTCGGAGGGACCACTGTAAAAAGATGGTGAGGGAGTACGTAGCCGATCGTACCATGGTCCACCGTGATGCCTCTGCTCCATACAACTATTGGGTTTCAAAGCTGGACACGTGGCACGAACTTGCACTGTATGCCCTGGAGGTGCTGGCCTGCCCTGCCGCTAGCGTCTTGTCAGAGAGGGTGTTTAGTGCAGCTGGGGGAATCATCACGGATAAGCGTACCTGCCTGTCAACTGACAGTACTGATATGCTTACACTCATAAAGATGAACAAAGGCTGGATTTCCCCAGACTTCTCTTCTCCACCGGCGGACAGCAGTGTAACCTAAAGATTCTTTTCGTTGCAACCGGAGAAAAAAGCATTTTCTATCACCGGAAAAAAAGGGGAAATTAGCTTTGTCAGTCACTCTCGGATATTATTACTCCTCCTCCTCTTCCTCCTAAAACAGCATGTCATCACGCTGAACTGCCAATTTTTCGGCGGCCCAAAATTTTTTTTTACAATTTTTCACAGTTTCAAAAGTATTGATACTTCAACAGAAACCAATTTTTTTCAGAGGGCTGCCTCCAGGTTCTGTTACAAATTAAGTAACAGTGAGCTGTATCTTTAAAAAATGTTTCTGGGTTTCACCTGCCCTCGCGGTTGAGCAATTTTTCAGGGGTACACTTGTACTCTTGGTACACCAATTTTTCTGGCCCTCACCTATACTGTTATCTAACAAATTTTTCCGGCCTTCGCCTACACTCATGGTACACCAATGTTTCAGGGGTTCGCCTGTACTCTTGCTACAGAAATGTTACAGGGGTTCGCCTATACCTTTGCTACAGACATGTTACTGGGGTCCGCCTATACTTTTACTACAGAAATGTTACAGGGGTCTGCCTATACCTTTGCTACAGAAATGTTACTTGGGTCTGCCTATACCTTTGCTACAGAAATGTTACAGGGGTCTGCCTATACCTTTGCTACAGAAATGTTACAGGGGTCTGCCTATACCTCTGCTACAGAAATGTTACAGGGGTCTGCCTGTACTTCTGCTACAGAAATGTTACAGGGGTCTGCCTATACTTCTGCTACAGAAATGTTACAGGGGTCCTCCTTTACTTTTACTACAGAAATGTTACTGGTGTCTGCCTATACCTTTGCTACAGGAATGTTACAGGGGTCTGCCTATACTATGGGTGCAGAAAGACTTCCTAACGCGGTGTTTTACCTATCTGGCACAAATACACTGACTGACTAGGGCAGAAATGTGGGCCGAGGCCAAGGTCCTTGGCGGAGTGAATCTCTCCCATGTTTGGGCACTCTCATGTCTTCCTGTGTAATACCATCTTTGTGCACTGGAACTCAAAGGAACTAAAAGACTTCTTATTGCGGTTTTGAGCTATCTGTGTGGGGACACATGGATTTCCCATTGCTATGTAACTCAGGGCACCTTGGGTCACACAAGGTGGAGGCTGGGACCGAGCCTGACCCAGGGCCCACTCACATACTTCCCACACAGACTATAGCGGGTCCTGGTCATGGTTTCTTGGCCTTGTAATGCCACCTCCTCCTCCTGCTTGGGGTCAGGGGATCAGCACTGGGCAACATGTATTTTCTCCCGTGTTACCACAGTTATCTGAGACACTGGTTTGGGCCAAAGAAGAGGAGCGTTACTGCATTAATGAGACGTTCACTGCAGTACTAGCATCGGAGTCCGCTTTATGCCCACGATTGCTGAGGGTGTGGGCAGAGGCCTATGTCCTGGGGGAAATGCAACTTGCCAGGTTTGGCCCGTGGAATTTCTTCCTGGTTAATCCAGTCTTTGGAGCGATGAAAGCAACCACAACTAATTTAATGAGACCTTAACTGCTGTACTAGCATGGAAGTCCACTTTATGCCCACAATTGATGAGGGTGTGTGCAGAGGCCGAGGTCATGGGCGGAGTGAAAGTCTGCCATGTTTGGGCACTGTAATTGCTTCACGTTTAATACTTTCCTTGGGTTTTACGGGCTCGCCTATGCTGTGGGTGCACAAAGATTTCCCATTGCGGTGTTTTAGCTATCTGGCACAAATACACTGAATGACTTGGGTAGGGCACAGACGGCTTTCCTAGCGCATCGTTCAGCTATCTGACACCTACACATGGATTTCCCATTGCTATGTAACTCATGGCACCTTGGGTCACACAAGGTGGAGGCTGGTACGTCAATCTATCATAAATTCTCAACAGCATTGTGGGCTATCACCCACAATTTCAAAGAGTCTCGCTGCCTGGCCCTGCCAACCCTCTGCAGTGTGTGCCTCCGGTTCCTCCTCATCCAATACGCACTTATAAAGAGACATGAGGGTGGTGTGGCTATGAAGTGAGCGTGTGGCATGAGGGAAGCTTTTGTGTGTGCTGTGGACGCAGGGTCATGCGGGGGGTTGGACAGCAATGCCAGCATGTAACCCAGGAGAAGAGGCAGCGGGGTCACTTGCAAGCAGTGATTGTCCTTGGTTGCAGGTAGCGTGGTGCTTTGGCTAAGATGTGCCAGCGCGTGTGCCTTGCTAATGAGGGTTTGTCCCAAGTAAATTGTTAGGGGGATGACCTGGGAGCTTCAGATGCAGCCATGCATGCTGCCCCTGCCCTTCCCTTTCCATTTCTGTGGTGTTTCCATGACTTTCGCATGTTTTCCAGTGTTGCACAAGTCATCAGCTATGCGGAGCATCTGTCCCATACAAAAATGCTTGAGTCCCCCATTGACTTCAATGGGGTTCGTTACTCGAAACGAGCTCTCGAGCATCGCGGAAAGTTTGACTCGAATACCGAGCACCCAAGCATTTCGGTGCTCGCTCATCTCTAATATTAAAGTAATTCTACAGGCCAGTACAATTATGCCAATACCAAATTGTAATAGTTTTTTCTCTTTTTCACGACTTTTTCACACTTTAAAAATAAAAAAAAAAGTAATAATGTTAAAAATCACCCTCCTTTTGCCATATCTGTAATTAAAAAAATCAAAATCATAAAAGAAAAATACATATTTGGTATCCCTGCATCCGTAAATGTCCGATCTATCAAAGTAGCACATTATTTACCCCACACGGTGAACGTAATCCGAAAAAAAAATAAAGAACGCCACAAATGCACTTTTTCAATCAGCCTGTCTCCCAGAAAAAATGCAATAAAAAGCGATCAAAAAGTCGTATGTATTCCGAATTGGTACTAACGTAAACTACAGGACATCCTGCAAAAAATGAGCCCTCGCTGAACCACGTCAACGGAAAAATAAAAAAAGTTATTGCGCACAGAAGATGACCGCAGAAAATAATTTTTAAAAATTACATGTCTTTGAAAAAAAATACAAGTACTACAGCAAAAAAACTTTACAAGTTTGGTATCGCAGTAATCGTACTGATCCATAGAATAAAGCAATCATGTCATTTTTGTTGCAGTTTGTGCGCCATAGAAACAAAACGCACTAAAAGATGGCGGAATGTCATTTTTTTTCATTTTACTCCACTTGGAATTTTGTAAAAGTTTTTCAGTACATTATATGGTACAGTAAATGGCACCATTAAAAAATACAACTCGTCCCGCAAAAAAACAACAAGCCCTCAAACAGCGACATCGATGGATAAATAAAGGAGTTATCTTTTTAAACAGGGGGAGGAAAAAAAGGGGCATTAAGGGGTTAAATAATGTACTAACTTCCTTCTCTGGGTCATTACAACGCAGGGATACCACATGTGTAATTTTGTTTTTAATTTTTTTACAAAGTAAAGGTAGACAAGTGTTTTTTGTTTTTATTTTTTTTAATAATTTTTTTACTTTTTTTTTTGTCCCTTTAGGGGACTTCCACAGAGACCCATCAGAACCCCCTGATCACATTCTGGGGGTCCGATGGTGACAGCCTTTTACATGCTGCAGTCACATAGACTGCAGCATGTAAACGTTAACACAGCAGAGATCGGAGGATTTCTCGGATCTCTGCTGTAAGAGCTGGTGCCTGGTTGTCCTCTGACAGCCAAGCACCAAGCTCTCCCTGCCACAAAGACCATCAGTTTGCTTCTGACAAGCCGATGGTCTCTATGGCAACCTGTAAACAAACCAGTGCCGGAGCTTGAATTCAGAAGCGGGAGATTGCCGGCAGATCGGCAATATCTCCCTGCTTCTGATTTTCAAACTCTTGCACTGGTTCTCTGTGATCTGGAGCTCCCATAGAGATACATAGCCCGGAAATCTTCTGGGCTATATCGCTATGAGCAGTGGAGCTGGTCCCGGAAAATTTCTGGGCGTGCCACTCAAGGGGTTAATAAAAGATTCTTTTACTAAAAATATCAGCATTGCTTTATCTGTGTGAATGGACAAAGGTGTCACTCCATACCAGCAGGGGGTCATCTTAGCATTCCCTTGTCATTAGCTAGTTTTATAGCCAAGGTTTCCTGTAGTCACAAGACCTGGACAGCTGCAAGGGAGGAGAGGAAGATTGAATTCATTCAGCTTTCCTAGTATCCTGACAAATTACAACGCTAGCTAACTACATACAATGGCCACCATGCAGCCAGCCCAAAGCCTCTACATCACAGTATCTATCTCTCCTTTTTAGATGGACGATGGTGGTTGATTCCTACATATCACTTCCCTGTCACCTAGTAAGGGGGTGTAACTACTGAGGCCACTCTGCACATGGCAGCATAGCTCAAGCTGAGTTAGGGTATATATATATATACTCATGGTGGGAATGATGTGGAATGTCCACAGCCAAAAAAACTGTCCAAATCTGGAGCATTTGTGCGGATTTTCACTGGAAATCAGCGGCGTATCTCTGCAGCTGATTTCAAACTATATGGCGCTCCCCTCATCTCCGAAGGCTTCCCACTGTCGGCTCCGCTCCTCAGTCAAACCCGCGTTCAGCTCCGCTCTTCCGTCTCACACGCGCTCGGCTCCGCTCCTCCTTCTCTCACACACGCTCGGCTCCGCTCCTCCTTTTCTCACACACGCTCGGCTCCGCTCCTCCTTCTCGCACGCGCTCGGCTCCGCTCCTCCGTCTCGCACGCGCTCGGCTCCGCTCCTCCGTCTCGCACGCGCTCGGCTCCTCCGTCTCACACACGCTCGGCTCTGCTCCTCCGTCTCGCACACGCTCGGCTCCATCCTCTCTCTGAATACATCCTCACACAGCAGAGTCCTGCATCCACTGAGCGGAGAGACCTGGTCATGTGACCCCTTGTCTCCTCCCACACACTGATCACATGATGGTGACATCATCACAGGTCCTGTAAGCACAGAACAACCCCACGGCTCCTGTCCTGCTGCAGGTGGAGGTATGTGGGGTCACTAGCACTGTGGGGGGCAGATTTATGGAAGCCCATAGCAACCAATCACAGCGCAGCTTTCATGAGGAGCAGTTAGTGTTGGAGTATGGATGCACCGCAGTGCCCATCGCTCCCAATGGGTCCGGTTGCGGCAGCGCCCTCTGCACTAGGTGGTGGCAGCAGCGCCCTCTGTACAAGGTGGTGGCAGCAGCGCCCTCTGCACTAGGTGGTGGCAGCAGCGCCCTCTGTACTAGGTGGTGGCAGCAGCGCCCTCTGTACTAGGTGGTGGCAGCAGCGCCCTCTGCACTAGGTGGTGGCAGCAGCGCCCTCTGTACAAGGTGGTGGCAGCAGCGCCCTCTGCACTAGGTGGTGGCAGCAGCGCCCTCTGTACTAGGTGGTGGCAGCAGCGCCCTCTGTACTAGGTGGTGGCAGCAGCGCCCTCTGTACTAGGTGGTGGCAGCAGCGCCCTCTGCACTAGGTGGTGGCAGCAGCGCCCTCTGTACTAGGTGGCGGCAGCAGCGCCCTCTGTACTAGGTGGTGGCAGCAGCGCCCTCTGTACAAGGTGGTGGCAGCAGCGCCCTCTGTACAAGGTGGTGGCAGCAGCGCCCTCTGTACTAGGTGGTGGCAGCAGCGCCCTCTGTACAAGGTGGTGGCAGCAGCGCCCTCTGTACAAGGTGGTGGCAGCAGCGCCCTCTGTACTAGGTGGCGGCAGCAGCGCCCTCTGTACTAGGTGGTGGCAGCAGCGCCCTCTGTACAAGGTGGTGGCAGCAGCGCCCTCTGTACTAGGTGGCGGCAGCAGCGCCCTCTGTACTAGGTGGTGGCAGCAGCGCCCTCTGTACTAGGTGGTGGCAGCAGCGCCCTCTGTACTAGGTGGTGGCAGCAGCGCCCTCTGTACAAGGTGGTGGCAGCAGCGCCCTCTGTACAAGGTGCCCGCGATGTGAGGTCTAACATTGAATACAATGGGATAAACTCCGCCATCCTCCGCTGCAGCTGACCGCCACAGATGAGGATCCTTTTATCCCCGGAGTGATGCTATGCCATGAAAACATCCATTATCACGGGCATTACACATGGATGGGGGCGCAATATGGGGGCGGGATATATGGACACATATCGCACTTGCACATGTGAAGGTATCCTTAGGCTACTTTCACACGGCTGAGAGAGTCATGCGAGATTTGTGCAGTTCTGTGCAATGGAGTCATGTAGACGGGCGATGGTTTCGCGGCACGCTCTATCTTATTGCGCTCATCACAATGCAATGCCCATTGATTTCAAAGGGACCTTTAATTCCTCGCACGCCGCGCGATCTGCATGTGTGAATAAGTGTAAGCGCCGCGCTCTGTGTTGTTGTGCATTTGTGCAGGGAAATAGAATATATGAGAGCAATGATGCTGATCTGCCATTTCAATGTAAGTGAATGCGGGGGGGCGAGGGGGGGGGTTCATATACAATTACGCAGGATTTGTGCACATCCAAAATGTACCGTAAAAAGAAAACCACAAGCCACAATGTGCGAATCCGCTGACGGTCTCGGCTCAGTGTGCGGCTGTTTGCGCCTCGCTGTTGATTATATCCGGATTTCTCTGCATTACACTACATTCACAAATGTTCACGGCGATACAAAGCATTGCTTCTGTGAAATTGTGACCCTCGCAGGCGTGTCAGGATCGCAAGTGTTTCCCATTGACTTAAACACTGTGGAATAAATTGGCGCTATACGAATAAAGATTATTATTACTTTAATGGAAAACATCACATGATCATCCCCCGGTATCGAGCGCCATGCGATGTCCTTCAAGGTCCCACTGAGAACAATGGGTGCGGCGTTCTGGGGAAACTCCCACAGATACAACATGCCGCTCACGGGAGGGAATCCATTAAAAGGAATGAATTTCGTATTGGTCAGTTGCTCGCTGGTGTGACTCCGCCCCCAGATGATGGTCACACGCGGCACCGAGGAATATCTGTACTGAGTGTTTGATATGTTTGTGAACCACAGCCGAAAAATGCATCAAAAAATGCGTGTAGTTTTTCTAGTTACTACTTTTTTTTAACTTACAGATATTTTCTTAAAATTCCATGGAGTTTCTAACAGTCACAGGCTGGTTTTAAAAAAAAAATTGTGGGGGCCTTTTTTTTAACTACTTTACACAAGCACTTCAAACCCTCATCTGAAGGTCCAGGTGTGAATGTAGCCTCGCTGCAATGTGATTGGCTAATGAAGATTAGAAGGGCATTAAGAAGTTCTTGTATTCCGTGTATAAGGAAGCTTACTGATCCCCTCAGAGTGATGATACAGCTCTAAAACATACCAGCTGTACACAGAGATAGTGATTACAGTGCAGTTACCTCCAGTATTAGTTATTACAGTGCAGTTACCTCCAGTATTAGTTATTACAGTGCAGTTACCTTCAGTGATCACAGGGGATGTATCCTCTGATTGTGGTCATCCATTTATCTTCTTTCTCCGGGCCCAGACCGCCATGAAGACTTCATCCAGCAGCCACTGGGAGGAATTCTTGTCAGTCAGGAAGACAGAAGATGGCTATTAATGGTGCTAATGAACTGGGGGTCAGCAGTGGGGGCCGAGCAGTGGGGTGTGGAGGGGGCTGTGTTAGTGCTCAGAGGTGGTGCATATGAGAAGGTGGGGGGATGTCCGGTAATTGTATTATTACAGGGGGTTTTGTATGATGTTACATTGTCTCGTCTTCTTCCCATTCAGGATCCTCGGCTGATATCTTCTATATCAGATAATTATCCTGATTGACCCGACAAGGATGGATAGGAATCGGGACAAGATGGCGGAGAGTATATTCACCCTCACCCTAGAGATACTCTTCCAGCTTACAGGAGAGGTGAGAGATTCTGGGGGTGACGTCACGTTCCATCATTATTATCTCTGTCAGTCTCTGGTCACATCTACGGCCGAGGATTTACTGCCAATTCAGTCCTTCGGCCGCCTTCACATGAAGCGTGATTACTACGGGCGTTCCACAGTGGTAGCCTGCAGCTATTACGTAGTAAATACGCAGCGGCCAGATCTGCATCTAAATAGTTGGTATTTTGCCACGGACTTACTTGCCAAACTGTTGCAGATTTTATACTTTGTTTTTTTATGTGTTTAAATTTGACAACATAAATCCGTAGTATAAATAGTCTCGCTGCGGATTTAGAATCTGCCGCAGTTCTCAAAGACTAAGTAGATTTGTTATAGAAAGTACCGGCACCGCGTGAAAGACATTTTATAAATCTCCCCCGCATGGCCTGTACTGTAAATGCTGCAGCCAAGTGTGAAGACGGCCGGAATGCTGGAAACTATTGCAGCTGGTAAAATGTCGAACAGCCAACAGAATAGAACAACGGAACTGATGAACACAGATGTGAAGAGCCGACATAACTGCCGGACCAGACGGGGAGGACTCTAGAAATGTCTGCAGGGATATTTATGGATGTATCTCCCCATAAACAGGATTACACGGTAGTGAAGAAGACTTCTAGTGATGGCTGTCAGGCCCCGGTGTCTGATGGATGGGGAAGACCCCTGAGCCCAATCACAGGGCCTCCACCTCACCCCCTGATACTGGAGGAGATCAATGAGCAGAAGATCCTAGAACTCATCAACAAGATGATTGAGCTGCTGACTGGAGAGGTGATGCTGCTGGGAATTCCGGGAGATTATACTGTAACACTATGGCGGTATAACATGTCTGGGTGATGACGGTATCATTGTGTTGTCAGGTTCCTATTAGGTGTCAGGACTTCACTGTCTATTTCTCCATGGAGGAGTGGAGGTATTTAGAAGGACACAAGGATCTGTACAAGGACATCATGATGGAGGACCACCAGCCCCCCCTATCACCAGGTAATAGACAGGACTACATCCACATGGTCTTTATTATTTGTATGTAGAGAATGAATTCAGTGGCTGTCTGTGTTTTCTGCAGGTAGATCCAGTAAGAGAACAGCAGTGGAGAGATGTCCCCGGCCTCTTCTTCCACAGGATGATCAGGTAGATGGAGAGAAGGTCTCATGAAATCTCCCCTCTGGTCTGTAGGACGGCTGGGAAGGTCTTGTGTTTAGTCTTATTATATGACTGATACTTGTGTAATGAGAAAGCTGGAGATGGCAGGATTACAGCCGACCGCAGACATTAGATCTCCGCATCTTATCACTATTTTCTGGTTCTGGAGACTTCTGGTTGGAATAAAGAAGCAACAGGTTGGAGTTATACAAGAGACCTGCAGCTATTTGGCCCAGATCACTACTGCTGTCATGTCATTCCGGCTCCTCATACTAATTAATGACCTTTTCTGGCCATATAAAACCTTCCACACGACTTCTCCAACTGTGTGATGACTTTTACAATATTTATTTCACAGCTGGTGAAACTGGAGGAAGATCCGATCCCTATTGATGCTACAGAGACAAAACTGGAAGATGATCTGATCCCTATTGATGCTACAGAGACACATGTGAGGTGGTATCAGCCGTGTAAGGAGGAGATTCCGACAGATGACCCCCCAGGTGAGACTGCATGCAGAGAAGAGTCTGTGTTGTCGGGGTTTTCAGCTGTATATTCCCTTATTGAGCCACAATATATAATAAAGTGTAAATGTTATATAATATTTTTATGTAAACATATTTTCAATATATTCTGCTAGAAACAATTGCAGAAACATCTCAATCACACATCAGATCTGGATGATCTCCATCCTCTGCAGACTCTTTCATGTCTGTCACATGTGCTCATTGTGAAGCTGCTCTCATCTGTGAAGAGAACGGGGTGCCAATGGCCGACCTGCCGATTCTGGGTTGTCTGACGAATGCTCTTCAGGTTTCATGGTGCTGGGATGTGAGCTCAGCTCCCACTACAGGATGTCGGGCCCTCGTGGCCCCTCATGGAGTGTTTCTGATATATACAGCAATGAGCTAAACAAGCAGTTTTTTTACTTCCCCCTAATGCTTTGGTAGATCCACATTTTAACATTTATAGTTGTTTTTTTTCTAAGCTAGTAAATTTACGCTAAAATAAATTATAGGAATGGGTTGTTCATTTTGTTTCGGACATTTTGTTATACAATATGTATAGTTTTGAATTACAGGGCGGATATGGCGAAGATTTCGTTTGGCGACGGCTTTGGGTAATTTTTCTTTCCAGGTCATCATCCCGACGGCCCCATTTACATATGGAGGTTGCCCTCTGACCCAGGTAGGGACAGGAAGAGTTTAAAAGCACCTCCCTTTCCACCCATGCTTCAGTGTCTTCCTGTCCCTATGGTGGGACAGAGGAGCAGCTGCAGGAGAAGGAAGAAAACTTACCGCACGCTGTGCGATCCCCCTGGAGGGGTAGAGGTCGGGGCCGCACACTCACGAGTCCCTGCATCCGCGACCTGGGGCGCCGACTTAGCTGTAAGTCGCCTCAGCAGCGCAGGTCTCCCTCACGGAGCTCCTGGATCCTCGGCTCGCATAGCGGTGACGTCATCCGGCGTGGTGACGTCACGCGCTCGATGTAGGGGGCGTGGCTACCGGCAAGAACCTGGAAATGGCGCCAAATTCAAAGTTTCTCCCATCTAAAGCAGGCTCTACTCCATGGAGCTATCCTGCTGACTGACTAGAAGTGTCAAACAGCATGTCTACCCGCGACAGCTCAGCACGAGAGGGAGAAACAGACACCCTACAAGCCGTGAGTAGGCTATATGCCAAAAAACGGAATGCAAATTATTGCTGTACTGGATTGGATGCATATATGTTCCCCTTTTTCTCTCCCCTCTCCCCCATTGTGGTATGGATTAGAGTCCAAAGAGTAAGGCGGACCCCCCCCCCCAAAAAAAAACCCTATGCGAGGAATGCACAGGAAAGATACTAGCAGAGGCATCCGCTGTAGGATCAGGGCAGGCCTCTATGGCGTCCCTTCCCCAGGCTCAGCCAGGTCCGTCACGGGTCTCTAAAAGGCCAAGACAAACCGAATTGGCGAGCCCAATTTCCGGGAATCCCTGCAGCTCCTGTCTGAAGGAGAGCTAGAGGACCCGCCAGTACTTTTAGAGGATGAGAAAAAGTATTATTTCTCCTCAAATGACATTGCGCACCTCATCAAGGCGGTGAGGGAGACAATGCAGATAGAAGAGGATCACCCGCCTGGGACAGTGCTCGCTTCGGCAGCACACATACTAAAATTGGAACGATACAGATGCACACGCAAATTCGTGAAGCGTTCCATAAAACCAAGATGAAACGCTCGGCGGCCTCCGGTCAAGGAGAAAGACCATGTTCCCGGTCAACTAGACCCTACAACGGGTAATTGCCGATGAATGGCAGAAGCCTGAGAAAAGAATAGCGGTATCAAGGTGGCCAAGAAAACCCTCTTGGCCCCTGAAGATATCTCACAACTGTCTGATCCAATGGATAAGAACATAGCCTCGACTTCTGTGGCCAGATCGATGGTCCTATGGATAAATAGGCTGGAAGCCTCCATCATAGATCGGGCCCCTAGAGAGGAGTTAGCTGGTTGTCTTCCCCTCCTAAAAATGACTACCGTCTTTCTGACCGATGCATCAGCGGAGACAGTAAGATATGATGCACATTATGGCTGAAGACATGGGCCGCAGATGTGACATCAAAAAACAAGCCCTGCGCCATCCCCCTCTAAGGGGAATACATGTTGGGCCCGTCCTGGACAAGATCCTGGAGAAAGTCAGTGACAGAGCAAGCGACAGATAGCCTTACAGGAAACCATCCTTTCCGAGGCGCCAGCCACCTCCCGAAGTTAAAGGGAAGACTGGAAGATGGTCGTACCCCAAGGGAGGTCGGGTTAAGGAAGCTCAACCCTCTCCTGAACAAACAGGGGATAGATTAGCACGCTATCTAAGTCAGGGGCAGGGGATAACATCTAACCCCTGGGTACTCCGAATAATTGAAGCAGGGTACCGAATTGAGTTCCACTCTCTACCCCTTAGGAGATTCCTCATAACCTCCCCTGGGTCCCTACAAGAACAAGGGAACCTCATAAAAAGTGTACACGAACTCAAGGACTTAGGAGGCATTGCACAAGTCCCTGATTATGAAAGGGGTGAGGGATTCTATTCTCCCTTATTTCTAATCAAAAACCAAACGGTTCCATTAGGACTATCTTTAACGTTGAGGCCCTAAATAAATGTATTTCATATAAAAAAAATGTTTTAAGATGGAAACAGTGAGGTTTATCGTCTCACTAATAGACCGGAATACTGTAAAGTGCACTATGCATCCCAAAGATGCATACTGTCACGTCCCAATAGCTGCAATCCATTACAAGTACTTGAGATTCGCTCAGCAGGAGGGTGACAGGATCCAACATTATTAGTTTATGGCCCTTCCATTCGGAATCTCCACTGCTACTCGGGTGTTCACAAAGATAATAATAGAGATGGTAGCCTATTTCAGACGGAACCAAATCCGTATATTCCCATATCTGGATGACTTCTTGTCAGTGTCAAGGACAGAAGGACTATACTTATAGACCTATCTATGGTCTTGTCTACCCTAAACAGCTTAGGGTGGATAGTCAACAATCAGAAGACCGACCTGAGCCCTGGTACACAGAAGGTATACCTGGGTGTATTATTAGACTCCCACATCCAGGAATCTCGGCTTCCATCATCTAGGAGGAAGACCTCATCCAAAGAGTAACCTCCCTCTTTCAGGCTACGACGGTTTCTATCAGAAAAACAATGAAGGTGCTCGGCATCCTAAACAGCCTGCATACAGATAGTACCATGGGCACAAGCCCATACTCGACAACTACAAGGGTTCATTCTTGCCAGGTGGGACAGACGGCAGACCTCCCTGGATAGGAAGGTGAGCCTGTCCGTCCAAGTCAAAAAGTCCCTACGCTGGTGGACCTCGCAGAGGAACCTAAGCAAAGGTACCTCCTGGTCGCAAGAACCTACTATACCCATCACAACAAATGCCAGCAAAACAGGATGGGGAGCGCAAGTAGCCGACCTAAATCTACAGAGAATCTAGGACTCCAAAGTAGCTAAGCGCTCATCAAGTTACAGAGAATTAAGGGCAATCTGGGAGGCTCTTCAGGCAGCAGAACCTCCTGTAAGAGGAAGGCATATCAAAATTCTGACTGATAAAAGGACAGCTCTGTCGTTTGTTCGCCACCAAGGGGGAACGCGACACCCACACCTGCAACAACTGGCGATAAAAATACTCCGCTAGGCGGAGTCCAACGTGCTGTCTTTTCTCTCAGCAATCCATCTAAAAGGGTCCACAAGCGTTGTTGCCAACTTCCTGGGCAGACAAGAGCATCCTTCCAGGAGAATGGGGGCTGAACCAGCGAGTCTTCGACCAACTAAGTTGCCGGTGGGGAGAACCACAGATAGACCTGTTCGCCTCGAGGAAAAGTTCAAAATGCCGGGACTTTTACTCTCTGAATCCAAGAGCCAACCCGCGCGGGATAGATGCCCTATCCCAAAGCTGGGACATGGACCTAGCATACGCCTTTCCCCCTTTTCCCACTGATCCCTCACATCCTCAGGAAAATCTAGACCAGCCGGGTGTCAGTCATACTAGTTGCCCCTATGTGGGACAAAAGGGCCGTTCTAGTGTATTTAGAGGCTACCTGCTCTTTTCGCAAAAATAACCTCTTTTTCCAATTTCAGGGGTCGGAAAAAGGAAAGACGGCATCTAAGGGCACCATTGCGAGGTGGATCAAGACTGCCATCCAAGAGGCATATAAAGCCAGGGGCTTCGATCCCCCGGGGAAAAAATTAGAGCCCACTCCACACGCTCTCTCTCCTCCTCTTGGGCAGAAAAAGGCCAGGCGTCTGCCGAGCAAATTGCAAAGCAGCCACCTGGTCTAGCAACATACGTGTATTAGACATTTTAGGGTTAACGTCCAGTCGGACAAAGACCTGGGCTACGGACGAAAAGTCCTTCAGGCAGTAGTCCCGCCCTAAAGCCACGTATAATTTGGTATACTCCATATGTAATGGGGCCATCGGGATGACGACCTGGAAAGATACGGATTACTTACCGGTAGTCCCATTTCCAGGAGTCATCACGACGGCCCATAGTTCCCTCCCATATAGAATAATTAATGTTCTTTCAATGTAAATATGACCGAATGAAGGTAAAATTTGGTTTAGTAAACATTGTCCACCGTGATAATTTGTAAGTCACTAAAGCATGGTGGAAGGGGAGGTGCTTTTAAACTCTTACTGTCCCTACCTGGGTCAGAGGGCAACCTCCATATGTAAATGGGGCCGTCGTGATGACTCCTGGAAATGGGACTACCGGTAAGTAATCCGTATCTTTTTCATGTATATATTTTTATTTTATTCTGTAATTTTTTTAATGATTTTTGTATGTTTTTTTATCATTTAAGAGCACTGTGATGTCATAAGGAGGATCATTCACATTGTTTTTTTGTTTTTTTTAAATTGACACTTTTCTTTTCTACCTGGCATATCCATAGGATCCCCAGTTACCAGGGAAATCATCCCCCTGTAGGGACCATAGTCACTGGCAGAGCTGATCACGGTCTGCTAGGACCATGCAGCTCTGCTGTGCCAGGGAGCTCCCAGCGGTCAGGTGATCGCCGGCCCTCGTAGTGGAAATCATACTTTGGATGCAAAGTCTTGTCCGCAGTAGTCCCGCCCTGATTTTTTGTTTTGCTGATATGTCTCAGCTGGTGCTGTCATGAAGATGATAGGGAAAATTAGATTACCAGTAATCCTTTTTTCAGGAAGTCTCCACAACAGCACCCGTATATTCTCTCCCTTATTTTCTGTTTTCCATTTTAGTAATTACAGAATTAATTAAGAATATCTTATTTTTTTTTAAGTTAGATTCCTATCTCTTACTGGTTTGTTATATATACTAAGGAAGGGGGTGAGCTTTAAACTTCTCGGTGTGCTTCCTGTCCTATCGGGGGAAGATAATCTCAGCTGGTGCTGTCGTGAACACTTCCTGAAAAAAGGATTACCGCTAAGACTAATGTAACCTTTGGTAGCCATTACAACCGCAAGACTGATTGAGATACAGGCATTATCCTGTAGAGAACCCTACTTAAAGGTACTGGATAATAGGATAGTCATGAGACTAGATTCCTCCTTTTTTCCTCAAGTGGTGTCGATGTTCTACATGGAACAGGAAATAATTCTGCCCTCCTATTGTCAGGATTGTAAAAATGACAAAGAACGGCGTTTACACAACGTAGACGTCAGACGTGCAGTACTAACCTATTTACAAGTCTCACAAAGCTTTAGGAAATCAGACAACTTATTCCTTCAAATTCAGGGTCAGAATAAGGGAAAAGCAACATCAAAAGATACCATCGCTAGCTGGATCAAAACAGCAATTCAGGAAGCATACAAAGCCAGAAATCTGCCTTCCCCTGAGGGGATAAGAGTCACAAGGGCTCTCGCTTCCTCATGGGCTGAACATAGTGAAGCCTTAACGGAGCAGATATGCAAAGCTGCAATGTGGTCTAGTGTCCACACACTAAGTTCTAAGCATTATCGCTTAGTTCTCCATTCCAGTAGGGAGCTGGACTTTGGGCGAAAGGTGCTCTAGGCTGTGATTTTCTCCCTTAATGTTACCATTATAATCTGGTATTGCCTCTGTGTGTCTTGTCAGGATGGATGGAATGGTAGAACCAGAATTAATTTTACCGTTAATTTCTTTTCCATGAGTTCATCCTGACGGCACATACTTACCCACCCTGGTAAACTACTATATATTGTGCATGTAAACATAGTAGTACGTTGTTTTTTTTGGAAACAATAAAGAGATTGGGCCACCGATCTGTTGTGATAATTGGAAGCCACTGGAGAATGGTGGTAGGAGGCGGCCTTTTGAACTCTCCTCTTCCTGTCTTAACGAGGTCAAGAGGGCAACCTACATGTGTGCGGTCATCATGGACTCATGGAAAAGGAGTTAACGCTAACACTAATTCTATTTTTTTGTTCAGCCCACATATATCAGGTGCATGGACACTCAAGAAGATAAATAATGTAAATTGATCCACAGTCTAAAAGATTTTTTGACTATAATATTTTTTTTCATTTTGTATAAATATCCCCTTCCCGTTGTGGCAAATATTCTGGCAGTATTTACAATTTCGTATGTCATATCTGAAGGCATTGTAGATGCCCCCCAGCGCCTTGACACACACACGGATGTACCGGCAATATGCTGGGATAGGAGTTGGCATCTTCCGTTTGGGTGGGTGAGAGGGTGCTGGTATATTTTTGAGAGTTTTATTTCTTCGGATCACCACACAGTCAACTGGGAGATATTGTCAAATAGAAAGGGGTGACGCCCAATGTTTCGATAGGATGTTCCTCAGGTGGGAATGTTGAGTATTAATGCGGAATCTGAACAATGTTTTGGGGGTCTGGTCCTCAGTTTTCCCAGGTTTCTCTTGTGGATTCTCTAACTGGTCTTGTTGCGCTCTTAGCATAGCTGAACTCACCAGCATCCCTGGGTGCCCCTTCTTTTTTGAAATCTCTCTTTCAAAACATTAGATTGTTCAATTTCTCCTGATTCTCTGAAATTACCTATATAGTATATTGAGTTTCCATTTCTTGGCAGGGCTATCAATATGGGATTGGTTGTTGTCTTCTGGTGACTAGGCATTAAGGGATTCTGAATTAAGAAATATTGAATGGCCAAAATCCCCTTCTCATGGGTAATGTCGGTGTATAAAGATTTCACATCTAGGCAGACCCAGAGGTAGGAATTCTTCCAAGGGAAATCTTTTATGAAGCTTTGTGCCCCGTATCCCTTAAGGTCCATATATACAGGATGACTGTCGGGCAAACGATGTCCAACACTCGGCCATTTGTCCGCGCACCCGTGTTGTCAAAGTACTGAATGGCCACTGTTTTATGTCAATGGAGAGGGGTGGGGGAGAGAGAGGAGAGAAATCGCCTGCACTGCCCCGCCCACTGCTGGCCGCTCGGTGAGCGAGCCAGATCTGCTAACTCCTGTGTGACAGCACATGAGCGCGGACACACAGGGACAAGTGTCAGGCATTGTTTGCCCAACAGTCGTCCCGTGTAAATGGACCCTTAGGTAACCCAGAAGGTATGTAATTGTCGGTCTTCATATTACAAAAGATTACTGGTAATAGATCAGATCCTGGTTGTGATAGGGCATCCTCGGGGGTTCTTAAGAGTTTTCTGGGTATTTTGGAAAAAAAAAGTATACGTTTTCTGGAGTATTAATGCATATCAAATCCTTTTCAGGAATGTGCTGCTGGTACATTAATAAGTATACTAAATCGGTGAGAATAACATGTGAGAGCAGAGCATTGCCACAGAATTGTATCTAGAAATTTCCTGCTGTTTCCGGGCCAGCGGGTACTCGAATATAGCTCGGCGACCATTTTTTTGGATGCACGCACGTACAGACTTCCGGTCGCCTAGTTGTAATAAGTACTTTATACTATCATGTCTCTGTGTCATATGCTTGAGAATGGAGGCAGATTAGTCAGTAAGCCCTCCGACACATGTTGCATACCCTGTATTGTATCTATTGTCCTACGCTAATGGAATAAACACCAGAAGGTACCGACTCTCCAAAAGAAACCTGGAGGAACGGGTGATAATTTAGAGGCTAACCTTGATTCTTGCGGAGTTTCACCAATGTTCGCAAACCCCTCATTCAAATACGTGAAACTTTTGTAACCTGCCTTTTTCAAAATTGTATGCATATTTTATATATAATTATAATAAAGTATTGACCTCTTCCCGCTCCAGGACGTACTTTTATGTCCTGGAGCATCAGGGCATGTATGCAAAGAGGTCGCGGCGCGACCTCTCTTCATACAGCGTGGGCATCAGCTGTTTATTACAGCTGACACCCGCGGGCAATAGCTGCAATCAGCTGCACAGCGGAACGCGGCTATTAACCCTTTAAATGCCCGAACATCGTTGAGATCAGGGGGAGCCGTGCAGGTGTCATGGCTGCCGGGGGCCTTCTGAAAGGCCCCAGGGCTGCCTTGAGAGACTGCCTATCAAGCCATCCCCATGGGGTGGCTTGATAGGCTGTCTGTCAGAATGCAGAATGATGTAATGCTATAACATTATGCCATACTGCTGGAGCGAGCAAAGCATCGCATGTTGTAGTCCCCCAGAGGGACTTAAAAGAAAAGTAAAAAAAAAAAAAATCAATAAAAGATAAGATCAATAAAGTTTTATTAATTGTAAAAAAAGTAATAAAAGTTAAATCATCCCCCTTTTGCCATATCTATAATAAATCAAAATCATAAAAGAAAAATACATATTTTGTATCGCCGCGTCCATAAAAGTCAGATCTATCAAAGTAGTGCATTATTTACCCCGCATGGTGAATTTCGTCGGGAAAAAAAATAAAGAACACCAAAAATGCACTTTCAGTCACCCTGTCTCCCAGAAAAAACGCAAGAAAAAGCGATCAAAAAGTCGTATGTATTCCGAATTGGTACTATCAGAAACGACAGGACATCCTGCATAAAATGATCCCTCGCACAACTACGTCGACGGAAAAATAAAGTTATTGCGCGCAGAAGATGGCGTCAGAAAATAATTGAAAAAAATTAAATGTCTTTGAAAAAATAAAGAGTAGTATAGTAAAAAAAAACTATACAAGTTTGGTATCCTAGCAATCGTACCGACCCATAGAATAAAGTTATCATGTCGTTTTTGTTGCAGTTTGTGCGCCGTAGAAACAAGACACACTGAAAGATGTCAGAATGTCGTGTTTTTTTCGTTTTACTCCACTTAGAATTTTTTTCAGTACATTAAATGGCACCATTGAAAAATACAACTCATCCCGCAAAAAACAAGCCTCATGCAGCGACGTCGATGGATAAATAAAGGATTTATGATTTTTTTTTTAAATGGAAAAAAAAAGGGGGGCCGCGTCATTAAGAGGTTAATATAATTATTATATTCAAAAATATTAAAATCCATTTAATTCTTGGCAGATGACGACACCAGGAGCTCAGAGGGACATCTGATATCTTCAGGTTTTACAGTGGAAGATGATGGTAACATACAAGATACATACGAAGAGCCTGCCATTATCCCAGATGTACCCTCAGCCCTTCCCAGCAAACATCTGTCATCTGATCCTTTTATAGAGATTCCACCTTCTGATTTATCACAGACTAGTAGGCAACATAACATTTACAGAAGAGATGTTAAAGAAGAAACAGCTGCCACAGGGAAGAAGTCATATTCATGTTCAGAATGTGGGAATTGTTTTACCAGAAAATCAAATCTTGTTAAACATCATAGAATTCACACAGGAGAGAAGCCATTTTTCTGTTCAGAATGTGGGAGTTGTTTCACCCAGAAATCAAATCTTGTTAAACATCAGAGAATTCACACAGGAGAGAGGCCATTTTCCTGTTCAGAATGTGGGAACTCTTTTACGCAGAAATCACATCTTGTTAGACATCATAGACTTCACACCTGCTAGAAGACATTTTCTTCTTCAGACTGTTGACAATATTTTACAAATAAATTAGACTTTGTTAAACATCAGAGAACTCGCACAGGGGAGAACCTGTATTCATGTCCAGAATGTGGGAAATATTTTAGCTTCACATAAAATCTTTTTAGACATCGGAGAATTCACACAAGGGAGCCACAATTTTTGTGTCCGGAATATGGGAAATATTTTCCTCGGCAATCAAAACATTTTGACCATAGAAAATGTTTTGCAGGGAAGAAACTATATTAATATTTTGAATCTGGATGTGTTCTTGCGCTATCTTAATTGATAAACACACTCGCCCTGTAGAGTAAAGCCCCAGGGTCTGTGCAGGTGACAGCTCCCTGCTAACAGCCGACAGAGGTAGCCGAAAGCCTGGAGCCGTCGTGGGAGGCTGCAGCATGTGACCACCCAACCCCCCCCTCCCCGCTCACTCGATCACCATTATCCAATGTATAATGGTGATCGCATAAAAGTAAATAAAAAGTTAAATAAAGTTCCAGCTCCCCTCATGGATTGGATCACTGAGTGGAGCTGAAACTGCTCACCTCCATCGTCTGCGATGTCCCTCAGTGTTCTAGTCCTACTGGGTGCATGTACAGAAGGCCGGGGAGCCTGGTCAATTTAAAATCTCCATGCTCCCAGCTAGCAAGAGTAGCCAAGAGCAGGGAGATGTCATTGAAGTAAATGGAAGCTGTCTGATCCGCGGTCCTTCCTCAATGACATTGCTGAAAAGTCGCAGATTCCGCATTTTCGCCGGGCGATGATGCAGGAAAGTAGTTATTTAAAAAACAAAACTGTACTGCGCATGTCCGATGGCTTGCCGTGCAGACAATCTGCAGTACAGATGAAAACAAAAGTGTTAGGGTATGCGCGGACACCGCTCCTCCTAGGGCTGAATTCCACTGGAGGATTCCGAATGCAGAATTTGGCTCTGCTGTGTGCAGGAGCCCTAACTTTTATTTAAGATTTAGGGGATTCCAAAAGGTGGGAGTGATTCTTTTTAGGAAGTCCAATTTTTTTTTTCTGCACCAGTGTGCAAAGGGGCCTGGAGTTTATTCAGTTGTGCCCTGAAATCCAATTTGTGTTCCCTTCACAAAATGAAAATCCTATCCATGTATCCTCGATTGGGGCTACAATGGGGGAATTGTTGAACAAAGAAGGATTGCTATAAAATTTGTCATGCCTCTCTCCAGTTTTCCTTGCTTGAAACAAAGGAAATGGTCATGGAAATGACCTATATGAAAAAAATGTATTTTTCACATGCTTTGTACAAGTTTTTTGCAAAGAAACTATGGGGCCAGAACAGTACATGCCTAGATAAATCGGCTAAGGGTTTTAGATTTCAATATGGGTTCACTTGTTGGGGGCATTCTATCATTTTGGCACCTTGATGGCTCTACCAGTGAGCAATGGGACCTGAAATTTATTCAGTTCTGCCCTGAAAGCCAAAGGGTGTTCTCTCCATTGCAGGCCTAGCCATGTGTCCAGTAAGCAGATTGGGGCAACAATGGAGATGTTTCTGAATACAGAACAAACAAGGGTATCTACTTTGGGGTGTAAGTCTTCATTCAAATGTGTGCTGTAGAAAAAAAATCTTTTAAAAATAACACAATTGCCACCCCTAGATGAATTCAGTAATGGGGTCATTTGTGGGGATTCTCTATAGCTTTGACAGATCAAGGGCTCTACAAGTTTGCAATAGAGCCTGAAACACCTTCAAGCAAAATTACTCCTTTGTTGCCTATACTGTTATCTAACTAATTTTTCCGGCCTTCGCCTACACTCATGGTACACCAATGTTTCAGGGGTTCGCCTATACTCTTGCTACAGAAATGTTACAGGGGTCTGCCTATACCTTTGCTACAAATATGTTACTGGGGTCCGCCTATACTTTTACTACAGAAATGTTACTGGGGTCTGCCTATACCTGTGCTACAGAAATGATACTGGGGTCTGCCTATACCTGTGCTACAGAAATGTTACTGGGGTCTGCCTATACCTGTGCTACAGAAATTTTACTGGGGTCTGCCTATGCCTTTGCTACAGGAATGTTACTGGGGTCTGCCTATACTTCTGCTACAGAAATGTAACAGGGGTCCGCCTATACTTCTGCTACAGAAATGTTACTGGGGTCTGCCTATACTTTTACTATAGAAATGTTACTGGGGTCTGCCTATACTTTTACTATAGAAATGTTACTGGGGTCTGCCTATACCTTTGCTACAGGAATGTTACAGGGGTCTGCCTATACTTCTGCTACAGAAATGTTACTGGGGTCTGCCTATACTTCTGCTACAGAAATGTTACTGGGGTCTGCCTATACTTCTGCTACAGAAATGTTACAGGGGTCCGCCTATACTTTTACTATAGAAATGTTACTGGTGTCTGCCTATACCTTTGCTACAGAAATGTTACTGGGGTCCGTCTATACCTTTGCTACAGAAATGTTACTGGGGCTTGCCTATAATATGGGTGCACAAAGACTTCCTAACACGGTGTTTTACCTATCTGGCACAAATACACTGACTGACTAGGGCAGAAATGTGGGCCGAGGCCAAGGTCCTTGGCGGGGTGAATCTCTCCCATGTTTGGGCACTCTCATGTCTTCCTGTGTAATACCATCTTTGTGCACTGGAACTCAAAGGAACTCAAAGACTTTCCCTTGCGGTTTTGAGCTATCTGTGTGGGGACACATGGATTTCCCATTGCTATGTAACTCAGGGCACCTTGGGTCACACAAGGTGGAGGCCGGGACCGAGCCTGACCCAGGGCCCGCTCACATACTTCCCACACAGACTATAGCGGGTCCTGGCTTCTTGGCCTTGTAATGCCACCTCCTCCTCCTGCTTGGGGTCAGCGGATCAGCACTGGGCAACATGTATTTTCTACCATGTTACCATAGTTATCTGAAACACTGGTTTGGGCCAAACAAAAGGAGCGTAACTGCATTAATGAGATGTTCACTGCTGTACTAGCATCGGAGTCCGCTTTATGCCCATGATTGCTGAGGGTGTGTGCAGAGGCTAGGGTCATGGGCGGAGTGAAAGTCTGCCATGTTTGGGCACTGTAATTGCTTCACGTTTATTACTTTTCTTGGGTTCCTTTGGCTCGCCTATGCTGTGGGTGCACACAGACTTCCCATAGCGGTGTTTTACCTGTCTGGCACAAATACACTGAATGACTTGGGTAGGGTGCAGAGTGCAGATGGCTTTCCCCTTGCGGTTTCGATTGAGCTATCTGACACCCACACAGAATGAATTGTGTGGGGACACATGGATTCCCCATTGCTATGTAACTCAGGGCACCTTGGGTCACACAAGGTGGAGCCTGGGACCGAGCCTGACCCTGCTCACATACTTCCCACACAGACTATAGTGGGTTCTGGTCATGGTTTTTTGGCCTTGTAATGCCACCTCCTCCTCCTGCTTGGGGTCAGGGGATCAACACTGGGCAACATGTATTTTCACCCGTGTTACCACAGTTATCTGAGGCACTGGTTTGGGCCAAACAAGAGGAGCGTTACTGCATTAATGAGACGTTCACTGCAGTACTAGCATCGGAGTCCGCTTTATGCCCACCATTGCTGAGGGTGTGGGCAGAGGCCTATGTCGTGGGGGAAATGCAACTGCACCAGATTTGGCCCGTGGAATTTCTTCCTGGTTAATCCAGTCTTTGGAGCGATGAAAGCAACCGCAACTAATTTAATGAAACCTTAACTGCTGTACTAGCATGGAAGTCCACTTTATGTCCACAATTGATGAGGTTGTGTGCAGAGGCCGAGGTCATGGGCGGAGTGAAAGTCTGCCATGTTTGGGCACTGTAATTACTTCATGTTTAATACTTTCCTTGGGTTTCATGGGCTCGGCTATGCTGTGGGTGCACAAAGATTTCCCATTGCGGTGTTTTAGCTATGTGGCACAAATACACTGAATGACTTGGGTAGGGCACAGACTGCTTTCCTAGCGCATCGTTCAGCTATCTGACACTTACACATGGATTTCCCATTGCTATGTAACTCATGGCACCTTGGGTCACACAAGGTGGAGGCTGGTACGTCAATCTATCATAAATTCTCAACAGCATTGTGGGCTATCGCCCACAATTTCAAAGAGGGTAGCTGCCTGGCCCTGCCAACCCTCTGCAGTGTGTGCCTCCAGTTCCTCCTCATCCAATACGCACTTATAAAGAGACATTAGGGTGGTGTGGCTATGAAGTGAGCGTGTGGCATGAGGGCAGCTGAACACCGCACAGGGACACCTTTGTGTGTGCTGTGGACGCAGGATCGTGAGGGGGTTTGGACAGCAATGCCAGCATGTAACCCAGGAGAAGAGGCAGCGGTGTCACCCGCAGGTAGTGATTGTCCTTGGTTGCAGAAAGTGTGGTGCTTAGCTAAGGTGTGCCTTGCTAAGGAGGGTTTGTCCCAAGCAAAAATGGTTAAGGGGATGATGCCAGACTCTTGACCCCATTTTGGCTTAATAGTGGGACCTGGGAGCCTCAGATGCAACCATGCATGTGGCCCCTGCCCTTCCCTATCCAGTTATGTGGTGTTTCCATGACTTTCTGAGGTTTTCCAGAGTTTCACAAGTCATGACCTATGCGGAGCATCGGTCCCATACAAGAATGCTCGAGCTGCCTATTGACTTCAATGGGGTTCGTTACTCGAAACGAGCTCTCGAGCATTGCGAAAAGTTCGACTCGAGCAACGAGCACCCGAGCATTTTGGTGCTCGCTCATCTCTACTACCTACGCCTGTCCAAAAATATGGCATAAAAAATTCCCCCAATGCTTCTTGCTTGCTCTCCTAACAAACCTTTGTTGTGCTGCGGATGCAGGGTCGTGCGGGGGGTTGGACAGCAATGCCAGCATGTAACGCAGGAGAAGAGGCAGCGGGGTCACTCGCAAGCAGTGATTGTCCTTGGTTGCAGGTAGCATGGTGCTTTGCCTAAGATGTGCCAGCGCGTGTGCCTTGCTAATGAGGGTTTGTCCCAAGTAAATTGTTAGGGGGGTGACCTGGGTGCCTTAGATGCAGCCATGCATGCTGCCCTGCCCTTCCCTTCCCTATCAGTTTCTGTGGTGTTTCCATGACTTTTAGATATTTTCTGGTGTTTGGGATGTCATCAGCTATGCGGAGCATCGGTCCCATACAAAAATGCTCGAGTCCCCCATTGACTTCAATGGGGTTCGCTACTCGAAACAAGCTCTCGAGTATCGCGGAAAGTTCGACTCGAGTACCGAGCACCCAAGCATTTCGTGCTCGCTCATCTCTAATATTAAAGTAATTCTACAGGCCAGTACAATTATGCCAATACCAAATTGTAATAGTTTTTTCTCTTTTTCACGACTTTTTCACACTCAAAAACAAAAAGTAATAAATGTTAAAATCACCTTCCTTTTGCCATATCTGTAATAAAAAAATCAAAATCATGAAAGAAAAATACATATTTGGTATCCCTGCATCTGTAAATGTCCGCTCTATCAAAGTAGCACATTATTTACCCCACATGGTGAACGTAATCCGAAAAAAAAAGGACGCCACTAATGCACTTTTTCAGGCACCCTGTCTCCCAGAAAAAAAGCAATAAAAAGCGATCAAAAAGTCGTATGTATTCCGAATTGGTACTAACGTAAACTACAGGACATCCTGCAAAAAATGAGCCCTCGCTAAACCACGTCGACGGAAAAATAAAAAATTTATTGCGTGCAGAAAATAATTTTGAAAAATTAAATGTCTTTGAAAAAAAATAAAAGTAGTACAGCAAAAAAACTATACAAGTTTGGTATAATAGTAATCGTACTGATCCATAGAATAAAGCAATCATGTCATTTTTGTTGCAGTTTGTGCGCCATAGAAACAAAACGGACTGAAAGATGGCGGAATGTCATTTTTTTTTTCATTTTACTCCACTTAGAATTTTGTAAAAGTTTTTCAGTACATTATATGGTACAGTAAATGGCACCATTGAAAAATATAACTCATTCCGCAAAAAACAAGCCCTCATACAGCGACGGCGATGGATGAATAAAGGAGTTACGATTTTTTAAACGGGGGGAGGAAAAAAAAGAAATGGGGAAAAAAAGGGGCATTAAGGGGTTAACTAATGTACTAACTTCATTCTCTGGGTCATTACGACTCAGGGATACCACATGTGTAATTTTGTTTTTAATTTTTTTAATAATTTTTTTACTTTTTTTTTTGTCCCTTTAGGGGACTTCCACAGAGACCCATCAGGACCCCCTGATCACATTCTGGGGGTCCGATGGTGACAGCCTTTTACATGCTGCAGTCACAGACTGCAGCATGTAAAGGGTTAACACAGCAGAGATCGGAGGTTTTCTCCGATCTCTGCTGTAAGAGCTAGTACCTAGCTGTCCTCTGAAGGCCAAGCACCAGCTCTCCCTGCAACAGAGACCATCGGCTTGCTTCTGACAAGCCGAAGGTCTCTATGGCAACCTGTAAACAAACCAGTGCAGGAGCTTGAATTCAGAAGCGGGAGATTGCCGGCAGATCGGCAATATCTCCCTGTGCTGATTTTCAAACTCCTGCACTGGTTCTCTGTGCTCTGGAGCTCCCATAGAGATACATAGCCCGGAAATCTTCTGGGCTATATCGCTATGAGCAGTGGAGCTGGTCCCCGGAAAATTTCTGGGCGTGCCACTCAAGGGGTTAATAAAAGATTCTCTTACTAAAAATATCAGCATTGCTTTATCTGTGTGAATGGACAAAGGTGTCACTCCACACCAGCAGGGGGTCATCTTAGCATTCCCTTGTCATTAGCTAGTTTTATTGCTAAGGTTTCCTGTAGTCACAAGACCTGGACAGCTGCAAGGGAGGAGAGGAAGATTGAATTCATTCAGCTTTCCTAGTATCCTGACAAATTACAACGCTAGCTAACTACATACAATGGCCACCATGCAGCCAGCCCAAAGCCTCTACATCACAGTATCTATCTCTCCTTTTTAGATGGACGATGGTGGTTGATTCCTACATATCACTTCCCTGTCACCTAGTAAGGGGGTGTAACTACTGAGGCCACTCTGCACATGGCAGCATAGCTCAAGCTGAGTTAGGGTATATATATATATACTCATGGTGGGAATGATGTGGAATGTCCACAGCCAAAAAACTGTCCAAATCTGGAGCATTTGTGCCGATTTTCACTGGAAATCCTCCTCCGTCTCACACACGCTCGGCTCCGCTCCTCCGTCTCACACACGCTCCGCTCCGTCTCACACACGCTCGGCTCCGTCTCACACACGCTCGGCTCCGTCTCACACACGCTCGGCTCCGTCTCACACACGCTCGGCTCCGCTCCTCCGTCTCACACACGCTCAGCTCCTCTCCTCCGTCTCACACACGCTCGGCTCCGCTCCTCCGTCTCACACGCGCTCGGCTCCGCTCCTCCGTCTCACACACGCTCGGCTCCGCTCCTCCGTCTCACACGCGCTCGGCTCCGCTCCTCCGTCTCACACACGCTCGGCTCCTCTCCTCCGTCTCACACACGCTCGGCTCCGTCTCACACACGCTCGGCTCCGTCTCACACACGCTCGGCTCCGTCTCACACACGCTCGGCTCCGTCTCACACACGCTCGGCTCCGCTCCTCCGTCTCACACACGCTCAGCTCCTCTCCTCCGTCTCACACACGCTCGGCTCCGCTCCTCCGTCTCACACGCGCACGGCTCCTCTCCTCCGTCTCACACACGCTCGGCTCCGCTCCTCCCCTCAGTCTCACACACGCTCGGCTCCGCTCCTCAGTCTCACACACGCTCGGCTCCGCTCCTCCGTCTCACACGCGCACGGCTCCTCTCCTCCGTCTCACACACGCTCGGCTCCGCTCCTCCCCTCAGTCTCACACACGCTCGGCTCCGCTCCTCCGTCTCGCACACGCTCGGCTCCGCTCCTCCGTCTCGCACACGCTCGGCTCCGCTCCTCCGTCTCGCACACGCTCGGCTCCGCTCCTCCGTCTCACACGCGCTC
Source organism: Eleutherodactylus coqui (assembly GCF_035609145.1). Taxonomy (NCBI): domain Eukaryota; kingdom Metazoa; phylum Chordata; class Amphibia; order Anura; family Eleutherodactylidae; genus Eleutherodactylus; species Eleutherodactylus coqui. Next base: position 284,268,331 of record NC_089840.1, on the reverse strand, counting down.
GGCTCCGCTCCTCCGTCTCACACGCGCTCGGCTCCGCTCCTCCGTCTCACACGCGCTCGGCTCCGCTCCTCCGTCTCACACGCGCTCGGCTCCGCTCCTCCGTCTCACACGCGCTCGGCTCCGCTCCTCCGTCTCACACGCGCTCGGCTCCGCTCCTCCGTCTCACACGCGCACGGCTCCTCTCCTCCGTCTCACACACGCTCGGCTCCGCTCCTCCCCTCAGTCTCACACACGCTCGGCTCCGCTCCTCAGTCTCACACACGCTCGGCTCCGCTCCTCCGTCTCACACGCGCACGGCTCCTCTCCTCCGTCTCACACGCGCACGGCTCCTCTCCTCCGTCTCACACACGCTCGGCTCCGCTCCTCCCCTCAGTCTCACACACGCACGGCTCCGCTCCTCCGTCTCGCACACATTCGGCTCCGCTCCCCAGTCTCGCACACGCTCGGCTCCGCTCCCCAGTCTCACACACACTCGGCTCCGCTCCTCCTTCTCGCACACTCGGCTCCGCTCCTCCTTCTCGCACACTCGGCTCCGCTCCTCCTTCTCGCACACACGGCTCCGCTCCTCCGTCTCGCACACGCTCGGCTCCGCTCCTCCGTCTCGCACACGCTCGGCTCCGCTCCTCCGTCTCGCACACGCTCGGCTCCGCTCCTCCGTCTCGCACACACGCTCGGCTCCGCTCCTCCGTCTCGCACACGCTCAGCTCTGCTCCATCCACTCTCTGAATACATCCTCACACAGCAGAGTTCTGCACCCACTGAGCAGATAGACCTGGTCATGTGACCCCTTGTCTCCTCCCACACACTGATCACATGATGGTGACATCATCACAGGTCCTGTAAGCACAGTACAACCCCACGGCTCCTGTCCGGCTGCAGGTGGAGGTATGTGGGGTCACCAGCACTGGGGGGCAGATTTATGGAAGCCCATAGCAACCAATCACAGCGCAGCTCTCCTGAGGAGCAGTTAGGCTGGGGTCACACGGGGCGTATTTTCGTCGGAAATCTCGCGGTTTAAGCTGCGGCGGCTTTGAAGCGGCCCGGCCGCATGAATTTCCATTGCGGCCGACTCTCCCATAGAGGAGAGCGCGGCCGTAACATAAATAAACAAAAAACCGAATGTAAACAGACATGCTGCTTCTTTTGCGGCGGCCGCAGCTGCGGTGTCAACTGGACTTACCGCAGCGGATTAGCCGTCCCGTGTGGATGAGGTTTCTGAGAAACCTCGTCCACATGGCTGGCTAATCCCGAGATTAGCAGGCGAATCTGCTGTGGCAGAACTGCGGCAAATCCGCCCTGTGTGAATCCAGCCTTAGTGTTGGAGTATGGTCTCACACCGCAGTGCCCATCGCTCCCAATGGGTCCGACAGCAGCAGCGCCCTCTGTACTAGGTGGTGGCAGCAGCGCCCTCTGTACTAGGTGGTGGCAGCAGCGCCCTCTGTACTAGGTGGTGGCAGCAGCGCCCTCTGTACTAGGTGGTGGCAGCAGCGCCCTCTGTACTAGGTGGGGGCAGCAGCGCCCTCTGTACTAGGTGGGGGCAGCAGCGCCCTCTGTACAAGGTGGTGGCAGCAGCGCCCTCTGTACTAGGTGGTGGCAGCAGCGCCCTCTGTACTGGGTGGTGGCAGCAGCGCCCTCTGTACTGGGTGGTGGCAGCAGCGCCCTCTGTACTGGGTGGTGGCAGCAGCGCCCTCTGTACTGGGTGGTGGCAGCAGCGCCCTCTGTACTGGGTGGTGGCAGCAGCGCCCTCTGTACTGGGTGGTGGCAGCAGCGCCCTCTGTACTGGGTGGTGGCAGCAGCGCCCTCTGTACTGGGTGGTGGCAGCAGCGCCCTCTGTACTGGGTGGTGGCAGCAGCGCCCTCTGTACTGGGTGGTGGCAGCAGCGCCCTCTGTACTGGGTGGTGGCAGCAGCGCCCTCTGTACTGGGTGGTGGCAGCAGCGCCCTCTGTACTGGGTGGTGGCAGCAGCGCCCTCTGTACTGGGTGGTGGCAGCAGCGCCCTCTGTACAAGGTGGTGGCAGCAGCGCCCTCTGTACAAGGTGGTGGCAGCAGCGCCCTCTGTACAAGGTGGTGGCAGCAGCGCCCTCTGTACAAGGTGGTGGCAGCAGCGCCCTCTGTACTAGGTGGTGGCAGCAGCGCCCTCTGTACTAGGTGGGGGCAGCAGCGCCCTCTGTACTAGGTGGGGGCAGCAGCGCCCTCTGTACTAGGTGGGGGCAGCAGCGCCCTCTGTACTAGGTGGGGGCAGCAGCGCCCTCTGTACTAGGTGGCGGCAGCAGCGCCCTCTGTACAAGGTGGCGGCAGCAGCGCCCTCTGTACAAGGTGGCGGCAGCAGCGCCCTCTGTACAAGGTGGCGGCAGCAGCGCCCTCTGTACAAGGTGGCGGCAGCAGCGCCCTCTGTACAAGGTGGCGGCAGCAGCGCCCTCTGTACAAGGTGGCGGCAGCAGCGCCCTCTGTACAAGGTGGCGGCAGCAGCGCCCTCTGTACTAGGTGGCGGCAGCAGCGCCCTCTGTACTAGGTGGTGGCAGCAGCGCCCTCTGTACAAGGTGCCCGCGATGTGAGGTCTAACATTGAATACAATGGGATAAACTCCGCCATCCTCCGCTGCAGCTGACCGCCACAGATGAGGATCCTTTTATCCCCGGCGTGATGCTGGGCCATGAAAACATCCATTATCACGGGCATTACACATGGATGGGGGCGCAATATGGGGGCGGGATATATGGACACATATCACACTTGCACATGTGAAGGTATCCTTAGGCTACTTTCACACGGCTGAGAGAGTCATGCGAGATTTGTGCAGTTCTGTGCAATGGAGTCATGTAGACGGGCGATGGTTTCGCGGCACGCTCTATCTTATTGCGCTCATCACAATGCAATGCCCATTGATTTCAAAGGGACCTTTAATTCCTCGCACGCCGCGCGATCTGCATGTGTGAATAAGTGTAAGCGCCGCGCTCTGTGTTGTTGTGCATTTGTGCAGGGAAATAGAATATATGAGAGCAATGATGCTGATCTGCCATTTCAATGTAAGTGAATGCGGGGGGGCGAGGGGGGGGGGTCATATGTAATTACGCAGCATTGGTGCACATCCAAAATGTACCGCAAAAAACCTAGTGTCAGCAAAAAGAAACCCACAAGCCACGATGTGCGAATCCGCTGACGGTCTCGGCTCAGTGTGCGGCTGTTTGCGCCTCGCTGTTGGTTATATCCGGATTTCTCTGCATTACACTACATTCACAAATGTTCACGGCGATACAAAGCATTGCTTCTGTAAAATTGTGACCCTCGCAGGCGTGTCAGGATCGCAAGTGTTTCCCATTGACTTAAACACTGTGGAATAAATTGGTGCTATACGAATAAAGATTATTATTACTATGGAAAACATCACATGATCATCCCCCGGTATCGAGCGCCATGCGATGTCCTTCAAGGTCCCACTGAGAACAATGGGTGCGGCGTTCTGGGGAAACTCCCACAGATACAACATGCCGCTCGTGGGAGGGAATCCATTAGAAAGAATGAATTTTATATTTGTGCAAATTTTGTACGAATCACATAAAACCTGCGTCAGTTCCTCGCTGGTGTGAATCCGCCCTCAGATGATGGTCACACGCGGCGCCGAGGATCTGTAGTACTGAGTGTTTGATATGTTTGTGAACCACAGCCGAAAAATGCATCAAAAAATGTACCGTATGTAGTTTTTCTAGTTACTACTTTTTTTTTTAACTTACAGATATTTTTTTAAAATTCCATGGAGTTTCTAACAGTCACAGGCTGGTTTTAAAAAACACATGCATTTAAAAAAAAATTGGGGGGGGGGGGGGGGGCCTTTTTTTTCCCCTACTCTACACAAACACTTCAAACCCTCATCTAAAGGTCCAGGTGTGAATGTAGCCTCACTGCAATGTGATTGGCTAATGAAGATTATAAGGGCATTAGGAAGTTCTTGTATTCCATGTATCCTTGTGTGTTGGAAGCTTACTGATCCCCTCAGAGTGATGATACAGCTCTAAAACATACCAGCTGTATACAGAGATAGTGATTACAGTGCAGCTACCTCCAGTATTAGTGATTACAGTGCAGCTACCTCCAGTATTAGTGATTACAGTGCAGCTACCTCCAGTATTAGTGATTACAGTGCAGCTACCTCCAGTATTAGTGATTACAGTGCAGCTACCTCCAGTATTAGTGATTACAGTGCAGCTACCTCCAGTAATAGTGATTACAGTGCAGTTACCTCCAGTATTAGTGATTACAGAGCAGTTACCTTCAGTGATCATAGGGGATGTATCCTCTGATTGGGGTCATCCATTTATCTTCTTTCTCCGGGCCCAGACCGCCATGAAGACTTCATCCAGCAGCGACTGGGAGGAATTCTTGTCAGTCAGGAAGACAGAAGATGGCTATTAATGGTGCTAATGAACTGAGCGTCGGCAGTGGGGGCCGAGCAGTGGGATGTGGAGGGGGCTGTGTTAGTGCTCAGAGGTGGTGCATAAGAGAAGGTGGGGGGATGCCCGGTAATTGTATTATTATAGGGGATTTTGTATGATGTTACATTGTCTCGTCTTCTTCCCTTTCAGGATCCTCGGCTGATATCTTCTATATCAGATAATTATCCTGATTGACCCGACAAGGATGGATAGGAACCGGGACAAGATGGCGGAGAGTATATTCACCCTCACCCTAGAGATACTCTTCCAGCTTACAGGAGAGGTGAGAGATTCTGGGGATGACGTCACGTTCCATCATTCTTATCTATGTCAGTCTCTGCTCACATCTACGGCTGAGGATTTACTGCAGATTCAGTCCTTCGGCCGCCTTCACATGAAGCGTGATTACTGCAAGCGTTCCGCAATGGTAGCCTGCAGCTATTAGGCAGTAAATAAACAGCGGCCAGATCTGCATCTAAATGGTTGGTATTTTGCCACGGACTTACTTGCCAAATTGCTGCCGATTTTATACTTTGTTTTTTTATGTGTTTAAATTTGACAACATAAATCCGTAGTATAAATAGTCTCGCTGCGGATTTAGAATCTGCTGAAGTTTTCAAAAACCAAGTGGATTTGTTATAGAAAATACCGGCACCGCGTGAAAGACATTTTATAAATCTCCCCCGCATGGCCTGTACTGTAAATGCTGCAGCCAAGTGTGAAGACGGCCGGAATGCTGGAAACTATTGTAGCTGGTAAAATGTCGAACAGCCAACAGAATAGAACAACGGAACTGATGAACACAGATGTGAAGAGCCGACATAACTGCCGGACCAGACTGGGAGGACTCTAGAAATGTCTGCAGGGATATTTATAAATGTATCTCCCAATAAACAGGATTACACGGTAGTGAAGAAGACTTCTAGTGATGGCTGTCAGGCCCCGGTGTCTGATGGATGGGGAAGACCCCTGAGCCCAATCACAGGGCCTCCACCTTGCCCCCTGATACTGGAGGAGATCAATGAGCAGAAGATCCTAGAACTCACCAACAAGATGATTGAGCTGCTGACTGGAAAGGTGATGCTGCTGGGAATGCTGGGACATTATACAGTAACGCTATGGCGGTATAACGTGTCTGGGTGATGACGGTATCATTGTGTTGTCAGGTTCCTATAAGGTGTCAGGACTTCACTGTCTATTTCTCCATCGAGGAGTGGGAGTATTTAGAAGGACACAAGGATCTGTACAAGGACGTCATGATGGAGGACCACCAGCCCCCCCTATCACCAGGTAATAGACAGGACTAAATCCACACGGCCTTTATTATTTGTATGTAGAGAATGAATTCAGTGGCTGTCTGTGTTTTCTGCAGGTAGATCCAGTAAGAGAACAGCAGCGGAGAGATGTCCCCGGCCTCTTCTTCCACAGGATGATCAGGTAGATGGAGAGAAGGTCTCATGAAATCTCCCCTCTGGTCTGTAGGACGGCTGGGAAGGTCTTGTGTTCAGTCTCATTATATGACTGATACTTGTGTAATGAGAAAGCTGGAGATGGCAGGATTACAGCCGACCGCAGACATTAGATCTCCACATCTTATCACTATTTTCTGGTTCTGGAGACTTCTGGTTGGAATAAAGAAGCAACAGGTTGGAGTTATACAGGAGACCTGCAGCTATTTGGCCCAGATCACTACTGCTGTCATGTCATTCCGGCTCCTCATACTAATTAATGACCTTTTCTGGCCATATAAAACCTCCCACAGGACTTCTCCAACTGTGTGATGACTTTTACAATATTTATTTCACAGCTGGTGAAACTGGAGGAAGATCCGATCCCTATTGATGCTACAGAGACACATGTGAGGGGGGATCAGCCGTGTAAGGAGGAGATCCCTACAGATGACCCCCCAGGTGAGACTACATGTAGAGAAGAGTCTGTTGTCGGGGTTTTCAGCTGTATATTCCCTTATTCAGCCAACATATATAATAAAGTGTAAATGTTATATAATATTTTTATGTAAACCATTTTTCAATATATTTTGCTAAAAACAATTGTGGGAACATCTCAATCACACATCAGATCTGGATGATCTCCATCCTCTGCAGACTCTTTCATGTCTGTCACATGTGCTCATTGTGAAGCTGCTCTCATCTGTGAAGAGGACGGGGTGCCAATGGCCGACCTGCCAATTCTGGTGTCTCTGGCGAATGCTCTTCAGGCTGCATGGTGCTGGGATGTGAGCTCAGCTCCCACTACAGGATGTCGAGCCCTCGTGGCCCCTCATGGAGTGTTTTTGATATATACAGCAATGAGCTAAACAAGCAGTTTTTTTTACTTCCCCCTAATGCTTTGGTAGATCCACATTTTAACATTTATAGTTGTTTTTTTTCTAAGCTAGTAAATTTACGCTAAAATAGATGATAGGAATGGGTTGTTCATTTTGTTTCGGACATTTTGTTATACAATATATATAGTTTTGAATTACAGGGCGGATATGGCGAAGATTTTGTTTGGCGACGGCTTTGGGTAATTTTTCTTTTTCATGTATATATTTTTATTTTATTCTGTAATTTTTTAAATTTTTGTATGTTTTTTTATCATTTAAGAGCACTGTGATGTCATAAGGAGGATCATTCACATTGTCTTTTTTTGTTTTTTTAAAATTGACACTTTTCTTTTCTACCTGGGATATCCATAGGATCCCTAGTTACAAGGAAAATCATCCCCCTGTAGTGACCATAGTCACTGGCAGAGCTGATCACGGTCTGCTAGGACCATGCAGCTCTGCTGTGCCAGGGAGCTCCCGGCGGTCAGGTGATCGCCGGCCCTCGTAGTGGAAATCATACTGTCAGGAAACCAGGGAAAGCAGGAGTCAGGGGTCCCTGCAACATAGCCCACAACCCCTGTCCCTGCCTACTTGCCTCCACTCCTGGCTAACCCCAGGCGGGCAACTGGGCGACGGTCCTTACACTGGCTAAGGGAATGCTGGGGAAATACACAATCCCTGGAAACAGAAAACAAATGGACACACAAACAGACAACCACAGCGAAGCACAAAGGGAAAACCGCAAACCAGTCCAGGAGCAAGCCAAGGTCAAGCACTAAAAGTCAGTCCGGGGAAACACAGTACAGAAGGAGGAGACGAAGTCAGGTCAGGGGAAAAGCCGAGGTCAATACACTAGAAAACAGGAATCCAAGGTAACGCTGGTGAGTGCAAGGAAGCCTAAACAAACACTGGCAGTGTCAGGAAGCAACTGCAGGGTTTAAAAGCTGTCAGAGCTCCCGCCCCAGCAGCTGATTGGGGCGGAGCACCTGACAGCTGCAGGATGATCAGAGAGTGCTGGGAGAACCTCCCTCAGCACTAGCAGACCAGCCTAGGTCAGAAGGGAAGCAGCAGGCTGCCATGGAAACAGGGACACGGCGCCGGGCAGCAGCTGCAATGCTCCTAGCACCTCTGCGCCGTGTAGGAGTCGGGCGGCCAGGAGTGATGACCAGCGTAGGAGTCCCCCTGCGACGCGCACTCGCAGCAGGGGCGACAGCATCCGCCGTGTGGGCACGGCGACCCCGATAGCCACCCATCCTGACAGTACCCCCCCTCTTACGGGGGGACACCGGACCCCCATGACCCGGTGCTGGCTTGAGGGGGTAGGTCCTATGAAAGTGACGGACTAGCCGCGGAGCATGAACATCCTTGGCCGGAACCCATGACCGCTCCTCAGGGCCAAACCCCTTCCAGTGCACTAAATACTGGTAAGCACCCCGTACCCGCCTGGAGCCCAGAATTCGTTCTATCTCGAACTCCATCTCTCCTTGGACAAGGGTGGGAGGAGGAGGTTTGCGGGTGGGCAATACCGGGGGAACGAACCTCTTCAAGAGCGACTTGTGGAAGACGTTATGCACCTTCCAGGAGTCAGGTAAGGTTAGTTCATAGGCCACCGGGTTAATAACCTTGGAAATAGGGAATGGCCCGACAAAACGAGGAGCTAACTTGAGAGATGGTACCATCAACTTTAAATTTCTTGTGGACAGATAGACTAGGTCACCAATTGCAAAGGGGTCAGACAGAGTGCGTTTACCAGCACCTTGTTTCTGCAACTTCTCCTGCGATTCCAGTAAGTTCTTGCGAACCTGGACCCAGACTGCGTCCAGCTCCCCCGTAAAGGAATCAGCCGACAGGTTATCCGACGGCAAGGAGACAGATATGGTAAAGTGGGGATGGAACCCGTAGTTGCAGAAAAAGGGGGAAAACTGAGATGATGAGCTGGTATGGTTATTTATAGCGAATTCCGCCAAAGGCAAAAACTTCACCCATTGTTCCTGGTTGTCCGAGACAAACAGACGAAGGTACTGAATGAGTTCCTGATTCATACGCTCCGTCTGTCCGTTGGACTCAGGGTGAAAGGCGGAAGAGAACGACAGGTTAACATCGATGCGCTTACAGAATGCCTGCCAGAACCATGCCACGAACTGTACCCCCCCGATCAGAAACAATATCTTCTGGAACACCGTGTAAACGGACTATCTCCCTAATAAACAGGTCAGCTAGGTCCCTAGCTGAGGGTAATTTACTTAATGGGACAAAATGGGCCATCTTAGAAAATCTATCAACCACTACCCAGATGACGGTATGACTCTGCGACGGGGGTAAATCCGTAATGAAATCCATGGATATGTGCGACCAAGGTTTACATGGAGCTGGTAGGGGAAGAATAGGACCTTCACGGCGTCTTCTAACATTCTTCCCCCGAGCACAAACAGAGCAGGCCTTGACAAAACCCCGGACATCTCGGGACATCTGGGGCCACCAGTATAACCGGGAGCATAAATCCAATGTCCCCCTAATGCCAGGATGACCGGTCAGAACTGAGGAGTGTATCTCTTCGAGAACCCGTAGTCTCAGGGAGAGGGGAACAAACAGTTTGCCCTCCGGAAGGGCCTCCGGGGCACCTTGCTGGGCGGCATGTAGCAGAGATGAGAGACCGGGGGTTAAGGCCGCTAGAACCACTCCAGGAGAGAGGATCCCCTCTGGCTGAGAATCCACGGGTTCAGGCACATCGAAGCTACGCGACAACGCGTCGGCTCTAATGTTCTTCGACCCAGGCCAGAAGGTGACGACAAAATTGAAACGGGAAAAAAATAAGGCCCAGCGCGCCTGCCGGGCATTTAGTCGTTTAGCTGACTCAAGATACACCAAGTTTTTGTGGTCAGTGAGGACAGTAATCTGGTGTCTGGCTCCCTCAAGGAAATGCCGCCATTCCTCAAAAGCCCACTTGATGGCCAACAATTCCTTATTACCTATATCATAGTTACGTTCAGTGGACGAGAATTTTCTTGAGAAGAACGCGCAGGGTCGGAGGTTAGAGAGGGTTGCTGGACCCTGAGACAGGACGGCGCCCACTCCAAATTCAGAAGCATCTACCTCCACAATGAAGGGGCTGTTCAAGTCGGGTTGAACAAGGACAGGCGTGGAGGAGAAGGCTTCTTTAAGATTCAAAAAGGCGGTGACCGCCTCCGGTGTCCAGCTGCCAACCTCAGCCCCTTTCTTGGTTAAATCAGTTAATGGTTTGGCGATGACTGAGAAACCCTTAATAAATTTGCGGTAGAAGTTGGCAAATCCCAGAAAACGCTACAAAGCCTTCAGGTTAGTAGGTTGCGCCCAGTCTGTTATTGCCCTAACCTTCCCTGGATCCATCTTGATGACAGATGGAGTAATTATGTACCTTAAAAATGAGATCTCCTGGACCCCAAACAAGCACTTCTCGAGTTTTGCAAACAGCTGGTTTGCCCGAAGTCGGTTGAGGACTATCCGTAGGTGACAAAGGTGTGACTCCCAGTCAGCGGAGAACACCAGGATGTCGTCTAAGTAGATCACCAAGAATATGCCCATGACATCCTGGAATATAGCATTCATGAAACCTTGGAAGACGGCCGGGGCATTGCATAAACCGAAAGGCATCACCAAATACTCAAAATGCCCCAATGGCGTATTGAACGCCGTCTTCCATTCGTCTCCCTCTCTTATTCTGATCAGATTATAAGCTCCCCTCAGATCAAGCTTGGAGAACCATTTAGCTCCTGATACTTGATTCAGGAGATCAGGTATCAGAGGAAGAGAGTACTGGTTACGGACAGTGATCTTATTCAACCCTCTATAATCGATGCATGGCCGCAGGCCGCCATCCTTCTTCTCTACGAAGAAGAACCCTGCCCCAGCAGGAGACTCAGATGGGCGGATATAGCCCTTGGCCAAACTCTCAGAAACGTATTCCTTCATGGCTTCTCGCTCTGGTACAGTGATACCCCCCTTTGGAAGTTTAGCCCCGGGAATTATGTTGATTTTACAATCCCACTCCCGATGAGGTGGTAATGCATCGGACAGCCGTTTAGAAAATACATCAGCAAATTCGGACCAATAATGCGGCAGGGTCAGTTCCTTGCATTCAGTGGTATGGACCTGAACGGCAGGCATGTGGTCACTGCACCCTGCCCCCCATCGGACCAACTCCAGAGTCTCCCAGTTGATGACTGGGTTATGTACCTTTAACCACGGCAGGCCAAGCACCACATCCACTGATAAGTTTTCCATGACTAAAAAGGTACAAGGTTCTGTGTGCAAGGCCCCCACAGAAAACTTCAGCTCTGGAGTGACCCGACTGACATGTCCAGCTAATAAGGGTGTAGAATCAATTCCAGACACCTGGATGGGAGGATCAAGATTTCTTAACACCTTGGCTATGGGAGCAATGAAATCAAAATTAATGAAATTGGCAGTTGCTCCAGAATCTATGAAGGCTTCACGAGAAACATGGAAGGAATCAAACACAATAGAGCATGGTAATAACAACTTGGAACATTCTGGGGGTACCTAGGCTCCTAAGTGATCCTCCCGGACATCACTTAGGAGCGGAAGTCTTCCCAGTTGCGGCCTCTTCTCGCAGGATGCGACCTGGTGTCCTGGTTCTCCACAGTACAAGCACAGTTGGTTCTTGAGACGAAACTCCTTGCGTTGTCTGGCAGACATGGACCCCAGTTCCATGGGTTCCGAGGAAACAGCTGGTGAACCCTGGACGTCAGTCCTACGGGCTGATAACCCAAAACTGGTCTTGGGGAAGCATCTTGCCCTAAGGCGGCGGTCAGCTCTAATGGCTAGCGTCATGGCTTGCTCCAAACTATCAGGCTCAGGATACGAAACAAGGAGGTCTCTCAGAGCATCTGAGAGACCCGTCAGAAATAAGTCCTTAAGGGCTCGGTCATTCCAACCAGATTCAGCGCAATACTGTTGAAACTGAGAGCAATATTCCTCCGCTGCCAGTCTACCCTGTCGCAGTTCTAATAACCTGGAAACCACATACCCGGCCTGATCTGGCTCGTCATAGATCTGGCCTAACGCGGTAAAGAAAGAGTCCAGGGACTGCCTGATGGGCGAGTCGGCGGGCAAGGAAAAAGCCCAATTCTGCGGGTCACCTCTCAAGCGGGATATGACAACTCCCACTCTTTGGAACTCGGTTCCAGAGGAGTACGGACGCAGACTGAAATACAGCTTACACCCCTCCCGGAAGGAGAAAAACTGTCTCCGGTTCCCCCCCAAAAAATCAAGGAGGGTAGCCTTGGGCTCAAGCTTATCCGTCTGAGCAGGAGGCGGCACCGCTGGTGCGCTGGCCGCAGCCTGTTCCTGCTGGAGGAACCGTGCGATTAAATCTTGCACCCTACCTGTCAGGCTCTGCACCTGATTAGCTAGGGCTGAAACAGCCTCCATGGATGGACTAGTTTGGCTGGATGGATGTAGGAACCAGAAAACGTTTTGCGGACAGTGTTTCTGTCAGGAAACCAGGGAAAGCAGGAGTCAGGGGTCCCTGCAACATAGCCCACAACCCCTGTCCCTGCCTACTTGCCTCCACTCCTGGCTAACCCCAGGCGGGCAACTGGGCGACAGTCCCTACACTGGCTAAGGGAATGCTGGGGAAATCCACAATCCCTGGAAACAGAAAACAAATGGACAGACAACCACAGCGAAGCACAAAGGGAAAACCGCAAACCAGTCCAGGAGCAAGCCAAGGTCAAGCACTAAAAGTCAGTCCGGGGAAACACAGTACAGAAGGAGGAGACGAAGTCAGGTCAGGGGAAAAGCCGAGGTCAATACACTAGAAAACAGGAATCCAAGGTAACGCTGGTGAGTGCAAGGAAGCCTAAACAAACACTGGCAGTGTCAGGAAGCAACTGCAGGGTTTAAAAGCTGTCAGAGCTCCCGCCCCAGCAGCTGATTGGGGCGGAGCACCTGACAGCCCCAGGATGATCAGAGAGTGCTGGGAGAACCTCCCTCAGCACTAGCAGACCAGCCTAGGTCAGAAGGGAAGCAGCAGGCTGCCATGGAAACAGGGACACGGCGCCGGGCAGCAGCTGCCATGCTCCTAGCACCTCTGCGCCGTGTAGGAGTCGGGCGGCCAGGAGTGATGACCAGCGTAGGAGTCCCCCTGCGACGCGCACTCGCAGCAGGGGCGACAGCATCCGCCGTGTGGGCACGGCGACCCCGATAGCCACCCATCCTGACACATACTTTGGATGCAAAGTCTTGTCCGCAGTAGTCCCGCTCTGATTTTTTGTTTTGCTGATATGTCTCAGCTGGTGCTGTCATGAAGATGATAGGGAAAATTAGATTAGACTTACCGGTAATCCTTTTTTCAGGAAGTCTCCACAACAGCACCCGTATATTCTCTCCCTTATTTTCTGTTTTCCATTTTAGTAATTACAGAATTAATTAAGAATATCTTATTTTTTTTTTAAAGTTAGATTCCTATCTCTTACTGATTTGTTATATATACTGAGGAAGGGGGTGAGCTTTAAACTTCTCGGTGTGCTTCCTGTCCTATCGGGGGAAGATAATCTCAGCTGGTGCTGTCGTGAACACTTCCTGAAAAAAGGATTACCGCTAAGACTAATGTAACTTTTGGTAGCCATTACAACCGCAAGACTGATTGAGATACAGGCATTATCCTATAGAGAACCCTACTTAAAGGTACTGGATAATAGGATAGTCATGAGACTAGATTCCTCCTTTTTTCCTCAAGTGGTGTCGATGTTCTACATGGAACAGGAAATAATTCTGCTCTCCTATTATCAGGATTGTAAAAATGACAAAGAACGGCGTTTACACAACGTAGACGTCAGACGTGCAGTACTAACCTATTTACAAGTCTCACAAAGCTTTTGGAAATCGGACAATTTATTCCTTCAATTTCAGGGTCCGAATAAGGGAAAAGCAACATCAAAAGATACCATCGCTAGCTGGATCAAAACAGCAATTCAGGAAGCATACAAAGCCAGAAATCTGCCTTCCCCTGAGGGGGGATAAGAGTCACAAGGGCTCTCGCTTCCTCATGGGCTGAACATAGTGAAGACTTAACGGAGCAGATATGTAAAGCTGCAATGTGGTCTAGTGTCCACACATTTTCTAAGCATTATCGCTTAGTTCTCCATTCCAGTAGGGAGCTGGCCTTTGGGCGAAAGGTGCTCTAGGCTGTGATTTTTTTCTTGTCTTGTTACGCTCTTAGCATAGCTGAACTCACCAGCATCCCTGGGTGCCCCTTCTTTTTGAAATCTCTTCTTCAAAACATTAGATTGTTCAATTTCTCCTGATTCTCTGAAATTACCTATATAGTATATTGAGTTTCCATTTCTTGGCAGGGCTATCAATGTGGGATTGGTTGTTGTCTTCTGGTGACTAGGCATTAAGGGATCCTGAATTAAGAAATATTGAATGGCCAAAATCCCTTTCTCATGGGTAATGTCAGTGTATAAAGATTTCACAACTAGGCAGACCTAGAGGTAGGAATCCTTCCAAGGGAAATCTTTGATGAAGCTTTGTGTCCCGTATCCCTTAAGGTCCATATATACAGGATGACTGTCGGGCAAACGATGTCCGACACTCGGCCATTTGTCCGCGCACCCGTGTTGTCAAAGTACTGAACGGCCACTGTTTTATGTCAATGGAGAGGGGTGGAGGAGAGAGAGGAGAGAAATCGCCTGCACTGCCCTGCCCACTGCTGGCCGCTCGGTGAGCGAGCCAGCTCTGCTAACTCCTGTGTGACAGCACATGAGCGCGGACACACAGGGACAAGTGTCAGGCATTGTTTGCCCAACAGTCGTCCCGTGTAAATGGACCCTTAGGTAACCCAGAAGGTATGTAATTGTCGGTCTACATATTACAAAAGATTACTGGTAATAGATCAGATCCTGGTTGTGATAGGGCATCCTCGGGGGTTCTTAAGAGTTTTCTGGGTATTTTGGTAAAAAAGAAAAGTATAGGTTTTCTGGAGTATTAATGCATATCCAATCCTTTTCAGGAATGTGCTGCTGGTTCATTAATAAGTATACTAAATCGGTGTGAATAACATGTGCGAGCGGAGCATTGCCACAGAATTGTATCTAGAAATTCCCTGCTGTTTCCGGGCCAGCGGGTACTTGAATATAGCTCGGCGACCATTTTTTTGGATGCACGCACGTACACACTTCCGGTCGCCTAGTTGTAATAAGTACTTTATACTATCATGTCTCTGTGTCATATGCTTGAGAATGGAGGCAGATTAGTCAGTAAGCCCTCCGACACGCGTTGTATACCCTGTATTGTATCTATTGTCCTACGCTAATAGAATAAACACCAGAAGGTACCGACTCTCCAAAAGAAACCTGGAGGAACGGGTGATAATTTAGAGGCTAACCTTGATTCTTGCGGAGTTTCACCAATGTTCGCAAACCCCTCATTCAAATACGTGAAACTTTTGTAACCTGCCTTTTTCAAAATTTTGTGCATATTTTATATATAATTGTAATAAAGTATTGACTTCTTCCCACTCCAGGACGTACTTTTATGTACTGGAGCGTCAGGGTATGTATGCAGAGAGGTCGCAGGGCGACCTCTCTTCATACAGCGTGGGCGTCAGCTGTTTATTACAGCTGACACCCGCGGGCAATAGCTGCAATCAGCTGCACAGCGGAACGCGGCTATTAACCCTTTAAATGCCTGAACATCATTGAGATCGGGGGGAGCCGTGCAGGTGTCATGGCTGCCGGGGACCTTCTGAAAGGCCCCAGGGCTGCCTTGAGAGACTGCCTATCAAGCCATCCCCATGGGGTGGCTTGATAGGCTGTCTGTCAGAATGCAGAATGATGTAATGCTATAACATTATGCTATACTGCTAGAGCGAGCAAAGCATGGCATGTTGTAGTCCCCCAGAGGGACTTAAAAGAAAAGTTTAAAAAAAAATCAATAAAAGATAAGATCAATAAAGTTTTATTAATTGTAAAAAAAAAAGTAATAAAAGTTTAAATCACCCCCCTTTTGCCATATCTATAATAAATCAAAATCATAAAAGAAAAATACATATTTTGTATCGCCGCGTCCGTAAAAGTCAGATCTATCAAAGTAGTGCATTATTTACCCCGCATGGTGAATTTCGTCGGGAAAAAAATAAAGAACACCAAAAATGCACTTTCAGTCACCCTGTCTCCCAGAGAAAACGCAAGAAAAAGCGATCAAAAATTCGTATGTATTCCGAATTGGTACTATCAAACGACAGGACATCCTGCAAAAAGTGATCTCTCGCACAACTACATAAATAAACGGAAAAATAAAAAAGTTATTGCCCGCAGAAGATGGCGTCAGAAGATTGAAAAAAATTAAATGTGTTTGTGCGCCGTAGAAACAAGACACACTGAAAGATGGCGGAATGTCATGTCTTTTTCATTTTACTCCACTCAGAATTTTTTTCAGTACATTAAATGGCACCATTGAAAAACACAACTCGTCCCGCAAAAAACAAGCCCTCATGCAGCGACGTCGATGGATGAATAAAGGATTTATGATTTTTTTAAAGGAGGGAAGAAAAAACAAAATTGAAAAAAAATGGGGCCGCGTCATTAAGGGGTTAATATAATTATTATATTCAAAAATATTAAAATCCATTTAATTCTTGGCAGATGACGACACCAGGAGCTCAGAGGGACATCTGATATCTTCAGGTTTTACAGTGGAAGATCATAATACCACACAAGATACATATGAAAAGCCTGCCATTATCCCAGATGTACCCTCATCTCTTCCCAGCAAACATCTGTCATCTGATCCTTTTATAGAGATTCCACCTTCTGATTCATCACAGACTAGTGAGCAACATAACATTTATGGAAGAGATGTTAAAGAAGAAACAGCTGCCACAGGGAAGAAGTCATATTCATGTTCAGAATGTGGGAAATGTTTTACCAAGAAATCGCATCTAGATTCACATCTGAGAATCCACACAGGAGAGAAGCCATTTTCATGTTCAGAATGTGAGAAATGGTTTGCCAAGAAATCAAATCTTGTTAAACATCAGAGAATTCACACAGGAGAGAAGCCATTTTTCTGTTCAGAATGTGGGAAATGTTTTACCCAGAAACAACATCTTCTTAGACATCATAGAATTCACACCGGCTAGAAGACATTTTCTTCTTCAGACTGTTGACAATATTTTACAAATAAATTAGACTTTGTTAAACATCAGAGAACTCGCACAGGGGAGAACCTGTATTCATGTTCAGAATGTGGGAAATATTTTAGCTTCACATAAAATCTTTTTAGACATCGGAGAATTCACACAAGGGAGACACAATTTTTGTGTCCGGAATATGGGAAATATTTTCCTCGGCAGTCAAAACATTTTGACCATAGAAAACTTATGCAGGGAAGAAACTATATTAATATTTTAAATCTTGATGCCTTCTTGCGCTATCTTAATTGATAAACACACTCGCCCTGTAGAGTAACGTCCCAGGGTCTGTGCAGGTGACAGCTTCCTGCTAACAGCCGACAGAGGTAGCTAAACCCCCCCCCCCCCCCCACTCACTCAATCACCATTATCCAATGTATAACAGCGATCGCATAAAAATAAATAAAAAGTTAAATAAAGTTTCAGCTCCCCTCATGGATTGGATCACTGAGTGGAGCTGAAACTGCTCACCTCCATCGTCTGCAATGTCCCACAGTGTTTTAGTCCTACTGGGTGCATGTACAGAAGGCCGGGGTGCCTGGTAAATGTATGCCTTTCCTCTGATTCTTTTGATCTCCTGACGCAAGGTTCCCTAAGACATCAGAGGGTGGCAGGGTTGCATCTTGCAGCGTGACTGCTAAAAAATCCATTCCATGAGGTAAGGGTTTTTCGTGTAAAGTAGCGGATACGTCATTAGCTAGTATGAAGAATACATCAAATAAAATGCATTTAAGTCTGGTAGAAATTTTCTTCCTGGTGTAAGAATAGGCACTTGAATTTCTCATTGCCAGATTCAGTGATAATCTTGGAGTTCTTACAAGATCGAGCGGATCTGGGTCTCTCGCCTAGTGCGCTTAGGCTGCAGGTGGCAGCGCTTAGTGTATTTACGATACAAAGTTTTCAGAGGTGAGTTGGGTCGCTAGGTTTTTGAAAGTGACTGATAGACTAAAACCTAGAGTCTCTAATCTGGTTCCTTCTTGGAACCTGAAATGGGTTCTTTCTGCGCTGTCAGGGCCTCCATTTGAACCTATAGATTCTATATCAATTAAGTATTTAAACCTTAAAACTATTTTTTTGGTAGCTATTACCAAATCTCGTAGTTAGTGAGCTCCAGGCATTCTCAGTTCGAACACCTTTTTTCAGGGACACAGGACGTGAGATCATGTTCAGGTTAGACCTTTCCTTGTTACTAAAAGTAATATCTCAATTTCACAGATCCCAGGACATAATATTCCCCTCATTCTGTAACAATCCGAAGAATAAGGGACAATCCTTCCATTGCCCGGATGTCAGAAGGGCCGTTCTGAAATGTATTAAGTCCACAAAACAGTGGAGGAAGGATGAGAATTTGTTTCTGCAGTTCCTGGGAGATAACAGAGGAAGGAAAGCGGCCAAGAGTTCCATATCTAGGTGGATCTGTTCTACCATCACGTAGGCATATAAGGGGCTTAACAAACCAGCCCTAGAGGGGCTCAGAGCCCACTCCACCAGGGCAATGTCTGTTTCTTGGGCAGAGCAAGCTTCTGCATCCTTAGACCAAATATGCAGGGCTGCAGTATGGAAAACGTCACATACCTTTATCAAACATTATAGGGAAAATTAGATTAGATTTTCCTGTAATCCTTTTTTCAGGAAGTCTCCACAACAGCACCCGTATATTCTCTCCCTTATTTTCTCTTTTCCATTTTAGTAATTACAGAATTAATTAAGAATATCTTATTTTTTTTTAAAGTTAGATTCCTATCTCTTACTGGTTTGTTATATATACTGAGGAAGGGGGTGAGCTTTAAACTTCTCGGTGTGCTTCCTGTCCTATCGGGGGAAGATAATCTCAGCTGGTGCTGTCGTGAAGACTTCCTGAAAAAAGGATTACCGCTAAGACTAATGTAACCTTTGGTAGCCATTACAACCGCAAGACTGATTGAGATACAGGCATTATCCTGTAGAGAACCCTACTTAAAGGTACTGGATAATAGGATAGTCATGAGACTAGATTCCTCCTTTTTTCCTCAAGTGGTGTCGACGTTCTTCATGGAACAGGAAGTAATTCTGCCTCCTATTGTCAGGATTGTAAAAATGACAAAGAACGCTGTTTACACAACTGAGACATCACACTTGCAGTACTAACCTATTTACAAGTCTCACAAAGCTTTAGGAAATCGGACAACTTATTCCTTCAAATTCAGGGTCAGAATAAGGGAAAAGCAACGTCAAAAGATACCATCGCTAGCTGGATCAAAACAGCAATTTAGGAAACGTGTAAAGCCAGAAATCTGCCTTCCCCTGAGGGGATAAGAGCCACAAGGGGCCCTCGCTTCCTCATGGGCTGAACATAGTGAAGCCTTAACGGAGCAGATATGCAAAGCTGCAATGTGGTCTAGTGTCCACACATTTTCTAAGCATTATCGCTTAGTTCTCCATTCCAGTAGGGAGCTGGACTTTGGGCGAAAGGTCCTCTAGGCTGTGATTTTCTCCCTTAAAGGGGTTGTCCCGCGCCGAAACGGCTTTTTTTTTTTTTCAACCCCTCCCCCGTTCGGCGCGAGACAACCCCGATGCAGGGACGTACAGAAAGCTTACCGGAGCGCTTACCTTAATCCCCGCGCTCCGGTGACTTCTATACTTACCTGTGAAGATGGCCGCCGGAATCCTCTTCCTCCGTGGACCGCAGCTCTTCTGTGCGGTCCATTGCCGATTCCAGCCTCCTGATTGGCTGGAATCGGCACGTGACGGGGCGGAGCTACACGGAGCCCCATAGAGAACAGGAGAAGACCTGGACTGCGCAAGCGCGGCTAATTTGGCCATCGGAGGGCGAAAATTAGTCGGCACCATGGAGACGAGGACGCTAGCAATGGAGCAGGTAAGTAAAAAACTTTTGATAACTTCTGTATGGCTCATAATTAATGCACAATGTATATTACAAAGTGCATTAATATGGCCATACAGAAGTGTATAGACCCACTTGCTGCCGCGGGACAACCCCTTTAATGTTACCATTATAATCTGGTATTGCCTCTGTGTGTCTTGTCAGGATGGATGGAACGGTAGAAGCAGAATTAATTTTACTGTTAATTTCTCTTCCATGAGTTCATCCTGACGGCACATACTTACCCACCCTGGTAAACTACTATATATTGTGCATGTAAACATAGTAGTACGTTGTTTTTTTTAGCAACAATAAAAAGATTGGGCCACCGATCTGTTGTGATTGGAAGCCACTGGAGAGTGGTGGTAGGAGGCGGCCTTTTGAACTCTCCTCTTCCTGTCTCAACGGGGTCAAGAGGGCAACCTACATGTGTGCGGTCATCATGGACTCATGGAAAAGGAGTTAACGCTAAGACTAATTCTATTTTTTTGTTCAGCCCACATATATCAGGCGCATGGACACTCAAGAAGATAAATAATGTAAATTGATCCACAGTTTAAAAGATTTTTTTTTTTTCAAATCTGATTTTATTGAGGGTTTTTTTTTTTTTTTTTAACAATACAGGTGTTGCCTCCCTTTCTGGGAGACTTCATATAAATCGGCAATAATCAGTTATTACCGGAATAAACAACATATTATATATCATTGGCAATTGGTACAACAACTTGTTCAAAAAATGTTATTACATCCATTCCTATGCCAAGATTTTGAAGAATAACCATTATGAAAAACCTTGGGGGGGGGAAGGGTGGGTCAGAGGGATAACGGGGGGGGGGGGGGGGGGGGAGATAGGGCAGACCTTTGACTTCTCGTCAGGTCTATGTCCTTGTCCCTCTTGGTGCCTTCGTCGGAGTCGGCGCCTCCCGGGGCTGCCGCTGTAGTGTCCAAGTGTCAATGTCCGGGGCAGTTTAAAAGATTTTTTGACTATAATTTTTTTTCCATTTTGTATAAATATTCCCTTCCCATTGTGGCAAATATCCTGGCAGTATTTACAATTTCGTATGTCATATCTGAAAGCATCGTAGATGCCCCCCAGCCCCTCGACACACACACGGATGTACCGATAATATGCTGGGATATGAGTTGGTATCTTCCGTTTGGGTGGGTGAGAGGGCGCTGGTATATTTTTGAGAGTTTTATTTCTTTGGATCACCACACAGTCAACTGGAGATATTGTCAAATAGAAAGGGGTCACCTTGTAGGATCCCCCAATGTTTCGATAGGATGTTCCTCAGGTGGGAATGTTGAGTATTAATGCGGATTCTGAACGATGTTTTGGGGGTCTGGTCCTTAGTTTTCCCAGGTTTCTCTTGTGGATTCTCTAACTGGTCTTGTTACGCTCTTAGCATAGCTGAACTCACCAGCATTCCTGGGTGCCCCTTCTTTTTGAAATTGCTTCTTCAAAACATTAAATTGTTCATTAAAATCTAAGTCTGTGATTCAATTTCTCCCAATTCTCTGAAATTTCCCATATAGTATATTGAGTTTCCATTTCTTGGCATGACAGGTTTTGAAGTCTAAATAGATGTTTGAAATGGATTTTAGTACGAGTTCGGACCTGCTATGAATAATTGTAAATCTAGAAATACCAACTGATTTGTCATCAATATTGCGTAATAACACCAGACTTCATCTGTTGGTGTTAAGACCCAAATTTTAATTGCCAAAGGCAAAAATACCCATAGTTAATATACCCTAAAATATAATCTAAATACGTTATTATTTACAAAGACCGAGACAAGATCAAATAATATTTAAAATAAAGGGCAAATGGTGGTAGCAAAAGTTTGACCAACAGTCATCAGTTAGTATCACGTGTGTAATTCTGCATATAGACACAAAAACATAGGCCTGAATGGCTAAATTGCAAAAGCCTATGTAGAGATTAATAAGTCAGCACCACCAAAACCCTATTAAAAGCTAATCTATAGCCACCCCAAAATCTTTCTTCTTGCAGCGTCCTCAAGGGGAGCAACAACCAGGACTATCAATGTGGGATTGGTTGTTGTCTTCTGGTGACTAGGCATTAAGGGATCCTGAATTAAGAAATATTGAATAGCCAAAATCCCCTTCTCATGGGTAATGTCAGTGTATAAAGATTTCACATCTAGGCAGACCTAGAGGTAGGAATCCTTCCAAGGGAAAGCTTTTATGAAGCTTTGTGTCCCGTATCCCTTAAGGTCCATATATACAGGATGACTGTCGGGCAAACGATGTCCAACACTCGGCCATTTGTCCGCGCACCCGTGTTGTCAAAGTACTGAATGGCCACTGTTTTATGTCAATGGAGAGGGGTGGAGGAGAGAGAGGAGAGAAATCGCCTGCACTGCCCCGCCCACTGTTGGCCGCTCGGTGAGTGAGCCAGCTCTGCTAACTCCTGTGTGACAGCATATGAGCGCGGACACACAGGGACAAGTGTCAGGCATTATTTGCCCAACAGTCGTCCCGTGTAAATGGACCCTTAGGTAACCCAGAAGGTATGTAATTGTCGGTCTACATATTACAAAAGATTACTGGTAATAGATCAGATCCTGGTTGTGATAGGGCATCCTCGGGGGTTCTTAAGAGTTTTCTGGGTGTTTTGGTAAAAAAGAAAAGTATAGGTTTTCTGGAGTATTAATGCATATCAAATCCTTTTCAGGAATGTGCTGCTGGTTCATTAATAAGTATACTAAATCGGTGTGAATAACATGTGAGAGCAGAGCATTGCCACAGAATTGTATCTAGAAATTCCCTGCTGTTTCCGGGCCAGCGGGTACTCGAATATAGCTCGGCGACCATTTTTTTGGATGCACGCACGTACACACTTCCGGTCGCCCAGTTGTAATAAGTACTTTATACTATCATGTCTCTGTGTCATATGCTTGAGAATGGAGGCAGATTTGTCAGTAAGCCCTCCAACACGCGTTGCATCTCCTGTATTGTATCTGTCGTCCTACGCTAATGGAATAAATGCCAGAAGATACCGACTCTCCCAAAAAAAAAACTGGAGGAAGGTGTGATAATTTAGAGGCTAACCTTGATTCTTGAGGAGTTTCACCAATGTTCGCAAACTCCTCATTCAAACACGTGAAACTTTTGTAGCCTGCCTTTTTCAAAATTTTGTGCATATTTTATATATAATTGTAATAAAGTATTGACCCCTTCCCGCTCCAGGATGTACTTTTATGTCCTGGAGCGTCAGGGTATGTATGCAGAGAGGTCGCGGGGCCTTTAAATGCCCTGAGCATCATTAAGATCGGGGGAGCCGTGCAGGTGTCATGGCTGCCGGGGGCTTTCCTAAAGGCCTTGAGAGACTGCCTATCAAGCCATCCCCATGGGGTGGCTTAATAGGCTGTCTGTCAGAATGCAGAATGATGTAATGCTATAACATTACGTCATACTGCAGGAGCGATCAAAGCATCGCATGTTGTAGTCCCCCAGGGGGACTTAAAAGCAAAGTTTAAAAAAAAATAAAAAAAACGATAAGATCAATAAAGTTTTATTAATTGTAAAAAAAAAAAAAGGAATAAGAGTTAAATCATCCCCCTTTTGCCATATCTATAATAAATCAAAATCATAAAAGAAAAATACATATTTTGTATCGCCGCGTCCGTAAAAGTCAGATCTATCAAAGTAGTGCATTATTTACCCCGCACGGTGAATGTCGTCGGGAAAAAAAATAAAGAACACCAAAAATGCACTTTCAGTCACCTTGTCTCCCAGATAAAACGCAAGAAAAAGCGATCAAAAAGTCGTATGTATTCAGAAATGACAGGACATCCTGCAAAAACTGATCCCTCGCACAACTACGTCGACGGAAAAATAAAAAAGTTATTGCGCGCAGAAGATGACGTCAGAAAATAATTGAAAAAAATTAAATGTCTTTGAAAAAATAAATAGTATAGTAAAAAAAAAAACTATACAAATTTTGTATTGTAGTAATCGTACCGACCCATAGAATAAAGTTATCATGTCATTTTTGTTGCAGTTTGTGCGCCGTAGAAACAAGACGCACTAAAAGATGGCGGAATGTCGTGTTTTTTTCATTTTACTCCACTTAGAACTTTTTTCAGTACATTATATGGTACATTAAATGGCACCATTGAAAAATACAAGTCGTCCCGCAAAAACAAGCCCTCATGCAGCGACGTCAATGGATAAATAAAGGAGCTATGATTTTTTTTAAGGAGGGAAGAAAAAACAAAAATGGAAAAAAAAGGGGGCCGCGTCATTAAGGGCTTAATATAATTATATTCAAAAATATTAAAATCCATTTAATTCTTGACAGATGACGACACCAGGAGATCAGAAGGACATCTGATATCTTCAGGTTTTACAGTGGAAGATCATAATAGCACACAAGATACACACGAAGAGCCTGCCATTATCCCAGATGTACCCTCATCTCTTCACAGCAGACATCTGTCATCTGATCCTTTTATAGAGATTCCACCTTCTGATTCATCACAGACTAGTAAGCAACATAACATTTACAGAAGAGATGTTAAAGAAGAAACAGTTGTCACAGGGAAGAAGTCATATTTATGTTCAGAATGTGGGAAATGTTTTACCAAGAAAGCACATCTAGTCTCACATCAGAGAATCCACACAGGCGAGAAGCCATTTTCATGCTCAGAATGTGGGAAATGTTTTATCCAGAAATCAAATCTTGTTAAACATCAGAGAATTCACACAGGAGAAAAGCCATTTTTCTGTTCAGAATGTGGGAAATGTTTTACCCAGAAACAGCATCTTGTTAGACATCAGAGAATTCACACTGGCTAGAAGACATTTTCTTCTTCAGACTGTTGACAATATTTTACAAATAAATTAGACTTTGTTAAACATCAGAGAACTCGCACAGGGGAGAACCTGTATTCTTGTTCAGAATGTGGGAAATATTTTAGCTTCACATAAAATCTTTTTAGACATCGGAGAATTCAGACACAATTTTTGTGTCCGGAATATGGGAAATATTTTCCTCGGCAGTCAAAACATTTTGACCATAGAAAATGTTTTGCAGGGAAGAAACTATATTAATATTTTCAATCCTGATGCCTTCTTGCGCTATCTTAATTGATACACACTCACCCTATAGAGTGAATCCCCAGGGTCGGCCGAAAGCCAACAGAGGTAGCCGAAAGCCTGTAGCCATCGTGGGAGGCTGTAGCATGCGACCCCCCCCCCCCCCCGCTCACTCGATCACCTTTATCCAATGTATAATGGCGATTGCATAAAAGTAAATAAAAAGTTAAAGTTAAAGTTTCAGCTCCCCTCATGGATTGGATCACTGAGTGGAGCTGAAACTGCTCACCTCCATCGTCTGCGATGTCCCACAGTGTTCTAGTCCTACTGGGTGCATGTACAGAAGACCGGGCTGCCTGGTAAATTTATGCCTTTCCTCTGATTTTTTTGATCTCCTGACACAAGGTCCCCTAAGACATCAGAGGGTGGCAGGGTTGCATCTTGCAGCGTGAGGGCTAAAAAATCCATTCCATGAGGTAAGGGTTTTTCGTGTAAAGTAGCGGATACTTCTGTCAGGACAATGTCCGGGATATGGGGGTCCCTGAGATATCCCGCAACCCCTGTCCCTGCCTACTTGCCCCCCTGGGCTAACCCCCAGGGCGACAACTGGGCGGCGGTCCCTACCCTCACTAGGGAAGCGGGACACGGGAAGACAAACAGACACTGAGACAAAACAACGGTAGAATGGTCAGACAATCCGGGTTGGCAACAAGAGGGTACGCAGTACGGAGGGGTCAGGCAAAAACGTAGTCAAGTCCAAAAGCAGGTGTCAGGAAAGCCGGGGTCAAAAAGAGTAGTCAGGATAAACGCGGGTGCAGCTGGAGAACCAAACTAACACTGGCAAGGGCTGAAAGGAAAACACACATATTTAAATGCTGTCAGCGCTCCCACCCCAGAAGCTGATTGGGGCGGGGAGCCTGACAGCAGCAGGGCTAATCAGGGAGGTGCTGGGGGCACGCCCCCAGTCTTGCTGCACAGACAGTTACTAGGGAAGCCAGCCTGGTAGTCAAGTGACTAGAAGCACCAGCTGCCTCCCTAGCAACCCGGCGGCGACCAGTCTTACAGCGGCCCGGGGAGATCACAAGAACCGGGGCTCCCCTATGCCGCACTCCTGTAACCCGGGTGGCAGAACCGGTGGTGTGGGCACGGCGGCCCCGAGAGTTGCAGGTTCTGACAGTACCCCCCCCCCCCCTTCTACGGGGGGACACCGGACCCCCATGGCCAGGTGCGGGCTTAAGCGGGAAAGCCCTGTGGAATGACTGGACTAGGCGTGGCGCATGAACGTCCCTGGCAGGGACCCACGTCCTATCCTCAGGGCCAAATCCTCTCCAGTGGACCAGGTACTGCAGCACACCTCTAACCCGTCGGGCATCAACAAGCCTTTCTACTTCATACTCCAGTTCCCCCTGTACCAGAGAAGGAGGGGGCGGGTTCTGGGTGGGTAGAACTGGAGTCACATACTTCTTAAGCAAGCTTTTGTGAAAAACCTTGTGGACCTTCCAGGAGTCAGGAAGTGCCAACTTATATGACACCGGGTTGATAACCTGCGAAACAGTAAATGGGCCAATGAACCGAGGAGCAAGTTTCAGGGAGGGAACCTTAAGTCTCAGATTCTTGGATGACAATAAAACTTGCTCCCCGACCATAAAAGGTGCAGAGATAGTACATCTTTTATTTGAGTATTTACGCAGTTTCTCTTGGGAACCCTGAAGGTTCCTACGAACCTGGGCCCAAACTGTGCACAGTTCCTCAGAGGATATGTCAGCGGCCGGATTGTTCGAGACAAAAGGAGTAGAAAGCGAGAATCGGGGATGGAACCCATAGTTACAAAAAAAAGGTGACAATTGGGTCGACGAGTTAACATGGTTGTTAATAGCAAATTCGGCGAGAGGTAAGTAGTTGGCCCACTGATACTGGTTATCAGAGACAAAAAGTCGCAGGTACTGGATAAGTTCTTGATTCATCCGTTCCGTTTGTCCGTTACTCTCGGGATGGAAAGCAGAGGAAAAAGACAAATTAACGTTTAGATTTTTACAGAAAGCTCGCCAGAAGCGAGCGACGAACTGAACCCCTCTATCTGACACAATATCCTCGGGGATCCCATGTAACCGAACAATCTCCTTGATGAACATTTCAGACAGAAGTTTGGCGTTAGGCAACTTGCAAAGCGGAACAAAATGTGACATTTTAGAGAAACGGTCAACTATTACCCAAATGACCGTATTCCCCAGCGAGGATGGCAGATCAGTAATAAAATCCATGGACAAATGGGACCATGGCCTGGACGGAATGGGCAAGGGAAGAAGAGGACCCTCAGGACGTCTCCTGAGATTCTTCCCCCTTGCGCAAACCGGGCACGCGGACACAAATAACCGTACATCCTTGGCCATGTGCGGCCACCAATAGAGTCTGGATACTAACTCCAGAGTACCCCTGATGCCGGGGTGTCCAGCTAGGACTGAAGCATGTGTCTCCTCTAACACTTTCAATCTCAGTGACAACGGGACAAATAATTTGCCTTCCGGAAGGGCTTCAGGAGCTGATTGTTGAGCGGCGTGTATGAGAGGTGAAAGGTCGGAGGAGACAGCAGCGAGGACCACCCCAGGGGAGAGAATGCTCTCAGGCTCAGACTCGGAAGGTTCCGGAGAACCAAAACTCCAAGACAGGGCATCAGCCTTGACATTCTTAGAACCGGGTCTATAGGTCACAACAAAATTGAACCGAGAGAAAAACAAGGCCCAGCGGGCTTGCCGAGCATTTAACCTCTTAGCGGAATCTAAATAGGTGAGGTTTTTATGGTCTGTGAGTACTGTGATCTGGTGATGGGCTCCTTCCAAAAAATGCCTCCACTCTTCGAAAGCCCACTTAATAGCCAGCAATTCCCGGTTGCCTATATCGTAGTTCCGTTCAGTGGAAGAGAACTTTCTAGAAAAATAGGCACACGGTCTAAGGTTAGTGAGTGTGGAGGGACCTTGGGACAGTACCGCTCCCACACCAAACTCAGAGGCATCTACCTCCACCACAAAAGGGCAGGACAGATCCGGTTGTACTAGGACGGGCGCAGAAGAGAACGCCACCTTTAGGGTATCGAAGGCCCTCAGAGCCTCAGAAGACCAGGTACTCACATCTGCTCCCTTTCTGGTGAGGTCCGTTAGAGGTTTAGCCACCACGGAGAAGTCTTTAATGAACTTGCGATAGTAGTTGGCGAAGCCGAGGAAGCGTTGAAGGGCTTTCAATGAACCTGGCTGGGCCCACTCCGTGATGGCTTTCACCTTCTCAGGATCCATCTGGAAGTCGCATGGCGTGATGATATACCCTAAGAATGATATCTTTTGTACCCCGAAAACACATTTCTCGAGTTTAGCAAACAGCTTGTTATGTCTGAGTTGAGCTAGCACAGTCTGAACATGAGTATGGTGACTCGGCAAGTCGGAGGAAAAAATCAGAATGTCGTCTAGATATACAACAACGAACACCCCCATGATATCCTGAAACACTGAATTCATGTACCCCTGAAAAATGGTGGGGGCGTTACACAATCCAAAAGGCATAACTAGGTATTCAAAATGACCGAGGGGCGTATTGAAGGCGGTTTTCCACTCATCCCCCTCCCGAATGCGGATGAGGTTGTATGCTCCCCTGAGATCAAGTTTAGAAAACCATTGGGCACCAGCGACCTGGTTGAGGAGGTCAGGAATGAGTGGAAGAGCATACTGGTTTCGGACTGTGATTTTATTTAGCTCTCTATAGTCAATACAGGGCCGGAGACCCCCATCCTTTTTCTCAACGAAGAAAAACCCGGCACCCACCGGGGATTCTGAGGGCCGGATGTGCCCCTTGGCCAAGCTGTCCTGGATATAGTCCCTCATGGATTCTCTCTCTGGAACCGTAACATTATAAATGCGGCCCTTAGGAAGTTTGGCCCCAGGAATCAAGTCGATTTTACAGTCCCATTCCCTATGAGGGGGCAGAGCTTCAGATAATTGCTTGGAGAACACGTCAGAAAACTCGGAGAGGTAATCTGGTAGGGGACTCCCCTCGCAGGTGGAGATTCCCACCTTCACTGGACAAAGGTGGTTGGCACAGCGGGGACCCCACTCTACCAGTTCCAACGTGTCCCAATTTACTACCGGGTTGTGCTCCCGGAGCCAGGGGAGGCCTAGGACGACGTCCACAGACAAATCTCTCATCACCAGAAAAGTGCAGGTTTCAACGTGTAGGGCTCCTATAGTAAACCTTACTTCAGGGGTAACCAGATTAACAAC
This sequence comes from Eleutherodactylus coqui, assembly GCF_035609145.1. Taxonomy (NCBI): domain Eukaryota; kingdom Metazoa; phylum Chordata; class Amphibia; order Anura; family Eleutherodactylidae; genus Eleutherodactylus; species Eleutherodactylus coqui. Next base: position 284,239,186 of record NC_089840.1, on the reverse strand, counting down.
CCCTGCTTGCAATGGAGTGGAGTCCACTCCTGAAACAAAAATCGGAGTCTCTAAACGTAACAAAACCCCGGACAGTTGAGCAACGAAATTAAAGTTAACGAAATTAGCAGCAGCCCCAGAATCAACGAAGGCTTGCCCAGTACGGTGGAAAGCATGAAATTCTAGGGTGCAGGGCAATAACATTTTGGACAACACAGGGAGTACCTTGGCTCCTAAACAGTCCTCCCGACAACTGCCTAGGAGCGGAAGTTTTTCCTGCCGTGGCTTCTTAGCGCAGGTTGCAATGCGGTGACCCAGCTCCCCACAGTAGAAGCAGAGGTTCTTCTTCAGGCAGTATTCCCGTCGTTGCTTGGGGTTCATGGCTCCCAGCTCCATGGCCTCGGTGGTGGGAGGTAAAAAGGTCGGGTCAGTCGAAGAAGTGGGCGTGGGGAGTGGGGTGGTCCGAGCGGCGTGTCTGGCCCTCAAACGTCGGTCGGCCCGAATAGCCAGCGACATGGCTTGCTCCAGGGTTCTAGGCTCCGGGTGGGCCACGAGTAGGTCCTTAAGACCCTCAGACAGACCGGTCAAAAATAGGTCTTTTAGGGCGGCATCATTCCACCCGGATTCTGTACAATGTTGGCGGAATAGAGCGCAGTAGTCCTCCGCCATCTTGCGACCCTGGCGCAGGGCCAGAAGCTTGGAGACTGCGTAGCCGGCCCGGTCGGGTTCGTCATAAATTTGACCCAAGGCGGAAAAAAAGGCGTCAAGGGATAGTCGGGTGGGAGAGCCAGCTGGTAACGAGAAAGCCCAATTTTGGGGCTCTCCCCTCAGGCGGGTAATTACGATTCCCACTTTCTGGTATTCAGTACCAGAGGAGTGGGGGCGGAGATCAAAGTAGAGCTTGCAGCTCTCTCTAAATGCAAAAAACTGACCTCTCTCTCCGGAGAAGCAATCCGGAAGCGTGGCTCGAGGTTCTGACATTGTTCCTGGAGCGGAAGGGGGCTGCATGGGACCTGCAGCTGCCACTTGTTCCTGTAGCTGCAAGCGGGCTGTTAGGTCCTGGGCAAGGGTCGTAAGGACCTGGACCTGGTTCGCTAAAGCCGCCACGGCCTCCATCGAGGGGCTCAAAGTTGCCGGGCGGATGCAAGGGTCTGACCTTCGTTCGGCCAGTGTTACTGTCAGGACAGTGTCCGGGATATGGGGGTCCCTGAGATATCCCGCAACCCCTGTCCCTGCCTACTTGCCCCCCTGGGCTAACCCCCAGGGCGACAACTGGGCGGCGGTCCCTACCCTCACTAGGGAAGCGGGACACGGGAAGACAAACAGACACTGAGACAAAACAACGGTAGAATGGTCAGACAATCCGGGTTGGCAACAAGAGGGTACGCAGTACGGAGGGGTCAGGCAAAAACGTAGTCAAGTCCAAAAGCAGGTGTCAGGAAAGCCGGGGTCAAAAAGAGTAGTCAGGATAAACGCGGGTGCAGCTGGAGAACCAAACTAACACTGGCAAGGGCTGAAAGGAAAACACACATATTTAAATGCTGTCAGCGCTCCCGCCCCAGAAGCTGGGGGCGGGGAGCCTGACAGCAGCAGGGCTAATCAGGGAGGTGCTGGGGGCACGCCCCCAGTCTTGCTGCACAGACAGTTACTAGGGAAGCCAGCCTGGTAGTCAAGTGACTAGAAGCACCAGCTGCCTCCCTAGCAACCCGGCGGCGACCAGTCTTACAGCGGCCCGGGGAGATCACAAGAACCGGGGCTCCCCTATGCCGCACTCCTGTAACCCGGGTGGCAGGACCGGTGGTGTGGGCACGGCGGCCCCGAGAGTTGCAGGTTCTGACAACGTCATTAGCTAGTATGAAGAATACATCAAATAAAATGCATTTAAGTCTGGTAGAAATTTTCTTCCTGGTGTAAGAATAGGCACTTGAATTTGCCAGATTCAGTGATAATCTTGGAGTTCTTACAAGATCGAGCGGATCTGGGTCTCTCGCCTAGTGCGCTCAGGCTGCAGGTGGCAGCGCTTAGTGTATTTACGATACAAAGTTTTCAGTGGTGAGTTGGGTCGCTAGGTTTTTGAAAGTGACTGATGGCACTATTTATTGTACCATATAATGTACTGAAAAACTTTTAAAAAATTCTTAGCGGAGAGAAATGGAAAAAAAACGACATTCCACCATTTTCGGTGCGTCCTGTTTCTACGGCACACAAACTGCAACAAAAACAACCTGATATTTTTATTCTATGGGTCAGTATGATTACTACGATACCAAACTTATATAGTATTTTTTTTGCTGTAGTACTTGTATTTTTTTTCAAAGATATTTAATTTTTTTCAATTATTTTCTGCGGTCATTTTGTGCGCGCAATACCTTTTTTACTTTTCCGTCGACATAGTTCAGGAAGGACTCATTTTTTGCGGGATGTCCTGAAGTTTCCGATAGTATCAATTTGGAATACATACAACTTTTTGATCGCTTTTTATTGCGTTTTTTCTGGGAGACAGGGTAACTAAAAAAGTGTATTTCTGGCATTCTTTATTTTTTTTTTTCAGACGACGTTCAGCGTGCAGGAAAAATAATGCACTACTTTGATAGATCGTACTTTTACAGACGCGGCGATATCAAATACATATTTTTATTTTATGATTTAGATTTTTTAGTAATTGATATGACAAAAGGGGGGTGATTTAAACTTTTATAACTTTTTTTCTTTAACAATTAAAAAAACAATTAAAAGAGCAGACTTTAACATGTGATGCTTTGATCGCTCCTGCAGTACGACGTAATGCTATAGTATTACGTCATACTGCTTTTTTACAGGCAGTCTTTCAAGCCACCCTGTGTGGATGGCTTGATAAGCAGTATGCTAAGGCAGCCCTGGGGCCATTCGTTAGGCCCCCAGCTGCCATGACACCTGCACGGATCCCCCGATCTCACCGCGGGGGGGCCGTGCGGGACCCCCCTGAACGCTTCGGGGGATTTAAATGCTGCTGTCAGAATTGACAGCGGCATTTAAAGGGTTAATAGCCGCGAACGGCCGAGCGCTGCTATTGCCCGCGGGTGTCAGCTGTAATAAACAGCTGACGCCCGCGCTGTATGGAGGGAGATAGCGGCGCTACCTCCCTCCATACACGTCCTGCAACAGCAGGACGTAGTTTTACGATAGGGCTGTCACTAAGGGGTTAAACCTTAAAACTATTTTTTTGGTAGCTATTACCAAATCTCGTAGTTAGTGAGCTCCAGGCATTCTCAGTTCGAACACCTTTTTTCAGAGACACAGGACGTGAGATCATGTTCAGGTTAGACCTTTCCTTGTTACCAAAAGTAATATCTCAATTTCACCGATCCCAGAACATAATATTCCCCTCATTCTGTAACAATCCGAAGAATAAGGGACAATCCTTCCATTGCCCGGATGTCAGAAGGGCCGTTCTGAAATGTATTAAGTCCACAAAACAGTGGAGGAAGGATGAGAATTTTTTTCTGCAGTTCCTGGGAGATAACAGAGGAAGGAAAGCGGCTAAGAGTTCCATATCTAGGTGGATCTGTTCTACCATCACGTAGGCATATAAGGGGCTTAACAAACCAGCCCTAGAGGGGCTCAGAGCCCACTCCACCAGGGCAATGTCTGTTTCTTGGGCAGAGCAAGCTTCTGCATCCTTAGACCAAATATGCAGGGCTGCAGTATGGAAAACGTCACATACCTTTATCAAACATTATAGGTTGGATGTTCGGGCAGATGAAGACTTAGCCTTTGGATGCAAAGTCTTGTCCGCAGTAGTCCAGCCCTGATTTTTTGTTTTGCTGATATGTCTCAGCTGGTGCTGTCATGAAGATGATAGGGAAAATTAGATTAGACTTACCGGTAATCCTTTTTTCAGGAAATCTCCATAACAGCACCCGTATATTCTCTCCCTTAAAGGGGTTGTCCCACAGAAGCAAGTGCAGTTATGCACTTCTGTATGGCCATATTAATGCACTTTGTAATATACATCGTGCATTAAATATTAGCCATACAGAAGTTATACACTTACCCCCTTCGGTGCTGGCGTCCCAGTCTCCATGGCAACTACCAAACTTCTCCTCTGGTCGCCGCAACAGTCGCGCTTGCGCAGAGAAGAATCCTCTTCTGGAGGGTCCGGGTTCACGAGCTGCGTCCTGGCTCCTCCCCCTTCTCAGCGGCATTGCGTAGCTCCGCCCCCGTCACGTAGTGCCGATCAGCCAGTGAGGTGGCTGTAATCGGCAGTGGAGCTCAGACTGGAGAAGAACATCCACGGTGCACCATGGGAGAAGACCCGCAGTGCACCATGGGAGAAGACCAGCGGTGCACCTTGGGAAATGACGGCGGCCACCTTGGAAGAAGATTTTTATAACTTCATGAAGCAGCTTCATGGTGAGTAGAAACGCTCTAAAAAAACGATTTACATGGGTAGTTTGTGATGCTTGCTTAACATGGGGGACTGGGGTGTGAAAAATGTTTCGTTTTGGCCGCGGGACAACCCCTTTAATTTCTGTTTTCCATTTTGGTGATTTCGGAAGTAATTAAGAATATCTTAGATTTTTTTTAAGTTAGATTCCTATCTCTTACTGGTTTGTTATATATACTGAGGAAGGGGGTGAGCTTTAAACTTCTCGGTGTGCTTCCTGTCCTATCGGGGGAAGATAATCTCAGCTGGTGCTGTCGTGAACACTTCCTGAAAAAAGGATTACCGCTAAGACTAATGTAACCTTTGGTAGCCATTACAACCGCAAGACTGATTGAGATACAGGCATTATCTTGTAGAGAACCCTACTTAAAGGTACTGGATAATAGGATAGTCATGAGACTAGATTCCTCCTTTTTTCCTCAAGTGGTTTCGACGTTCTGCATGGAACAGGAAATAATTCTGCCCTCCTATTGTCAGGATTTTAAAAATGAGAAAGAACAGTGTTTACACAACGTAGACGTCAGACGTGCAGTACTAACCTATTTACAAGTCTCACAAAGCTTTAGGAAATCAGACAACTTATTCCTTCAATTTCAGGGTCAGAATAAGGGAAAAGCAACATCAAAAGATACCATCGCTAGCTGGATCAAAACAGCAATTCAGGAAGCATACAAAGCCAGAAATCTGCCTTCCCCTGAGGGGATAAGAGCCACAAGGGCTCTCGCTTCCTCATGGGCTGAACATAGTGAAGCCTTAACGGAGCAGATATGCAAAGCTGCAATGTGGTCTAGTGTCCACACACTAAGTTCTAAGCATTATCGCTTAGTTCTCCATTCCAGTAGGGAGCTGGACTTTGGGCGAAAGGTGCTCTAGGCTGTGATTTCTCCCTTAATGTTACCATTATAATCTGGTATTGCCTCTGTGTCTTGTCAGGATGGATGGAATGGTACAACCAGAATTAATTTTACCATTCATTTCTTTTCCATGAGTTCATCCTGACAGCACATACTTACCAACCCTGGTAAACTACTATATATTGTGCATGTAAACATAGTAGTACGTTGTTTTTTTAGCAACAATAAAGAGATTGGGCCACCGATCTGTTGTGATAATTGGAAGCCACTGGAGAATGGTGGTAGGAGACGGCCTTTTGAACTCTCCTCTTCCTGTCTCAACGAGGTCAAGAGGGCAACCTACATGTGTGCGGTCATCATGGACTCATGGAAAAGGAGTTAACGCTAAGACTAATTCTATTTTTTGTTCAGCCCACATATATCAGGTGCATGGACACTCAAGAAGATAAATAATGTAAATTGATCCACAGTTTAAACGATTTTTTGACTATAATATTTTTTTTTCTCTATTTTGTATAAATATCCCCTTCCCGTTGTGGCAAATATTCTGGCAGTATTTAACAATTTCGTATGTCATAACTGAAAGCATTGTAGATGCCCCCCAGCGCCTTGACACACACACTGATGTACCGGGAATATGCTGGGATAGGAGTTGGTATCTTCCGTTTGGGTGGGTGAGAGGGTCGCCGCATCCGTAAAAGTCAGATCTATCAAAGTAGTGCACTATTTACCCCGCATGGTGAATGTCGTCGGGAAAAAAATAAAGAACACCAAAAATGTACTTTCAGTCACCCTGTCTCCCAGAAAAAACGCAAGAAAAAGTGAACAAAAAGTCATATGTATTCCGAATTGGTACTATCAGAAACGACAGGACAGCCCGCAAAAAATGAGCCCTCGCACAACTACATAAATAAATGGAAAAATAAAGTTATTGCCCGCAGAAGATGGCGTCAGAAAATAATTGAAAAAAGCAATCGTACTGACCCATAGAATAAAGTTATCATGTCATTTTTGTTGCAGTTTGTGCGCCGTAGAAACAAGATGCACTAAAAGATGGCGGAATATCGTGTTTTTTTCATTTTACTCCACTTAGAACTTTTTTCAGTACATTATATGGTACATTAAATGGCACCATTGAAAAATACAACTCGCCCCGCAAAAACAAGCCCTCATGCAGCAACGTCGATGGATAAATAAAGGAGTTATGATTTTTTTTAAGGAGGGAAGAAAAAACAAAAATGGAAAAAAAAGGGGGCTGCGTAATTAAGGGGTTAATATAATTTTTATATTCAAAAATATTAAACTCCATTTAATTCTTGGCAGATGACGACACCAGGAGATCAGAAGGACATCTGATATCTTCAGGTTTTACAGTGGAAGATCATAATGGCACACAAGATGCATATGAAAAGCCTGCCATTATCCCAGATGTACCCTCAGCCCTTCACAGCAAACATCTGTCAGCTGATCCTTTTATAGAGGTTCCACCTTCTGATTCATCACAGACTAATAAGCAACATAACATTTATGGAAGAGCTGTTGAAGAAGAAACAGCTGCCACAGGGAAGAAGTCATATTCATGTTCAGAATGTGGGAACTGTTTTAATAAGAAATCAAATCTAGTCTCACATCAGAGAATCCACACAGGCGAGAAGCCATTTTCATGTTCAGAATGTGGGAATTGTTTTACCCAGAAATCAAATCTTGTTAAACATCAGAGAATTCACACAGGAGAGAAGCCATTTTTTTGTTCAGAATGTGGGAAGTGTTTTACCCAGAAACCACATCTTGTTAGACATCAGAGAATTCACACTGGCTAGAAGACATTTTCTTCTTCAGACTGTTGACAATATTTTACAAATAAATTAGACTTTGTTAAACATCAGAGAACTCGCACAGGGGAGAACCTGTATTCATGTTCAGAATGTGGGAAATATTTTCCTCTGCAATCAAAACATTTTGACCATGGAAAATTTTTTGCATGGAAGAAACTACATTAATATTTTAAATCTTGATACCTTCTTGCGCTATCTTAATTGATACACACTCACCCTATAGAGTAAAGCCCCAGGGTCTGTGCAGGTGACAGCTCCCTGCTAATAGCCGACAGAGGTAGCCGAAAGCCTGGAGCCGTCGTGGGAGGCTGTAGCATGCGACCCCCCCCCCCCCCCCCGCTCACTCGATCACCATTATCCAATGTATAATGGCGATCGCATAAAAGTAAATAAAAAGTTAAATAAAGTTCCAGCTCCCCTCATGGATTGGATCACTGAGTGGAGCTGAAACTGCTCACCTCCATCGTCTGCGATGTCCCACAGTGTTCTAGTCCTACTGGGTGCATGTACAGAAGGCCGGAGAGCCTGGTCAATTTAAAATCTCCATGCTCCTAGCTAGCAAGAGTAGCTAAGAGCAGGGAGATGTCATTGAAGTAAATGGAAGCTGTCTGATCCGCGGTCCTTCCTCAATGACATTGCTAAAAAAGTCGCAGATTCCGCATTTTCGCCGGGCGATGATGCAGGAAAAGCAGTTATTTAAAAAACAAAACTGTACTGCGCATGTCCGATGGCTTGCCGTGCAGACAATCTGCAGTACAGATGAAAACGAAAGTGTTAAGGTATGCGCGGACACCGCTCCTCCTAGGGCTAAATTCCACTGGAGTATTCCGAATGCAGAATTTGGCTCTGCTGTGTGCAGGAGCCCTAACTTTTATCTAAGGTTTAGGGGATTCCAAAGGGTGGGAGTGATTCTTTTTAGGAAGTCCATTTTTTTTTCTGCACCAGTGTGCAAAGGGGCCTGAAGTTTATTCAGTTGTGCCCTGAAATCCAATGGGTGTTCCCTTCACAAAATGAAAATCCTATCCATGTATCCTCGATTGGGGCTACAATGGGGGAATTGTTGAACAAAGAAGGATTGCTATAAAATTTGTCATGCCTCTGCCCAGTTTTCCCTGCTTGAAACAAAGGAAACGGCCATGGAAATGACCTATATGAAAAAAATGTATTTTTCACATGCTTTGTTCAAGTTTTTTTGCAAAGAAACTATGGGGCCAGAACAGTACATGCCTAGATAAATCGGCTAAGGGGTTTAGATTTCAATATGGGTTCACTTGTTGGGGGCATTCTATCATTTTGGCACCTTGATGGCTCTACCAGTGAGCAATGGGACCTGAAATGTATTCAGTTCTGCCCTGAAAGCCAAAGGGTGTTCTCTCCATTGCAGGCCTAGCCATGTGTCCAGTAAGCAGATTGGGGCCACAATGGATATGTTTCTGAATACAGAACAAACAAGGGTATCTACTTTGGGGTGTAAGTCTTCATTCAAATGTGTGCTGTAGACAAAAATCTTTTTAAAATGACACAATTGCCACCCCTAGATGAATTCGGTAATGGGGTCATTTGTGGGGATTCTCTATAGCTTTGACAGATCAAGGGCTCTATAAGTTTGCAATAGAGCCTGAAACACCTTCAAGCAAAATTACTCCTTTTGTTTTGGACACAGTTGTGCATACAGACATAAGATTATGGACACAACTGGTATGTTTCTGAACACAGGAGAGACAGGGGGATCCATTTTAGGGTGGAAATCCTCATTTTCATGTGCACTACAAAAAAAAAATACTGTCTTTTAAAATGATATAGTTGCAAAAATATGAAATTTTATTTTTTCTCCTCTAAACTGTATTAACGCCAAAAATAAATTGCAAACGTGGCTTGGCATAGGAAAACAAAATGTTCCTCAAAATGTTAATAATGTTAAATTTGTACGTCTCCCAAATGGTTAAAAAAAAGACAATTTTTCCAATGTTCTTCCAGAATAAACTAAAAAAGATAGAAATATTTGTACAGTATGTTTGGACATATTTGACAATTGCAGTTGAAAATGTGAAAAAATTAAAATTTTTAAAAACTTTTTCCAATTTTGGCACTTTTACCATCTAAACGAAGTACAATATGGGTCAAAAACAATGTCAGAATTACTTGGATATGCAAAACGTTTATGGAGTTATTCTATGTTAAAGTGACACTTGTCAGATTTCCAAAATTTGGCCTGGCCATTAAGGTGAAAACGGGCTTGGTCACTAAGGGGTTAAGTTTATTGTACGCTTATTGCTGAAATGCAGATTTCTTGAAAATTAATTATGTGGACATTGAGACTCCTTGTGGTAAAGAGACAGAAAACTTCCTTACATACCACCAATATAGAGCTTTATTTGTTTCTCATGCTCTTTTTGTGAGGATCTCCTTGCTCGTATTTCTTAACTATTACCTACTTACCGTTAACTTGTAAAACTTAGTTTAATTAAACTTTGCTTTCTTTAATCTTTTACTGTGAGACCGGATTACTTGGACACCTTCCAGATCAATACAATTTCTATCTTCACCTTTATCTTGTTTAAAAGCACAGCGCCGTACATTGCATAGTGGTTGTGCCTTGTATTGCATCTCAGTCCTGTTTACTTCAATGGGACAGAGATTCACGGGCCATGCGATCTGTGAGCATGATGTCACAGGCCAAAGTCACAAAAATTATAGGGTTCCTGGAAGTTGGGCCCCCACCGGTCTGATATTACTGTCCTAAGGATTCATAATCAATATTAAGTCCTGGAAAACGTATTTGACCCCCTTCTGCCATATATTTTCGAATATATAATATATTCTGGGAGTGCAGTATCAGACTGGCCTGCATAGAGTGTTAGACAGGCATTCTGGTACTGCAGAAAAGGTTAACAGCTGTGGCAGAAGCTAAAGTTAAGTGTCACTTTCTACAACCCTTAGAGGAAAGTTACAGCTCAGTGGACCCATTGGGTTGTGCACCCTGGACTTTGAATATGAACTTTGTGTATGCTGCACATGAACTGTTTGCTATGTTGAAATAAATGTTTGCGGGTGCCAGATTTACAAGAAAGTACTGTTGCTGAAGCATCTATCTTCACATGCAATACAACATTTTCTGGATGGAGAGGCCAGTGGTCCACAGGCAAGAAACCCCCTTGCCACATTTGGTGGAGGGTGCGGGTACACAGACTGGCACACAAAGCTGCAGAGAGCAATGCGTACAAATGGCTGTTTGCTGTGAGCAGTCTGCTGGATGCTGTAAAAGAGGCAGGAGGCTGAAAACTCCAGTTGCTGAGGAGCAACAAAAGTTGCAGTGAAAGTGCCAGGAGGCCGAAGCTGTGGATGCCTTGGAAGGGCAACAAATGACAAGCAGAGGACGTCTGCGAGAGAAAGCAAGTTGGTGAACTTGTTGTTCTGTTGTGTTTTTTTATATTGACTGTGTAGTCAAGATGGTGGTGGTCATGAAAGAATGCCAAAAAGAACCTTGCTGGGGACTATAAATTGTGTGGACTTTTACCCCACAGTTTCTTTTCTGGAGTTATTGCAATTTAGAGGAGAAAAAACTAAATTTAATATTTTCACAAATATGTCATTTTAAAGTCTTTTTTTTTTTTTCTAGAATGCACATGAAAATGAGGATTTGCACCCCAAAATGGATACCCATGTTTGTCCTGTGTTCAGGAAGCTACCCATTATGGCCCTAATCTCCTCTGTATTCACAAGGCCCAGGAGCAGCCGGTGGCTTTCAGATCAGACATTTTGCTTGAAGGCGTTTTAGGCCTCATTGCCCACTTGTACAGCCCTTGAGCAGCCAAAACGACAGAGAATCCCCCAAAATGACCCCATTTTGAAAACTAGACCCCTTATCAAATTCATCTAGGGGTGTACTGCATATTTTGACCACTACAGTTTTTTTTAATGAATCTAAGCAAAGCAGAAGGAAAAAATAACTATTTTCATTTTTTTGACAATTACATAATTTTAAAAACCGTTTTATTTGTACAGCACACACATGAATGAAGACTTTCACCCCTGTTTGTTCTGTGTTTAGAAGTATACCCATTATGGCTGTAATCTCATGTCTGTATGCACAACGGGGTCCAAATCGAAAGGACCATTAAACTTCAACTTTTTAAAAACTTTTATGTGATTGCCATTCTCTGTTGGATAATGGTGATCATATGGCTGTAGACTGCTCCCACAGCCCTCGGTCACTCCTTCAGGCTCTCTGCTACCTTTTTTAGCCAGGGAAAGGGGATTTTAAATTTCCCAGCCCTTCCCCCAGCTTCTGCGCTTATGTCCACCATTTTGCCGACTGGCGCATACCTTGAAGTTGAAGAAAGGTCCACGGCTAAAGATCCCATCCAGGGACATCGCCGAAGACCTTAGGTAAGTAATTTCACCTCATGGATCGGTGATGGGAGGTGAAATTTTAACTTTTTTTTCCTTTTGACCTTTACGCGATCTCTGTTATCCATTGGATAGCGTTGAGCTCATGATCAGGGACCCCATACCATGGCCCTCCATGAAATCTCTAGGCTCTCGGCAATGTTTGCAAGCCAGGAGCAGGGAGATTTTAAATTATCCTGACAATCCGCAGCTTTTGCGCATGCGTCGACTATTTTGGATGCATGGATAAATCCCGGGGACCTTAGTTCTGTAATTCCATAAAAATTTAACTTTTTTAATATTTTTTTTACACGTTATTTTACTTTACATCATTGCTGTTATCCAGTGAATAATGGCGATCATGTGACTGGGAACCACATACAGCCGTCCTTGGTGATATCTCTCTGCTCTTGGCTACTCAGGCTTGCTGGGAGCTGAGAGATTTTAAATTTCCCGGGCCATGGCCCTTCTGTGCACACACCCAACATTTACATCTGGCGTGTATGCGCAGAAGACTGTCCTGGAAGGGCCAGAACATTGTGAAACATCGCGGAGGACGGAAGTGAGTACTTTCAGCTCTCCTCATGGATCTGATCCATGAGCAGAGCTGCAAGTTTATCATTACTTAACTTTTTTTACACTTTTATGCAATCACCATTATCCATTGGATAACAGCGATCGCATGACCAGGGGGGAATCACTCCCCATGCCCCCCCCATGACGGCTCTAGATTGTTGGCTACCTCCTACAGCCAACAGCATGGAGCTGTCACGTCCACAGCCCCCCCGCAGCTTTTATCCTCAAGGCAAGCTGTTTTTATGGCCCTGAGGATTAAAGCGCACAAAGCCAGGACATAAAAAGTCAATGGGGTGGTCACTAAGGGGCAAAGGATAATGAGAGTCTTAGGAGATTAGCTAAAGAGGAAGTTGATCACAGATTGTTGTGGAAGGCAAAATCTGCGCAGTGTGAACAGGACTGTAAGAAACTGCGGATAAGAGCTTAAAGGGGTTGTCCCGCGCCGAAACGTTTTTTTTTTTTTTTTAAACCCCCCCCCCCCCCCCCCGTTCGGCGCGAGACAACCCCGCTGCAGGGGTTAAAAAAACAACCCGCACAGCGCTTACCTGAATCCCGGCGGTCCGGCGTCTTCATACTCACCTGCTGAAGATGGCCGCCGGGATCCTCTGTCTCCATGGACCGCAGGGCTTCTGTGCGGTCCATTGCCGATTCCAGCCTCCTGATTGGCTGGAATCGGCACGTGACGGGGCGGAGCTACACGGAGCTACACGGAGCCCCATTCAGAAAAGAAGAAGACCCGGACTGCGCAAGCGCGGCTAATTTGGCCATCGGAGGGCGAAAATTAGTCGGCACCATGGAGACGAGGACGCCAGCAACGGAGCAGGTAAGTATAAAACTTTTTATAACTTCTGTATGGCTCATAATTAATGCACAATGTACATTACAAAGTGCATTATTATGGCCATGCAGAAGTGTATAGACCCACTTGCTGCCTCGGGACAACCCCTTTAAGGGTTAAAGATGACGTTGCAAGCTAGAAAGTGATTCTACAGATGCACGGAATCAAAATACAGATTTGTATAATCAAGTTGCAGCGCTGAACATGCAGTTAGCCCAGAGAAATGGTGAATGGGATTTGCAGACAGCGGAGTTCAAAGAAAAGCTGGAAATAGAGAAAGCTGCTTGTAGTCAGGCAGAGAAGCAAGCAGAGCTCTTGAAAGGCATATTGGGTTACAAGGAAAACCAGGAAGCCCTGCATGAGAGGCTGGTGTCCCAGCTACAGATGAGCTTAGATGAGGAAGCTGAAGAATATGAAGCTCAAATCCAGGTGCTTAAACAGAATCATTCTCTCAGCACTCAGCCAATCGGATACAGCCCTTTCAGCAGGCGGGGATTTTAAATTCCCGTCTACTGAAACAGAGTCAGAGCAGTGCAGGGAGAAGACCTCCTTTTCTCTAGGCACATTCCAATCCCCCCTAGGACGTGGAGAATGAACACCTTCCTAATAAGAATTCCACATTATAAGGAAATTAAATTGGAGAAATTGAGGAACTATTTTAGTTGGAATGCCACTTCAGGGTCTTATCCCATTATGGTCTGGCTTGCTCACAAGGCCTACATGAGAGGAATTCTCATGAAATTAGGAACCAGCTCAAGTGGAGCCCCTCCCGGATGAATTTTTACAAGCAACTATAGTTACCTTCCCAAAACCTTGCAAAGAACCGAGCTCCCCTGGAAACTTCCACCCCATCTCTCTACTAAATATAAATGCAAAAATACATGCCAAAATAATTGCCAAACGTCTTCTTAGTATCCTACACAGTGTAGTACACTCCGATCAAGTAGGTTTTACAAAAGGCAGACAATGCCCAGATAGAGCACACAAAATGATAAATTCAATGCACAGTGTAGAACAATCCCATTCTCCAACAGTCCTATTGGCACTGGATGCTGAAAAGGCCTTTGATAGAGTTCACTAGGGTTTTTCATTTGCGGCTCTTAAAAAATTTGGTTTGATAGAAAATGCAATCAGGACAATTAAAGCACCATACACCAACCCAACAGCCAAGGTACTAGTAGACAGAACTCTATCAGGGCCTTTTAATATTAAAAATGGCATCAAACAGGGATGCCCATTATCCCCCTCCTCTTCAACCTAACTATCAAGCCTCTGGCTGAACTAATCAGCATTAACCAAAATGTGGAGAGTATTAATGCTGTTCTCCACCAGCACAAATTAGGCTTATGTGCCGATGATATTATTTTGAGACTGTCCAAACCCCTTCAGTCTTTGAGAGAAACATGTAAGAGTATTAAAGACTATAGCAGATTTTCATATTATAGCTTAAAGGGGTTGTCCCGCGCCGAAACGGTTTTTTTTTTTTTTTAAACCCCCCCCCCCCCCCCCCCGTTCGGCGCGAGACAACCCCGATGCAGGGACCTAAAGAAAGCTTACCGGAGCGCTTACCTTAATCCCCGCGCTCCGGTGACTTCTATACTTACCGGTGAAGATGGCCGCCGGGATCCTCTTCCTCCGTGGACCGCAGCTCTTCTGTGCGGTCCATTGCCGATTCCAGCCTCCTGATTGGCTGGAATCGGCACGTGATGGGGCGGAGCTACACGGAGCCGGCATCCTGCACGAGAGGCTCCATAGAAGAAAGCAGAAGACCCGGACTGCGCAAGCGCGGCTAATTTGGCCATCGGAGGCCGAAAATTAGTCGGCACCATGGAGACGAGGACGCCAGCAACGGAGCAGGTAAGTATAAAACTTTTTATAACTTCTGTATGGCTCATAATTAATGCACAATGTATATTACAAAGTGCATTAATATGGCCATACAGAAGTGTATAGACCCACTTGCTGCCGCGGGACAACCCCTTTAAATACTAGCAAATTAAAATATTTCGAGTTAATATTATATCTAACCCTTTTGACTGGCAGGTAGATAAGTTTTCCTTACTTAGACATCCAATCTTTCCTTGGAAATTTTTTTTGACCCCTTACTGATATCTTTACAACAAGACCTAAACTTATATTGTATAAATCACATTACCTCTCTTGGCTAAGTAAAATCTCAGTTTACAAAATGATGATGCTCCCCAAACTGCTATATATTTTCAGATCCCTCCCAATTGCAGTACCCAAAAATATCCTTAAAAATGAAAAGGCAAATTACAGACTTGATATGGGAAGGAAAGAAACCTAGGGTGGCATTAAACATTTTAGCATTATGAATGGGAAAAGGGGGAGTGGGTGTGCCGAAACTGGAGGCATACCATATAGCCTCAATTTTAAATCAAACCAAGTACTATCTAGCCTCAACAAAAGGAATAGGTTGGCAGGAAATTGAAGAAACAATGATAGGTCAAAGGTCCCTATGTGCCCTACTGTGGGCAATCACCATGTGTTTTTTTAAGATTCACTAAAAATCAGTAATCCAATATTATCCCCTACAATACTTGCCTCTTTAGAAAACTGGAAACACTTTATTCAAAGTCTAAGCGCCGTATCCCAACTAACCAAATCTATTTCGGCTATAGGAAAACTAGAATTTTATATCAAAGACATGTCTCTAACCACATGGAAATCAAGGGATATCCCATCTAGATGAGATTCTGGAGGGGACTGATGTCGTAACCTTTGACACTCCAAGGAAAAAATTCAACCTTTCGGAGGGCAAAAGGTTACGTTACTTCCAGGTACGTTCCTTTATGCATTCAACAAATATACATAAAATTAGTTACCCAAAATGGCTCTTAAACTTTTAAAAATAATTACCCCAACAAATCCCATCTAGGAGAGATTTATGACTTTCTAACTGGTAACCATGTGATTGGCCAATAGGAACATATGCTAAACTGGGAAAAAAGTTGAAGGCAGTGTTCACTGTGGAAACCTGGGAGGCCGCATCACAGGCAACCAAGGGAGTAGGAATACTAGAGGTATATATCAAAATTATTGCACACTGGCACTTGACCCCTGTTGCCCTAAAAAACAGGTTTAAGAGAGGACAACCAATGTTAAAGGGGTTGTGGCATGCAGGCTCACTTCATCATATAGTTTGAGATTGCCTTTGTCTGAATACTAATTGGAGGGGGATATTCAAAATGTGATAGAATGCACTTATTGTATGGGAAGTCTTGCTTCTGGAGACCTCCTAAAGATATTCCCAAGAAGAGTACTTGTCTTAGAGGTTCAGTAAAAAAAAAAAGTTTAATATTCCAAAGACAGGTAAAGAAATAGATGAGGTTTGCAATGCATTTCTGACCGTCTGCCACTCCGTTATCAAGCAAATCCTAAAGGTTTTCTGTTCCAGTAAGCTCCCATACTGGAACAAAAAAACTTTGAAATTTGTTTAATAAAGGGACGGCAGAAGTTTTGAAATGTGTCTCAAACCTTATCTATTTCTGTACCTGTATTTTGAATATTAGTTTTTTTTTTACTGAACTTCCAAGACAAGTACTCTTCTTGGGAATATCTTTAGGAGGTTTCCAAAGTAAGACCTCCTATACTGTAAGTGCATTCTATCCAACACCTACCTACTCCTTACCCTGCAAGCACCTAATCAATTTTCTCTATTGATTCACAATGCTATATTTTAGTAATTCTGACTTTTATGGACATGAAATTACCAATTAAGGTTTTTTCTATTTTATAAAAAAATGGGAGAAATGATGTTTTGAATCTTAAATTTTTCTTTTTATATTTTAACAAATATTAATAAACTTTCTTAAAGTTATGATTTTTTGTACAATATATTGCAATACTTTTGTATAGCAGTATATTGTTCATTTCATTCTAGCCTATTAAAGCCTGCCATGTGAATCTATCCACTCCCCCCAATTGTATTGCATCGAAAAGCTGGGCAAATAGGGTATAAGAGGCAGACCCAGCCTCTGGCTAGTTGGCTGCAGCTTTGACCATGGCAACCAAGGGTCCCAGAGTATCCCAGTGTGAAAACATTCTAAAAGCATAGAAAAATGTTAATGGATTTAAATATTTTTTCTATGTTGTCACGCCCACTGCCAGCGAGTGGTAACTGTGTTACTGGAACAAACACATGGGAACTGCTAACTCCACAGGTCCCGGAAAGCAAATAGTTAATGGAAACGAGAAAATAAAATAAAAGGGAACTCTCCCTATGAACATCCCTGCAAGTGCAAATTACGGACCATTTAGACAACGATTATCGCTCAAAATTCAATCAAAAGACAGCTTTTGAGCCATAATCATTGTGTGCATTTACACTGCAAGATAATCGCTCAAAATTCGCTTTAATGGCAGTTTGAGTGACAGTTTTAGTGTCCACTTTGCATGTCTGTAAATGAAGGCACACACTGAATGCAGAAGACTAGCGGGACTGCTATCTTCTGCATACAGCTGCTGTCTTCTTGGAGCGGGGTATGCCCTCTGCATACTCCTGCTGTGTTCACAAAGCACTCAGCTGGTATACATCTGTGCACTCCGAGCGGGGTATACAGAAGAAAGCTGGAACGCTTGTCTTCTGCATACTTCTGCTGTGTTCTCAGAATAGTAACAATAGTATCAGTGGTATCCCACTGAGAACTCAGTGAGCGATCATGATAAGCTTGCTGAAAGACACCTGTGAGCGAACAGTTAACGACAACTGTTCGTGTGTTTAGACCCAACGATTCTTGCTCAAAAGAGGGCTTTGAGCAAATTTATTTCCCGAAATGTACCTACCAGGTTATCCTCCCGTACCCTCACTCACTGTTCCATAGTTTAAGGTACATATGCTATGACTTTTCCGTCCGCTGTCCATGTGAGAGGCAGTTATCAGCAGCCCCCCAGGTGTTCCTCGCCTGTTTCTGGACCACTTTGCTGCCTGGCTCTCCCATTAGCTATCTTGTGAAATTACAACTGTCATCTTAGGTGAATTTAACATCCCCACTAATGACCCCATCTCCCCATCTCCCTCTCAGCTTCTATCGCTCACCTCCTCCTTTGGTCTCTCACAACTCACAGCCTCTCCCACTCATAGGGATGACAATACTCTGGATCTGGTCTTCCTCTGTATCTGCTCTGTCTCCCACTTCACTAGTTCCCCTCTCCCACTCTCTGACCCTAACCTCCTTTCCTTCTCTGTCAAGCTTCCTAGGTTCTCCCAAGACCCTCCTAACTTCCGTACATACAAGAAACCTCAATCAGTTCACACCCAATACTTTGCTGAGTGCCTACAGTTCTCTCTGTCCCCTATCTCTCTCCTCTCCTGCCCCAACCTGGCTGCCACACATTACAACAGTACTCTCAAACTGGCCCTGGATGAAGTAACACCCGCTGTCACCCAAGCCATCTGCAGCAGACCACGGCAACCCTGGCTCACGCCTCAAGTGTGCTTCATCTGGTGATGCTCTAGATATGCTGAACGGCTGTGGAAAAAGTTGCAAATGTCCACAGACTTTCTCCATTACAAATTTATGCTCAGAACCTTCAACCTAGCCCTCAACCATGCCAAACAAGTCTACTTCCCCTCTCTCCTCTCCTCACTATCTCACAACCCTGAACGTCTGATACCGTTCACTCCCTTCTCAGCCCTAAACCGTAGCCCTCCCCACTGTGATGGATGTCATCGCCGAAGAGCTGGCTGCTTACTTCAAAAACAAAATCGACGACATTCGGCAGGAAATAACTTCCCAATCTTAGCCTAGCCCCAACCCTAGTCTTCTCAGTAACAGCCCCTGCTCTTTGTCTGTACTCAGATCAATGACAGAGGAAGAAGTCTGCAGATTGCTTTCCTCTGCTTGTCCCACCACCTGCGCTAGAGACTCTCACCCCTCACACCTCCTCCAGTCCCTCTTCCCGGTGGTTATCTCCTATCTCACCCCTATATTCAACCTCTCTCTGACCTCTGTCATTTTTCTCTTCTTTTTCAAACACTCCATCATATCCCCTCTGCTAAAGAAACTAACTCTGGACTCTACTGATGTTGCTAACTACCGACCCATCTCCAACCTCCCCTTCATCTCCAAATTACTAGAACACCTGGTTTACTCCCACCTTATAAACTATCTATCACAAAATTCTCTTCTTGACCCTCTACAGTCCGGCTTCTGCCCCAACACTCAACAGAAACCGCCCTTACAAAGGTGACAAATGACCTGACAGCCAAATCGAGGGGTCACTACTCTCTATTGATCCTCCTCGATCTCTCTGCAGCATTCGACACCGTTGACCACAAACTCCTCTTCAGTATGCTTCGCTCCATCGGCCTTAAAAGCACTGCTCTCTCCTGGCTCTCCTCTAACCTATCTGACCGCTCATTCAGTGTCACCCTTGCTGGCTCTACCTCCCCTCCTTTTTCTCTTGCTGTTGTAGACCCCAGGGCCCAGTCCTTGGCCCCCTCATTTTCTCCATCTACACAGCCCCAATTGGACAAACAATCAGGAGGTTTGGCTTTCAGTACCCTCTCTATGCTGACGACACCCAGTTATACACCTCTCCCTGTGACATCTCTGCACTTTTCCTCTAAAACATCACCGACTGTCTGTCCGCTTTCTCTAACGCTATGTCCTCTCTCTACCTAAAACTGAACCTCTCAAAAACTGACCTACTGGTGTTTCCGCCCTCTGCTAACCGACCTCATCCTGACATCTCCATCTCGGTGTGTGGTGCCATCATAACTCACAGACAGCATGCCCATTGCCTTGGGGTCATATTCGACTCTGATCTCTCTTTTACTGCCCACATTCAATCTGTGGCCCGAACACGTCAGCTGCACCTCAAGAACATCGCAAGAATCCGCCCTTTTCTCACCATGGACATGCTAAAAACACTCACTGTTGCCCTCATCCACTCTCGCCTTGATTATTGCAACTCGCTGCTGATTGGCCTCCTCTGCTCCAGACTCTACCCCCTTCAATCCACCCTGAATGCGGCAGTCAGGCTCATCTTCCTGTCCAGCCGCTACTCGGATGCCTCTGCCAGTCACTGCACTGGCTGCCCGTCAAATACAGAATTCAATTTAAACTCACTACCTTCATCCATAAAGCTCTCCATAGCATTGCGCCGCCCTACAGTGCCTACCTCCTCTCAATCCACCACACAGCCCGGACCCTACGCTCTGCTAAAAAAATCAGACAGAGCCAAATTAATCCAAACCTTTCATTCCCGCTTCCAAGACTTCTCCAGAGCAGCACCAGTCCTCTGGAATGCACTACTGTTTGACCATTGTTTGTGTATAGCATCCAACTCTCCACCCCGCCATACTGTGCACATCTGGAGCCCCTTTACCTTCTGTATCACCCCATTATTTGTAGTATGTAAGCTCATTGGAGCAGGACACTCACCCCCTTCTGTTTCCATCAACTGATTACTATGCAACCGTGGTTTTTGTATTTTTGTCTTTCTGTATCCCCCTGCTTTTGTAAACGCTGCAGAATATGTTTGGCTCTATATAAATAAAGATTATTATACAGAAGGATATTAAAGAAGCTGTTTCCTCCATCCATAACAATATTATAGCTATAAGTGAACGCACCTCTCACCTTGAAGAGAGAAAGGAGGACTTTGTTATAGCTCATAATACCCTGGTGGATGCTCACAATGAAGCAGAAGATGACATCGCTGCAATTAAATTAAAGCTGGCGGATCTGGAAGATAGATCGTTGAGGAACAACATCCGGTTTAGAAACATTCCCCAGAAACCATAAGTGATTCACAAGCAGTGGAATTTCTCACCAACCTCTTTGTTGCAATAATTCCCAATGCACCACAATCTGACCTCCTGATCAACAAGGCTCACAGGGTACCTAAACTTAAAAACCTCCCAGCTACTATACCCAGAGATGTTTTTGCAAGACTGTACTTCTTTCATTTCACGCAGTGCCAGTATCATATGTTTTATAAAATCTTCCGTGGCAGGAAGATTAGACGATGGGACATTTAGAGTTAAGTCCTCCTCTAATTCAAGCTCCCTTAGGGCTGGACTGGTAGGTGGGGAGAGACGGGGACGTTCTCAGGGCTCGCAGAAGGGGTATGGAGAGCAGGTGGGGAGTGGGAGCCTATCGGCGCCATTTTGAGGCTGTTCGGAGAATCAGCAGCGCGGCCCTCAGCCACTTCACTCACCCGGCGCTGAGATGGGATCAGCTGCGGCTCTTCTCTCAGAGGCTCTGGACTGTCAGTGCGACCCGCTCCGTCGGTGGGGAGGATGGGTAAATTCTCCGCACTTCTTGAGGAGCTTGTGGATAGGAGGGAGCTATCCTAGTCTGGCGGCCCTGGTCTTCTCGGGCCGCGGGCGGTAAAAAAGTCAGAGACTTTACCGAGTGGGGTCTTAACGCTCCTTCTCTTCGGCATTATCTTCAGAAGGGCTTCCGAGCTGCTGCAGAAGATTTCTGTATGGCTGGGAAAGCTTTGGGTTGCTCGGCCGGCTAAATGCTAGCGGAGCTCCGGACTATGCGACTGTCCCGGTCTGCATCCAAGCCACGCCCCCAGAAAAGGTTTTTTTTGAGACTGTGTCTTCTGCCCAGAGCTTAGGCCATAGGGCACGCCTTGCAGAGCTTTCAAATGCTGCGTTTTTGTTTTTTTAATGAAAGTGTACGCCTCTTCTGCTGCCCTGCCAGCTTCAGATGGTTTCCTAGCTATGGGAGCCATAGGCACATTGGGCGTGCCACGGAGGCGACTGTTATAATGGTTTCTGGGAGACTACAGGCAGTCTTACATAATTTCATGGGGTGTTTCAGCTGGGCTTCAACAAGGTGGTTGCTTGTAAATCAATTATAGGCACTTTACTGCAGAATTCCAAAGTTTTTTTTAAACTCTATGGAAGATAGCCAGCCTTTTACAAAGTTGCTCCTTTCTGCTTCAGCTGTTGGATTTAAGGTTTTGTCCTTCTACCTGTGACTCTAGTATCACAGATATCAGTTCTACTAGGTGGATCTTTATATATTATATAATATTTTCTCTTTTGTGTAGAAAGCAAGGAAACTGCTGAGCGAAACTTGGGATCTCCTGTTTACTAGACATGTGTTATAATGTAGCTTAAAGGGGTTGTCCCGAGAAAGCAAGTGGGGGTAAGCACTTCTGTATGGCCATATTAATGCACTTTGTAATATACATCGTGCATTAAATATGAGCCATACAGAAGTTATTCACTTACCTGCTCCGTTGCTGGCGTCCCCGTCTCCATGGTGCCGTCTAATTTCAGCGTCTAATCTTCCGATTAGACGTGCTTGCGCAGAAGGGTCTTCTCCCTTCTCTTGGGCCTCGGCACGAGCGGTGTTCTGGCTCCGCCCCCTTCTACGCGTCATCGCGTAGCTCTGCCCCGTCACGTGTGCCGATTCCAGCCAATCAGGAGGCTGGAATCAGCAATGGACCGCACAGAGCCCACGGTGCACCATGGGAGAAGACCCGCGGTGCATCGTGGGTGAAGATCCCGGTGGCCATCTTGGTAAGGTAAGTAAGAAGTCGCCGCAGAGCGGGGATTCGGGTAAGTACTAAACTTTTTTTTTTTTAACCCATCCCTTGTGTTTGTCTCGCGCCGAACGGGAGGCCTATTGCAAAAAAAAAAAAAGCCGTTTCGGCGCGGATCAACCCCTTTAAGGTATAGCGCCACATTCCCTCAGGGTGCTCCTAAATACAGGTCCTTATTTGCTGGTCTAGAGGGACCCAGTTGGGGTTAGAGACTGGTTCTCTGACCATCTGGTGAAGATTACTCAGCTCTGTCATGATTAGCCTTCCCCAAGCCTTAACTATGGAGTTTCCTCCTGCATTAACAGGAAAATGCCATTTTATCAAACATCCATTATACCAAACATATACTATGAGTTTTTGTTCAAATTAACTACTTACCGTGCTTTGGCTATGAAGTTTCATCCTGCAATAACAGGTGAGTGCCATTAGGCAAAGAGCTTTTTGTCCAAGTGGACTACTTACAGTTTGCAGATTTCCCCTACTACTTCCATGAAGGAGATAAAGAGCTTGAATCCCGTAGGAAAAGCTCTCAACGATTCAAATCTAACGCCTTACTTTGAATTTGGCATGCTGACGCCACCGGAGCGCATCTTACGTCATTGCGCATGGTGCCACACCAAATCACCACTCAGAGCCGGTGGCCGTGCCGATGCTAGATGCTGGGAGGGACCTAAGCACAAGATGCAGAAGCATTTCTTCACCGCTGCCGCTCTCCCAAGCGGGCCGGACCTGGACTCCTGGTGTTGAGTAAAAATCTTCGGCCATCCTCCAGCACTGAGAACTCCCTCTGTGTCCGTTGGGACAGGAAGAAACACTAGAGATGGATGTTGGAGTTGGCCTTAAGTACTCTCCTCTTCCTATCCCAACGAGCTCAGGTGGCGGAACATCCATGCGTGCTGTCAGGATGGACATTATAATAAAATCATATTTTTGCAAATATGTAATTTTAAAGTGCATTAGTGATGGCAGATTAAACCAACGTTTTTTACAACTTTTACGTGATCACCATTATCCATTGGATAACAGCGATCAGGTGACCAGGGAGCGCTCACCATGGCCCTCAGTCACTGCTCAAGGCTTTCGTCTATCTTTAGTAGCTAGGAGCACGGGTTATCCGCTCCACCGCACATCCACTTTGCAGCTTAGGCACTTGCTTTTAGCCTTCAGGCAATGCTTCCTGGTCAGGGTTTTCAAATACCCGCCTTCAGGAAGCACTGGCCCTGATTGATTCTCAAGCGCCTCAGTTGAGCCAATCACTGGAGCGCTCGATGAACCAATCTCAGTCATTCAATGCGATGGCTGTGATTGGTTCATCAAGCGCTGCATTAATTGGCTGAGCCATGGCGCTCGAGAAACAGTCGGAGCCAGCACTTCCTGGTGTGGAAGGGGGAGGGATGAAACCCCTGAATAGGAAGCATTGCCTAAAGACTGCAGACAAGTGCTTGGGTCCTTGGAAGGAGGAGTTCAGGGGAGCGGACAACGCCTGTATATGTTTTTGGTTTTTCTAATGCAGCTAGGTGTTATTTTAGGGACAAACAGTAGGATTTACTACTCTAAAATTTGCATCACACCTCATGAAAACCGTGTTTTCGTGCTATGCAATACAAAGGAATGCTCCATAGGGAAACATGAGCTACGAAACCTCCCAAATCGTGGCAATATTCAGCATGCTGCAATATTTTTATTTTTTTTTGTTTCAAAGTATTTTATTAAGTTTTATTTTAACAATGTTTAATCTAACATGTCCCCTTGCAGGGGGTCTTACACATCATGTAGAAAATATACGTGTCTTTAAAGGGGTTGTCCCGCGCCGAAACGGGTTTTTTTTTTTTTCAACCCCCCCCCCCCCCGTTCGTCGCGAGACAACCCCGATGCAGGGAAGTAAAGAAAGTTTACCGGAGCGCTTACCTTAATCCCCGCGCTCCGGTGACTTCAATACTTACCGCTGAAGATGGCCGCCGGGATCCTCTGTCTTCGTGGACCGCAGCTCTTCTGTGCGGTCCACTGCCGATTCCAGCCTCCTGATTGGCTGGAATCGGCACGTGACGGGGTGGAGCTACACGGAGCCGCTCTCTGGCACGAGCGGCTCCATAGAAGACTGCTGAAGACCCGGACTGCGCAAGCGCGGCTAATTTGGCCATCAGAGGCCAAAAATTAGTCGGCACCATGGAGACGAGGACGCTAGCAACGGAGCAGGTAAGTAAAAAACTTTTTATAACTTCTGTATGGCTCATAATTAATGCACAATGTATATTACAAAGTGCATTATTATGGCCATACAGAAGTGTATAGACCCACTTGCTGCCTCGGGACAACCCCTTTAAGATTATTTTAAGCTTGAGTTTTCTACTGTAATACAAATTTAGAGACATTTGTAAATAATAAAACATTTAACATAAATAATAAACATTTGTGACTCCACATTGGTCGACCTCATTGGTAGGCTTGTTTTGCTTGTGTGTTATTGTCCCCCCCTCCCCTCCTTTCCTCTCCCTCTCTCACCCCCTCCCCCGTCTTCCCTCTTGTCTGATGTATTTAAACATTCGTTTAAGTGTGTTTCCCTGTTCTTAGGTTCTGGTCGTTCTCTCTTTACAGTCCCCCCCCCCCCCTCTCTCTATGCTTTCTTTATTCGCCACCTCTGCCTTTTTACCGTGGGGTGGGGTATTCTCAGCATACGTATATTCCTCTTACGCGCTAAGAGGTCTAGCTAGGCCTGGTATTTCCAGGTATTCCGCCCATGGTCTCCAGGTTTTTAAGAATAGTTCCATGTGGTCTTCTCTCATGGCTGTTAATTTCTCATAGAGCATCATTCGTGATACCCTAGCGGTTATTGGTTCTAGAGAGAGATTAGGTTTCAGCCATTGAGATGCAATGTATATTCTCGCAGCCATACATATCTGCTGGGAGAGTTTATGTGGTTGGTTGTTGTAGCCTAGTGGCTTGTCGGCTAGTAGGCAAACGGAAGCCACTGGGCGAAACTCCTTATCCAGAACGCTAGAGATAAGTCTGGAGGTTTCTTTCCATAGCTTAGCTACCCGTGGGCAGGTCCACCAAATGTAGGTCATTGTGCCCAGGCTGTTGCAGCCCCTGAAACAGTTCGGGGAGGTCGAAGGGGAGTATTTTTGTTTTATTGCAGGTACTATATAAGATCTGTGTAAAATTTTAATTGACGATTCTGCAAGGGTTAATTGGTGGCTCCCTTTTGTAATAGTGGTGCAACAGTGCTGCCAGCGTGGTAGGGACAGAGAGATGCCAAGATCTGACTCCCAGCGTATCATATATGGTAGTTTGGCATCCCTAACTGGCTTGTTCATATTAGAGTAGAGTAACGATATGAGGCCTGGTTGGAGTGGGGCCCATAAACATGTTCTTTCGAATGGCGTGGGGACCATTGGGGGATCTGTGGAGCTGATCAAGGAGTGGAAGAAACTGTAGATTTGTTTCAGTTCGAACCAGAGGTGACCTGGGATTGTGTATTTTTCAATCAGTTGCCGAGGAGGAATAATTTTGCCCCATGACATGAACTGGTGAACTGATGTGAGATGGTGAGTTCTCCACCATTGATAGTTTTCTTCTCGTAAGCTTAAAGGAAAGGCTTGGTTGGGGATAACTGGAAGTAGTAGGGAAGTTTTCGAGATCAGAGCGTATTTGAATCTATTTCTCCTCCATATTAGAAACTGGTGGTAGGTTAATGGGGTCAGCTGACGGATATTTGTGGCTTTCCAGTTTCTGTCCCAGAAGATGGTCTTTAGCGTTACTGGAGCCAGAAGGGCGGTTTCTATATCTACCCATAAGGGTCTTTTGTTTCCTGCTGACATGGAGGGAATTTGCGCTAGTTGGGCAGCTGTGTAGTATTTTTTTAGATTGGGTACCGATAGTCCTCCAAGTCTCTTGTGGAAGTGCATTATTTTTTGTTTAATTCTGGGTTTTTTGTTTTTCCAGATAAAGTGGGTGATGGAGTTTTGCATCTCTTGTAGGTCTCTTGCGGGGATTTCTATTGGGAGGCATCTGAATGGGTAGAGTAGACGGGGTAGGATGTTCATTTTTATTGAGTTGATGCGCCCCATCCATGAGATGGCGTGCTGTGTCCAGTTTTTCAGATCGGCTTTTAAAGTAGTAAATAAGGGCGGGTAGTTCCATTTGTAGAGATTGTCTAGGTTGTGGGTGAGTTTGATGCCCAGGTATGTGATGTAGTGTGGGCAAGCTTTGAATCCGAAATTTAATTCTATCAATTTCTGGGTATGCGCAGGTATGTTGTGAAAAAGGGCTTCTGTTTTTTCCATATTGACTACCAGTCCTGATATCTCTGCAAAGGAGTCCATGGTTTTTATTAGATTAGGTAGGGAGGTGAGTGGTCTCGTTGGGATGAGGAGAATATCGTCCGCAAATAGGCTGACTTTGTATTCTTTATTTTTTAATGGCAGGCCGGCTATATTCGGGTTATTTCTGATGAGCTGGGCAAGGGGCTCCATTGCCAGGACGAATAAAGCTGGGGACAGGGGGCAGCCTTGCCGAGTTCCCCTCTGTACTGAAATTTTGTTTTCTATGGATGTTGGTAGTTTTAATTCTGCTGAGGGGGTTGAGTATAGTGTGCGCAAGGCTGTAATGAAGTTGCCTTGAATGCCTACCTTTTCCAGTACTTTAAATAGGTAGTCCCATGAGAGGCTGTCAAAGGCCTTCTCGATGTCTAGGGCCAGGGTTAGCAGTGGTGTTTTGTGGGAATTAGCTGTGTGTATGAGATTTAGGACTTTTCTGATATTGTCTGGGGCTTGTCGGGAGGGGATGAAACCCACCTGGTCTTTATGTGTCAGGGACGGGAGGTAATTGTTTAGTCTTTTTGCTAGGATGCTGGTCAGGATCTTATAGTCTGTGATTGGTCTGTAATTTTTAGGTGATGTATGGTCTTTATTTGGCTTGGGGATGATCGTTATGTGTGCTTTTAGGAATTCGTTGGGGGTCGGTTTGCCTAATAGAGTGTCATTATAGAAGCGTGTTAAGAGGGGTGTAAGGGATGTGCTGAATTTTTTATAATACAGTGCCGTTAGTCCGTCCGGGTCTGGTGCTTTTCCTGGTTTTAGGAGTTTGATCGTTTCTTCTACTTCCTCTATTGTAATATATTGACCTAGGTTCTCATTTTGATATTCTGAGAGTCTTGGGAGTTGTATATCTCTCAGGAAATCCTGGGGGGCTGAAGGGGTTTTTTGAGACTTGTATTTATATAACTTATTATAGAATTTTAGGAACGTGTGTGCTATTTTATCTGGGTTTGATGTGCATGTCCCCTTATTTGTTCTGATAGAGTGAACAGAGTTAATCTTTTCTTTTGCTCTTAAACACGCTGCTAGTAGCTTATCGGGTTTGTTAGCTAGTTTAAAGTAGGTTGCTTGTGTCCATTGCAGAGCTTTTTCCGCCTGGGATGTATAGAGCAGGTCAATTTGGAGTTTAGTGTCCCGTATATTTTTTGGTATGGGCTAGGCTTGGGCGTTGCTGGTTGGCCGCTTCTAATATTGTTAAGCGTCTTTCCAGGGCTTGTAGGGCTTGCGATTTTTCTCATTTTTTTAATCGAGGCGATTTTAGATATCTGTCCTCTCATGAAGGCTTTGTGTGCCAGCCATATCCAAATCGGTTGAGATGCCTCAGTATCATTGAAGGTCATGAATTCATTTAATTTCTCTGAGATTTGAGCATGGGTTATAGGGTCTTTTAATAGGGATTCATTAAGTCTCCATCTGTTGGTGTGTGGTCGGGGGGGGTAAGTTTACAAAATGTGTGAGGACGATGTCATGATCTGACCATGCGCAGGGGATATGTCTTGCTTGTGCAAGGGAGGGTAGGAGGTGAGTTGACACCAATGTCCAGTCAATACGTGAATATGATTTGTGTGGTGCTGAGAAAAAAGTGTAGCCTCTGTTCGTGCCATGGGCCTCTCTCCAGCTATCCGCCAGCGCTAGTTCTTTTAGTGTTGCATTTTTTGCAGCCCTTTGGGAGGGGCTAATTTTATCTTGGCTATGTGAGGAGCGGTCCAAGGTGGGAGAGATGACCATGTTAAAGTCCCACATCCAGTAGACAGAGGCTTGGGGTAGTGCTTTAATTTTTCTGGAAATATACAAAAATAGTTTGTAGGGGTTGTTAACCGGGGCATATAAGTTCACTATAATTACCTTTTGTTTGTGCAGTATACCTTGTATTATAACGAATCTGCCCGAAGAGTCCAGTTCCGCTTTGTCGACTATTAGAGGGAATGAATTGTGTAGGAGGATTGATACGCCCTGATGTTTTTTTTTGCTGCTACCGAGGAATAGAAGCGGGAGTATTGGGGGTGGAGATATCTGGGGGCGGAGGAGGATGAGAAGTGAGTTTCTTGGAGGCAAATAATGTCAGGTCTATTCTTAATATATTGCATAAACGCTTTTTTCTTCTTAAGTGGGGAGTTGAATCCCTTGACGTTATGAGATATTATGGTCACCATTGTAATGTGGAGGGGAGGGGCTGGGCACACTTATGGTTTTGTTGTGATGTTTGGGGGCTAGTGTGGTAGTGAATAGTGTGTCTACCCAGTGTTGAGCCACTTTTTTGCATAATAAGTAACATAAAACATAGTGTAACAAGGGTCAGAATATTGACCCGTATTGGGTTCCAAAACCCAAAAGTTCCCAAACTGGGCGTCCCTCCTAACATTTGGAGGGAAGCATCCATAGTTTGGAAGGGAGAGGGTATCAAGTAACTCCGCCCCGTCCCAGTGCTAAATCACATTTTAGTGGTAACAGAAGTGAATACAACTTTGGTTTTAGTCTATTGAACTTAGACAAACTAAACATTCCACAAACTCTGTAGTTTATCCTGTTCAGTGCCTGCCCGAGTGATACCCACGCGCCCCCCTCCCCCCCCCCCCCCGCATCTTGATACTAAGTGCGGTCTTTTTATATCTGTGGGGATCTTATACGTATGGTTGGGGTGCCGCCGTGGCCTCCCCCAGGCCTACACCGACAGGTCAGCAAATTTTTGCTAGATATCATGACCTGTAGGTCAAAGTTCCGTAAACGACATCACTCAGATGAAAATGTCCATAAACATATGTATGGGGGACCATTTGTACGATTTGGCGTCCTGCTAAGTGTGGCGCTTTGTTTCTAGTGGGCTAAGCAGAAAATTGGTGGGCCGTGAGGTGTCCCCGGTCCCTCGACAGGGGGCCTGGGAGGACTCCAGCCCATTCAAAAGTCATTTGACATAAAATGTAAGTGATACATATCTGTCTCAGGCTGTCCGGTCTCGATTTTCGGCTGGTGCTGCCCTTCGTTGTGGGTTCCCTGCCGTGGTCTAGGAGCGAGTTGGTCTTTGTAATCTGGGAGGTCTGGACAGTTCGTTCTCGAAGGCGATGTGTTCTTCCTCCAGGACGCGCTTTCCTTCTTCCAAGGATCTGATTGAGTGGGTCCTTTGGTTGATGCAGACCAATAGAGCAAAGGGAAAGTTCCACCGATATCTAATATTCGCCTGTTGTAGGGCTGAGGTGATTGGTCTCAAGGCTCGCCGTTTAGCTAAAGTGGATGGGGCGAGGTCGGCAAAGATTTGGACTGATG
The DNA here is from genome assembly GCF_035609145.1 of Eleutherodactylus coqui. Taxonomy (NCBI): domain Eukaryota; kingdom Metazoa; phylum Chordata; class Amphibia; order Anura; family Eleutherodactylidae; genus Eleutherodactylus; species Eleutherodactylus coqui. The sequence continues at coordinate 284,209,181 of NC_089840.1, read as the reverse complement.
TAGGGACTCCGGGGAGGGAGTCCAAGTTGCGTGCCGCTGCCAGCAGTTGGTCTCGCATCTCGGGGTAGTGTAGTTTGAGTACTGTGTCTCTTGGGAGGTCCGAGTTAATCGGTTTGGAGAGGGCACGGTGTATTCTGTCCATACGGAAAGATTCGTGCGCCACTTGGGGGAGAAGAGCAGAAAATAGGTTTGTTGCAGCTTCTTTTAAGTTGGTAATTGATTCTGGAAAACCTCGGATGCGAATGTTGGCTCTTCTGCTTCGGTTTTCGAGGTCCTTGCACTTTAGTTCAAGGGCCTCCACTCTTTCAGCATAGTCATCCCCTCTCGTTCTTTCTTGGTCTAGCGCGTCGATGAGGTCGTCGGTTTTCTGTTCGAGATCACTGGTGCGCTGTCCCAAGTCATTGATTTGTTTGGAGATGTTGTGTACTGCAGTCTGTAGTTCCTCGCGGAACAATTTTTTGATGTGGGTGAGGAGTGCGGTTTCTGAGGCTGAGAGGTCCGGGGTTTGCGAGGTGCTGGATGAGTCGTTGGTCTGACTTGCAGCGAGTGGATTCTCGGGACTCGGGGTAGGTGGTGACTGCTCCATTTGGGTCAGCGGAAGAAACTGGTTGCTTGAGAATAATTCCAGCAGCGTAGATTGAGATGCTGATGTTTGTCCTTTGTTCTGTCTGCTGACTCTCCTTGACATAGTATATCTTTGTTGTTGGTTGCTATCTAGTTTGGTGGTATTTGGTTCTTCTGTCCTGGTTTATTGGGACGGGGCTGGAGCGCAGCTCATGGAAGGGCCGCAACCATTCCACTGGCTGCGTATGAACCCGGGTTTATGTGGGGGGGGGAGGGGTGTCCGGCCACAGGTGTTTCTGTGCAGTCTTTCAGTTAAGTCTGGATATGCAGAGTATGCAGTTGTTTATAAATGGTCACTGCTGGTGTTGCTCTGCTCGGGACCGGTTTTAATTTCGGTGGGGGAGCGAAGTTCTGGTTGCTTGTTTCAGGTATGGGTCTCTTGTTTATTTAAGGAAGTTCTGTTGTTTGTGAGAGACTTTATGCAGTTAGTTCTGTTGGTATGTGGCTGCTGCTTTGCTGGACAGTAGTGCACTCCTTTTATTTCAGGTCCCTTCTGCTGGGCTGCTGTGAGTTTCAGTGGGAGCTGTGATGGGATGCACTTATTTGTGTGCTCTTTGCTGTTTATCTAGCCTCCGTTATCTCCTGCTTTTTTGTAGTCTCCTTTTTTTTCATGGGATGCTGCCGCTGGCTGCCTGCTGTGCTGTAAGCCTTCCTTTCAATCTGTGCTTTCCCACACTACAGGGTAATAGAGCTGCCGGCTCCCTGGGTCAGGGCGATATGTCCCCTTATCCCTCTTCTCACCTTCTACAGATGGCTCTCGTTGCACTGTACTCAGTGCCTGTCGGGGGAGGCGGGGGGATGGGCGCAGCGTCCGCGCTGTGTTTTCCCGCTCCTCCGGTCTTTGTGGCTGGGAGGAGGGGGGGGGGGGGGGTCGAGGGTAGTATCGGGTTCCCCTATACCTCCGGTAGTAGGTCTGGTGAGCCTTTATCTTCAGCCGCCCGTTGGTCGCTCTTCCGGTCCGCGCCGGCCTGCGGCGTCCCAAAATTTAGGCCAGGGATGCGGTGGCAGTAGTAGGCCTTGATCCGCGCTCTTCTCGGAGCTGGTCGGGAGAGGTGTCTTTCTACTCCTCTCGTGCCGGGCAATGCAGCAGGGCGAGTCTGCGCTTCACCAGAGGAGTATAAAAGGATCGCCCGGTCCGCTTTTCTGTGCCTGCTGTGGAGCCCAAGCAGCGTGCGACTTTCCTCTTGCACGGCTAGCTCCGCCCCCCGCTGCAATATTTTTTTTTAATCGCAATGTAGCAGCCTATAAAAGGTTGCTAATGTACAAGGAACCCATTGGAAAGCATGGGCTTCACATACATATGATTTGTACTGCTGTTACATCACTAGAAAAAAAAAAAAAAAAAAAAATCACACGATTTTGTTGCCTGTGTGAAAGCGGCCTAAAGCCCAGACACCCAGGAAGTGAAAACAAATATAAGTGGTCATTAAAAGGTTAAAAAATAGTAAAGTTTAAGCAGCCTGAGGTTTACATGCCAAAGGTAAGAGAGAGCGAAAATCTAATGAAGCGCCGTAGTAAAGGTTTTGTAAGGAAGTATTCTGGCTCTCCGCCATAAGGAGTCTCAATGTTAACATGAGGAATTTTCAAGACATCTGCAATTCAGTAACAATAAACATACAATAAACTTAAAGAGCTTCTTACATCTATTAGTTAAACATGTCTGCATCCCCCCGCACCTCATCAGAAAACCTTCTGGCCTAGAACATTGCTTTATCTTTAACATAGGCATTAAAGGGGTTGTCCCACTTCTAGCTATTTTGCTGCAACAGCTCCCTACATTGCGCAGTGGCCTAGATTGGTTTTCAGGCTCAGTACCATTCACTTCAGTAGGACTTAGCCGGCAGTACCAACCACAACCACTGCAAAATGTACGGAGCTGTCTGCTTCTTGCAAAAAAAAAAAAAAAAAAAAAGCAGCTAGAAATGGGACAATCCTTTTAAGAGAATGCAAAACAGTTATACAAGAAAATATCTCAGAGGTCACTACTAGAGATGAGCGAACGTACTCGGATAAGCACTACTCGTCCGAGTAATGTGCTTTATCCGAGTATCGCTGTGCTCGGGGCTAAAGATTCGGGGAGCGCCGCTGCTGACAGGTGAGTTGCGGCGGGAAGCAGGGGAGAGCGGGCGGGAGAGAAGGAGAGAAAGATCTCCCCTCCGTTCCTCCCGGCTCTCCCCCGCAGCTCCCCGCTCCGCGGCGCTCCCCGAATCTTTCAAGACGAGTACAGCGATACTCGGATAAAGCACATTACTCGGACAAGTAGTGCTTATCCGAGTACGTTCGCTCATCTCTAGTCACTACATATAAACAATTGGTTATTTTGATTATTGATTATATATGGATATACAAAAGTCAGGAGCACCCAGTGTATCTTCTGAACCTAAAGAGATACAAGTAGGAAACTTTGTAAAACAATTAGATAGGTGGGTGCAAAGCTTTTGCCCTTGTGGTAGCGCCTATTGGCCTTCTTGTTTGCAGCCGTCTTAGATCAAGCCCAAAAGACTTCAATGGAAAGAGGATCATGGGATGGATGATCTAAGGGCAGATTTTCATCAGAAATTTATAGGCGCAGTTATTTTTTTTCAATACCTGCAACCATTTTCGAGTTATGGATGATGGGATGTTGAGTATTTATAAAGTTATGTAATATGGAAGACACTAATTGCATGACTTTTCAAGTACCCGAAGATGCTCAATCCAGGGCACAAATGATATCATCTTGATGGTCGGTAACAGAAGTTCACATGAGGTGGCCGAGGCTTTCAATGAGATTCAAAATATTAGTATGGTTTCAGTACTATAAATATTCTCAATTGTCTGAAGAAGAAAACGGCTTCTTCCCCGTGTGAATTTTCTTATGTTTTAGAAAATTTGATTTATGACTAAAACACTTCCCACATTCTAAACAGGAAAATGGCTTCTTCCCTGTGTGAATGCTCTGGTGTTCAATAAGAGTTGATTTCTGGGAAAAACACTTCCCACATTCTAAACAGGAAAATGGCTTCTCTCCTGTGTGAATTCTCTGATGTGCAAGAAGACTTGCTTTCTGGGCAAAACAAATCGTACATTCTGAACAAGAAAATGGCTTCTCCCCTGTGTGAATTCTCTGATGACCAAGAAGATGTGGTTTCTGGGTAAAATTCTTCCCACATTCTAAACAGGAAAATGGCTTCTCTCCTGTGTGAATTCTCTGATGTGCAAGAAGACTTGCTTTCTGGGTAAAACAAATCGTACATTCTGAACAGGAAAATGGCTTCTTCCTTGTGTGAATTCTCTGGTGTTTAATAAGAGTTGAATTCCGGGAAAAACACTTTCCACATTCAGTACATGAGAATGGCTTCTCCCCTGTGTGAATGCTCTGGTGTTCAATAAGAGTTGATTTCTGGGAAAAACATTTCCCACATTCTGAACAAGAAAATGGCTTCTCCCCTGTGTGAATTCTCTGATGACCAAGAAGATGTGGTTTCTGGGTAAAACCCTTCCCACATTCTGAACAGGAAAATGGCTTCTCTCCTGTGTGAATTCTCTGATGTGCAAGAAGACTTGCTTTCTGGGTAAAACAAATCCTACATTCTGAACAGGAAAATGGCTTCTTCCTTGTGTGAATTCTCTGGTGGTCAATAAGAGTTGAATTCCGGGAAAAACACTTTCCACATTCAGTACATGAATATGGCCTCTCTCCTGTGTGAATTCTCTGATGTCTAAGAAGACCTATTTTCCGGGTAAAACAATTTCCACATTCTGAACAGTAAAATGGCTTCTTCCCTGTTTCAACTGTTTCTGCTTTAACATCTCTTCTGTAAATGTTATTTGTCAGATGTCCCTCTGATCTCCTGGTGTCGTCATCTGCCAAGAATTAAACAGATCTTAATATTTTTTATTATAACAATTCTATTAATATTCTATGACATTTCTATATAAAATGTCCACACAAACTGTGAAAGAGACAGGTTACACAAACCCCGCGCTCCAAAGTGTGTCGGTCGGTAATCGGTAAAGATTATATAGAAGGTTTTACTTCCTTGAATAAGGGGTTCGCGGACATCAGCGAACCTCCTCAAGAATCCACGTTAGCCTCTAAATTATCAGACATTCCTCCAGGTTTCTTTTGAAGAGTCGGAATCTTCCGGTGTTTATGCCATTAGCGTAGGACAATAGATGGGGGTTGAAAGACTAAACAAAAAGCTTGAGCATATATGTTTCTCATGTCCATTTTAACGAACTCCGTTCTTTTTTAACCCCCGTTTTTAGTTTAACCTTATAATTTTTTGCTTTTTTATTTAACAAATATGCCTTTTTTTTACTAATTTTATTATGATTTACAGTTTCCTAAGAGTTCATTTAAACTGTATTTAAACAAGTACCTCGTAATTAATCCTACTGTAGTATATTTTAATATACATTAACCCCTTAGTGACGGAGCTTTTTTGCTTTTTCCATTTTTGTTTTTTCCTACTGCATTTTAAAAAAATCGTAGCTCCTTTATTTATCCATCAACGTCTCTGTATGAGGACTTGTTTTTTGCAGGAAGAGTTGTATTTTTCAATGGCACTATTTATTGTACCATATAATGTACTGAAAAACTTTTTAAAAATTCTAAGCGGAGAGAAATGGAAAAAAAACAACATTCCACCATCTTTCGGTGCGTCCTGTTTCTACGGCGCACAAACTGCAACAAAAACAACCTGATATTTTTATTTTATGGGTCAGTACGATTACTACAATACCAAACATATATTTTATTAATTAATATTATTATGTTTTTTTTTAAAGATTATTTTCTGTGTGTTCCTGAGCACAATAACTTTTTTATTTTTTTGGCGACATAGTTGTGTGAGGGCTCATTTTGTGCGGTACGTCCTGACGTTTCCGTTGGTACCATTTTCGCATACAGTTGACTTTTTGCTCGCCTTTTATTACATTTTTTTCTCGGCGATAGGGTGACCAAAAAAGTGCATTTCGGGCGGGTTTTTTTTTTTTGGACCACGTTCACCGTGCGGGGTAAATAATACATTACTTTGATAGATCGGACTTTTACGGACGCAGCGATACCAATTAGGTATTTTTGGTTTATTATTTAGATTTTTTTATTGCAAATATGGCAAAAGGGTTTTTTTTTCCTTTTTTTTTTTTTTTTTTTTTTTTAATAGCTAAAATTTAATTTTTATTTTTTTTTTTACACTTTCTTTCAGTCCCCAGGGGGGACTTTAACATGTGATGCTTTGATCGCTCCTGCAGTATGATGTAATGCTATAGCATTACGTCATACTGCTTTTTCACAAGCAATCTATCAAGCCACCCCACGGAGACGGCTTTATAGGCAGTCTGCTAAGGCAGCCCTGGGGCCTTTCTAAAGGCCCCCGGCTGCCATCACACCCACACCGCTCCCCTGATCTCACTACGGGGGGGACCGTTTGCGACCCCCGAACATTGTTGAACAGAATTGACAGCGTCATTTAAAGCGTTAATAGCCGCGATCGGCCGAGCAGCCGATCGCGGCTATTGCCCGCGGGTGTCAGCTGTAATAAACAGCTGACGCCGCGCTGTATGGAGGGAGATAGCGGTGCTATCTCCCTCCATACACGTCTTGCAACAGCAGGACGTACAAGAAGACGATAGCGCCATCATGTGCTGCTGACCGGGGAATAAAGACGCTTGTAGAAGGCCGGCACCACCATTATCAGAGGGCACACATATGTTTGTAGCCATTCACTAACCCAGCTGACTGTTACTTGTACCAAGATGTGGGAAGTTCCTACTGAGCATGCCCAGTCCTTCTGGTTCCAACAGCAGAGGAGAGGGACATGATAATAGTACTTGCACATGTGCGGAGGCAGCACTGGGGACGGGGGTCCAGGTCTGATAGAGTGATTGCATGTTGCAGAGACCCTGACATAGTGCATGGGGTATCAGCTGGGGGCAGATGGAAGGAGCAGCTGAATGCAGGATGAGGATGGCTTCTCCTTACACGGCGCCTGTGGCTCTACCAAAACATTAAGGGGAAGTAACATAACTGCTTGCATAGCTTATTGCTGTATATATCAGAAACACCCCATGAGGGGCCACGAGGGCCCGACATCCCATAGTGGAAGCTGAGCTCACATCCCAGCACTATACAGCTTAAGCATTCGACGGAGACCCCAGAATTGGCAGGTCGGCCATTGGCACCCCGTTCTCTTCACAGATGAGAGCAGCTTCACAATGAGCACATGTAACAGACATGAAAGAGTCTGCAGAGGATGGAGATCATCCAGATCTGATGTGTGAGTGAGATGTTCCAGAAATTGTTTATAGCAGAAATTATTGAAAAATGGTTTACATAAAAATATTATATAACATTTACACTTTATTATATATGTTGGCTGAATAAGGGAATATACAGCTGAAAACCCCGACAACAGACTCTTCTCTACATGCAGTCTCACCTGGGGGGTCATCTGTAGGAATCCCCTCCTTACACGGCTGATCCCCCCTCACATGTGTCTCTGTAGCATCAATAGGGATCGGATCTTCCTCCAGTTTCACGAGCTGTGAAATAAATATTGTAAAAGTCATCACACAGTTGGAGAAGTCGTGTGGAAGGTTTTATATGGCCAGAAAAGGTCATTAATTAGTATGAGGAGTCGGAATGACATGACAGCAGTAGTGATCTGGGCCAAATAGCTGCAGGTCTCCTGTATAACTCCAACCTGTTGCTTCTTTATTCCAACCAGAAGTCTCCAGAACCAGAAAATAGTGATAAGATGCGGAGATCTAATGTCTGCGGTCGGCTGTAATCCTGCCAGCTCCAGCTTTCTCATTACACAAGTATCAATCATATAATAAGACTAAACACAAGACCTTCCCAGCCGTCCTACAGACCAGAGGGAAGATTTCATGAGACCTTCTCTCCATCTACCTGATCATCCTGTGGAAGAAGAGGCCGGGGACATCTCTCCGCTGCTGTTCTCTTACTGGATCTACCTGCAGAAAACACAGACAGCCACTGAATTCATTCTCTACATACAAATAATAAAGGCCGTGTGGATTTAGTCCTGTCTATTACCTGGTGATAGGGGGGGTTGGTGGTCCTCCATCATGATGTCCTTGTACAGATCCTTGTGTCCTTCTAAATACTCCCACTCCTCCTTGGAGAAATAGACAGTGACGTCCTGACACCTTATAGGAACCTGACAACACAATGATACCATCATCACCCAGACACGTTACACCGCCATAGTGTTACTGTATAATGTCCCAGCATTCCCAGCAGCGTCACCTCTCCAGTCAGCAGCTCAATCATCTTGTTGTTGAGTTCTAGGATCTTCTGCTCATTGATCTCCTCAAGTATCAGGGGGCGAGGTGGAGGCCCTGTGATTGGGCTCAGGGGTCTTCCCCATCCATCAGACACCGGGGCCTGACAGCCATCACTAGAAGTCTTCTTCACTACCGTGTAATCCTGTTTATGGGGAGATACATCCATAAATATCCCTGCAGACATTTCTAGTATCCTCCCCGTCTGGTCCGGCAGTTATGTCGGCTCTTCACATCTGTGTTCATCAGTTCTGTTGTTCTATTCTGTTGGCTGTTCGACATTTTACCAGCTGCAATAGTTTCCAGCATTCCGGCCGTCTTCACACTCGGCTGCAGCATTTACAGTACAGGCCATGCGGGGGAGATTTATAAAATGTCTTTCACGCGGTGCCGGTATTTTCTATAACAAATCTACTTAGTTTTTGAAAACTGCGGCAGATTCTAAATCCGCAGCGAGACTATTTATACTACGGATTTATGTGCGGATTTTGAACCCCTGAAGAACAAAGGATAAAATCTGCAGAACTTTGGCAAGTAAGTCCGTGGCAAAATAGGAGGCATTAAGATGCAGATTTGGCCACTGCGTATTTACTGCGTAATAGCTGCAGCCTGCCATTGTGGAACGCCCGCAGTAATCACGCTTCATATGAAGGCGCCTAAAGGACTGAATCGGTAGTAAATCCTTTTCCGTAGATGTGAACAGACTGACATAGATAAGAATGATGGAACGTGACATCGTCCCCAGAATCTCTCACCTCTCCTGTAAGCTGGAAGAGTATCTCTAGGGTGAGGGTGAATATACTCTCCGCCATCTTGTCCCGGTTCCTCTCCATCCTTGTCGGGTCAATCAGGATAATTATCTGATATAGAAGATGTCAGCCGAGGATCCTGAAAGGGAAGAAGATGAGACAATGTAACATCATACAAAATCCGCTATAATAATACAATTACCGGACATTCCCTCCATCTTCCCTTCCGCACCCCCGCTGAGCCCCAACACAGCCCCCTCCACACCCCACTGCTCGGCCCCCACTGCTGACCTGCAGTTTATTAGCACCATTATCAGCCATCTTCTGTCTTCCTGACTATCAGGACTGCCACCCAGCACTGCACTGATCACAGCATTATCTGACTCGTCCTGCGAAATCAAGCCACGTTGTGCGCAAAGCTGGAGAGGCGGCGAAGTCAGGTGGTGCTGGGAACAGGGCGGCACTCGGTGATACATAGGGGGCACTATAACTAAGTGGGCCAACAAAGGCAGCATTATAGTATAGTGGAGTCAGAAAGGGACACCTGAATTATAGGGAAAGAGACATTACTAATTTGTCAGACCACAAAAATGCATTAGTACTACAGGGGAGTTACTGAGAGGTTAATTGGGGCAGTGTCAGAATGGACAGAGTGTGCAGGGACTAGTCGTAGCTGGAAGAAGTCTTCATGGTGGTCTGGGCCGAGAGCAAGATGATAAATGTATGACCCCAATCAGAAGACATATCACCTGTGATCACTGGAGGTAACCGCACTGTAATCACTAATACTGGAGGTAACTGCACTGTATTCACTAATACTAGAGGTAACTGTACTGTATTCACTAATACTGATGGTAACTGCACTGTATTCACTAATACTAGAGGTAACTGTACTGTATTCACTAATACTGGAGGTAACTGCACTGTAATCACTATCTCTGTGTACAGCTGGAAGGTTTTAGAGCTCTACCATCACTCTGAGGGGGTCAGTAAGCTTCCAACACACAAGGATACACGGAATACAAGAACTTCTTAATGCCCTTCTAATCGTCATTAGCCAATCACATTGCAGCGAGGCGACATTCACACGAGGAGCTTCAGATGAAAGGCCGCCGTTTGTTTTTCTTTAGTTTATACCTTTTTAGTGCCGGCGGTGACCTTCAGACTCCCAGCAACCTTAAAACATTATCTGTGCATTACATTTTTCTCTTTTATCTCCATGCATTTTTGATGCATTTTTCGGCTGTGGTTCACAAACATATTAAACACTCAGTACTAATGATCCTCGGTGCCGCGTGTGACCATCGTCTGAGGGCGGAGTCACACCAGCGAGGAAATCATGGGAGTTTTGTGTGATACAATTCGCAGGAATATGAGATACATTCTTCTTAATGCATGTAATTCACGGGGCGACATCAGGGGCTTCAGTACCGTCATCTGATGGGTGGGAGCTTATAACACTACCTGCTCTTCAGGAGAGCTGCGCTGTGATTGGTTGCTATGGGCTTCCATAAATCTGCCCCCCAGTGCTGGTGACCTCACATACCTCCACCTGCAGCCGGACAGGAGCCGTGGGGTTGTTCTGTGCTTACAGGACCTGTGATGATGTCACCATCATGTGATCAGTGTGTGGGAGGAGACAAGGGGTCACATGACCAGGTCTCTGCATGCGGAGGGCGGGGCAGGACTCTGCTGTGTGAGGATGTATTCAGAGAGTGGATGGAGCGGAGGCGAGCGCGTGCGAGACGGAGGAGCGGAGCCGAGTGTGTGTGTGAGACGGAGGAGCGGAGCCGAGCGTGTGCGAGACGGAGGAGCGGAGCCGAGCGTGTGCGAGACGGAGGAGCGGAGCCGAGCGGGTGCGTGACGGAGGAGCGGAGCCGAGCGCGTGCGAGACGGAGGAGCGGAGCCGAGCGGGTGCGAGACGGAGGAGCGGAGCCGAGCGGGTGCGAGACGGAGGAGCGGAGCCGAGCGGGTGCGAGACGGAGGAGTGGAGCCGAGCGCGTGCGAGACGGAGGATTTGGTTTCCTAATCTTTGATAACCTGCTGATTTTCCGAACGCTCTTCAGTTATTGGTGCTGCGATCTCTTTGGTTTGCTTTCCTTGGAATAATTTCATTGCTTTTGTAATAAACCCGCAATGTTGTGAAGCCGTCTGCTGGCCGTCTATCTGTACGCCGATGGTAGATCTGCCTACCATTCGGTCCGCAGTGTCGGCTCCAGCTTTGGATTTGTTCGCACTCCTAGTGAAGTAGAATCTGTAATGCATTGGATTCATAGTTGAATAAATATATGTAATATCATAATGGAAAAAAAGGTTTTAAAAGCTCCGGAGAAAACGATTACAATAAATATTTGTATTTGTCTCAGAGAACATCGAAACACAACGAATGGCCGTTACCCACAATCCTCTCCGAGCGCGTGCATGCGTGACCCCTGAATTCTATCTGTTTACACATTCTAGAGCAGCTCTAACATGTGTGGCTGCCCCGGGTGCGAAACAACTTTGGTAACTCTGAGGGCGTACAAAGGGTTAAGCTCTTCTAAAAATATGCATAGGAAATGTAAACGGAATGAAAAGGAATTGCGTAAGCGGCATAGATTTACCCGGATCAGATTCTATAACAGTTACAGCGACGTCTACTCGGTTATTGTCATTTTGAAACGCCATCGAAAATTAAAAGTAGAACATTAACCCTTTCCAATCCAATTTGTATCCTGGTTTTCCTAGGAGGCTTACTCTTTTTTTGCCGTTATACAACGGCGCTATCTGCTGGCTAAAGCCAGTACTGCATGAGGTGACACATTGGATAGGCTGTGACAGCAGAGAGGCTGGCAATATACAGTAAGAGAACCCCGACGGGCATCTTCCAACGTCGGAGCTGTACAGCCTTAAATCATAATGTCTTCAGAGGTCAGACAGTGGATTGGAAAGGTTAAAAATGTAGTTTCTTTTCTAACGAGAGAATGTCTAAACAGGCAATATGTATACAGGCATTCAAATGTAGGCATCTAAGAAGGTCATTAAAGGGGTTGTCCCGCGCTGAAACGGGTTTTTTTTAAAAATTCAATAGGCCCCCCGTTCAGCGCGAGTACTTACCCGAATCCCCGCGCTGTGGCGACTTCTTCCTTACCTTAGCAAGATGGCCGCTGGGATCTTCACCCACGATGCACCGCGGGTCTTCTCCCATGGTGCACCGTGGGCTCTGTGCAGTCCATTGCCGATTCCAGCCTCTTGATTGGCTGGAATCGGCACATGTGACGGGGCGGAGCTACGAGGACCAGCTCTCCGGCATGAGCGGCCCCATTCACCAGGGAGAAGACCCTTCTGCGCAAGCGCGTCTAATCGGGCGATTAGACGCTGAAATTAGACGGCACCATGGCGACGGGGACGCTAGCAACGGAGCAGGTAAGTGAATAACTTCTGTATGGCTCATAATTAATGCACGATGTACATTACAAAGTGCATTAATATGGCCATACAGAAGTGCTTACCCCCACTTGCTTTCGCGGGACAACCCCTTTAAGTATGTACATGTACCTTGTGATGGTCAAATAAAATACAAAATACCTCATCCACCGTGTCAGGAAACCGATGTGGTCTTCTGGCATTGAACTTTGCTGTAAATACACTCTAACAGAGAACTGTCAGGCATGTCAGCAGTTCCACCAGAGCACCAATATCAATCACACCCATATTGAAGACCATCTCAATATTCTAATTGGGGATGAATCAGTAATACACATCCACAGCTATTATCTTGCCTATCAAGTCCAGCAGTAGCCGTTCTTAAACTAAGCCAATGACGATGTACGCATAGCTTCCAACAAACCCCTATTGTTATCAGCTCCGCATTTTTCACAAGCGTCCTAATGAGCATGAGAATGGAGTATACAAAGAGAATGTACTTGCTGCCAAAACATGAACTTATCAAGATAAGACATGCCGCTACAACCACGTCTAACATACGTCTAGATGCTATCCGTTGTCTTGATAATGAAATTAGTGACATTTTACAGCGCCGTGACCTTCCAGATGATGTGAAAATTAAAAGATACTTCGTACTTGATACTGTGACAGGAGTTTCCTTCATCCCCGCGGGGACCGCTGCTGTCGGTCCCATTGAAAGCAGTGGTTTTTGGCAAACCCTGCTGTATGATTTTTCAGGGAAGGGCTTGAAATATAAGCCCTTCCCTGAAAAATCATCTATAAGTGTTAAAAAAAAAAATTACTCACCTCTCCACCGCTCATACGCGTCCTCCGGCTGGCTCCCCGACACTGCTGCCCAGCACTCCTGAAAGGCCTGTGCTGATTGGCTGAGCGCTCAGCCAATAACAGCTAGTGCTTAGCTATTCATTCCTGAATAGCTAAGATAGTGCTATATATATTTCAAGCCCTTCCCCGAAAATCATACTGCGGGGTTTGCCAAAAACCACTGCTTTCAATGGGACCGGCAGTTGTGGCAGAGGATTCCTTTATCCCCACGGGGATGAAGGAAACTCCTGTCACAGCTGTGATAGAAGTCTGCGGTATTGTCCATATCTTTTCAATGGGGCTAGCGCAATAGAGAATTATCAATAAGTTATATTTTAGGGCGATAACAAAGAATCTAATCAGTAAAATACTCCTGTATGAATATAAGTGATTCTTCTGCTACAGTGAAACACTACAGCTAACTAGTACCCCAGGACTTTTCCATATCACTTTTCCTTAGCGGTACCCCATTTAGTGTATATTGGTGACATCCGTTTCTCCTGCCCATGTGCATAACCTTACATTTATCAACATTGAACTTCATTTGCCATTTTCCAGCCCAAGCCCCCAGCTTATCCAGGTCCGTTTGGAGCCGTACATTATCCTCCGTTGTATTAATTATATTGTATAATTTTGTATCATCTGCAAATATTGATATTTTGCTGTGCAGCCCCTCTATCAGGTCGTTGATTAATATATTTAACAGAATGGGGCCTAGTACTGAACCCTGTGGCACCCCGCTAGTGACGGTGGCCCAGTCAGATTGCGAATCATTTATTACCACCCTCTGCTTTCTATCTCTGAGCCAGTTCCATACTCAGATACACATGTTTTCGCCTAAACAGAGCCGTTCCTTTTTTCTATATATTACCCTATTATATGGCACGGCCTCAAAAGCTTTAGAAAAATCTAGATATGAGAGATTGATAGACTCTCCCAGGTCCAGCCTAGAACTTACCTCGTTGTAGAAGCTGATCAAGTTATTTTGACATGATCGACCCCTCATGAACCCATGCTGGTGAGGAGTTATACTGTTGTTTTCCTTAAGGTATTCCAGGATGGCGTCTCTCAGAAACCCGCTCAAATATTTTTCCAAACTTAGAAATGACTTACCGGCCTGTAGTTACCAGGCTCTCTTCTTGACCCCTTTTTGTATAATGGGGCCAAATTGGCAATGTGCCAATCCAGTGGTACAACCCCGGTCTCAATGTATTCCCTAAATATAAGAAATAGGTGTGTATCACGTTACTTATTTCCCTTAGAACCCTTGGGTGTAATCAATCTGGGCCCGGTGATTTGTCGATTTTAATCTTTTTTAGCCAGCTCTTCACTTCTTCCCATGTTAGGCAGGTGATATTTAGTGGGGGGGGGGGGGGGGGGTAATTTTGCCCCCTTGCTTCTTGTGTGCCAATTTTTTTCTCTTATGAATATACTTGAGAAAGAACTATTTAATAGATCCGCCATCCCCCCCCAATCATCTTCTCTGAATCCTCATTGTTTGTTAAAGGGCCAGTACTTTCAGTCCAAATCCTTTTACGGTTTATATATTTAGGGTTATTTTTGCTCTCTTTGGCAATCAGTCTCTCTGCCTCCTCCATGGCAGTTTTTAGCTTTCTCTTACATAGTTTTTTTTACCTGTATGTTTTTAGCACGTCTTCCTTGCTTTCTTGTTTTAGTAATTTAAATGCTTTCTTTTTTCACTTATTTGCCCCTTACAGTCTTGTCGAGCCACATTGGTTTCCTTCTACATGTAGTTCTTTTGTTTTTGAAGGGTATGAACTGCTCACATGAGGCAATTAGGATGTTTTTAAACTCTTCCCATTTGCAGCCTGTACTGTTATTATTGAGGACACTGTCCCATTTAATGTTGCCAAGAGTTATTCTAAGCTGATTAAATTTTGTTTTATAAAGTTATGTTGTGTGTACATTATCTTCACGTATACGGACCCCTGCCTGTACATATACGTTTTTTCGGTTGCACTTAAAATCCTTTTCAGGAATGTACTGGTTAATAAGCCTACTTAGTCTTTCTGAATAACATGTGCGAGCAGAGTATTCCCACAGAATTGCATCTGGAAATTTCTCTCTGCTTTCGGTCAGACGGACACCCGGATATAGTTCAGGGGCGATTTTCTTCTGGATGCACGCACGTACGCACTACTGGTCGCCCAGTTATAAGAAGTACTTCAAACGGTTAACATGTCTCAGTGTCATATGCTTGAGAAAGTAGGCAGATTGGTCAGGAAGCCTTCCGACACCCATTGCATCTCCTGTGTTGTATCTATTGTCCTATGCTAATGGAATAAACACCAGAAGGTACCGACTCTCCAAAAGAAACCTGGAGAAGGTGTGATAAATGGGGCTTTAGCCTATAAATTATGTGGGACAAATGCCGGGCAAACGATGATGACAGAGCGGCCAGCAGAGGGACAGGGCGGCTGAAGGAGATTTCTCCCCTTGCGCTCCCCCCACCTCTCTCCATTCACTTAACATAGCAGCCATTCACTACTGAATGGCTGCTATTTACACTCATCATTCAGGATCATCCCTCAACGTTTAGGCTCCATAATAACCTGAACGATGAGTGTAAATAGCAGCTGTTCAGTACTAAACAGCTGCTAGGTTTTGTTTTTTTAAGGAACTTTTATTTAGCCAAAATAATTAACAAGTAAGCAGAGGCAACTGGCACTGCAGGTGCCCAACATAGTGGTACAGTACATTGGATAGATACAGAAAAATCATCATTACCTATGCATATACGTACATTCCTCATGACACATAATATTTGGCTAGAAATTTATATTTTATCTTTATCAGCTGTTGCTAATCAACAGAATCACAAAAAAAGGAGAGACTCTATAACCACGTGGCGTGACTCTTAAAAAAAAAACTAATAAAAATTAGCTTAAAAGACAATTTCCAGTTTAATAAAATTACCTTTTTGGCGGAAAAAAACCAATTCATATATTGTGTGAGTAACTGTAGCCACTGGTAGGTCCGCAACAAGCCCAAAGAGACGCACTCCAGGGTGCATGATCCTTTGGGTCAAATGTGCTTCCACTAACGCGAGGACACCCCTCCAATAGTCTTGCAGGATGGCACACTCCCAAAACACATGCATGACAGTTTCATCCGCAGCCAGACATCGTGGAAATATTGCCGAAGAGCGCAGACGCATAATGTGCAGCCTGGAAGGTGTATAGTATATGTGGTGCAGGAACTTGACTTGAATGAGTCTCTCTCTAGCGCTAACAAAAGGAGAACCCTTTAGTATGTCCTCATCTTCCCCCGACAGCAGATTGGGAAAAATCAGCCACCCATTTCTGCGTGACCTTCTATTGCATTAAAAGGGGATAGAAGCTAGACAGTGGTTTAACAAGGTTGAACATCTGCGCCAAGTCCTCCAGCCGCGTCAGAGACATTGAGATAGATAAGCCCTCAAATTAAGTCCTGACTACATCCCGCAGATGGTAGTATCTAATGTAAGAATACTCAGGCAGCTCATGGGTTATCTGCAACTGCAAGAGTGTGCAGGAAGCACCTTCACCAACTATGTCAGCCAAAAAGCCATCACTGCCCACAGGTATCTCCACTCTACTGAGTCGAAGGCCTTTGCTTGGTCTATAAATACCAAGGTGCGCTTCCCACAGCTAGTGTGCTCATTAGAGTGAACGTGCTCGTTTAGGGCAATTACTAGAATGAGCATCGCTTTTTTCGAGTAACTGCCTACTCAGGTGAAAAGATTTAGGGGGTGGCAGGGTGGAGCGAGTGGTAGCAGGGGAAAACTCCCCCCCACCACCACCCCTCCGGCGCCCCCCGAATCTTTTCACCCGATTAGGCAGCTACTCGAAAAAAGCGATGCTCGATCAAGTAATTGCTCTAAACAAGCACGTTCACTCATCCTCCAGTGCTCATACATCAGGTGGTTGAAAAGTTGCCTTAAGTTCATGTCTGTGCTTTTTCCAGGTATGACTGGTCAGCATGTATGATTTACCCAAAAACTGACTTTATGCATGTTGCCAATATTTTCACAAGGATTTTTACGTTATTATTAAGGAGTGAAATGGCGCGGTAAGAGCCGCAGTCTAGAGGGTAAGTGACCGTTTTTATCTGCCCGATTGAAAACCTAGTAACGGGAACAAAGAAGTTTCTTTTTTGTATACTCAATAAGCAGCAGTTTATATTCCCATCGCAGGCCATTAAGGGCCAAGGAAGTTTCCGGGGAAGGATCTGCTATGTGTTTGGCCTCTGCTGAGTCAAAACGTCACCCCAAGTCCAATCAGGTGACCCGCAGGGACCTTCTATGTCCAGTTATGGCAGATGCAAAGAGAAAGAGAGAAAAAAAATGGTGGGGGTTGGGGTTGAGAAGCCAATTTAGTACATCCCCTGGAGGCTCAAAGAAATAGGACCGATTTGTCCTTGATCACCTTCAGCCTAGCACGGTATAACATGGCATAAACAAGCTGTTTTGAACGCAGCACTTTCTTTGCTTCTGTGATTTTTTGTCTCCTCTGCTGCACCTCTAAGGAAAAGTCTGGAAAAATACTTACTGTTTGCCCTCCCACCGTCAGTGGATCTTTCTCACGATTGAGTGCCAGGATTTTGTCCCCGTCCCTGTAATTAGGCAGCTTGGCTATGAAGGTAGCGGGGGGCCTCCAGGCGGCAGAGCTCTAGATGGGATACAGTGGGCTCTTTCAATGTAGAATAAAGGTTAAAGTGAGTTTGGACCATATGCCTGCTTGAGGAGCGATTCCAGGAAGTCACAAGGACTTCTGTCCTCAACTCCCTCTGGCAAACCTATGAATCTGAGGTTGCATCGGCACAGACGATTCTTCATGTAATCCAATTTCTTCTACTGTGCCATGAAGCTGGAGTTGAGGGTCTGCACCCGATCCGAAAGTGGTGTAACGGTGTCCTCTAAGTTAGAGACTCTCGTCTTGACCTCTGTCGTGCGTTCCCTCAGTGTTTTGACATCTGCACAGAACAGACTGAAGTCCGATTGCAAGGCATCAATTTTCTCTGTGATGGAAGAGCGGGATTATGTAATTGGTTTTAAAATGACGGCAATGTTGGAACGGGTACAGGAGGTGAAGCTGGTGTGGCCCTCTCAGAGGATATGCCTTGTGCACTGCGGGGTCCACAGAAGTGCTGGGTCGGGCGTACTGTTGCAGCTTGGTAGTTATTTTAGCTTGTTTATTGGGCGCCATATCACTAGAAGGTCACAGTATTGACAGATACAGATATCCGCAGGCTTGAACCTATAAAGTTTCACAGGGGGATTCATATGCAGTTTAATTGTTAGTGCATAACTGCTGGGATACAGCTATAGTGTAGTAATGTCAGTGCAACGCTGCCGCACCACTACCAGATGGCAGCCCAAGAGACAGTCTATAAGTATATATGGAACAGTCCTATAGAATAGGAAAGCCACTAGTACAGATGCAGCTGCATGCCCGTGTCCTCTTCCACTCCACAATCCCTGGATCATTAAACAAGGGGTGAGGCAAATGGGGTGGGGTGGGGGAAATCAGCTGCACTTATTTGCTCTGGGGTATTGTGCTTCTCTTGGAGGGACTTTATGCAGTGTTCCTCCTCTCCCTCACTGCTCCTCCACTGCACTCCCTCCTCCACAGTGTGCCCCTCTTCTCTCCTGGGGATACTGATAAGGAATTATTTCTCCCCGTCTCCCCTCTCGAAGATGGCTTCTGGCAGGGGGGGGGGGGAGGATGGGGGGGTCCAGGTCTCCTTAATATACCTGGTGGCGCTGGTAAGGAGTCTGCCCAGAAGGGAGTGCACACCAAGAGCCCTTTAGGGGTTCTACACTGCCCTCACACAGTCCAAGGGTCTTCAGCCCTTCTATCCTACCAGGGCCAGGCAGTGGGGACCTGCAGGCTGGGTGATGTCAGGCCGGGGTTTCCACCGGAGCTGCCACCGCCGGCAGCAGCAGCATTGCTCTCCCGGTCCGCAGCAGTGAAGGACAGGCAGACTATTCACCCCTGGCAGATACCTCCTATACAGACCCCACTCCGATCCGCTGAGCGGGGGAGGTTCCAGCCAGGCACTACCAGCCGCCGATGCCCAGCACGCAAGTCCAGGGTTTATCAGGCCTAGGAGGACGCAGCAGATATCCTTCACAGAGGAGACCTTAAAAGGTCTCTACATGTTCCGCAAAGGCTGGGGAAGTCAGTACCGGGCGCAAGAAGGCTGCCCTGGATCCCGTCTGTGCAGGATGTCTCCGATTGTGGCGGCTGCAGAGCGGAGCTTCCCCGAGCGCGTCTTGCCCCTTTTGCTGCTAGGCCACACCGAATGGATGTTATGTTGAGTAAATGGAGAGGGGCGGGGGGAGAACAAGGACGGGAGCAAGTACACGCAGGGACGAGTGTTGGGCATTTTTTGCCCAACATTCTTCCCATGTAAATCGGGCTTAACTTGGATTCCTGAGGAGGTTTGCTGATGTTCGCAAGACCCTCATTCAAGTAAGTAAAACCTTCTACTTAATCTTTACCAGTTACCCTCCCACACATTTTGGAGTGCAGGGATTTTGTAACCTGTCTTCTTCGCAATTTCTATGAACACTTTATATAGAAATGTAATAATATAATTGTGATAATAAAAAATATTAAAATCCATTTAATTGGCAGATGACAACACCAGGAGATCATGGTATCATACAAGATACATATGAAGAGCCTGCCTTTATCACAGATATGCCCTCAGCCCTTCACAGCAAACATCTGTCATCTGATCCTTTTATATGGGTTCCATCTTCTGATTCAACACAGACTAGTAAGCAACATAACATTTACAGAAGAGATGTTAAAGAAGAAACAGTTGTCACAGGGAAGAAGTCATATTCATGTTCAGAATGTGGGAAGTGTTTTGCACCTAAAGTAAATCTTGTTGAACATCAGAAAATTCACACAGCAGAGAGGACATTTTCATGATCTGAATGTGAGAAATGCTTTAAGTTGATAGGACATCTTCTAATATATCAAAGAATTCACACAGGGGAGAAGACATTTTTCTGTTCAGAATGTAAAAAATGTTTTACAGATTAATCAACTGTTATGTCCAACCAGGATGCGCTGGTTCTGTCACCCGCAGATCTCCCACAAATGCAAATAAATGAGTAACAAAACAGGGATAAAACCAAAATATGGGCAACACTGTCCCTATATAACCTAACACAGGGAAGGGGCCCTGCTTGAACAAAGGGTGATTGCCCCAATAAGGATGGTCTTGACTGCGTGCCTTGGCTCTTAAATGATCCTACGTGGGAAAGGGAAAATAATACAAGAAAAACCAAAACAAGAAATGAAAACAAGCACAAAAACTTAGCTTAAGATGCAGCAGGTAACTGAACGATCCAGGACCAGAGCTCTGAATGCTAGCTCAACCAGACAGAGACTGAAAATCAACGGAGCTGAGTATCAGCCCAGGTAAAATAGTCCTAGTAATTACTCACAGGTGTGACTAAGCACATCACATCTTATACCCCACCCACTGGGCCAGAAGAAGTAGAAACCTCTCAAAAGCCAGCACCAGATTTCTCAGCAAGGCAGAAATTCCAGAACTGCTACAACAGTACCTCCCCTTTCAGAAGGGGCCCCAGGACCCTTAGGACCAGGTCGATTCAGTCTGTGAAAATTTTTCACAAGCCGATCCACATGGACATCTGCCGCCGGTACCCATGTCCTTTCCTCAAGACCATAACCACACTAATGCACTAGATACTGTAGTGATCTCCTTACTAGATGAGAGTCCACTATGTGACTTATCTGAAAATGAATATCCCCATCAACTACCACCGGGGCTGGCAGAGTTGAACCATTTAGTGAATCAACAAACTTCTTTAATAGAGACTTATGAAACACATTAGTTATTTTCATCGAACTCGGAATCTCCAAACAAAAAGACATAGGATTAATTTTTTCCATAATTTTGAAAGGGCCACTAAAACATGGACCTAATTTAAAAGACTGTTGGTTGATCTTTATGTTCTTAGTTGACAACCACACCAAGTCTTCCACCATGAAATTGATCCCCTCAAAATGTCTATTATACGCTACCCACTTGAAATTTTTAACCGTCCTTTGAAGATTTTTCTGAATATCTTATCACAACACCTCAATGTTAGAGAACTCATTCTCCTCAGGTACCTTCGGCACTTTCTTAGAAAAGGGATCAAAACCTGGATGGAACCTATAATTACAAAAGAAGGGCGACGTCCCTATAGATTCCAATGATCTATTGTTAAGGGCGAATTTAGCTAGAGGCAAAAACTCCGACCAATCCACCTGGTTCTCTGAGACATAACACCGCAAGTATTGTTCCAGGCTCTGGTTACATCTCTCAGTTTGTCCATTAGTCTCTGGGTGATATGCAGAGGAAAATGAGAGCTTAATACCCAACTGAGAGCAAACAAAACGTCAGAACCTGGAAGCAAACTAAATCCCACGATCGGAGAGGATATTTGCTGGTAACCCGTGCAATCTCACAATGCAAGTAATGAACAATCTGGACAAGGTTTAGCATTGGGAAGACCGGGACGAGCAACAAAATGACACACCCTAAAACAATCCACTACAACCCAGATAACAGTATTACTCTCTGAAAGCGACAAACGTGTAATAATAATAATGATCTTTATTTGTATAGCGCCAACTTATTCCGCAGTGCTGTAATGAAGTCCATAGACAAATGAGTCCAAGGTTTCACAAGTACTAGTTAACCCTTTCTAATCCAATTTGTATCCTGGTTTTCCTAGGGGGCTTACTCTTTTTCTGCCGTTATACAACAGCGCTATATGCTGGCTAAAGCCAGTACTGCATGAGGTGACACGTTGGATAGGCTCTGACAGCAGAGAGGCTGGCAATATACAGTAAGAGAACCCCGACGGACGTCTTCCAACATCAGAGCTGTACAGCCTTAAATCATAATGTCTTTAGACGTCAGACAGTGGATTGGAAAGGGTTAAGGCATCAACCTCCCAGCAGGGGAATTACAAGTCAAATTAGTCCTGACACAAAGCTCATAGGATGAGAAAAAGCTGAATACATCTCGTCGCAAAGACAGCCATCAAAAAATTCTTGTAACTTACTGGTATTATTAATCCCCGGATGACTAGCCAACACAGAACTATGTACTTCAGAGAGCTCTTGCAACCTCAAATGAACAGGGACAAATAACTTTCCCACAGGAAGACTTGAAGGAGTTAAATCCTGTGCTTCACGGACCTGCTCCTCCAAATCTCGTGAAACCGTGGACACCACAACCACCTCTGAAAGAATGAGCATGGGAGGTTCGTCCAAAATCAACGGAACAAAACTCCTGGAAAGAGCGTCGGTCTTAACATTTCTACTGCAAGGATGGTATGTAACCAAGAAGTCAAAGCGCTTAAAAAATAGTGATCACCCCACCAGTCTCGGGTTAAGTTTTTTGGCTAACTCTAGGTAAATCAGGTTTTTGTGGTCCGTAAAAACAGTCACATTATGCTGAGCCCATTCTGGGAGGTGCCGGAACTCCGCAAACGCCCACAATCACCAACAGCTCTCTGTCACCAATGTCATAATTCTGCTCAGAAGTAGAAAATTTACTTGAAAAAAAGCACAAGGACGAAGATCTTGCAAAGTACTTGTTCCCTGGGATAGCACCGGCCCAACCCAAACTTATGAGGCGTCAACCTCCACTACGAACAGTCTGGATGAGTTTGGTTGCACTAGAACGGGAGACGTCACAAAACATCTCTTCAAGGCATGAAAGGATTGTAATGCCCTGGTGACCATTTAGCGGGGAAACAATCCTTCATTATTATATCAGCCAATGGTTTGACCACCACCGAAAATCCTCTGATAAACTTCCAATAATAATTTGAGAAACCCAGAAACTTCTGAAGCGCCTTCACATTCTCTGGTAAGACCCAGTACCGCACTGATCGGACCTTCTCCGGATCCATCTTGAAACCTCTTGGAGTAATAATGTGTCCCAGAAATGGGATCTTATTTTTGTGTCTGGAATGTGGGAAATATTTTCCTCAGAAATCAAGAACTTTTGACCATAGAAAACTTACACAGGGAAGAAACCATATTAATATCTTAAATCTGGCTGTCTTCTTAGATTATCTTAATTGAAAGCCTCGGTGTTACATGTGCTGCTGGGATCTGTAGTTCTAGGCTTCCTAGCAGCACAGCTCCACAGGAGGTGGAGGGTTAATTGATTGAGATGGCTGGGTGTGGTACTTCCTTCTAGCCAATCTCCTGGGTCTGTGCTCACATATAAACCCAACTCTTGGTCAGTCTCTGTATGGCCCCTAAGGTGAGCAGTCATGAATGCTTGTCTGGGTAGGTTTGCAGTGTGATCTGGTTTATGTCCGTTTGTACGTTTAAATTCTGTCAGTTTTGTGTTGGTTTGCTGTGTGACCTGCAATCTGTGTCCTGTTGCAGCGTGTTGTGTGAACTCTGTCCAGTTCTGCTTGACTCCTGGTTAGTGTAGGGACTAGCAGTATAACCAGGAGCCGTGAAGTGGCCCGCTAGCTTCCACATATTGTACAACATGTCAACTGCCTGGTATTTATATTCAGCTTCCTATCTGTTACTAGTGGTTGCATGTTGTATGCGGTGTATTCTGGGGCATGTGAATGCATCCTGTTCTGGTGCGTGGCTCGTAGGATCAGCTAGGGCCCAGATCCGAAGACCGCTGGGCTGCCCTTATTGGGGCAATGTCCCCGCTTAGGTAGGGCCATGTCTACCTCCTTATTGCCAGGGTCAGTTGCTTGAAACCCGTGTGCCCCTTCCTTGGTCACGATCGTGTGGGCCCCATGCTTTGTCTGCCCACACGATCGTAACACTCGGCCACCTCATGTGAATTTCTGTTACTAACCCTCAAGATGATCTCGTTTGTGCATCTTCTGATTCCTTGAAATACATGCAATTAGTGTCTTCCATACTATATAATTCTACATGGTCAATGAGCGATATCAGCAGCACCCACCAGAAAATAAATCTGCTTACTGCAGCTCAGATACACGCCTAGATCAGGGAGCTGGAGCCTTGCTCCCCACAGAATCCAAGTGTGAAGAATAATAGACGTCAAGCAGCATCCAGAATGTGAATTAATCCATAACGGACATTCTTCATTCCTCCAATAACATCTGCAGATAGCAAAATTTCGATCCCAAGGACCGGGATATTTCTCAAACTAACAAATAGTGACAAGCTATTATTAAGTACACACACCAACATAGAACAGCCCACTCCTTCAGCCAATCCCAGGCCTAATATTTGAATCAATAACATGTGCGTTACAAAGTGTTACTCCAACCGTTCAGTAGCGTCATGGCATACCCACTGCGCATGGCAAAGGCACGGCTATGATGACGGACAATCCGGCTTTTTGCCGCAAAGCCCACCAGGAATAAAGAATGTCCGTTAGGCATTGATTCACGTTCTGGATGCTGCCTGACGTCTATTATTCATCACACTTACATAACGTTAATCAACATCACATCATCCATAACTCGGAAATGGTTGCAGGTATTGAAAAAAATGACTGAGCCTACGAATTTCTGATGAAATTCTGCCCTAAAACCATGCATCCCATGATCCTTTTTCCAAATGGCAAATCTTATAGGAAATTGACCAATGATCCTGGGTTTGGTTTAAAGAAAAAAAACCAACAACAACAAAAAAAATTTCCTCCATTTAAGGCCTCATGTCCACGGGGAAAATCAGGCCCGCTACGGATTCTCCATGGAGAATCCGTAGCGGGTCCCTCCTGCCCCGCAGACATGAGCGCTGAAAATAGGAATAAATAAGAATTAACTCACCTCTCGCACGCTCCGGATACTTCCTTCGATGCGGCGTCATCTTCTCTCGTCGCGGCCGGATCTGCTTTCTTCGGCTCGGCGGATGCGCAGGATGACGTCGGTGACGTGCCCCGCACATGCGGCGTCCCGAAGCAAAATGATCCGGCGGCGACTGAGAGAAGATGGCGCCGCGGCGAAGAGAAGAAACGGAGCGGGTGAGTAAATCTGATTTTTGTCTCCCGCGGATCCGGACGGCTTCCATAGGCTTCAATAGAAGCCCGCGGGAGCTGTCCCCGCGGGAGACCCGCACGAAAATGGAGCATGGTCCAGATTTTTTCATGCTCCATTTTTTTAAAAATCCCTTTTATTGACCATCCGCGGGTATTTATCTACCCGCGGGTGGTCAATGCATCCCTATGGGGTGCGGATCCGCGGGCAGGAGAAGAGTTAAAATCTGCTGCGGATTTTAATTCTTCTTTTGCCCGTGGACATGAGCCCTTAATCATATTGCATTTGAGGAGAAATGTATAACAAAAGCTGAGAGGGATACATATGTATCAATGCCCCGGGAATGCCACATTTTTTCCACTTACCAAAGATACACAAATCCCTTATAAACCACCCGGACGACCAATAATAGCTGGTATGGGATTGATTACAAGTAATATCGACCGACGGCTACAGAGATTTGTCTCCTACCTTCCAGCTTACTTGAAAGACACAAAACATCTTCTGGGATTATTCAAGGATCTGCAGTGGAAGCGCACATAGCTTTGGGCGGCTCTCAACATTTAGGTCTTATACACCAATAATACTCATGATAAAGGACTACAAGAGATACATCACTTCCTGGACTTTGACCCTCTCATGCTCGCTACTCCAAAATGCTTTATTCTTGATGCCATTAAATTCATCTTAACCCAAAATACTTTACTTATAACAATGAACTTTATATCCAAATGAAAGATACACCTTGCTATTCATCATAACACAAATACTCCTCACACCACTGGAAGCAGTTCCTGAAGGTGAATTCAATAACCTACGCAAAAGTGATGTATTGGATATTCCGTCGGAACACCCTGCCCCCAAGAGGCCTAAAGGAGGTTTTAGAAAACCTCTGAGTTTGATATCACTCAATGATTATCATTCTGCGATATTCAAAATTGATTTTTCCTTACTGCATGGAAAATTGCTTACTATAACCTGGATGATACAGGATATATACATCATCCAACATACATAACTGATACCTTTATTGCTCATCATTGAGTCCACATCCATTTATTACATCTGGTTTGTCACATGATTCATCTCCTCTCTTGAAATCCTGGATTGAGCACTTTTCCTTATATTTATAGTCCCTTTAGTAATATCTGTTAATGTTCCTCTTCTGTTTTAGTTCTACTCGTTATGTCTGGATCGCATACAACTCGATTTTACAACTTTTAGGAACAAGATTTTATCCAGTAGATCAGTTTCTTCTATACATTTTCCATTTGAATGCATGTGGACTGCAGCATCGCCCATCCATCCCACATGATACAGATGCGCCTCACGTGACACCCATGTTGTCACATAGGGGCGTGTGAGAGAACACGTGACACTCAGGACACACCAGGAACGCCCCCTATATTACATGTGGATTGCAGTATTATCTCCATTCCACCCAACAGCCGCTACATTTAGAGTAAAGCAGGTTTCATCACCAACATAGAAAGGGGTTCTTTACTGTAAGAGCAGTGAGACTGTGGAACTCTCTGCCTGAGGACGTAGTGATGGCAAAATCCTTAGAGGAGTTTAAAAGGGGACTTGATGTCTTTCTGGAGAGGAAGGATATTACAGGATATAAATCTTAGGTTAATTGTTAATCAGGGTATACAGGCAAGTAGGAACTATTAGGGGTTGATCCAGGGAACAGTCTGATTGCCATTAGGGAGTCGGGAAGGAATTTTTTCCCCAAAAAGGGTTAATTGGCTTCTGCTCTTGGTTTTTTTTTGCCTTCCTCTGGATCAACAAAACAGGAGGCTAGACAGGCTGGACTAGATGGACATTGTCTTCATTCAGCCTTATGAACTATGTTACTATGTTACAACAGCCGCTCTGTTATTGAGTAACACTTACATAAACTCTCACACGATGACTACCTGGAGGGCGACGCCGCATGGATCTGCTGTGTGACGTCACCACAAAGCATCCAGCTCCACTACAGGAACCTGACCTGCCTCCATATTACACCACTATAAAAGTAAGTTACCTATTACATTGAATCAGGCTTGAAAAAGGAGTTACCAATACTGTGAAACGCGCTGCAGGCTATTCATATCCTTATAGTGTTAGTTCTGTAGCACATCTGTATGGCTTTTATTTGTTATGTATGTTTGGAATAAACTACTGGAAAATCCCCACAACATCTGAAGCAATGCCTACTGGTATACCAGGATTGGGGGACTTGATGGCATTTAAAGGGGTTTTCCCGCGGCCAAAACGAAAATTTTTTCACACCCCAGTCCCCCATGTTAAACAAGCATCACAAACTACCCATGTAAATCGTTTTTTTAGAGCGTTTCTACTCACCATAAAGCTGTTTCATGAAGTTATAAAAATCTTCTTCCAAGATGGCCGCCGTCATTTCCCAGGGTGCACCGCTGGTCTTCTCCCATGGTGCACTGCGGGTCTTCTCCCATAGTGCACCATGGATGTTCTTCTCCAGTCTGAGCTCCACTGCCGATTACAGCCACCTCACTATTTAATGCACGATGTATATTACAAAGTGCATTAATATAGCCATACAGAAGTGTATAACCCCACTTGCTGCCGCGGGACAACCCCTTTAAGCCCCCTGTGAAGTAAGTCCTATCTTGTATTCTAAATCATACCACTTAGCACACAGCAACGAGTACTTTGTGATTACTGTGCTATCCCCTCCTCCCCTGACCTCTTCTGCTTAGTTCCGCAGGAGAAGGGAGGAGGCGCTGCAGCAGGCGCACACACTTCAGCCAGCAGCAGCACTGAAGACCAGAAGGAGGGTTGGTATATGGGTTTGCTCCTCCGTCTCCCACACGCATCCTCACACAGCAGAGTCCGGCATCCACTGAGCAGAGAGACCTGGTCATGTGCCCCTTGTCTCCTCCCACACACTGATCACATGACAGTGACATCATCACAGGTCCTGTAAGCACAGAACAACCCCACGGCTCCTGTCCGGCTGCAGGTGGAGGTACGTGGGGTCACCAGCACTGGGGGGCAGATTTATGGAAGCCCATAGCAACCAATCACAGCGCAGCTCTCATGAGGAGCAGTTAGTGCTATAAGCTGCGCTGTGATTGGTTGCTGAGGGCGACAGGGACAGGTTTAGTTGTAGACAGTTTGCTGCAGCTTTCTCTATTGGAATGCTCTGGTCATTAAGGGGTTAATAAGGATGGAAGTCACCGGGTTTTGCGCAAACTTTATTTCCATAAGACGTGAATTCATAACCTGCAACAAATAAAGTGACATTTTCTTGACATGTTTTTCAATTGTAATGCGGCTGTTTCGGGGGTTAATAAGTGAATGGATCTCCTCCCCTCACATGTAACATTCCTGTAATGCGGCTGTTCGGGGGTTAATAAGTGAATGGATCTCCTCCCCTCACATGTAACATTCCTGTAATACGGCTGTTCGGGGGTTAATAAGTGAATGGATCTCCTTCCCTCACATGTAACATTCCTGTAATGCGGCTGTTCGGGGGTTAATAAGTGAATTGATCTCCTCCCCTCACATGGAACATTCCTGTAATGCGGATGTTCGGGGGTTAATAAGTGAATGGATCTCCTCCCCTCACATGTAACATTCCTGTAATGCGGCTGTTCGAGGGGTTAATAAGTGAATGGATCTCCTCCCCTCACATGGAACATTCCTGTAATGCGGCTATTCGGGGGTTAATAAGTGAATGGATCTCCTCCCCTCACATGGAACATTCCTGTAATGCGGCTGTTCGGGGGTTAATAAGTGAATGGATCTCCTCCCCTCACATGGAACATTCCTGTAATGCGGCTGTTCGGGGGTTAATAAGTGAATGGATCTCCTCCCCTCACATGTAACATTCCTGTAATGCGGCTGTTCGGGGGTTAATAAGTGAATGGATCTCCTCCCCTCACATGTGACATTCCTGTAATGCGGCTGTTCGGGGGTTAATAAGTGAATGGATCTCCTCCCCTCACATGGAACATTCCTGTGTTGCGGCTGTTCGGGGGTTAATAAGTGAATGGATCTCCTCCCCTCACATGGAACATTCCTGTAATGCCGCTGTTTGGGGGTTAATAAGTGAATGGATCTCCTGACCTCACATGTAACATTCCTGTAATGCGGCTGTTCGGGGGTTAATAAGTGAATGGATCTCCTCCCCTCACATGTAACATTCCTGTACTGTGGCTGTTCGGGGGTTAATAAGTGAATGGATCTCCCCCCTCACATGTAACATTCCTGTACTGCGGCTGTTCGGGGGTTAATAAGTGAATGGATCTCCTCCCCTCACATGTAACATTCCTGTAATGCGGCTGTTCGGGGGTTAATAAGTAAATGGATCTCCTCCCCTCACATGTAACATTCCTGTAATGCGGCTGTTCGGGGGTTAATAAGTGAATGGATCTCCTCCCCTCACATGGAACATTCCTGTAATGCCGCTGTTCGGGGGTTAATAAGTGAATGGATCTCCCGACCTCACATGTAACATTCCTGTAATGCGGCTGTTCGGGGGTTAATAAGTGAATGGATCTCCTCCCCTCACATGTAACATTCCTGTAATGCGGCTGTTCGGGGGTTAATAAGTGAATGGATCTCCTCCCCTCACATGTAACATTCCTGTAATGCGGCTGTTCGGGGGTTAATAAGTGAATGGATCTCCTCCCCTCACATGTAACATTCCTGTAATGCGGCTGTTCGGGGGTTAATAAGTGAATGGATCTCCTCCCCTCACATGTAACATTCCTGTAATGCGGCTGTTCGGGGGTTAATAAGTGAATGGATCTCCTCCCCTCACATGTAACATTCCTGTAATGCGGCTGTTCGGGGGTTAATAAGTGAATGGATCTCCTCCCCTCACATGTAACATTCCTGTAATGCGGCTGTTCGGGGGTTAATAAGTGAATGGATCTCCTCCCCTCACATGGAACATTCCTGTACTGTGGCTGTTCGGGGGTTAATAAGTGAATGGATCTCCCCCCTCACATGTAACATTCCTGTAATGCGGCTGTTCGGGGGTTAATAAGTGAATGGATCTCCTCCCCTCACATGTAACATTCCTGTAATGCGGTTGTTCGGGGGTTAATAAGTGAATGGATCTCCTCCCCTCACATGTAACATTCCTGTAATGCGGCTGTTCGGGGGTTAATAAGTGAATGGATCTCCTCCCCTCACATGGAACATTCCTGTAATGCCGCTGTTCGGGGGTTAATAAGTGAATGGATCTCCCGACCTCACATGTAACATTCCTGTAATGCGGCTGTTCGGGGGTTAATAAGTGAATGGATCTCCTCCCCTCACATGTAACATTCCTGTAATGCGGCTGTTCGGGGGTTAATAAGTGAATGGATCTCCTCCCCTCACATGTAACATTCCTGTAATGCGGCTGTTCGGGGGTTAATAAGTGAATGGATCTCCTCCCCTCACATGTAACATTCCTGTAATGCGGCTGTTCGGGGGTTAATAAGTGAATGGATCTCCTCCCCTCACATGTAACATTCCTGTAATGCGGCTGTTCGGGGGTTAATAAGTGAATGGATCTCCTCCCCTCACATGTAACATTCCTGTAATGCGGCTGTTCGGGGGTTAATAAGTGAATGGATCTCCTTCCCTCACATGTAACATTCCTGTAATGCGGCTGTTCGGGGGTTAATAAGTGAATGGATCTCCTTCCCTCACATGTAACATTCCTGTAATGCGGCTGTTCGGGGGTTAATAAGTGAATTGATCTCCTCCCCTCACATGTAACATTCCTGTAATGCGGATGTTCGGGGGTTAATAAGTGAATGGATCTCCTCCCCTCACATGTAACATTCCTGTAATGCGGCTGTTCGAGGGGTTAATAAGTGAATGGATCTCCTCCCCTCACATGGAACATTCCTGTTATGCGGCTATTCGGGGATTAATAAGTGAATGGATCTCCTCCCCTCACATGGAACATTCCTGTAATTCGGCTCTTCGGGGGTTAATAAGTGAATGGATCTCCTCCCCTCACATGGAACATTCCTGTAATGCGGCTGTTCGGGGGTTAATAAGTGAATGGATCTCCTCCCCTCACATGTGACATTCCTGTAATGCGGCTGTTCGGGGGTTAATAAGTGAATGGATCTCCTCCCCTCACATGGAACATTCCTGTGTTGCGGCTGTTCGGGGGTTAATAAGTGAATGGATCTCCTCCCCTCACATGGAACATTCCTGTAATGCCGCTGTTCGGGGGTTAATAAGTGAATGGATCTCCTGACCTCACATGTAACATTCCTGTAATGCGGCTGTTCGGGGGTTAATAAGTGAATGGATCTCCTCCCCTCACATGGAACATTCCTGTACTGTGGCTGTTCGGGGGTTAATAAGTGAATGTATCTCCCCCCTCACATGTAACATTCCTGTACTGCGGCTGTTCGGGGGTTAATAAGTGAATGGATCTCCTCCCCTCACATGTAACATTCCTGTAATGCGGCTGTTCGGGGGTTAATAAGTGAATGGATCTCCTCCCCTCACATGTAACATTCCTGTAATGCGGCTGTTCGGGGGTTAATAAGTGAATGGATCTCCTCCCCTCACATGGAACATTCCTGTAATGCCGCTGTTCGGGGGTTAATAAGTGAATGGATCTCCCGACCTCACATGTAACATTCCTGTAATGCGGCTGTTCGGGGGTTAATAAGTGAATGGATCTCCTCCCCTCACATGTAACATTCCTGTAATGCGGCTGTTCGGGGGTTAATAAGTGAATGGATCTCCTCCCCTCACATGTAACATTCCTGTAATGCTGCTGTTCGGGGGTTAATAAGTGAATGGATCTCCTCCCCTCACATGTAACATTCCTGTAATGCGGCTGTTCGGGGGTTAATAAGTGACTGTAGCTCCTCCCCTCACATGTACCATTCCTGTAATGCGGCTGTTCGGGGGTTAATAAGTGAATGGATCTCCTCCCCTCACATGTAACATTCCTGTAATGCAGCTGTTCGGGGGTTAATAAGTGAATGGATATCCTCCCCTCACATGTAACATTCCTGTAATGCGGCTGTTCGGGGGTTAATAAGTGAATGGATCTCCTCCCCTCACATGTAACATTCCTGTAATGCGGCTGTTCGGGGGTTAATAAGTGAATGGATCTCCTCCCCTCACATGGAACATTCCTGTGTTGCGGCTGTTCGGGGGTTAATAAGTGAATGGATCTCCTCCCCTCACATGGAACATTCCTGTAATGCCGCTGTTCGGGGGTTAATAAGTGAATGGATCTCCTGACCTCACATGTAACATTCCTGTAATGCGGCTGTTCGGGGGTTAATAAGTGAATGGATCTCCTCCCCTCACATGGAACATTCCTGTACTGTGGCTGTTCGGGGGTTAATAAGTGAATGGATTTCCCCCCTCACATGTAACATTCCTGTACTGCGGCTGTTCGGGGGTTAATAAGTGAATGGATCTCCTCCCCTCACATGTAACATTCCTGTAATGCGGCTGTTCGGGGGTTAATAAGTGAATGGATCTCCTCCCCTCACATGGAACATTCCTGTAATGCCGCTGTTCGGGGGTTAATAAGTGAATGGATCTCCTCCCCTCACATGGAACATTCCTGTAATGCCGCTGTTCGGGGGTTAATAAGTGAATGGATCTCCCGACCTCACATGTAACATTCCTGTAATGCGGCTGTTCGGGGGTTAATAAGTGAATGGATCTCCTCCCCTCACATGTAACATTCCTGTAATGCGGCTGTTCGGGGGTTAATAAGTGAATGGATCTCCTCCCCTCACATGTAACATTCCTGTAATGCTGCTGTTCGGGGGTTAATAAGTGAATGGATCTCCTCCCCTCACATGTAACATTCCTGTAATGCTGCTGTTCGGGGGTTAATAAGTGACTGTAGCTCCTCCCCTCACATGTACCATTCCTGTAATGCGGCTGTTCGGGGGTTAATAAGTGAATGGATCTCCTCCCCTCACATGTAACATTCCTGTAATGCAGCTGTTCGGGGGTTAATAAGTGAATGGATCGCCTCCCCTCACATGTAACATTCCTGTAATGCGGCTGTTCGGGGGTTAATAAGTGAATGGATCTCCTCCCCTCACATGTAACATTCCTGTACTGCGGCTGTTCGGGGGTTAATAAGTGAATGGATCTCCTCCCCTCACATGTAACATTCCTGTACTGCGGCTGTTCGGGGGTTAATAAGTGAATGGATCTCCTCCCCTCACATGTAACATTCCTGTAATGCGGCTGTTCGGGGGTTAATAAGTGAATGGATCTCCTCCCCTCACATGTAACATTCCTGTAATGCGGCTGTTCGGGGGTTAATAAGTGAATGGATCTCCTCCCCTCACATGTAACATTCCTGTAATGCGGCTGTTCGGGGGTTAATAAGTGAATGGATCTCCTCCCCTCACATGTAACATTCCTGTAATGCGGCTGTTCGGGGGTTAATAAGTGAATGGATCTCCTCCCCTCACATGTAACATTCCTGTAATGCGGCTGTTCGGGGGTTAATAAGTGAATGGATCTCCTCCCCTCACATGTAACATTCCTGTACTGCGGCTGTTCGGGGGTTAATAAGTGAATGGATCTCCTCCCCTCACATGTAACATTCCTGTACTGCGGCTGTTCGGGGGTTAATAAGTGAATGGATCTCCTCCCCTCACATGTAACATTCCTGTACTGCGGCTGTTCGGGGGTTAATAAGTGAATGGATCTCCTCCCCTCACATGTAACATTCCTGTACTGCGGCTGTTCGGGGGTTAATAAGTGAATGGATCTCCTCCCCTCACATGTAACATTCCTGTAATGCGGCTGTTCGGGGGTTAGTAAGTGAATGGATCTCCTCCCCTCACATGTAACATTCCTGTAATGCGGCTGTTCGGGGGTTAATAAGTGAATGGATCTCCTCCCCTCACATGTAACATTCCTGTACTGCGGCTGTTCGGGGGTTAATAAGTGAATGGATCTCCTCCCCTCACATGTAACATTCCTGTACTGCGGCTGTTCGGGGGTTAATAAGTGAATGGATCTCCTCCCCTCACATGTAACATTCCTGTAATGCGGCTGTTCGGGGGTTAATAAGTGAATGGATCTCCTCCCCTCACATGTAACATTCCTGTAATGCGGCTGTTCGGGGGTTAATAAGTGAATGGATCTCCTCCCCTCACATGTAACATTCCTGTAATGCAGCTGTTCGGGGGTTAATAAGTGAATGTACCTCCTCCCCTCACATGTAACATTCCTGTACTGCGGCTGTTCGGGGGTTAATAAGTGAATGTATCTACTCCCCTCACATGTAACATTCCTGTAATGCGGCTGTTCGGGGGTTAATAAGTGAATGGATCTCCTCCCCTCACATGTAACATTCCTGTAATGCGGCTGTTCGGGGGTTAATAAGTGAATGGATCTCCTCCCCTCACATGTAACATTCCTGTAATGCGGCTGTTCGGGGGTTAATAAGTGAATGTGTCTCCTCCCCTCACATGTAACGTTTCTGTAATGCGGCTGTTCGGGGGTTAATAAGTGAATGTAGCTCCTCCCCTCACATGTAACATTCCTGTAATGCGGCTGTTCGGGGGTTAATAAGTGAATGGATCTCCTCCCCTCACATGTAACATTCCTGTACTGCGGCTGTTCGGGGGTTAATAAGTGAATGGATCTCCTCCCCTCACATGTAACATTCCTGTAATGCGGCTGTTCGGGGGTTAATAAGTGAATGGATCTCCTCCCCTCACATGTAACATTCCTGTAATGCGGCTGTTCGGGGGTTAATAAGTGAATGGATCTCCTCCCCTCACATGTAACATTCCTGTAATGCGGCTGTTCGGGGGTTAATAAGTGAATGGATCTCCTCCCCTCACATGTAACATTCCTGTAATGCGGCTGTTCGGGGGTTAATAAGTGAATGGATCTCCTCCCCTCACATGTAACATTCCTGTAATGCGGCTGTTCGGGGGTTAATAAGTGAATGGATCTCCTCCCCTCACATGTAACATTCCTGTACTGCGGCTGTTCGGGGGTTAATAAGTGAATGGATCTCCTCCCCTCACATGTAACATTCCTGTACTGCGGCTGTTCGGGGGTTAATAAGTGAATGGATCTCCTCCCCTCACATGTAACATTCCTGTACTGCGGCTGTTCGGGGGTTAATAAGTGAATGGATCTCCTCCCCTCACATGTAACATTCCTGTACTGCGGCTGTTCGGGGGTTAATAAGTGAATGGATCTCCTCCCCTCACATGTAACATTCCTGTAATGCGGCTGTTCGGGGGTTAGTAAGTGAATGGATCTCCTCCCCTCACATGTAACATTCCTGTAATGCGGCTGTTCGGGGGTTAATAAGTGAATGGATCTCCTCCCCTCACATGTAACATTCCTGTACTGCGGCTGTTCGGGGGTTAATAAGTGAATGGATCTCCTCCCCTCACATGTAACATTCCTGTACTGCGGCTGTTCGGGGGTTAATAAGTGAATGGATCTCCTCCCCTCACATGTAACATTCCTGTAATGCGGCTGTTCGGGGGTTAATAAGTGAATGGATCTCCTCCCCTCACATGTAACATTCCTGTAATGCGGCTGTTCGGGGGTTAATAAGTGAATGGATCTCCTCCCCTCACATGTAACATTCCTGTAATGCAGCTGTTCGGGGGTTAATAAGTGAATGTACCTCCTCCCCTCACATGTAACATTCCTGTACTGCGGCTGTTCGGGGGTTAATAAGTGAATGTATCTACTCCCCTCACATGTAACATTCCTGTAATGCGGCTGTTCGGGGGTTAATAAGTGAATGGATCTCCTCCCCTCACATGTAACATTCCTGTAATGCGGCTGTTCGGGGGTTAATAAGTGAATGGATCTCCTCCCCTCACATGTAACATTCCTGTAATGCGGCTGTTCGGGGGTTAATAAGTGAATGTGTCTCCTCCCCTCACATGTAACGTTTCTGTAATGCGGCTGTTCGGGGGTTAATAAGTGAATGTAGCTCCTCCCCTCACATGTAACATTCCTGTAATGCGGCTGTTCGGGGGTTAATAAGTGAATGGATCTCCTCCCCTCACATGTAACATTCCTGTAATGCGGCTGTTCGGGGGTTAATAAGTGAATGGATCTCCTCCCCTCACATGTAACGTTCCTGTAATGCGGCTGTTCAGGGGTTAATAAGTGAATGGATCTCCTCCCCTCACATGTAACATTCCTGTAAGGCCGCTGTCACACGGGGGATCTGTGTAGATTTGGCGCACACAATACTCCGTGAACAGAACCCACTGATCTCACAGGCCGGTAATTACATTGTACCATTGTGAGACGATAGTAAGCGGCGCTCCGTGTTCTTACACATTTGCGCAGGGTAACAGCAGATATGACAGTATCTCGCTGCTCCGTTATCTCGCTGCTCCGCCATCTCGCTGCTCCGTTATCTCGCTGCTCCGTTATCTCGCTGCTCCGTTATCTCGCTGCCCCGCCATCTCACTCCCCGCACTGCAGCTGGCGGGTTTTCGTACTTTCATATTTGCACAATTTGTTTACATGTAAAATGTACCACAAAAGAATCGCAGCTTCGGCAAAACCTCGAGCCACAATGTGCGAATCCGGCGGCGCTGGTGTGACAGAGGCCTGCGGCCGCTCACGGACGGGCGGGTTTACTTTGTATGTGTTGCGGCTAATGTATCTCTATTATCCGTATACACGGCCGTACGGTTCTCTTTCTGGTCTCAGAGCGCAGTCCGCGCCCCTTCTGTCCGTTTCGCCTCCGGTTTCGCTCTCATTTATATTCTTTTCTATTGAACAAATACGGATGTTTTTCCCCAAAACAGAATCAAAGCAATGATGGCGAATCCATCCTGATGACATGAGGCCACGGTGTCCCCTGTACCCCTCCGTATTATTACACCCCTATATCTTTATTACATTTCTGATGCCTCTGGATGTCCGTCCCCCGCTGCCCCCGCCGTCTATTCTAATATATAACGCCTTCTGGTTTTATATAGTTCTAAACAGATAAGGGTGGCAGAACGTAGAGCGCTTGAGAGAGGGGCGGACAATCGAAACATTGCATCCGCATGTCAAGACGCTGCCCCCTCTGTGGCACCACATGCTTCTCCGGAGGCTGATGGTCTCGGCTCAGTGTGCGGCTATTTCTGCCTCGCTGTTGATTATATCCGGATTTC
This sequence comes from Eleutherodactylus coqui, assembly GCF_035609145.1. NCBI lineage: Eukaryota > Metazoa > Chordata > Amphibia > Anura > Eleutherodactylidae > Eleutherodactylus > Eleutherodactylus coqui. The sequence continues at coordinate 284,172,096 of NC_089840.1, read as the reverse complement.
TCTGTATTTCGCTACATTCACAAATGTTCACGGCGATACAAAGTGTTATAGATTACAGACCGCGTTGCTTCTGGAATGATCATCCCCCGGTATCGAGCGCCATGCGATGTCCTTCAAGGTCCCACTGAAAACAATGGGTGCGGCGTTCTGGGGAAACTCCCACAGATACAACATGCCGCTCGGGGGAGGGGAAATCCATTAAATACAATGAATTTCGTATTCGTCAGTTTCTCGCTGGTGTGAATCCGCCCTCAGATGATGGTCACACGCGGCACCGAGGATCGTTAGTACTGAGTGTTTGATATGTTTGTGAACCACAGCCGAAAATATTCATCAAAACCGCATGGAGTTGTTAAAAAATTACTTCTTTCTTTAATGCACAGACATTTTCTTCAAATTGCTGGGACTTCTAAAAGTCACAGGCTGCTTCTAGAAACCACATGCTGCTCCTTACAGACTCTTAGACCCTCATCTAAAGCGTCAGGTGTGAATGTCGCCTCGCTGCAATGTGATTGGCTAATGACGATTAGAAGGGCATTAAGAAGTTCTTGTATTCCGTGTATCCTTGTGTGTTGGAAGCTTACTGACCCCCTCAGAGTGATGGTAGAGCTCTAAAACATACCAGCTGTACACAGAGATAGTGATTACAGTGCGGTTACCTCCAGTATTAGTGATTACAGTGCAGTTACAGGTGATGTGTCCTCTGATTGTGCTCATCCATTTATCTTCTTTCTCCGGGCCCAGACCGCCATGAAGACTTCTTCCAGCTACAACTAGTTGCTGCACACTCTGTCCATCCTGACGCTGCCCCAATTCACCTCCCCCATAGTACTAATACATCTTCTATGAACTGACCAATAAATAATGTCTCTTTCCCTTTGTGCCTTCCCTAAGCTGTAATGCTGCCTTTGTTGAACCACCTAGTTATAGTGCCCCCTATGTATCACCCAGAATGGCTTTGTTCCTAGCATCACCTGACTCCGCCCCCTCTCCATCCTTGCACCCAGCATGTCTGGGGTTTGTGGGACAAGTCAGGTAATGCTGTGAACAGCGTGGCGCTGTGTGGCAGTCCTGTCCGTCAGGAAGACAGAAGATGGCTGATAATGGTGCTAATGAATTGGGGGTCAGCAGTGGGGGCCGAGCAGTGGGGTGTGGAGGGGGCTGTGTTGGGGCTCAGCTGGGGTGCGGAAGGGAAGAGGGGGGAATGCCCGGTAATTGTATTATTATAGCGGATTTTGTATGATGTTACATTGTCTCGTCTTCTTCCCTTTCAGGATCCTCGGCTGATATCTTCTCTATCAGATAATTATCCTGATTGACCCGACAAGGATGGAGAGGAACCGGGACAAGATGGCGGAGAGTTTATTCACCCTCACCGTAGAGATACTCCTCCAGCTTACAGGAGAGGTGAGAGATTCTGGGGATGACGTCACGTTCCATCATTCTTATCTCTGTCAGTCTCTGTTCCCACTACGTCAAAGGATTTACTACCGATTCAGTCCTTCGGCCGCCTTCACATGAAGCATGATTACTACGGGTGTTCCACAATGGTAGCCTGCAGCTATTATGCAGTAAATACGCAGCAGACAACACAAATGTGAACAGAACCTTAGTGACTGATGAATATAACAGGAGAGGTGAAAATGTCTGCAGGATTCTAGGCCAACTCTCCATCTAATTAATCAGAGGTCTGTCTCGGGTGCGAGGATACACTGAGAACAGACCCTGAAAATAGATATATGGTGTCCGAAAAATACCAAGTGAACAGAGAGTGATGGCACACAGCTTCCAGGTCATAGCAGGTCTAAGTTAGGTTTAGTATGTGTTTCCATCTTTTTTTATTTTTGGTTAATTTTGTTTATCAGTTTTGAGGTTATATCCATGCTGCAATTTACCGATAGATAGTCACGATGTGATCCAGAAGCACGAACTGATCTGGACTCCAGAAAAACCAAGAATGACTGCCTAGCTGTTGTAATCTGGGATGTATCTCGTTTGTTTAATAAAAACATTTACGAAAATGTCTGCAGGGATATTTATGGATGTATCTCCCCATAAACAGGATTACACGGTAGTGAAGAAGACTTCTAGTGATGGCTGTCAGGCCCCGGTGTCTGATGGATGGGGAAGACCCCTGAGCCCAATCACAGGGCCTCCACCTCGCCCCCTGATACTTGAGGAGATCAATGAGCAGAAGATCCTAGAACTCACCAACAAGATGATTGAGCTGCTGACTGGAGAGGTGACGCTGCTGGGAATGCTGGGACATTATACAGTAACGCTATGGTGGTATAACGTGTCTGGGTGATGACGGTATCATTGTGTTGTCAGGTTCCTATAAGGTGTCAGGACTTCACTGTCTATTTCTCCATGGAGGAGTGGGAGTATTTAGAAGGACACAAGGATCTGTACAAGGACATCATGATGGAGGACCACCAGCCCCCCCTATCACCAGGTAATAGACAGGACTAAATCCACACGGCCTTTATTATTTGTATGTAGAGAATGAATTCGGTGGCTGTCTGTGTTTTCTGCAGGTAGATCCAGTAAGAGAACAGCAGCGGAGAGATGTCCCCGGCCTCTTCTTCCACAGGATGATCAGGTAGATGGAGAGAAGGTCTCATGAAATCTTCCCTCTGGTCTGTAGGACGGCTGGGAAGGTCTTGTGTTTAGTCTTATTATATGATTGATACTTGTGTAATGAGAAAGCTGGAGATGGCAGGATTACAGCCGACCGCAGACATTAGATCTCCGCATCTTATCACTATTTTCTGGTTCTGGAGACTTCTGGTTGGAATAAAGAAGCAACAGGTTGGAGTTATACAGGAGACCTGCAGCTATTTGGCCCAGATCACTACTGCTGTCATGTCATTCCGACTCCTCATACTAATTAATGACCTTTTCTGGCCATATAAAACCTTCCACACGACTTCTCCAACTGTGTGATGACTTTTACAATATTTATTTCACAGCTGGTGAAACTGGAGGAAGATCTGATCCCTATTGATGCTACAGAGACACATGTGATGGGGGATCAGCCGTGTAAGGAGGGGATTCCTACAGATAACCCCCCAGGTGAGACTGCATGTAGAGAAGAGTCTGTGTTGTCGGGGTTTTCAGCTGTATATTCCCTTATTCATTCATAATATATAATAAAGGGTAAATGTTATATAATATTTTTATGTAAACATTTTTTCATACTAGACTGACCCGCTGTCCGCTACACAAACATAAAATGTTTCAAACATAGTGGTGGGGAACTTCTAAATCTGCTGGTTAGGTGATTATTTGGAGTGACACTTTGTATTAGGAGCAGATATCTAATATAAAAAAAACCTACAGGTCTCTTTCTCTGTTGCTCTCATTCCCTCTCTCTCTGTGTCTCTCTCTCCCTCTCTCTGTCACTCTCTGTCTGTCTGTAGTTTTCTATTGCTATCGCTCTCTATTTGTCTCTATCGCTCTCTCTCTGTCTTTATCTCTTGCTGTCTGTCTCTATTGCTCTGTCTGTCTCTCTATCACTCTCTCTCTGACTATCGCTCTCTATCACTTTCTCTCTGTGTTTCTTTGTCTCTCTTTTACTCACTGTCTGTTTGTTTCTCTCTGCCCTTCTATCGCTATCGATCTGTCTGTCTCTTTATCTATCTCTTTTTCTGTCTATCGCTCTCTATCGCTTTCTCTGTTTCGCTGTTTCTCTCACAGCTTCTTTTCCTCTCGCTGTTTCTCTCTCTTGCTGTCTCTCACTCGCTGTCTCTCTCTCACTCGCTGTGTCTCTCTCATTTGCAGTCTCTCGCTGTCTTTCTCTTACTCTCACTCTCTCTCGCTGTGTCTCTCTCGCCGTCGCTCTCGCGCTCTATTGCTCTCTCGTTCTATTGCTCTCTCGTTCTATCACTCTCTGTCGCTCTATCGCTCTTTCTGTCGCTCTATCGCTCTTTCTGTCGCTCTATCGCGCTCTTTCTGTCGCTCTATCGCGCTCTTTCTGTCGCTCTTTCGCGCTCTTTCTGTCGCTCTCTTTCTGTCGCTCTGTCGCTCTCTTTCTGTCGCTCTGTCGCTCTCTTTCTGTCGCTCTGTCGCTCTCTTTCTGTCGCTCTGTCGCTCTCTTTCTGTCGCTCTCTTTCTGTCTCTCTTTCTGTCGCTCTCTTTCTGTCGCTCTGTCGCTCTCTTTCTGTCGCTCTGTCGCTCTCTTTCTGTCGCGCTCTTTCTGTCGCCCTGTCGCGCTCTTTCTGTCGCCCTGTCGCGCTCTTTCTGTCGCCCTGTCGCGCTCTTTCTGTCGCCCTGTCGCTCTCTTTCTGTCGCTCTCTTTCTGTCGCCCTGTCGCGCTCTTTCTGTCGCTCTGTCGCTCTCTTTCTGTCGCTCTGTCGCTCTCTTTCTGTCGCGCTCTTTCTGTCGCCCTGTCGCGCTCTTTCTGTCGCCCTGTCGCGCTCTTTCTGTCGCCCTGTCGCGCTCTTTCTGTCGCCCTGTCGCTCTCTTTCTGTCGCTCTCTTTCTGTCGCCCTGTCGCGCTCTTTCTGTCGCCCTGTCGCGCTCTTTCTGTCGCGCTCTTTCTGTCGCGCTCTTTCTGTCGCGCTCTTTCTGTCGCGCTCTTTCTGTCGCGCTCTTTCTGTCGCCCTGTCGCTCTCTTTCTGTCGCTCTCTTTCTGTCGCTCTCTTTCTGTCGCTCTCTTTCTGTCGCTCTCTTTCTGTCGCTCTCTTTCTGTCGCTCTCTTTCTGTCGCTCTCTTTCTGTCGCGCTCTTTCTGTCGCCCTGTCGCGCTCTTTCTGTCGCCCTGTCGCGCTCTTTCTGTCGCCCTGTCGCGCTCTTTCTGTCGCCCTGTCGCGCTCTTTCTGTCGCCCTGTCGCTCTTTCTGTCGCCCTGTCGCTCTCTTTCTGTCGCCCTGTCGCTCTTTCTGTCGCCCTGTCGCTCTCTTTCTGTCGCCCTGTCGCTCTATTGCGCTCTCTCTCACTATCTTTCTATCACTCTCTCTTTCTATCTATAGCTCTATGTGTTTCTTTGTCTCCCTTTTGCTCACTCTGTTTTTCTCTGTGTCTCGCTATCGCTGTCTCTGTCTGTCGCCTCTCACTGTCTTTCTCTCTCTCTTGGTGTCTCTCTCTTCTTCTTGCTGTCTCGCTGTCGCTGTCTCTCACTGTCTCTCTCTCTCTTGCTGTCGCCTTCTCTCTCTCTTTCTCACTGTCTCCCTTTCTCGCTGTCTCTTTCTGTCTCTCTCTTGCTGTCTCTCTCACTGTCTCTCTGTCTTGCTGTCTCTCTCTGTCATGCTGTCTCTCTCTCTCTCTTGCTGTCTCTCTCACTGTCACTCGCTCTTGCTGTCTCTCTGTCTTGCTGTCTCTCTATGTCATGCTGTCTCTCTCTGTCTCTTGCTGTCTTGCCGTCTGTCTCTCTATTGCTGTCTGTCTGCCGCTGTTGCTTTCTTTCTGTCGCTGTCTCTCCATTGCTCTTGGTTGGGCAGTGTATGGTGCAGCTTAGCAGTGTATACTATGTTGCTTAGCAACGCTTCACTCCTTCCAGCGCATGCCTGAAGCACAGCAGTGCTCCCACAGACTTAACATTGAAACTTTCACCCTGCCTGACAGTCCCTGAATGTATTAATGGCAGTGCCGGCCTTCTAGAAGCATCTTTATTCCCCGGTCAGCAGCACGTGATCAGCAGACTGTAGTTGCAGCGCAGTACAGGGCAGTTTACAGCAGGTGGCGTCAGCAGCTCTTATTCACGGCTCGTACAGCTCCTGCGCTATGTTACCTTACAAGCTGTATGAGCGCCCCCTGGAGGTAGGAAATTACCGTCACCGCATGGGAGGAAATCAGCGCAGAACACGTCCTACAATGTGGAAGTAAAAAAGTAAGTTTATTGGGTAAAGTAATTGTCCCATTAGGATGTTATCAGTAGACTAGGCGCTCCACAAATTATTGTACCTGCAGGTAGTGGGAAAAACTCTTTAACAATTGAATTTTTTTACATTCCTCCCAATTTATATAATACACCAATTAGTTTAGGACAGCGCCCCGCGGTGGTGAATATGTGAACAATAGAACCATTAAGAAATAGGACTCACCTGGTGTAGAGAGTCCGTCACAGACAGGCCGCCACACCGCTGGTCCTAGTTCACCTTTCTAACAGTGTATCGCTTGTGCCCCCCACCCCTATATTCCCGTGGGGATCCGCATGGACCAGGATCTGGGGGAAGTCCAGGGTACATCGGTTCCTCAGCCGCAAATCAGGAAAAAGACCGGTTACATAAACCCCAAAGTGTGCGGAAGAGAAGTAGGTAGAGATTATGTATGAGGGTTTACTATCTTGAATGAGAGGTTTGCGGACATCAGAGAACCTCCTCAAGAATCCAGGTTAAGGCCCATTTACACGGGCCCATGATCGCTCAGACGATAGTTGGAGTGACAGCTTTGAACGATCATTTTGCATAAACTATTAAGTAGCTACTCAGCTACTTAAGAGCAATTTAGTGTGCAAATGAAGCTTTAGTTGAAAGCAGTTATTAGCCCTAAGGCCTCATGTCCACAGGCAAAAGAAGAATTAAAATGCGCAGTGGATTTTAACTCTTCTCCTGCCCGCGGATCCGCATCCCATAGGGATGCATTGACCACCCGCGGGTAGATAAATACCCGCGGATGGTCAATAAAAGTGATTTAAAAAAAAAAAATGGAGCATGAGAAAATCTGGACCATGCTCCATTTTCGTGCGGGTCTCCCGCGGGGACGGCTCCCGCAGGCTTCTATTGAAGCCTATGGAAGCCGTCCGGATCCGCGGGAGACAAAAATCGGAATTTACTCACCCGCTCCGGTTCTTCCCTTCGCCGCGGCTCCATCTTCTCTCCGTCGCGGCCGGATCTTCTTTCTTTGGGCCGGCGCATGCGCGGGGCACGTCACCGACGTCATCCTGCGCATCCGCCGGGCCGAAGAAAGAAGATCCGGCCGCGACGCAGAGAAGATGACGCCATGGCGAAGGGAAGATCCGGAGCGGGTGAGAGGTAAGTTAATTCTTATTTTTATGCCTCATGTCCGCGGGGCAGGAGGGACCCGCTACGGATTCTACAAGGAGAATCCGGAGCGGGCCTGATTTTCCCCGTGGACATGAGGCCTAAGGCTCTTATCCACATTCACTTTGTTCTCCGAAGGTAAACAATATTATCAGCACTACCCGGGGAGAACTGCTGATAAGGCTGAAGGTCAATTTTTAGGTTGGACTGAATTTAACAATCAGCTAGCAGTGCACGATGGCCGTGCGCTTAGACGCAACGATTATCCGTCAAACGATCATCGCTCCGTGTAAACGGGCCTTTAGCCTCTAGAATATCCCCCGTTCCTCCAGGCTTCTTTTGGAGAGTCGGTATCTTCCGGTGTTTATTTCATTAGAGTAGGACAATAGATACAATTCAGGAGATGCAACGCGAGTCGGAGGGCTTCCTGACACATTTGCCTCCTTCCTCCAGCATGTGACACAGAGACATGATAACAGTATGAGGTACTTCTTATAAATGGGCATCCAGAAGTGTTTATCTGCGTGCACCCATGTTCGGAGGCTCACATGAGCAAAAACCGACACGCCAAACCAACACGTGGACGGTAAAAAAAATGGCTGCCAAACTATATACATGCACTCGCCTGACCATAAACAGAGGGTCATTTCTGGACACCATTCCGTGCGCATGCTCTGTTCGTACATGTGATTCAGGCAGATTCAGTATACTTATTACTGAACCAGGACTACATTTATAGTCCTCATGGGATAATATATCATAGAATATGGCAAGGAAAAGGCAGTTTTGTCCCAGAGACCTCCAAATGCAAAGGGTTTTAAAATTAAGGGTTCCCACGGGAGAGCGGCATATGGGGCTGTGACTCCGCCCCCATTGCGCTCTCCATCCATATTAAATCCCTGAGAATGTGATGAATTTTCATGTCACAGCATCCTCGCATCACTTCAGGGAAGATGCGGTCCCGCCACTGCTGTTTTCAGTGGGAGATCTTGCATCCCATCACTTGCACCTAGCAGGTGGTGCAATGCTGCCCCCGGCTCCAGTGAAAATAATTGGCGCTGTGATGCTAGAGCACGCACCAAGATAGAAGATGCCACGATTTGTTTCCTGCATCACATCCCGGTGCCATGCAGGAAAACATTGTTCATGTGTATGACCGTATTAAAAGGAATGGGCTTCATATTCGTGTGAGTTACGGGTCTCACAACGCACAAATCTCGCATTATTTCGACACCCGTGTGAAGGCGACTTTAGGGTAAAGAAAATGATAAGAGAATCAATATAGAAGTGTATGAAATCATCTTATCATATTAAGTTAAGATGTATAATAAGGACTTAAAAGCAATCCTACCACTTGGTGAGGGCATTAAAATACATAAAATACACTACAGCAGGATGAAGTATGAGGTATGTGTAGGGAATACACTTCAAATTAACCCTTAGGAAGCTGTAAATAATAAAATGAGTGAGAAAAGGCATATTAGTTAAAGGGCAATAGAATTATTAAGAGGCAATTAAAATAAAAAGTAAAACATTTATAAGGTTAAAAAACCTAAAAACGGGGGACAGTGGAAAGAAGAACCAGGAGATATTTCACATTAAAACGGGTTATGCAGAGGCAGCACCAGGGGCAGAGGGAGGGCTCACTGCGGGACATGGCCACCACGGCCAGAATTATAAGGTTAAAGAACTTAAAAACGGGGAAGGGGGGGTGAAGAAGAACGGAGTTATTTAAAATTGACATGAGAAACAAATCTGTCAAGCGTTTTATTTAGCCCCTCGGGTGACATGGTGTACAAATGGAAAATGTTAAACTTCTTCTTAGTGTGCAGTTTCACAAACTCTCCATAAGGGATTTCTCCAGTGGGGTCAGGCACATGTGATGGTGTAAAGAATAGCAAGAGACCCTGTGGCTTACAAACCCATTGGTGATATTCGAACCGTGTTTCTGCACTCGAATCTGTAATGCGTTTATTGTTCGGCCCACATATTTCAGGCCGCATGGACACTCATGGAGGTAAGTAATATAGATTGATCCATAGTTTAAAAGATATTGTAGAATATAACTCTTATTCACATCTTGTATAAATATCTCCTTCCTGCTGTGGCAAATATTCTGGCAGCATTTACAATTTTCTATGCCACATCCAAAAGCGTCGTGTATGCCCCTCACTCCCCCCCGCCACACACACATGGATGTACCTGGAATATGAGTTAGGATCTTCCATTTGGGTTGGTGAGAGGGTGCCCAGTATATTTTTCAGTTTTATTTCTTCGAGTACCACTTGAGGTCGACTGGGGATATTGTCAGATAGAAAGGGGTCACCTTGTAGGATCCCCCAATGTTTCGATAGGATGTTCCTCAGGTGGGGATGTTGAGTATTAATGTGGATTCCGAACAATGTTTTGGAGTTCTGCTCCTCGGCTTTCCCAGGTTTCTGTTGTGGATTCTCTAACTGGTCTTGTTGTTGCGCTCTTAGCATCGCTGAACTCACCAGTACCCCTGGGTGCCCCTTCTCTTTTAACATGCTTAAAATCCTTTTCAGGAATGTGCTGCTAGCTCATTATTAAGTATACTCTATAATAAGTATACGTGTAGCATGTTCACAGAATATTATCTAGAAATTTCCGTCTGCTGCCAGTCAGGAGTGCGACGAGATATACTTCGGCAGCCATTTTCTTTTTGATGCACACACTATGCACTTCTGGTCGTCAAGTTATAAGAAGGAACTGATACTTTTATCATGTCTCTGTGTCATGTGTTTGAGAAAGGTGGCAGAGTAGTCAGTAAGCCCTCCGACTCGCGATGCATCTCCTGTATTGTATATATTGTCCTACGCTAATGGAATAAACACCAGAAGGTACCGACTCTCCAAAAGAAACCTGGAGGAACGGGTGATAATTTAGAGGCTAACCTGGATTCTTGAGGAGGTTCGCTGATGTCCGCGAACCCCTCATTCAAGATAGTAAAACCTTATACATAATTTCTACCCACTTCTCTCCCGCACACTTTAGAGTGCGGGATTTGTGTAATCTGTCATCTTCTCAATTTGTATGGTCATTTTATATAGAAATGTAATAATATATTTGTTATAATAAAAAATATTAAAATCCGTTTAATTCTTGGCAGATGACGACACCAGGAGATCAGAGGGACATCTGATATATTCAGGTTTTACAGTGGTACATCGTGATATCATACAAGATACATCTGAAGAGCCTGCCATTATCCCAGATGTACCCTCAGCCGTTCCCAGCAAACATCTGTCATCTGATCCTTTTATAGAGGTTCCATCTTCTGGTTCATCACAGACTAGTAAGCAACATAACATTTACAGAAGAGATGTTAAAGAAGAAACTGTTGACACAGAGGAGAAGTCATATTCATGCTCAGAATGTGGGAAGTGTTTTACAACTAAATCAAATCTTGTTAAACATGAGAGAATTCATACAGTAGAGAAGCCATTTTTGTATCCCGAATGTGAGAAGTGTTTGAAGTTGAAAGCATATCTTCTAGGACATCAGAGAATTCACACAGGGCAAAAGCCATTTTCCTGTTCAGAGTGTGGAAATTGTTTTACCCGGAGAACAGATCTTCTTAGACATCAGAGAATTCACACAGGAGAGAGACCATATTCATGTACTGAATGTGGAAAGTGTTTTTCCCAGAAATCAACTCTTATTGAACACCAGAAAATTCACGCAAGGAAGAAGCCATTTTCCTGTTCAGAATGTGAAAAATGTTTTACAGATGAATCAAATCTAGTTACCCATCAGAGAATTCACACAGAAGACAGGCCATTTTCCTGTTCAGAATGTAGGATTTGTTTTACCCAGAAAGCACATCTTCTTACACATCAGAGAACTCACACAGGAGAGAAGCCATTTTCCTGCTCAGAATGTGGAAAGTGTTTTAGCCAGAAATCAAATCTTGTGTATCATCAGAGAATTCACACAGGGGAGAAGCCATTTTCCTGCTCAGAATGTGGGAAGTGTTTTAGCCATAATTCAAATCTTCTTAAACATAAGAGAATTCACACAGGAAAGAAGCCATTTACTTCTTCAGACTGTTAACAATATTTTGAAGATAAATTAGACTTTGTTACACATTAGAGAACTCACACAGGGAAAAAACCTGTATTCATGTTTAAAATGTGGGAAGTATTTTAGCTATTCATCAAATCTTGTTAGATATCGGAGAATTCGCACAGGGGAGCGACCATTTTTGTGTCTAGAATGTGAGAAATATTTTCCTCAGAAATCAAAACTTTTTGACTATAAAAAAATTACAGGGAATAAACCATATTATTTTTAATCTATCTGTCTTGGTTGTTCTTCAATGAAAGCCTCGGCCACCTCATGTGAACTTCTGTTACCGACCATCAAGATGATCTCATTTGTGCCCTGGATTGTTAAGAGTATCTTCAGGTACCTGAAAAGTCATGCAATTAGTGTCTTCCATACTACATAATTTTATTAACCCCTTGAGTGGCGGGTTTCCTACCACCCTGTCAGACCCACCAGGGCAGGTTTTTTTAAAATAGTCTAATCATTGCATTTCAACTAATTTTGCAGTTGCGTCTCAAGAGCCATAACTTTTTAATTTTTCCATTGACACAGCCATATGAGGGCTTGTTTTTTGCGGGACAAGTTGTGATTTTTTTTAAACGGGGGAGGAAAAAAAGAAAAAAAGGGGCCATGTCATTAAGGGGTTAAATAATGTATTAACTTCCTTCTCTGGGTCATTACGACGCATGGATACCACATGTGATTTTATTTTTTATTTTTTACAAAGCAAAGTGAGCCAAGTGTTTTTATAATTTTTTTAAATAATTTTTTTTAACTTTTTTATTTTTTTTGTCCCTTTAGGGGACTTCCACAGAGACCCATCAGGACCCCCTGATCGCATTCCGGGGGTCCGATGGTGACAGCCCTTTACATGCTGCAGTCACATGCAGTCAAGGGTTAACACAGCAGAGATCGGAGGTTTTCTCTGATCTCTGCTGTAAGAGCTGGTACCTAGCTGTCCTCTGACAGCCAAGCACCAGCTCTTCCTGCCTCAGAGACCATCGGCTTGCTTCTGACAAGCCGATGGTCTCTATGGCAACCTGTAAACAAAGCAAGAGACTTAGAAGCAGGAGATTGCCGACAGATCGGCAATATCTTCCTGCTTCTGTTTTTCAAAGTCCTGCACTGCTCTGTGTGGGTCTGTGCAGGCAGAGCACACTGCCACAGCTTGTGGCATTGTGCTCTGCAGCTCCCATAGTGATACATAGCCCAGAAATCTTCCGGGCTATATCACTATCGGCAGTGGGACTCGTCTCAGAAAATTTCCCGGCGTGCCACTCAAGGGGTAAATACTCAACATCACATCATTCATAACTTGGTTCCCTTTTTTCATTGTATATGGCCAGCAGCCTAGGATTCCCCTGCCTATTTCCGCTACATCTGAAGTTCCAGCAGCGGCTTCATCTGTAGATTGATATTCCAATGTTGGCTTAGAATTTTACCTATTTCTACATGTTGTATTTCATGACAAATAATCTTGATGCACATTTTATCTCCTCTTCCTGAGTTGGTTGTGTCGTAATTCAATGCTGTGTTGTAGCTTTTACTTTACCTGTGGGGTATCTTTTTTTTCTTTTAATCTTCTCTTTAAAGTCGAAGATTGGCATATAAAATCTCCTACTTCCGAACAGTTTCTTCATACTCTGACAAACTGTGTATTAATTTCCATATTTTTGCATGGCAACTTGCATAATTGAGGTAGCTATTCATGTCCAAAAAGACAACTGTGGATTGACTGAAACTTCCTGTGAATTCTAGACCCCAAGTATTTGCAGGTCAATGGCTGTGATCCCTTTTATTGTGTGGTATATTTGAGTATAGAGCCGTGACATCTAAGGGGCATAAGATGTAGTTATGTTGCCATTGCAAATATTTTAATGCTTCCTGGAAATCTCCCGTATCTTTAGTATAAGCTGGTAAGGAGGTTACAATTCTTTGTTGCTGATGGCCTATGTATTCTGACAATGCGAACCCATATCTGCTATAATTGATCTCGCTGGTGGTTTTGCTCCGTTCTTATGAATTTTCAGCAAAAAATAAAAATATGGTGTTTCCGGTTGCTTGATTTAATATATAATTTTTCTTATCTTTAGGCCGCCTGCAGACGAGCGGAAATTCCGCCCCTGGACGCCTGCATAGGATTGCATTACAGCACGCAATCCTATGCAGACGGCCGCGTGAGATTTCGCGGCATGCTCTATTTCTCGAGGAGCCCCGCACAGAAACTTCACTCACCGGCCACCGGCTCCACTCTGCGCATGCGCCGGCAGGAGAGGGCCGTGGGAGAGGTGAGTGCCGGCGCTGCTCTCTGCAGGCGCTTGGGTCGGATCCCGCTGCAAGAATTCTCGCAGCCGGATCCGACCTTGCCGTCTGCAGGCAGCCTTAGTGAGGCAATTTCTAAAGATGACAGCATCTAAAGATTGTAACTTAAGCACAATTTTATTGGTGGGGTTATGGTCAAGTCTGCCATAATATTCTATATCACTCAGAATTCTCGTTTCTTCTGGCTCATAATAATTCAGATCCAGAATTACTTTTGCCACCTTTTATCTGCTTTTTTATTACAATTTGGTCATGACTGGACAAATCGCAAAGAATGGTCTTCTGTTTTTTATGGAAATTGTTTGGAAAAATTGTTTTTGAATCACACATCAACTCAGATGCAACATGTCCCTTAACCCTTTCCAATCCATTTATTTTTTCTCACCCATTCTCCCCAGCTCCAAATAAATTGGAGCTGGGGAGAATGGGTGAGAAAAAATACATTTCCCTGCACCCTCCTGAACTGACAGAGTTCAGGAGGGTGCGGGTGCTCACTGCACCGTGGGGGATCCTGCTTACCTGTGCGGTGTCTTCCACATTCTCCTTCTGCCTTCCGGCTCGGCGATCATGTGACCGCTGGGGTCAGGTGGCATCCAGCAGTCACATGATCGCCGAGCCCGGAGACAGAAGGGAGAATGCGGAAGACACCGGACAGGTAAGCAGGTTCCCCCACGGTGCAGGCTCCCGGCTCGGAGTTCATGTGACAGCTGGGGGTCTGGTGACACCGGCGGTCACATGATCGCCGACCGGAATCTCTATGCATTGCATAGCGCTAATTGGGCGCTATGTAATGTGTAAAGGAGAAGGCAGAAAGGGTTAACAATCCTTTCTGCCTTCTCCTCGGGGGTCCTCGAAGGGGACCAGTGCACAAGTGTATCTGCACCCGATGTGTCTGACGATCGGGTGCAGATCCACTCCTGCACTGCAGTGTCGGGCCTGCCCCGACATCGGAGCTGTGGAGGGAAATTATGATGTCGGGGCAGGCCCGACATTGGACTGGAAAGGGTTAAAATCCATTTTCTCCACGGCCACCCAGACTCTTTCCCTCCTAGTTGCGGAGCTGTCAGCGATAAACATGAAGAAAGATTCCACCAGGATATTTCTGTAATGGATCAAAGATATCAGGGCTGTTGGAATGCAGCAATGTTTGCGGATTACTACTGGTCGGCATGTTGGGATGCTCCAGAACTCACAAGAGGCGAGCCAAAAGAAAACGATCTCATGAAGTTACAACATGATTCTCATCACACTAAACGACCAGACAGGAATTCTTCCTTCAATTTAGAACTCTTAGAATGTAACTGTCATTAAAAGAAATTTCAAATGCACTTTCAATGTTGTTAGCATATGTAATTGAAATGCATAATTTTCTCTTAATCTATTAAAATAACATACTTCCACCTATTGTATATCACGGAAACTAGAAAACTCTTTTCTTTGTTATATTAGTTTTTCTCACCCCAAAATTAGTAAGATGTTAAAGAAACATTCCAATTTTTTTTTTTGTGGGCCAGTGTACTAAGTGTTTGTTAGTACTATTCCTACTCGCGGATCAGTCGGACTCGCAGCATTGGGCTTCGGGACCTCCGTCTACCAGGATCAGCTGCTAATCTCACCAGCAAGTTGATACAGTGGGGTCACACCTGCCAGCTAACTTATTCTTCAACACTTTCAGTAATTTATTTATTACCCCCACCAAGCTAGATACTCATTTTTCCGACCTTGGAAGGATAGAAGACTGAGTCGACCTTGAGCCGGCTACCTGAACCATGTGAGGATTGCTTTTTTTACTTACCTAAGGGATATGAAACACCCTTTAAGCTTGATAAAAATATCCCATGGAAGGATTCTTATGTATGGGTTTCCCTACATGTGAAATCTTTACACTCCAAAATCCCCCATGAAAGCAGGATTTTGGTCTTTATTGGTTTTCTTAAACTAGGATCCCCTAATGTCTATTCACCAGAAGAATTTTACTGCAGACACCATTCATTTTTTTGACCAATAATGATTTTACTTACAATAAGAGATTTTATCTGCAAACAAAGGGCATCGCGATGGGGACCAAATTCTCACCAAATTGCGCAAATCTCTACATGGGCATGTTTGAGGAAGATAAAAAAAACCACATATCTTTTGCAAATGTTTTATTGATGACATCTTAATTATATAGGATGGCCCAGAAGTGGACCTCTAGAAATTTATTTTGGATCTTAAAACCAGCGCATGGAGTCTGGTGCTTTTAGGCAAAATTTAGGCCAATCAGATGGTATTTTTAGATTTACAATTTTTCAAATTTTAGGGCCAAATTTACACTAAAGCCAATTTTAAAACTCTCAATGCAAACAGGTATTCAGACTTCAAAAGCAATCATGCCAAGAAATAGAAACTCAATATACTATTGGGGCAAATTAGGAGAAATTCTATAACAGACTTAGATTTTAATAATCTAATGTTTTAAAAAAGTGTTTTAAAGAGAAGGGGCACCCAGGGGTGCTGGTGAGTTCAGCTTTGCTAAGAGCTCTACAAGACCAGTTAGAGAATCCACAACAGAAAGCTGGAAAACTGAGGACCAGACCTCCAAAACATTGTTCAGAATCCACATTAATACTCAACCTTCCCACCTGAGGAACATCCTATCGAAACATTGGGGGATCCTACAAGATGACCCCTTTCTATTTGACAATATCCCCAGTCGACCTTTTGTGGTGTCTGAAGGAATCTAAACTCTCAAAAATATACTGGCACCCTCTCAACCACCCAATCAGAATATCCCAAATTATATTCCAGGTACATCCATGTGGGCGGGGTGCGATTAGAACGCTTTTGGATGTGGTAATTTGTAGCACGAGAGATAATACATGCCGACCAATGCTGATCCCCAGACCCCAAGGAAGAGGAGGTGGCACAATAAGCCCGAGAAACCATGACCAAGGTAGGACCCGCAATACTCTGTGTGGGAAGTACGTGAGCGGACCCAGGGTCAAGCTCTTTCCTAGCCTCCACTTGGTTGACCCAATGTGCCATGAGTTACATAGCTATGGGAAATCCATGTGTCCCCACACATTTCATTTGGTGTATGTGTCAGCTGAACAACGCAATGGGAAACCTTTGTGCACCCACAGCCTAGGCAAGCCCATGAAACCCAAAGACAGTATTACACATGAAGAAATGACAGTGCCCAAACATGGCAGAGTTTCACGCCGCCCAGGACCTCGGCCTCGGCCAACACTTCTGCCCAAGTCATTCTCTGCATTTGTGCCAGACATCTGAACACTGCTATGGGAAACCTTTGTGCACCCACAGTATAAGCGGACCCCTGAAACATTTCTGTAGCAAGAGTATAGGCGAACCCCTCAAACCTTCCTGTAGTAAGTGTATAGGCGGACCCCTGTAACATTTCTGTAGCAAGAGTATAGGCAAACCCCTCAAACCTTTCAGTAGCAAGTGTATAGGGGGACCCCTGTAACATTTCTGTAGCAAGAGTATAGGCAAACCCCTCAAACCTCATCATAAAGGGACACCTTAATTAAAGGGAAAGGGACATGACTGATTTGTGAAGCCACAGAATATGCATTAACTATGGTCATGTTACTGAGAGCTGTACCATCACTTTGAGGGGGTCAGTAAGCTTCCAACATACAAGGATACATGGAATACAAAACCTTCTTAATGTGTGCAATGATTTGTCCTTATAACCTTCATTAGTCAATTTAATTCCAGTAAGGCTACATTCACAAGTGGTGTTTAACATGAGTTTTTAAGCATCTGTGAAGAGCAGCAAAAGAAATTAAAGCAGGCACCCAAACAGCCTGTAACTTTTTTGTTACAATTGTGTGGGCAAACTAAGCACGGGGCCCACACGATCGTACCCAAAGAGAAATGGATGCACGCACACAGGTTGCACCAGGGTCACATGGGTTTCAGGCAACTGACCCTGGGCTACAGGGAGGATGACATGGCCCTACCTAAGCGGGGGATTCGCCCCAATAGAGGGCGGCCCAGTGGTCTTCGGATCTGGGCCCTAGCTGCTCCTAGGAGCCATGCACCAGAACAGGACGCATTAACAGGCCACATGACAGGGACTGAACAACAGAATACACAGAGCCAGAAAACACAGCATACAGCAGCCAAAGTGCAACCACTAGTAACAGATGATAGGCTGAATGTAAATACCAGGTATTAGTTGACATTTTGTACAAAACATGGAAGCTAGCGGGCCAACTTCACGGCTCCTGGTTATACCGCTGGTCCCTACATTAACAAGGAGTCCAGCAGACCCGGACACAGTTCACACGGCATGCTGCAACAGGACAGGACACAGATTGCAGGTCATACAGCAAGCTAACACAAAACTGACAGAAAAAAAACATATAAACGGACATGAACCAGCACACACTTCACACAGATGAAACTCACAGCAAGTCTATGTGGGCTCATACAGGGGGATAGACAGTCAGCCCCTGTGCTGACAAAGGGAACTGTGTCAGGGATTCACCAACTGAAACACAGAGAGACATAAGACATTTGGAGGCCGCACCCGTACAGGGGGATGGAAGGGGGAGCTACATGTGCTGCAGACCAGGACTGTCCAAACCGTCTAGGGGAAGCAGAGAGACACAACCAGATCTATTTTCAACCACAGATCTGAGTGGGAACATAACAGATACATCCAAACAGTACAAGACCAGATTCAGACTGACAAGAGCTGGGTTTATATGTGCTGAAGGCTAAAGGGAATTGGCTGCTGGAGATTACCACACCCAGCCAGCTCAATTAACCCTCAACCACCTGTAGCTGGGCTGCTAGAAAGCTTAGAACTACAGATCCCAGCAGCACATGTAATATTTTTACAATCTCATGCAATTTTTAGAAAATGTCAGCAAATTAAAAAACAAGTAATTTTAATAAACTACATATGTTTTTCTATATAGCATTTGGCTGTTCACAATCTTTTGAAAAAGTCAGTAAAAATGATCCTTGGTGCCATGTGTGAACATAGTCTAAGGGCTTATTCACGCCACTGAGAAACTCACGCAAATTTTCTCTGAACCTTTTTTTTATTATATTTTTTTATTTACTGTTAATTATAATGTTACAAGAAAAAAAAAGTAACAATAAGAATAATAAAAATGGCGGTACATTGTATCATAAATATAGACATCTTGTAAGCATATATATAGACATACAAAATAGCAGAAAAGAGCAACAGACACGATAAACCTCATGACAAGAGATAACTATGCATAATGCAACATTACATTGTTTCCCTGAAACTTTCATCTTTTTGCCATGTATTAATTATCTTTGTTGTTGTAGCTTGCTGTGTAATCCCCTGTATCCAGAGGAGCTGTGAAACCGCTGCTGCTAGTGCTGCCCCCACCATGAGCCTGTTGGACAACAAGCACATATTCATACTTCCCAACAGGTGGGAGCTGGATGTAGTCAATTTGCAATCTCTGAAATGAGTAGAGTAGTCTAGGCAAGTATTTTGTGGCACTTTTACTTCTGCCCTGGGTTGCCTATGGCACAGATATTGCAAGACTGGACACATGATGCAGCAGCTACAAAGAACCTGTCCTCATTCAAATGCCGATATCATTACTGCTCCTGATGGGTGCGTCTTTCCGTGCATCAGTTGGGCTATCATGGGGCACGGGGACCGTAGTAGGCAAGTTCTGTTGCTTTTTAGTCCATTTTTCCTTTTCTTCCTTGCTAGCTTATAACTGCAAAGTCCTTAGCAAATTGTCCAAATTTTTATCAACGTCAAAAGTTTTTGTCTCTGACTTATGCTGTCAGTATCTTCTTTCTTCCACAGCTTGAGGGCCACTGCCTTTGCTGTGCTTTCTACGAGGGTGTTGCCTCTTGCTTCTCCAGTGTAGGATTTGGTGTGAGCTTTCACGTTGAGGACTGCCACTTTGTCAGGTAGAAGTGGGGTCTCCATGAGACTCTGCACCGCTGCACAATACTTAATTGGC
This sequence comes from Eleutherodactylus coqui, assembly GCF_035609145.1. Classification (NCBI taxonomy): domain Eukaryota; kingdom Metazoa; phylum Chordata; class Amphibia; order Anura; family Eleutherodactylidae; genus Eleutherodactylus; species Eleutherodactylus coqui. Next base: position 284,152,748 of record NC_089840.1, on the reverse strand, counting down.
TGTCCTGCTGAGGTAAGAAACTGTCTGGCCTTCCATCTTGGGCCGTAATCATGAGCTATGCCAAATACATACCGGGAATCAATGTAAATGTTTGCCGTTTTACCTTCCACCACTCTACACACCTCAGTGAGGGCCTTCAGTTCCACTTCTTGTGCTGTGACATGCGGAGGCAGAGCTTCTGCTTTTAGGACATCTTGTTGTGGGACCACTGCATATCCAGTGTGGAGTCGTCAATCCTCACCCTGGTACCATCTACAAAAAGCTCAAAATATGCATTGTTAACAAGGGTTCCAGTAACTGTTTTTAAAACCTGAATTTTCTTGTTGCATCAATGCTATACAATCATGCTGATATTCTATTTCAAATAGATCACGATCTTATTGAAAAAATTTTTAAAAATAGCTGATCTGCAATACCTAGGTCGCCTATGCCTCCCCCTCCCCCATTTGAACCAGGATACTCAATTGGAAGAAGAGTAGCCGGGTTTAAAGTTAGTACAACATTGAAAAGAAATATTAGGAGGCATGAAAAAGCATAGTAGCCGGATCAGACAGGCCAGAGATAAGTGCTTGGGTTGCACTTGTGTGAGTATGCTCTGGATGTCATGAGCATACTCACACAAGTGCAACCCAACTTATCTCTGGCCTGTCTGATCTGGCTACAATGCTCTTTTCATGCCTCCTAATATTTCTTTTCAATACAAAAATGAAATACAGGAGGAAATATAAGGGTGTTGTCGAGTAGACTTCCTGAAAAAAGGATTACCGGTAAGTTTAATCTAACTTTTCCCTATCATCTCCACGATAGCACCAGTTGAGACATGCCAGCGAAACAAAAACTAGGACAGGACTACCGCGGACAGGACTTTGCATCTAAAGGCTAAGTCTTTATTTGACCTATAATGTTTACTAAAGGTATGTGGTCTTCTCCACACCACAGCCCTGCATATTGTCTGTAGATGCAGAGGCCTGCTCTGCCCAAGAAACAGACATTGCCCTGGTGGAGTGGGCTTTGAGTACCACTGGGGCTAGTTTAAGAGCTTTATCAGCCTCCATAAAGGCTGAACGAATCCACCTAGATATAGAGATCTTTGCCACTTTTTTCCCTTTGTTACCCTCCAGGAACTGAAGACACAAATGCTTATCTTTTCGCTATGGTCTTGTGGAATTGATATACTGTAAGACAGACCTTTTGGACATCCAGTCAATGGAACTATTATATCCTGGGATTTGTAGAATTGTGATACCACCTTTAGTAAAAAGGAAGGGCCTAATTTGAACATGATCTTATTCTCTACAAAAAGGTTGTTGAACTGAAAAAGCCTGGAGTTCACTAACTCTACGAGCTGTAATGATGTCTACTAGAGAGATGGTTTTAAGAGTTAAATGCCTAATTGATATTGAATTCAAAAGTTTAAAGGGACGACCTGAAAGTTCTGAGAGAACTCAATTTAGGTTACAATAAGGAACTAGATTAGAGACTTTAGGTTCAAAGGCGCCTTTAGAGACCCAACTCATCTCTGATTACCTAGTATCATAGAAAACACTAAGCGCTGCAACCTGTACCCTCAGTATGCTAGGTAAGAGACATATCTACCACCTTGACCAAAAAACCCTTGTCTAATAAGATGAATTTTTCAACAGCCAAGTTGAAAGATGCAGGCCAGCTACATTCTGGTGCCTCAGGGGACCTTGTGTCAGCAGATCTTTGCGCAATGGTAGGAATATAGGATTGCTGACACTTAGTTTTTTTATCATGGAGAACAAACTCTTTTTGCGCCAGCAAGGAACTACTAAAATCAGAGTACAACTTTTGTGTCTGAACTTTTGTAATACCCTGTGGATTAAGGGAATTGGAGGAAAAGCATAAAAGCAATCCCTAACCCCAATTCTGCACTAGTGCATCTATAGCCACTGGATGGTCTCCTGGGTTAAGGAAAAAGAAGGCTCTTACTTTTTGATTCTTCCTGGTGGCTAAAATAATCTATGCGGGGAACCACCCACCTACGCACTATATCCTGGAACATTTCTTGTGAAAGCGACCAGGTTCCCTGGAAATAAGTATCACCTACCTGGGCCCCCACCACTGAGTGCTGGGATCTGTTGTAATCCATACCTTTGGTTTTGTGAACCAATCTACACTTTTCACTAAGTTGGTCCCTAATAGTCACCAGTGGAATGACCTTTTCACCGCGCTTGCTATCACCAGTTTTTTGTCCAAAGAGGTCTGTCTCCTGTACCACACTGCCAGAAAAAAGCTCTAGAGTGTTCTTGAATAGAATTGGGCCAAGGCAACTGCTGGAGTACAAGCTGTTAGATTCCCTAACCAAGACATGGCAGCTCTGATGGTACATGTTTTCCGCCTCAGGAATTGTAAAATCCTCAGCAGGAGGTCCTGTTTCCGCACTAGGGGGAGGAACGAACGCTGAGTCCAGCGTGATACCCAGAAACCTTTTCTGCTGATTGGGTGCAGTGTTCAATTTCTTCCAATTTATTAGCCGGCCCAGATGCTGCAGAAGCTGGATGTTATGGAAACATGGGATAGTAGAAGATCGTGATTTTAGGTTTAGCCCTTGAGGATCCTGCTATGGATTTGTTCACCTATTAAATACATAAGGTACTAGATACCTGTGCATACAGCAGACAATGTGTATGAGGTGCCTCATAGGGCTACTTACAACACCAAAGGTTGCAGCCAGTACAGGGGTTTCAAAATGGTAAAGAGTGGACCAGGCAGCATCAGATGTAATATAGAAAAATTTGCAAAACTTTATTCCTCCATAAAAAGAAGACCAGCGACATTTCGGCCACTGCTTTGGCCTTTTTCAAGCTTAGTACAGGGGTTTCAGTCACTGGAGAAATCCTTACCAAGGGAGCACTGTAGGATTACTTTCTTTAAAGGATTGGACATCTTCCGCAATTCAGAGGTTACAAGCACCAACTTCTGTCCTCTCTCAGTCCCTTTTGAATCTGCCACCATCACGTGCCTCCCCCACTGGCACAGCCACGTCGCTGTGATGTCAGCAACAAGCCTGAACCCACCCCCGACACTATGCACAATGACGCGACCCTGCTAACGGAAGCTGGTCAAGCCAGACATCACTTATCACCAAATTCCAGGGCAAGAAGCGACCAGCCTCCAGCAAGCAGTAGGGGAGACAGTAGGTACAGTCTGTAACTTAGCCCCTCTTACGCTAGGGTCCGCGGTTGGAAGGAGACCGGCCTAGGAGGACAGCCCTGTTACCTCAGCCGACTGAAGGAGATGATCCAGGTAGGGAGCGCTTATCTCTTTCTAGCCACACCGATCCAGCACATGTCATGCTGGGACCCCTCCCACCTCTCGGATGACCATCCTCTGACAGGACAGGAAAATACTGAGGAAGGTAAAGAAGGAGGATCCTTAATCCACTCGGAGTGTTTCTTGTCCTAACAGGATAAGATCATCTCAACAGGTGTAGTCGTGGAGACGATAGGGAAAAAATAATTTGTTGTTATTATTGGGGCCATAAACATTAAAAAGACTAAATTCATCTAAGGAATTTTTCAAACATATGAAAAAGTCTACCACTATCATCCTGCCTAATTATGAGACGAAAGCCCTCACTGACTGACTTGCCACTAATTCTCTAACTTTCCAATGTCATACAAACATGACATTTTGCACAAACATGATTTAGATTCTAAATAGGAAAAGTAAAGGGTTCCCAACTTGATTATTCAATGCTAATTACAAAACTAAGTGCACCTCTATGTAATATACCTAATCTTATTCCCTAACTTCCCGGTGTCGTACAAACCGGAAATTTGTCACAACCATTCTGTACATTGTAATAGGAAAAGTAAAGAGGATGCAACTTCAATATTCTATTCTAAGCATAAAAAACTGCGAAAACCCACAATTCATGGCATAGTTCTTTTCTTTGAAACCATAAAGCCTAGGGAAATTATTTGTACACTGAGGAAAATCTACCTTACCTCTATGTGTATATACTCAGAACAATCTAATGCTCTTCTATGTGTATATAGTAAGGAGAATCTAACTGACCTCTGTGTGCATATACTGAGGAGAATCTACCTCACTTCCATGTGTATATACTGAGGAGAATCTACTTCACTTCCATGTGTATATACTGAGGAGAATCTACCTCACTTCTATCTGTATATACTGAAGAGAATCTACCTCACTTCCATGTGTATATACTGAGGAGAATCTACCTCACTTCCATGTGTATATAATGAGGAGAATCTACCTCACTTCCATGTGTATATACTGAGGAGAATCTACCTCACTTCCATGTGTATATACTGAGGAGAATCTACCTCACCTCCGTGTGTATATACTGAGAAGAATCTACCTCACCTCCATGTGTATATACGTAGGAGAATCTACCTCACCTCTCTGTGTATATACTGATTAGAATCTACCTCACCTCTGTGTATATACTGAGAAGAATCAACCTCACTTCCCTGTGTATATACTCAGAACAATCTAATGCTCTTCTATGTGTATATAGTAAGGAAAATCTAACTGACCTCTGTGTGCATATACTGAGGAGAATCTACCTCACTTCCATCTGTATATACTGAGGAGAATCTACCTCACTTCCATCTGTATATACTGAGGAGAATCTACCTCACTTCCATCTGTATATACTGAGGAGAATCTACCTCACTTCCATCTGTATATACTGAGGAGAATCTACCTCACTTCCATGTGTATATACTGAGGAGAATCTACCTCACTTCCATGTGTATATACTAATTAGAATCTACCTCACCTCTGTGTATATACTGAGAAGAATCTACCTCACTTCTATGTGTATATACTGAGGAGAATCTACCTCACTATCATGTGTATATACTGAGGAGAATCTACCTCACTTCCATGTGTATATACTGAGGAGAATCTACTTCACTGCCATGTGTATATACTGAGGAGAATCTACCTCACCTCTATGTGTATATACTGAGGAGAATCTACCTCACCTCAGTGAGTATATACCGAGGAGAATCTACCTCACCTTCATGTGCATATACGTAGGAGAATCAACCTCACCTCTCTGTGTATATACTGAGGAGAATCTACCTCACCTATATGTGAATATACTTAGGAAAATCTACCTCACCTCTATGTGTATATACTGAGGAGAAACTACCTCATATCTATTTGTATATACTGAGGAGAATCTACCTCACCTCTATGTGTATGTACTGAGGAGAATCTACCTCACTTCCATGTGTATATACTGCGGAGAAGCTACTTCACTTCCATGTGCATATACTGAGGAGAATCTACCTCACCTCTCTGTGTATATAATGATTAGAATCCACCTACCCTCTGTGTATGTACTGAGGAGAATCTACCTAACTATCATGTGTATATACTGAGAAGAATCTACCTCACTTCCATGTGTATATACTGAGGAGAATCTACCATAGGGCTTAGTCAGACGGGCGTTTTTTGCCGCGATTTGCGGATCGCATGACGGATGCGCATCCACAAATCGCGTGACCGGTGCGCGCAAGTCGCCCGCAAATCGCCCGAAAATCTGCTCCTAGCCACGTTTCATTAGAAACGGGCCGGAGCTGTCCAGCGCATTGCATTCAATGGAGACGGCAATACAGCCGTCTCCATTGAAAGCAATGCGCTGCGGGCGAGCCCGGGATGAATTGTCGGTAAGGGCTTAAATATATAAGCCCTTACCTGCAATTCATCCTAAAATGTGTTAAAATAAAAAAAAATTGCATTCTCACCTTCTGCCGGCAGCTCCGAGTGGCCGTCCTGCAGTGGGTGTGAAGGGGGTGTGAGTCAGACCTGCCCACTGATTGGCTCAGTGCTGAGCCAATCAGAGGCATGCCTCACTCACACCCATTCATGAATTCATGAATGGATGGGAGTCAGACCTGCCCCTGATTGGCTCAGCGCTGAGAGGCAGCAGTCACTCACCCATTCATGAATTCATGAATGGGTGTGTGAGTGAAACCGGCCTCTGATTGGTCAGGCTGTGACCAATCAGAGGCAGATCATTCAGCAGGCGGGGATTTTAAAGCCCCGCCGGCTGAATAGTGCCGAGAAGCCGTTCAGGAGAACTGACAGCGGCCGCGGCTGGACTCCGGCTGCAGCGGAAAGGTGAGTATACAATTTTTTTTTATTTTAACACATTTTAGCATGAATTGTAGGGAAGGGTTTATATATTTAACCCCTTCGCGACAATTCACCCCGCGCACGCCGGCAGCCCATTGCTTTCAATGGAGCGGCTGTATTGCCGCTCCATTGAATTCAATGGGCAAACATCGTTCTTCTCTGCCACAGCTGTTACAGCTGTGGCAGAGAATGATTTGTCTTTATGTTCTCAATGGGGTCGGCGCTGCTGCCGCCGGCCCCATTCAGCGCATATACGGAAGCGAACAGGAATCGCAGATCGCAGATAGGTGCGATCTGCGATTTTTTGTTCTATAATTTTTCGGACGAGCGCATAAAAAGCGCTCATGTGTCCGATACCATTGCGAAGCAATGGTTTTAAAAAATCGCCGGACGCATGCGCAAATCGCGGCAAAAAACGCCCGTCTGACTAAGCCCTTACTTCCATGTGTATATATGTAGGACAATCTACCTCACCTCTCTGTGTATATACTGATTAGAATCCACCTAACCTCTGTGTATATACTGAGGAGAATCTACCTCACTTCCATGTGTATCTACTGAGGAGAATCTACCTCACTGCCATGTGTATATACTGAGGAGAATCTACCTCACTTCCATGTGTATATACTGAGGAGAATCTACTTCACTTCCTTGTGTATATACTGAGGAGAATCTACTTCACTTCTATGTGTATATACTGAGGAGAATCAACCTCACCTCTCTGTGTATATACTGAGGAGAATCTACCTCACCTATATGTGTATATACTGAGGAAAATCTACCTTACCTCTATGTGTATATACTGAGGAGAAACTACCTCACCTCTATGTGTATATACTGAGGAGAATCTACCTCACCTCTATGTGTATATACTGAGGAGAATCTACCTCACTTCCATGTGTATATACTGCAGAGAAGCTACTTCTCTTCCATGTGTATAAACTGAGGAGAATCTACCTCACCTTCGTGTGTATATACTGAGGAGAATCTACCTCACCTCTATGTGTATATACTGAGGAGAATCTACCTCACCTCTATCTGTATATACTGAGGAGAATCTACCTCACCTTCATGTGTATATACTGTGAGACGGTGACCGGCAAGGTGCTGGAGGGCAGGTATGTTTCGCCTAGGATGCTCTCCTATGCTGCTTTGGGGAGCACTTGGGCAGATATATGCCACCAAGCAGCCTGGGCTCGGTGGAGGAAGCCGGCAGTATGGTGTCAGTAACATTAAATTACTGACACGTTGTAGTGTGTAAGTGGCTCCAAGCCACATAATCCGGGCCGGCTTTTCCTGGAGTGGTCAAAGCGAAGGGTGGGATGACCACTCCCACGTACCAGGTGAGGCTGGTACCAGGCCTTATAAAGCCTGGAGAGAGAGAGCTGAGACCTTTGCAGGTCTGAGAGTCCTGGCTGGCTGTGCGCGGGAGCCATTTGTTTACCAGTGTATAGACAGGGATGATCCATGTTTAGTAAGTGCTCAGATGAACAGGATTTACTTTATGTTGGCCTGAAGTTAAGGCCTGTATTTTGCTTTGTTTGCACTGAAATAAACCCGGGCGGAGCCTGGACTAAAGACTTTATCCCAAGTGTCACTGTCTCTGACTGCTTATGCCCAGGTTGCTACCGCTCCTAAACGCTAATCCCTCATATATGGTGTTTGGATGCGGGCAGCGGTCTTAAAGAGACATACACCAATTAATGGACATTTTGCTGCAGCAGCTGGAGAACAGTTGCTACGGGCAACCGCCCAAGAGAGATTGACTGGAGAGTGCTGTGGCCCCTATGTCCTGGGTGAAAGCTGCAACGGCGCAGCAACCCGATACGGCCAAGATGGACGATCTGATGAAACAGCTGACGCTATTGACGGCGACCCAGCAAAAGGTCCATGAGGAGACCATGAGAGCTCAGGCCGAGACTAATGCTCTACTGGTGGAAGCCAATCGTTTAGCCTTGCAGGAGCAACAGCGGGTCAACCAACAACTGCAAGAGCAACTCCTGGCGGTGGCACAAAGTGTGCAGAGGTCGGCTGGTTCGCTCCCCACCACCCGTACCGCGGTACACGCGGCCTTACAAAAGATGACACCCACCGATGACATTGAGGCCTATCTCGCGGTATTTGAAAGAGTGGCAGAAAGGGAGAAACTACCGGCACCTCAGTGGGCTGAGGTAGTAGCGCCTTTCCTGACGGGAGAACCCCAAAAAGTCTATTTTGACCTCGGTGAGCAGGATGCCAAGGACTATAATAAGCTCAAAGGTGAGATCCTGGCACGCTTGGGCGTGGACGCCCATGTGCAGGCCCGACACGTACACGCCTGGACTTTCGCTGACGACCTGCCAGCTCGCTCCCAGATGTACGACCTGTTCCACCTGGTGAGAAAGTGGCTGCAAGCGGAGGAGTCGTCCCCGGCAGAGATCGTACAAAAAGTGGTTCTGGACAAGTTCATCCGCTCGCTGCCCCCCGCGATTCAGCGCTGGGTGGGACAAGGGGGTCCCCAGGACGAGGACCAACTCGTGAGCCTCGTCGAGAGGTATAAAGCCACGGAGGACCTATTGCAAGCCGTGCCTCCTGGACGTTCCAACCCCGGGAACAGCAAGTCGGCTGGAGCACCTGGTAAGACTGTTTCATATGTAAGGGGTGTCAAAAGTGTCCCAAGGGGAGGCGGCTCAGAGGGGGATCGTTTGGGGCAGAGGAGGAGCCCCAAATGGACAATAGAACCCCAAGGAGACCGGGCCCCCATACGATGTTGGCGCTGTCATGAGCCCGGGCATCTTGCTGCCAACTGCCCCTCACTGTGGAACCCATGGACTGTGACTCTGCCCGGCGGAGGTCGATGTTCGCACGGCCAGTATGTTCTGCAGAGACTGCGTCAGAGACTGGTCGACCATTATGTCACATAAAGGTGAATGACTTTGCGGTGACAGCTCTACTGGACTCAGGGAGCTTGGTTACGCTGGTGCACTCCAGCCTGGTCGATCCCACAACCGTCACCGGCCTTCGCATGGGGGTTGTGTGTGTGCATGGGGACACCAAAGAGTATCCTATTGCCCTTGTAAGACTTGAGACTCCGTGTGGACTTGCCTCCCATGAGGTGGGCGTCGTAAAATCCTTAATGCACACCGTGATCCTCGGGAGAGACTTTCCCCTATTTTGGGACTTGTGGCGACACTGAGAGTCGTCTGCAAATAAGGTTCATGATGATGCAAATGTGTATGATGTGTGTCCAGAACCGTTTGACCCTGAGGGTACGGTTCCAGCAGTAGGGGTGACCCAAGAGAATGGGGATAACTTTCCCTTAACAGTACTGGCGGGTGAGACGGAGGTACAGGACGAAGTGGTCGCTATGCCTGACTTAGAGGTTTCACGTGCCAATTTCAGAACAGAGCAGCTCCAAGACCCCACCTTAGTAAAAGCCAGGGAAAATGTTAAAGTAATAAATGGGGAGCCTCAATTCCCAGGGGCTGGTACTGTGTTTCCACACCTGGCAGTCAACCAAGAATTGTTGTATCAGGTTGACAAGGTCCGTGGGGAGGTTGTGGAACAGCTGGTGGTACCTCAGTCCTATCATAGGATGGTCTTAGACCTGGCGCACAAGCATGTGCTGGGAGGTTATCTCGGGAGCGAAAAGACTAGGGAACGCGTCCTTCAGCGTTTTTTCTGGCCCGGGGTACATGGTGATGTAAAACGTTACTGTGAGTCGTGCCCGGAGTGTCAAATAACAGCTTCTATGCCCCATTACCGGAGCCCCTTAGTGCCCTTGCCCATCATAGAGGTGCCGTTTGAGCGGATCGCTATGGACCTAGTTGGGCCCTTGGTAAAGTCTGCCCGGGGTCACCAACATATATTAGTGGTTGTAGACTACGCCACCCGTTACCCCGAAGCCGTTCCCTCACGCAATACGTCCTCCAAGGGTATTGCAAAGGAACTACTTCACATGTTCTCCCGCACGGGCATATCAAAAAAGATCCGGATGGACCAAGGAACCCCCTTTATGTCAAAGGTCATGAAGGAATTCTGTAAGCTGCTGAATATTAAGCACTTACGGACGTCTGTGTACCACCCACAGACGGATGGTCTGGTTGAGAGACTTAATAAGACCCTAAAAAGCATGCTAAAAAAGGTAGTCAATAAGGATGGGAAGGACTGGGACTGTCTGCTGCCATATTTAATGTTTTCAATCCGTGAAGTCCCACAATCCTCCACTGGGTTCTCTCCCTTTGAATTAGTTTATGGTAGACATCCCCGGGGGCTCCTTGATGTAGCCAAGGAGACCTGGGAGCACGAGTCCACCCCCTACAAGAGTCTTATTGAACACATTTCCCTCATGCAAGATCGAATTGCGGCGGTCATGCCCATTGTTAGAGAACATTTACAGCAGGCTCAAGAAGCCCAAAGCCGGGTATATAACAGGTCCGCCAAGGTGAGAACCTTCAACCCTGGGGATCGGGTACTAGTGTTGGTGCCCACCCTAGAATGTAAATTCCTAGCAAAATGGCAAGGGCCCTATGAAATAATCGAGAAAGTCAGAGAGGTAAACTATAAGGTGAACCAGCCGGGTAGGCGGAAACCGGAACAGTTGTACCATGTAAACCTAATTAAGCCATGGAAGGACAGAGAAGCCCTGACTGCAGTGAGCACCCCCCATGGTGGGGTCCCAGAGGTGTGTGTATCAGGGTCCCTGTCCAAATCCCAACAGCAAGAGTCGAGGGAATTTATACAACGTAATTCAGATGTGTTCTCCGATATACCAGGGCGTACTGGTGTCATAAAACATGACATTATAACTGAACCAGGGGTAAAGGTTCAGTTGAAACCGTACAGGGTTCCAGAAGCCCGCAGACGAGCCATCTCAGAGGAGGTCAAGAAAATGCTAGACCTCGGAGTAATTGAGGAGTCGAAAAGCGAATGGTCCAGCCCTATCGTGCTGATACCAAAACCTGATGGCTCTTTACGCTTCTGTAATGACTTCCGGAAGCTAAATGACGTGTCAAAATTTGACGCATACCCAATGCCGAGAGTGGACGAGTTAATTGAGAGACTGGGTCATGCCAGATACTTTTCCACTCTTGACCTTACCAAAGGCTACTGGCAGGTTCCCCTTACCGAGAGGGCAAAAGAAAAGACTGTGTTTGCCACACCAGAAGGGTTGTTCCAGTTTACCTGCCTATCCTTCGGTTTGCATGGAGCTCCAGCGACCTTCCAAAGGTTGATGGATATCATACTCAAACCCCACCGTCAGTATGCATCAGCATATTTAGATGATATCATCATCTTTAGTGAAGACTGGGACAGCCATCTACCCAAAGTACAGGCAGTACTGAACTCCCTTAGAAAAGCAGGACTCACAGCAAACCCAAAGAAGTGCGCCCTGGGTCTTGAAGAAGCACGATACCTGGGGTATATAATAGGCAGGGGTATTATAAAACCCCAGGTCAATAAAGTTGAAGCCGTTCAGGACTGGCCACAACCCACAACTAAAAAGCAGGTGAGAGCTTTTTTAGGCATTGTAGGGTACTATAGGCAGTTCGTACGAAACTTTGCTAGCATAGCAGCACCCATAACAGACTTAACCAAGAACAGTAAGTCAGTCATGGTCAAGTGGAACCCTGACGCAGAAAAGGCGTTCCAAGAGTTAAAATGGGCCCTCTGTAGACGTCCAGTGTTGGTCACACCCAATTTTAAAAGGGAATTTATTGTCCAAACCGACGCGTCCGATGTGGGACTGGGAGCAGTTCTGTCCCAAAAAGTAGAGGGAGAGGAACATCCTGTAATTTATCTGAGCAGGAAGCTCACGCCACCGGAAAAAAATTACAGTATCGTTGAGCGGGAGTGCCTAGCCATCAAGTGGGCCCTGGAATCTCTAAAATACTACCTTCTAGGTCGGCACTTCAGGCTGATCACAGACCACTCCCCCTTAACCTGGATGTCACAGGCAAAAGAAAGAAATGCCATAGTCACCAGGTGGTTCCTGACCTTTTTGGTAGAGCACAGGGCCGGAAAGCTACAGGGCAATGCCGATGCCTTATCAAGGACGCATTGCATGGCGGCAAAAGGTGTCCGACCCCACAGGCTCGAACAGAGGGGGAGGGTATGTGATACGGTGACCGGCAAGGTGCTGGAGGGCAGGTGTGTTTCGCCTAGGATGCTTTCCTATGCAGCTTTAGGGAGCACTTGGGCAGATACGTGCCACCGAGCAGCCTGGGCTCGGTGGAGGAAGCCGGCAGTATGGTGTCAGTAACATTAAATCACTGACACGTTGTAGTGTGTAAGTGGCTCCAAGCCACATAATCCGGGCCGGCTTTTCCTGGAGTGGTCAAAGCGAAGGGTGGGATGACCACTCCCATGAACCAGGTCTGATACCAGGCCTTATAAAGCCTGGGCCTGGAGAGAGAGAGCTGAGACCTTTGCAGGTCTGAGAGTCCTGGCTGGCTGTGCGCGGGAGCCATTTGTTTACCAGTGTGTAGACAGGGATGATCCATGTTTAGTAAGTGCTCAGATGAACAGGATTTACTTTATGTTGGCCTGAAGTTAAGGCCTGTATTTTGCTTTGTTTGCACTGAAATAAACCCAGGCGGAGCCTGGACTAAAGACTTTATCCCATGTGTCACTGTCTCTGACTGCTTATGCCCAGGTCGCTACCGATCCTAAACGCTAATCCCTCACAATACGTAGGAGAATCTACCTCACCTCTATGTGTATATACTGAGGAGAATCTACCTCACCTCTATGTGTATATACTGAGGAGAATCTACCTCACCTCTGTGTGTGTATATACTGAGGAGAATCTACCTCACCTCTGTGTGTGTATATACTGAGGAGAATCTACCTCACCTCTGTGTGTGTATATACTGAGGAGAATCTACCTCACCTCTGTGTGTGTATATACTGAGGAGAATCTACCTCACCTCTGTGTGTGTATATACTGAGGAGAAACTACCTCAGCTCTATGTGTATATACTGAGGAGAATCTACCTCACCTCTCTGTGTATATACTGAGGAGAATCTACCTCACCTCTATGTGTATATACTGAGGAGAATCTACCTCACCTCTGTGTGTGTATATACTGAGGAGAATCTACCTCACCTCTGTGTGTGTATATACTGAGGAGAAACTACCTCACCTCTGTGTGTGTATATACTGAGGAGAAACTACCTCACCTCTGTGTGTGTATATACTGAGGAGAATCTACCTCACCTCTGTGTGTGTATATACTGAGGAGAAACTACCTCAGCTCTATGTGTATATACTGAGGAGAATCTACCTCACCTCTCTGTGTATATACTGAGGAGAATCTACCTCACCTCTATGTGTATATACTGAGGAGAATCTACCTCACCTCTGTGTGTATATGCTGAGGAGAATATACGAAAAGGCTGTAAAGTACATACGGAAGCGGCCATAGACTGCAGGGATGGAGCCTTTAAGGCTAAGTTGGGGCTACAACCTGCAGTCTGGGGCTACATTTGAGTAAAAAGGGGTGTTATCTTTAAAGTGAGGAGAGATGAAAGGGGTGGCACATTCTGCAGAGGGACATATTTACATGCAGTATGAGGAGAATCTAATGCTCTTCTACGTGTATACATATTTTATTCCTGGTTCCTCTGAAGTAACCATGGCTCCATAAAGTTTTCTATGTGAACAACAGGTAAACACCTGTACCAAATAGAGATGAGTGAATGTACTTGTTTAGGGCAATTACTCGATCTAGCATCGCTTTTTTCGAGTAACTGCCTAATCGGGCGAAAAGATTCGGCAGGCGCCGGGGGTGAGCGGGCTGTTGCAGGGGGGAGGGTGGGGGAGAGAGAGCGCTCCCCCCTGTTCCCCACTGCTACCCCCCCCCCCCCCCCGCTCCACCCCACCGCTCCCCGAATCTTTTCACCCGAGTAGGCAGTTACTCGGAAAAAGCGATGCTCGATCGAGTAATTTCTCTAAACAAGCATGTTCGCTCATCTCTAGTACCAAATGAAATCTGGCAAAGCCAGGTATATCAGCTTAAGTTTGTATATAAGGGAGAAGGGGGTTGAATAAATTTCCAGGACTTAATATTGATTATGTATCCTTAGGGCAGCAATATCTGACCAGTGGGATCCCAACTTCCGGGAACCGTATCATTTTAGTGTCCTTGGTCTTTGATGTCATGCTCACAAATCACATGGCCCGTGCATTTCTGTCCCATTGAAGTGAACAGGATTGAGCTGCAATACAAGACACAACCACTATACAATGTACAGCGCTGTGCTTTTAAACAAGATAAAAGTGAAGATAGAAATTGTATTGATTTGAAAGGCATCCAAGTAATTCAGTCTCACAGTGTTAGATCACTCTGATATTGCTGTCCTCAGGATACTTAATCAATATTAACCCCTTAGTGGCCAAGCCTGTTTGCACCTTAATGACCAGGCCAAATTTTGGAAAAATTACATGTGTCACTTTAACTTAGTATAAGGGCGCATTTGACCGTATATCGGCTGGGTTTTCATCCAGGCCAATATACGACGTCTCTCTCTGCAGGGGGAGGAGGCTGGAAGAGTCAGGAGCAGTGCACTGAGCTCCCGGCCTTCGCCACTATTTTTTCATTGGGACGGGAGGAACGGGGCAAAGTTTCATGACATAGTTTCCCCCCATCCTGCCCCTCCCATTGCAAATAGTGGCGAGAGGCAGAGAGGGGGCAGGAGCTCAGTGCACAGCCTCCCCCCGCTGCAGAGAGGGACGCCGTATATCAGCCGGGCATGAAAACCCAACTGATATATGGTCGTCTGAATGCGCCCTAACTCTGTAATTCTGACATTGGTTTTCGCCGCATACTGTACTTCATTAGGGAGGTAAAAATAGACCAGTAAAATTTGTGTACATTTATTAAAAAGGATCAAAATCAGGAAATATTTTGAAAAAATTGGCATTTTCTCACATTTCCAACTGCAGTTTGTCAAGTATGTGCAAACACGCTGTAAAGGTTTTGATGAGCTACATATTTCCATCTGTTTACTTTAGTCTGGAAGCAGATTTGAAAAACTTTAGTTTTTTTTTAAACCTTTTTGGAGATGTACAAATTTAACAGTAATTATTAAACTTTTGAGGAACATCTTGTTTTCCTACACCAAGCCAATATTTCAAAGGCTCATAGGTGTCACAATGATAGATACCCCCAAAAATGTTAAAAAATACACCCCTTAATACCTTCACTGGTGTCATTAGTATTTTGACCCCAAGGTTTTTTTTCAGGAGTTAATGCAATTTAGAGGAGAAAATATAAAATTTCATATTTTTGCAAATATGGCTTATTTAAAACTTTTGGACGGGGGAGGCTGCGAACTCCATCTATCTTTACATCCTGTTTGGGGATTTCAGGTAGTAGTTTGTGCATAAGATGTGTAATGAACCTTTGGATTTCTGTGGCTGCAATGCTTTCTGGCACCCCCTGGAATTTCACATTATTCTTTTTGTTTCTGTCTTTTAAATCTGTTAGTTTGTTTTGTAGTTTAGTTACTGCCTCTTCCAGTTCGTAATGAGCATCTAGCAGTTCATTATGGGATTTTACTACTTCTTCCAGTTTGTTCTCTGTGTGCTCCATTCTGTTATTTACCTGCTGCAGTGAGCTTTTGACACTGGATGCTAAACACCTGACCTCTGCCTGTAGGGTGACACTGAGTGCCTTGATAGCTTCTTTAACCCCTTAACGACTGCCAATACGCCTTTTGACGGCTTGCATCGGCGGTCTATGTAAGAGGAGAGATCGCGGGGTGACCTCTCTTCATACAATGTGGGCAACAGCTGTTTATTACAGCTGTCACCTGTGGGTAATAGCTGCAATTAGCCGCACGGCTGATCAGCATATCAACCCTTTAATTGCCGCTGTCAGTTCTGACAGCGACATTTTAATCCACCCAAACGATGTCCAGGGGTCACGCAGGCAACCGTGTGTCTGATCTATCAAAGTAGTGCATTATTTACCCCAAAACAAAAGAACGCCAGAAATGCACCTTTTTGGTCACCCAGTCTCCCAGAAAAAACATGCAATAAAAAGCAATCATTAAAAAAATGTTATGTCTTTGAAAAAAAAAATTAAATACAAATTTGTATCGTAGTAATCATACTGACCCATAGAATAAAGTTATGTCATTTTTGTTGCAGTTTGTGCGCCGTAGAAACAAGACGCAATGAAAGATGGCGGAATGTCTTTTTTTTTTTTCATTTTACTACACTTGGAATTTTTAAAAAGTTTTTTAGTACATTATATAGTACATTAAATAGCACCATTGAAAAATACAACTTGTTCCACAAAAAACAAGCCCTCATACAGCGAAGTTGATGGATAAATAAAGAAGTTATGGTTTTTTAAAAGGGAGAGATGAAAACAAAAATGGGAGAAAAAAAAAAGTCCCGCATGCTTAAGGCCGGCTGTCCACGGGCGTTGCAAAGTCCAGCGACAGATCTCCGCCGCGGGAGCCGCCGCCCGGGAGCAGGAGCCTCTGCCGAATCTCCGCCGGTCAGCCCTATCTGAGAGTTAGGCTGGCCATGGAGAATCGGGGCAATTCGCAGCATGCTGAGAATTGCCCGCCACGAGCGGAGAATCGCAATGCTTCTCCACTTGTGGACAGGGGTTGGTGCTTTCCATAGCAATGCTATAAAAAGCGTCGGCCGGCGTGATTCGCCAGCGATTTATCACCGGCGAATACACTGCCGTGGACAGGGGGCCTAAGGGGCTAATGAATGATTCAGTAGTTGGCGTCTCTGAGGCAGGGAGGTCATCAAAGCTTTCTGCTCCCTCTGCCATATTTGTAATCCCTGATAGTGATGACAGTCTGGGTCTTTGTTTTTCTTGGCTGTCAGAAGGGGAGCCTGTCTTGTTTGTCTGTGGGGCTGATGCCATCTTTGATTTGATACTGCTGTTTAAGGGCGAGCACCCACTGGCGTTTTTTTACCTGCGTTTTGCGTTTTTCCTGCACAGGCATAGAGATAACGTGTTCCTGTCCACTGGCGTTTTTTTTGCGTTGCGTTTGCGTTTTTAACATAGGTACTGTCAGTTGCATATGTGTCCCTATTTTTCTCCTAATGCACCCATGAATGTCAATGTAAATTATCGGAAAACGCAGCGAAAACGCCGCGAAAAACGCGAGAAACGCGGCGAAAACGCTGCGTTTTTTCCCCGCGGAGAACGCAAACGCCAGTGGGTGCTCGCCCTCACTCCAGTCTCTCCTGCGGCACCTTTCTCTTCCCCTCCTCCTGCTGGTACATTACCCTTTGGGCTTCTCTGTCTTTCTTTGTTTACTTTAGCTTCTCTTCGGTCTTCTGCTGTGCCTTCAAAGGGGAGCGAGAAGTGGCCATGTCTGTGTCAGCTATAGCTGAGGGAGACCCACGGGGCACAAAGAACTCTTCTAAGCGCAGTGGATTCCCCCTACTCGGTTTTTACGCGTCATCTCTGCAGCCTGGGGCACAAGGTGAGCCCCTGTCCCTGTGTCTCTCGCCACTCACTGCCCTGCATACAGTTTTCGGAGTGCTGATGCCAGCAGAGCTCACGCAACTGCTGTCGTTCTGCTCGCTTTCAGGCCACACCCCACAATTGAGATAATCTTGATGGTCAGTAACGGAAGTTCACATGAGGTGGCCGATGCTTTCAATCAAGATAATAAAAGGAGACACAGATTTAAAATATTAATATGGTTTCTTACCTGTGCAAGCTTTCTGTGGTCAAAAATTTTGATTTCTGAGGAAAATATTTCCCACATTATGGACACAAAATTGTCTGCTGCCCTCTGTGAATTCTCTGATGTCTAATAAGTGCAGCGTGCGAAACCTTGCGTGCGAGCTGGGCAGGTGTCTGGAGCGGAGCAGGTAGTCACTAACCTTGTCACGGGGCAATAACACACCTGGGCCAGTAGGTCCACATGAGCAGGGCTCAAAGGACCCCACTGAGGAGTGGGGTTGGTAATCTAAAATAAAGTCACTCGTGACGCCAGCACCTTTGTTAGTGTGAATGAAATAAAGACGTGATAGCAAATTCAAAGGTATAAAAATTTACTATGCTTCTTGTGTCAGTTCGTGAGGTAGATTTTCTTCACAGCAATTACAGAGGAGTATAAGACATGGCAATGAGACTTGTACTGGTATATATGTAGTATTTAGTAATACAGGGGAGAAGAGATTAAAGTAGCTATGCTATGTGCGGCTACAATGGACCAAAACTGACTAAATAGAAATGCTGAAATACTGCTAAAATGATTTCACTGTACAAACATAGAACCGCACAATGGCCGCTGACACCGAGTGTAATAACTGATCCCAAAATGGCGGCTAGTAGTGATCTGATCTGGCTTCTAGTGAGACCGGACTATCATACATCAGGCCCGTATACAGGTGCCAGGCGTGCACCGGACAATCATACATCAGGCCCGTATACAGGTGCCAGGCGTGCACCGGACTATCATACATCAGGTCCGTATACAGGTGCCAGGCGTGCACCGGACTATCATACATCAGGCCCGTATACAGGTGCCAGGCGTGCACCGGACTATCATACATCAGGCCCGTATACAGGTGCCAGGCGTGCACCGGACTATCATACATCAGGCCCGTATACAGATGCCAGGCATGCACCGGACTATCATACATCAGGCCCGTATACAGGTGCCAGGCATGCACCGGACTAACATACATCAGGCCCGTATACAGGTGCCAGGCGAGCACCGGACTATCATACATCAGGCCCGTATACAGATGCCAGGCATGCACCGGGTATCACACATCAGGCCCGTATACAGATGCCAGGCATGCACCGGGTATCACACATCAGGCCTGTATACAGGTGCCAGGCATGCAGCGGACTATCATACATCAGGCCTGTATACAGGTGCCAGGCATGTACCGGACTATCATACATCAGGCCTGTATACAGGTGCCAGGCGTGCACCGGACTATCATACATCAGGCCTGTATACAGGTGCCAGGCATGTACCGGACTATCATACATCAGGCCTGTATACAGATGCCAGGCATGCACCGGACTATCATACATCAGGCCCGTATACAGATGCCAGGCATGTACCGGACTATCATACATCAGGCCTGTATACAGGTGCCAGGCATGTACCGGACTATCATACATCAGGCCTGTATACAGATGCCAGGCATGCACCGGACTATCATACATCAGGCCCGTATACAGATGCCAGGCAGGCACCGGACTATCATACATCAGGCCTGTATACAGGTGCCAGGCGTGCACCGGACTATCATACATCAGGCCCGTATACAGGTGCCAGGCATGCACCGGACTATCATACATCAGGCCTGTATACAGGTGCCAGGCGTGCACCGGACTATCATACATCAGGCCCGTATACAGGTGCCAGGCATGCACCGGACTATCATACATCAGGCCCGTATACAGGTGCCAGGCATGCACCGGACTATCATACATCAGGCCCGTATACAGATGCCAGGCATGCACCGGGTATCACACATCAGTCCTGTATACAGGTGCCAGGCATGCACCGGAGTATCATACATCAGGCCCGCTTCACTCTCTGAGGCACCCGGTAGCTTCTGATCGTTCCCGCATGGGAGCACAACCACCAGCATCCAGTCAGGACGGCGTCTCCTCACAAAGCCTCCTACGCACTTCTGGTCCATGGCTAATCTAACCACCTGTGTCCCCACAGCACCCACTAGCTCCTCCCCCTAGCTTGCTCAACCACACAGAAACCTCTATGCACTGGTCTCCCGGCAACCAATCAGCAAATCTAAACACAGTGTTGCCGGGAAGATTATACATGAAAGAAATAATGATGCTTTACACAAAGCACAGTCGCAGGAACAGAATAAAACATGGCTAACTGCCTGTGGTCCCTGCAGCGCCACGCTCCGGGCCACTACACAAGATTTGATGTATATCTAAAAAATCTCCAAAATTCTGAACATGAATACAGGTTCTACTCTGTGTAAGTTCTCTGATGTTTAACTAAGTCTAATTTACCTTGTTTTCCTGAACATAAGTCGTAGCTTGATTTTTTTGGGAAGCTTGAAAAATAAGCCCTACTCCGAAAATAAGATTGAGTTACACTACATTAAAAAAAGAGGAACACATTATCTAGCAAGCTCGGTCCAGGTCCTCCCACTGCTCTCTGGCGGTCCACGGCGCTACTTGCAGTCCTCAGCCATCCCAGAAGATTACTTCTTGGTGATAGGATTCATAAATCCTGCCTCCAGGAAGCAGTGGCTCTAATTGGTTCTTGAGCACTGCTCAGCCAATCAATGCAACGCTGGAGGAACCAATTACAGCCATTGAATTGGTACATCCAGCACTGCATTGATTGGCTTAGCAAAGGTGATAAAACCAATCAACAGCCATCACGTTGCAGATCCAGGATTTATAAATTGGCTTTGCTGCACACAGACAATTCCTAAATTCCGCCTCTAAAACATGATGGCGGTGTATTGGTTGAGAAGCGGTGGAAGAACCAAACAATGCAGCGCTGGATGAACCAATGTGATGACTGTGATTGGTTCATCTAGCACTGCATTGATTGGCTGAGCAGCGGTCGAAGAACGAATCGCAGCCATCGCATTGTGTGGGCAGGATTTACGAATTGGCCAATCAATGCTGCGGCTCAGCCAATTCATAAATACCGCCCCCCAATGCGATGTTTGTGATTGGCTGAGCAGCTGTCGAAGAACCAATCAATACAGTGCTCAATAAACCAATTACAGCCATTTCACAGGTCAATCGAGTACTGCATGGATTTTCTGAGTAGCGCTTGAAAACCAATCAGAGCCATCACTTGCTGTGGGCAGCCAAGGACTGCAAGAAGCGCTGCAGACCGCTCAAGAGCAGCGGGCGGGACCTGAACAGAGCTTGATAGGCAAGTATAATAAGACATCCCCCAAAAATAAGACCTAGTGCCTATTTTGGGGCAAAAATTAATATATTACAGTAGCTTATCTACGGGGAACACATCATCTGTAGAGATGAGCAAGCACGCTCGGATAAGTCAATTACTCTAAAGAGCGTCGCTCTTCTCAACTAACTGCATTCTTGTTTAAGCTTGCTCGGGGGAGCGGCAGGGGATAGCGGGGGAAAGAGTGAGAGAGATCTCTATCTCTCTCTCCCCCACTACTCCCAGCCATTCCCCGCTCAACCCCGCCGCCCCCCTGCGCACGCTCGGACAAGAATGCAGTTACTCGAGAAGAGAAAGTTCGCTCAAGTAACTGACTTATCCAAGCGTGCTCGCTTATCTCTAATTATCTGTAAAATATTGTCAACAGTCTAAAGAAGAAAATGGCTTTTCCCTTGTGTGAATTCTCTGATGTTTAACAAAATTTAATTTATTTGTAAAACACTTCCCACATTCTAAACAGGAAAATGGCTTTTCTCCTGTGTGAGTTCTATGATGTTTAACAAGAATTGATTTATGGTTAAAACATTTCCCACATTCTAAACAGGAAAACGGCCTCTCTCCTGTGTGAATTCTATGATGTTTAACAAGATGTGATTTTTGGGTAAAATACTTCCCACATTCTGAACAGTAAAATGGCCTCTCTCCTGTGTGAGTTCTCTGATGTTTAACAAGATTTGATTTAGTTGTAAAACAATTCCCACATTCTGAACAGAAAAATGGCTTCTCCCCTGTGTGAGTTCTCTGATGTTCACGAAGTTTTGATTTCTGGGTAAAACATTTCCCACATTCAGAACAGGTAAATGGCTTATTCACTGTCTGAACTTTCTGATGTTCAACAAGATGTGTTTTCAGGGCAAAATGATTCCCACATTCTGGACATGAATATGACTTCTCCCCTGTGTCAACTGTTTCTTCTTTAACATCTCTTCCGTAAATGCTATATTGATTACTAGTCTGTGATAAATAAGAAGATGGAACCTCTATAAAAGGATCAGATGACAGAAGTTTGCTGGGAAGGGCTGAGGGTACATCTGGGATAATGGCAGGCTCTTCATATATATCTTGTATGATACCATGATGTACTACTGTAAAACCTGAAGATATCGGATGTCCTTCTGATCTCCTGATGTCGTCATCTGCCAAGAATTAAATGGATTGTAATATTTTTGATAATAACAATTATAATATTATTTTATAAAATTTCTATACAAAATATCAATATAAATTGTGAAGAAAACGTGTTTCATAAATCCTGCGCTCCAAAGTGAAGGAGGGTAAGCGATGAAGATTATGTATAAAGTTTTACTTACTTGAATGAGGGGTTCGCAGACATCAGCGAACCTCCTCAAGAATCCAGGTTAGCCTCTAAATTATCACCCGTTCCTCCAGGTTTCTTTTGGAGAGTCGGTACCTTCTGGTGTTTATTCCATTAGCGTAGGACAATAGATACAATACAGGTAATACAATGCGTGTCGGATGGCTTACTGACTAATCTGCCTTCATTCTCAACCATATGACACAGAGGCATGTTAACAGAATGAGGTACTTCTTATAACTGGACGACCGGAAGTGTGTACGTGCGTGCATGCAGAAGAAAATGGCTGCAGAGCTATATCCGTGCGCACAGCTGACCGGAAGCAGAGGGAAATTTCTAGACACAATTCCGTGCGTATGCTCTGCTCGCCCGTGTGAAGTTAGCTTTAATTTTATAACCCTTTGCATTTGGAGGTCTCTGGAACAAAAGCCTTCTCCTTGACATATTCTATGATATACTACCCCATAAGGACTAGAAGTGTGCTGCTGGTTCAGTAATAAGTATACTGAATCTGTCTGAATAACAAGGGTGAACAGAGCATGCACACGGAATGGGGTCTAGAAATGACCCTCTGTTTATGGTCAGGCGAGCACACGGATATAGTTTGGCCGCTATCTCTTTACCACCCACGTCTCCATTCGGTGTGTGGGCTTTTGCTGATGGGTGCCCCCAAACACAGGCGCACACATGTATGCACTTCTGGGTGCCCAGTTATAATAAGTACCTCATACTTTTATCATGTCTCTGTGTCATATGCTCATGAAAGGTGGCAGATTAGTCAGTAAGCCCTCCGACTCGCGTTGCATCTCCTGTATTGTATCTATTGTCCTACGCTAATGGAATAAACACCAGAAGGTACCGACTCTCCAAAAGAAACCTGGAGGAACGGGTGATAATTTAGAGACTAACCTGGATTCTTGAGGAGGTTCGCTAATGTCCGCGAACCCCTCATTCAAGTAAGTAAAACCAAGTTGTGTAACCTGTCTTTTCCTGCCTTGAGGCTGAGGTATCGGCATACCCTGGACTTCCCCCATATGCTTCCTGTTAGAAAGGTGAACTAGGACCAGCGGTATGGCGGCCTGTCTGTGACGGACTGTCTATAGCTGGTGAGTCCTATTTCTTCATGGTTCTATTGTTCTCACATTCACCTTTGCCGGGCGCTGTCCTCAACTAATTGATGTATTATATAAATTGGGAGGTATGTAAAAAAATTCAGTTGTTAAAGGGTTTTTCCCATTAACTGCAGGCACAATTATTTGTGGAGCGCCTAGTCTACTGACAACATTTTGATGGGCCAATTATTTTAACCAATAAACTTACTTTTTGTACTTCCACATTGTAGGACGTGTTCTGCGCTGATTTCCTCCCATGCGGTGATGGTAATTTCCTACCTCCAGGGGGCGCTCTCAGCTGCTGCTCTTATCCGCAGCTCATACAGCCTGTAAGGTTACAGAGCGCAGTAGCTGTACGAGCCGTGGATAAGAGCTGCTGACGCCCCCTGCTGTAAACTGCCCTGTACTGCGCTGCAACTACAGTCTGCTGATCATGTGCTGCTGACTGGGGAATAAAGACGCCTTTACAAGCCCGGCACCGCCATTATCAGTGGGCACAGATATGTTTGTAGCCATTCACTAACCCTGCTGACTGTTACTTGTACTAAGATGTGGGAAGTTCCTACTGAGCATGCCCAGTTCTTCTGGTTCCAGCAGCAGAGGAGAGGGACATGATAATAGTACTTGCACATGTGCGGAGGCAGCACTGGGGACGGGGGTCCAGGTCTGATAGAGTGATTGGATGTTGCAGAGACCCTGACATAGTGCATGGGGTATCAGCTGGGGGCAGATGGAAGGAGCAGCTGAATGCAGAATGAGGATGGCTTCTCCTTACACGGCGCCTGTGGCTCTACCAAAACATTAAGGGGAAATAACATAACTGCTTCTATAGCTTATTGCTGTATATATCAGAAACACTCCATGAGGGGCCACGAGGGCCCGACATCCTGTAGTGGGAGCTGAGCTCACATCGCAGCACTTTACAGCTAGAAGAGCATTCGCCAGAGACCCGAGAATTGGCAGGTCAGCCCTTGGCACCCCGTTCTCTTCACAGATAAGAGCATTTCACAATGAGCACATGTGACAGACATGAATGAGTCTGCAGAAGATGGGGATCACCCTGACTACACAGACTCTTCTCTACATGCAGTCTCACCTGGGGGGTCATCTGTAGGGATCTCCTCCTTACACGGCTGATACCCCCTCATATGTGTCTCTGTAACATCAATAGGGATCAGATCTTCATCCGGATTCACAAGCTGTGAAATAAATATTGTAAAAGTCATCACACAGTTGGAGAAGTCGTGTGGAAGGTTTTATATGGCCAGAAAAGGTCATTAATTAGTATGAGGAGCCGGAATGACATGACAGCAGTAGTGATCTGGGCCAAATAGCTGCAGGTCTCCTGTATAACTCCAACCTGTTGCTTCTTTATTCCAACCAGAAGTCTCCAGAACCAGAAAACAGTGATAAGATGCGGAGATCTAATGTCTGCGGTCGGCTGTAATCCTGCTGTAATCCTGCCAGCTCCAGCTTTCTCATTACACAAGTATCAATCATATAAACACAAGACCTTCCCAGCCGTCCTACAGACCAGAGGGGAGATTTCATGAGAGCTTCTCTCCATCTACCTGATCATCCTGTGGAAGAAGAGGCCGGGGACATCTCTCCGCTGCTGTTCTCTTACTGGATCTACCTGCAGAAACACAGACAGCCACTGAATTCATTCTCTACATACAAATAATAAAGGCCGTGCGGATTTAGTCCTGTCTATTACCTGGTGATAGAGAGGGTTGGTGGTCCTCCATCATGACGTCCTTGTACAGATCCTTGTGTCCTTCTAAATACTCCCACTCCTCCATGGAGAAATAGACAGTGATGTCCTGACACCTTATAGGAACCTGACAACACAATGATACCGTCATCACCCAGACACGTTATACCGTCATAGTGTTACTGTATAATGTCCCAGCATTCCCAGCAGCATCACCTCTCCAGTCAGCAGCTCAATCATCTTGTTGGTGAGTTCTAGGATCTTCTGCTCATTGATCTCCTCCAGTATCAGGGGGTGAGGTGGAGGCCCTGTGATTGGGCTCAGGGGTCTTCCCCATCCATCAGACACCGGGGCCCGACAGCCATCACTAGAAGTCTTCTTCACTACCGTGTAATCCTGTTTATGGGGAGATACATCCATAAATATCACTGCAGACATTCCCAGAGTCCTTCATGTCTCCAGTTATGGTCAACAATTAGTAAGATTTTCCTCACATCTCTGTTCATCATCTCCGTTGTTCTACTCACAGGAGCAGAAGAACAAAAGGATCAGAGTTTTGGTTCTGTTAGATGACAGCCAATAATGACCCGCAACAACCTCCGATTGCCTTATAGTAGACCTGTTGGGTTTCTGTCATTCTACCAAAACAACCGACTATTATTTTTCCAGGCATTTATGATGAATCAGCAGTAAATCCTCTGCCGTAGATGTGACCAAAGACTGACATAGATAAGAATGATGGAACGTGACGTCATCCCCAGAATCTCTCACCTCTCCTGTAAGCTGGAAGAGCATCTCTAGGGTGAGGTTGAATATACTCTCCGCCATCTTGTCCCGGTTCCTCTCCATCCTTGTCGGGTCAATCAGAATAATTATCTGATATAGAAGATATCAGCCAAGGATCCTGAATGGGAAGAAGATGAGACAATGTAACATCATACAAAACTCCCTGTAATAATACAATTACTGGACATTCCTCCCCTTTCTCTTCCACACCACCGCTGAGCCCCAACACAGCCCCTCCACACCCCACTGCTTGGCCCCCACTGCTGACCTGCAGGTTCATTAGCACCATTATCAGCCATCTTCTGTCTTCCTGACTGACAGGACTGCCACCCAGTGCCGCGCTGTTCACAGCATTACCTGGCTTGTCCCGTGAACCCCAGACAAGCTGTGCGCAAAGCTGAAAAGAGGGCGGAGTCAGGTGATGCTGGGAACAGAGCGGCACTGGGTGATACATAGGGGGCACTATAACTAAGTGGGGCAACAAAGGAAGCATTATACAAAGGGACATCTTAATTAAAGGAAAAGAGACATTACTGATTTGTCAGACCACAGAAGATGCATTAGTACTATGGGGGAGTTACTGAGAGGCTAATTAGTGTAGCATCAGGAAGGACAGCGTGTACAGAGACTAGTCATAGCTGGAAGAAGTCTTTATGGGCCCAGAGAAAGAAGAGGACACATCACCTGTGATCGCTAAAGGTAACTGCACTGTATTCACTAATACTAGATGTAATTGCACTGTAATCACTAATACTGGAGGTAACTGCACTGTAATCACTAATACTGGAGGTAACTGCACTGTAATCACTATCTATGTACAGCTGGTATGTTTTAGACCTGTACTATCACTCTCAGTGGCTCAGTAAGCTTCCAACACACAAGGATACACAGAATACAAGAACTTCTTAATGTGTGCAAGGATTTGTCTTTATAACCTTCATTTGTCAATCAAATTGCTTTAAGTGAGTTTTAGAAGTTTTATGCAATTTTAAGAAAATTTCTATGTCTAAAAAAAAAGTTTTAAAAGCTACATGTGTTTTTTGATGCATTTTTGGCTGTTTAAAGACTCAAAGATAGTCTAAGGGCTTATTGACAGTACAGAGAAGTCGAGAGAGTGTTATGCGCGTCACACGAATATGAAAACCACTCTTTTGAATGGATTTCTCCCCGCGAGCGACTTGTTGTATCTGTGGGATTTTTCTCGTGACGTCGCACCCACTGAAGTCAGCGGGAACCAGTTTCAATCCTTACACATGCATGAGCAGTGTAGTTTCACAAAAGTAATGCGATTTTTAATCTAAAACACTTTGTGTCGCTGTGAACATTTGTGAATGTAGCAAAATATGGACATATTCACCAGCGGGGCACAAATAGTCCACACTGAGCCGACTCCATTCACGGAGTATTGTGTGCGGCAAATATTCCCACCAGATCCTACCGTGTGACAGCGGCCTTACAGGAATGTTACATGGGAGGAGGAGATACATTTACTTATTAACCCCCGAACAGTTAGTTATCACGCTTGGACAACGATAGTCCGTAGTGCCAGATCTAGAATGACCACGACCGAGAGCATTGTTCCATTCATTTGGAGGACGTACCGTTGCCTATCTGTTGCACCCATGAGCGCTACGGATGACCAGGAGGCCTCCGCCATCCATCAGGGGGTCGTCTCTTGCTTTTCCTGGCAATAGCTACGGTTAGAGCACCATGGGCCGGAACAGCTTCTGACAAGCGTGCAACATGACCAAAAAGTGCGAGTCACCTACTTGTTATTTTTTCCGTGATTGACTCAAGCCCTGTGCTAGCCTTCATCTCGCTGTTTCTGATGAAGTCAAACCAATGGACACCGAGAATCTGGCGTTGGCATCGCATGTGAAAGGACTCCAGATGCTCAGTGGTTTGTGACAGCAAAGTCCAAGTCCGAGCCGTACAATAATATTGGCATTACGCAGGTCTGGTAAAAATCTAATCTTAGTCCTGGGTGTTATGTTCTGCCTCTGCCAGAGTTTTTTCAGGGACCTCATCACCGAGGCTGCCAACGCTATTCTCTGCAGAATGTCTGGAAGTGCCCTCCCATCTGTGTGCTGAATGCTTCCGAGGTACTTCCTTACAGCGTCAACTCCCTGGCCGTTTACGTCTAGGTCCAGAGGGATTGTGCGGGCTCCTAGATTCTGCAGCTTGGTTTTTTTGCCAGGAGATGTGAAGCCCAAGACAGGATGCCTGAAAATCAAACTGTTTCAATGAGTGTCTAAGATTAGATGCAACATCCAAGAGTGCAACATCGTCGGTATAGTCCAGGTCGGTGAAGTGGTACTCTGGAAGATTTACCCCATTAAATTGGACAATATGCTGAAGAATCCAGTCCATGGCCCTGCAGAAGGGTGCAGGAGCCAAGACGTAACCTTGTCGAACACCAGACGAGGTCTCAAAACTAGCAGAGGTTGAACTGTTGATACGGACTTTGGCGAATGTGCCCTGATGCATGTCTTTTAGTAGGTTTAGAAGGGATGTGGGGACGCCAACGCCACGCATGACCTTCCAGAGGGCTATTCTTTTGACCGAGTCGAACACCCCCTTCAGATCAACATAAGCGAAGAGGAGCGGTTTGTTAAATTCTCTGTGTATCTCTGAGAGGAGCCTAAGAGCGAGTATGGTGTAGCGGCCTGCCGTGAAGCCTGACTGCTGGGGTCTCTTTTTGGAGGTCAGCAAGGGTTCTACCCTTGAGAGTAGAACGTGCGCGAAGACCTTGCCGGGAACCGAGAGGAGCGTTATCGGTCTGTAGCTAGTGCATGCTGTTTTTGGGCCCTTCCCCTTTGTACAGGGCGAGGATGATGCCCTCCTTCCATTTGACACGGCCTTTCCTACGAGACCAGATGCGCAGAAATAGTTGATGTAAAGCAGTGCTTATTGACCTAATTGCACATTTCAGCAGTTCAGGTGGAATTCCATCTGAGCCAGCGGCATGTCAGTCTCTAATTTTCTGAATAGCAGAATGGACCTCTTCCATTGATGACGCATCCGTAGGCACAGAATGGTCATCCACAGCAATAGATGCGAGGTGATGGCACGGATTAGCCAGTGGATGGTTTAGAGTGGATGAGAAATATTCCCGCCAACATTGAAGTGTCTCGTCATGATTGGTACAAGACCTGCCATCGGATTTTTGGATTGGCGTATGCCGGCTGGTTCCTGAGGACCCTCGGATTCTGGTGACTCCTTTGTATGCTGCTCTTAGATTGTTTGACTTCAGATCCTCCTCAGCTTCATCAGCCAGAGCATTATACTACCGCTCCCTGTTTTTTTGGTCTTTGCCTGGAACACGCCCTTCAGCCTCTTAAATTCCGCTTGGTCATTTTTAAGGCAGGCTTTCGCCTTCGCTTCAAGGACCTGCATAGTATCATCCAGGGCTGCCTACGGAGATGCCAGTATCCGAGAACAGTCTTTGCGGCTTCACGGATAGCATCTCTTGTGACATTCCAAGCTGCCTCTGGTTCACCTGGAACATGGAACCGGTTCTCGATTGCGATGGATTTTCTCTCAGGGCGTCAATGTGTAATGAAGGTTGTGATCTGGTCTTATGGGGCGTACGGAGTGGAACTGCTATTTCGCCAACAAGCAAACGGTGGTCTGTCTTTGCTGGAGCCTCTGCCCGCGGTATACTCGACACGATTTGACAGAATTGCAATGGCAAATGAGTATATGGTCCAGCTCCTTTTTTTTAGTCTATCGTTGGATATCCAGGTAAACCTATGAAAGCCACATCTCTGGAACCAGGACCCCGCCACAGCGAGACCCATTGAGGCACAGAATAACAGCATCCGGTGTGAATTGTTGTTGGTTGGGCCTTCACCAATGGGTCCAACGTCTTCGTAGCCAGGAGTCATGGGGACCTGTGTTTGCATTCAGGTCACTGAGCACTATGAGTACATCATGTGGATGGACGGACTGCACTGTGGCAGCAAGCTGGTCGTAAGAGGCATCTTTGTCTGCAGCTGTGTGTTCTTCAGCTGGTGCATATGCCACAATGATGGACATGTGACCATGACGACGAACAAACCTGGCATACAGCAGACGTGGAGAGATCGGATGCCACATTACCATGGACTGATTAATGGGAGGGCATTACAATAGAGAACATATCAAGAGAATGTGACCTTATTGGTTGCAGATTTTGAATTCCTGTCTTATGGAAATAAAGTTGGCGCAGAACCCGGTGACTTCCATCCTTATTAACCCCTTAAGGACCTGGTCAACTATATAGATAAAGCTGCAGAAAAATGTCTAACAGATAATCTGTAGCAACCAATCACAGCGCAGTTTATAGCACTAACTGCTCCTCATGAGAGCTGCGCTGTGATTGGTTGCTATGGGCTTCCATAAATCTGCCCCCCCAGTGCTGGTGACCCCACATACCTCCACCTGCAGCCGGACAGGAGCCGTGGGGTTGTTCTGTGCTTAAGGACCTGTGATGATGTCACCGTCATGTGATCAGTGTGTGGGAGGAGACAAGGGGTCACATGACCAGGTCTATCTGCTCAGTGGATGCCGGACTCTGCTGTGTGAGGATGTATTCAGAGCTCTCTGTAGCTGATACTTGTTGGAATCGTCTCTGTGCTTTGAGGTGAAGCCATAATCCCAGGTATTAGCCCAAATCAGGCAAAGAGCAAAGCTTTACAGGACTGTCTGCATTATCAGAGAGATGGTGAATTAAGGCACTTGGCTTCTGAATACCTAAGCAGGTGATGAAGAGTTCCAGTCGACACAGTAGTGATAGCGGCGCTGGGCCTTGTAGTTCCATCAGCCCTTACTACGCAGAGTACGTTGCTATCCTAGTAGGATAGTTCACTGCTCTGTACCTTGGGGTATCTGCTGGCTATCAGAAAGATTGGCGATCTCTACACTAAATATATCAAGTGTTAACTCACTTAGACACCCTTCAAGCCCAACTGCCAGCCCATGCATACCCTCCACTGACTCCACCATCCACGACTATTTCACTACTAAACCCCTAAATCTGCTAGCTCTCATAGAAATGTGGATACAGCAGTCTGACACGGCCTGCCCTGCTGCACTGTCCTATAACTGCCTGCAGTTCTCGCATACCTCAAGCCCGAAAAACAGGCATGGCGGAGTAGGTGCTCTTCCCTCCCCAAAAGGCACCTACCAGTTCATCCCCCCCCATACCCCCACTCACTTTCCCATCATTTGAGGTACATATGCTACGGCTTTTCCGCCCGGCTGTCCGCTCGTGAGTAGCAGTTATCTTCCGCCCCCCAGGTGCTCCTCGCCTGTTTCTGGACCACTTTGCCACCTGGCTGCCCCACTTCCTTTCCTGCGAAATTCCAATCCTCATCCTAGGTGATTTTAACATCCCCAGTAATGACCCCATCACCCCATCTGCCTCTCAGCTTCTATCGCTCACCTCCTCCCTTCACAACCCACAGCCTCTCCCACTCAAAAGGATGGCAATACTCTGGATCTGGTCTTCCTCATCTCTGCTCTGTCTCCCACTTCACTAACTCCCCTCTTCCGCTCTCTGACCATGACCTCCTCTCCTCTGTCAAGCTCCCTAACATCTCTCTAGACCTACCTACCTACTGTACTTACAGGAACCTTCAGACCTTTCACACCCAGGACATTGCTGAATCCCTACAGTCCTCTCTGTCCCCTATCTCTCTCCTCTCTTGTCCCAACCTGGCTGCCGCACACTACAACACCGCTCTCAAATGTGCCCTGGATGAAGCAGCAGCCCCCCCCCCCCCCCCCGTGACCCATCCGATGCAGACCGCGGCAATTCTGGCTTACCTCTCAAACGCGTTTCATCTGGCAGTGCTCTAGATGTACTGAACGGCTGTGGAGAAAGTCGCAAACATCCGTGCAGCCCCTAGTCACAGATCTCAGTGCTGGCTGCTTACTTCAAAAAGACAATTGATGACATCCATCAGGAAATAACTTCCCAATCCCAGAATAGCCCCGACCCTAGTCTCATTAATACTGCATTTAGCTCCTGCTCACTGCCTGTACTCCGACCAACGACTGAGGAAGAAGTCTCCAAATTGCTTTCCTCTGTTCTCCCCACCACCTGCGCTAGCGACCCTCTCTCCTCACACCTCCTCCGATCCCTCTCCCCAGTGGTTATCTCCCATCTTACCACTATATTTAACCTCTCCCTGACCTCTGGCATCATTCCCTCTTCTTTCAAACACACCATCATATCTCCACTGCTAAAGAAGCCGACTCTTGATGCGACTGATGCTGCCAACTACTGACCCATCTCAAATCTCCCCTTCATCTCTAAACTATTGGTACACCTGGTTTACTCCCGCCTTGTAAGCTATCTATCAGAAAACTCTCTTCTTGACCCCCTACAGTCCGGCTTCCGATCCCTACACTCGTCCGAAATTGCCCTTCCAAGGGTGTCAAATGACCCCCTGCCAGCTAAATCGAGGGAGATTACTCCCCATTGATCCTCCTCGACCTCTCTGCAGTATTTAACACTGTTGACCACAAACTCCTCCTCAATATGCTTTGCTCCATCGGCATAAAGGACACTGCTCTCTCCTGGTTCTCCTCCTACCTATCTGACCACTTATTCAGCGTCTCCTTTGTTGACTCTACCTTCCCTCCTCTTCCCCTTGCTGTTGGGGTCCCCCAGGACTCGGTCCTTGGCCCCCTCCTTTTCTCTATCTACACAGCCCCTATTGGACAAACCATCAGGAGATTTGGCCTCCAATACCACCTCTACGCCGATGACACCCAGCTATACACCCCTTCCCGTGACATCTCTGCACCTTTCCCCCAAACATCACCGACTGTGTCTGCTCTCTCTAACACTATGTCCTCTCTCTACCTAAAACTAAACCTCTTTAAAACTGACCTACTGATGTTTCTGCCCTCTACTAACTGACCTCATCCTGACATCTCCATCTCAGTCTATGGCACCTCCATAACTGCCAGACAGCACGCCCTCTGCCTTGGTGTCATATTTGACTTAGTTCTCTCCTTCACCCCCTACATCCAATCTCTGGCCCAAACATGTCAGCTGCACCTCAAGAACATCGCAAGAATCCACTCTTTTCTCACCGTGGACACGCTGAAAACGCTCACTGCTGCTCTCATCCACTCTTGGCTTAACTATTTCAACTCGTTGCTGATCAGCCTCCCCCGCACCAGACTCTACCCTCTCCAATCCATCCTGAATGCGGCAGCTAAGCTCATGTTTCTGTCTAGCCGCTACTCGGACGCCTCTGCCCTGTGACGGTCACTGCACTGGCTGCCTTTTAAATACAGAATTCAATTTAAACTCACTACCCTCATCCATAAAGCCCTCTACAGCACCGCACCGCCCTACATTGCCTCTCTCATCTCAATCTATCACCCAGCCCACACCTTCCACTCTGCTAACGAACCAAACTGAGTACCCCTTTAATTCAAACCTCTCATTCCCGCCTCCAAGACTTCTCCAGAGTAGCAGCAGTTCTCTGGAATGCACCACCAAAGGTTACCCAGGCAAACCAGGACTCACAAAACTTCAAGCATACTCTAAAAATGTACCTCTTCAGAGAGGCATACCAGATCTCCTAAACGAAACCTCTCTGTATGCCGCCTGATAACACTGATCCCTGACCTTTTGCCTGAAATCCCTGCTAGCCACCATCAACTGCCCCCTATAGTCACACCGTCTCTGCCGTCACACGGCTTAATGTCTGACCATTGTCCATGTGTATAGCATCCCTCACTCTCCACCTCGCCATACTGGGCACATCTCCAGCCCCTTTACCTTCTGTATCACCCCATTACTTGTAGTATGTAAGCTCGTTGGAGCAGGACCCGCACCCCTATTGTTTCCATCAACTGATTACTATGTAACCGTGGTTCTGTAATTTTTGTACTTTTGTCTTTCTGTATCCCCCTGTCTATGTAAGCGCTGCGGAATATGTTGGCCCTATACAAATAAAGATTATTATTATTAATGTGTAGACAAAAAACAATCTCCTTCTTTCTGCCACATGCCAGAAAGTATCACTGATTATCGGATGCCTATATATTAGTAGGGACACAAGTATTTGTGTATCTGTTATAAACAATATAGAAGAATCGGATTCCTATATTTTGCAGTTTTTTTTCTATACAGACACTTGGTATCAGAGTCTATCTGTATGTTATTACCTGCCCCCACACTCCATGGGTATCCAGCAGAAGTGTGGGAGATAAGACACTAGTCTGATGGAGAATCCGGAGCGGGCCTGATTTTCCCCGTGGACATAAGGCCTTAGAAGTTTCAACATGTTATTTATTTATGTATTTTCCTATATCCAATAAGCAATTAAAAATAGCAAAGAAAACCTTTTGATATGCTTGGTTTGTTGTGTATTCATTTCTCCTCGTTTCTTTCTATATTATCCTATATTATTCAACTAAAGTGGAATGCGAGTTCACCCATAAACACCAGACTTTTTCAAACTTACCAGGACATCCTCTATGCTGATAAATCACCTTTTCATATGGGATTATCATATCAACCAATCTTCTCCAGGATGAAACAGTAGGCGATCTCACCACCATCCATCTCATTGCCACCGTTTTCCTAGCCAAAAATAGTGTTTCTCTAATGAATATCTTATCATGATAAGTCCACGCCTCTTCATCTATCAATCCAAATAATGCTATCTTTGGGTTTAGCACCAGAGGAACTGGCAAAAGCCTGGACAAAAAGGTAAAAATTTCTTCCCAGAAATTCTCAATATTGGGACATTTGCATATTAGGTGCCAAATGTCTGCATTTGGTCGATGACATCTATGACAGGATGTTGCATTAGTTCTACTCATCCTGCACAGTTGAACTGGTGTAAGGTATGCCTGGTATATAATATATAATTGTCGGTGACACCTGTAAATGTGATCCCATTATTTCCTGTCAATTCTCTGGTGTCAATGTGGGAATATTCGTTTTCCATTTATCATAAAAAGGCAGTGGCTCACGTTCTATTTCAGCTGATAACAAATGTGTGTAGAGTATTGATATTAATTCCTTAGGTCCCTGTGTTTAAAAAATACCCAGTATTGGATATTTAGAAATTTTGGTAGAATTTGGTGGAAATTGGGCATTCAGTGTGTGTCTTAATTGGAAATATCGAAAACGTTGTAGTTCAGGCATTTGTTAATTCTCACGTAATTGCATATATGACAATATTACATTGTCCTCGTATACATCTCCTAATACATTTATTCCCAATGTGATCCAGTATCTTACATCTTGTAGTAGTTGCAGTGAGGGAAGAGTGGGATTTCCCCCATAGGGGAGTATCTGTCATTACATCAGTAAACTGCTGAATATCCTTGGCAGTGCGCCACACTGATATGGCCAATCTATTTAAAAGGTATAAGTCTAGATGTTTTAGTATATTTCGGATGTTCCAGGAAACCAATCACATTTTGCCCTGCTACCTCATTAGCTAGATAGCAATCAGTTGATGGCATCTCTTCCCATATAAACCAGGATCGGAGGTTACGCAATTGTCCAGCCAAATAGTATAATTTAAAACCCGATAACGCCAATCTGGCCTGTCTCTTAGAGCTTTGTAAAGTAGTAAGTTTAAGCTTGGATCTTGATGGTCCCCAAATGAATCTAATAATAAGGGAGTTTAGCGTTTGGAAAAATTTCTCTGGAACCTTAACTGACATATGTTGTAGGGAGTACAAACACTTCGGTTGGATTGCCATTTGAATCAAATGTATACAGTTTGCCACAAACAAAGGTAATCCCGACCAAATCTTTAATTTATCTCTTATAGAGACATGCAGCGGGTTTAGGTTTTTAATGATTGTATTTTCATGGTCTTGTACTATACTAACCTCTAGATATTTAAATTTAGAAACTTCCAATCAGCCACTAGTAGATACACAAGCGACCATAACTGGATTTCAGGCTGTATACATTATTGCTGATTTAGACCAATTTATATATAGTCCAGAATGTTGTGAAAAAAGATTGATTATCTCAAGAGCTCGTGGGAAATAATACAAAAATTTACAAGAAAAAAGCCCTGGTGCTCCAGCCGTTTGGTATATGGTAAAGAGAGGAATGAAAAGCAACTTACTTCGTAGGGGTGTCAATGCCTGTGACACCTCTAAAATCCAAGTATGCGTACAGTATTATAGATGAAATGCAGATTTGTGAAGTTCCAAGAGGGAAATGTTTATTAGAACATGCTGCAACACGTTTCGGCTATTTCAAATAGCCTTTATCAAGCATACATAAAATTGCAATAATAGGTCATATTTATATATAAAAAGATAAGAGATACCTTATGGTGTATGGTCGGCTTGTTGGACGGGCCTGTGCAGATAGGGCAGCCCCTTCCGGGTCACGTGTTCAATGTCACAGATTGCGTCAGGGGGAGGGGTTTGCGGGAGGGGAGTGGTCTACAAGCTGAATGGATATAATGCATTACTGCTGGTCATAAACAATGTATTGGACCAACTACATGGATTCATAGATGAACATATCCCAGATCGAATAGATACAGAGACGCTGTGCTATAACATAATGACGCATGGATGCAATAATTTGACAAAGATCACATGTTCAGTCACATGAGGAACGCTAGGTTATGGGTGAGCGTAATGACGTGGGGCGTGGTGACGTATCATGAATGACATGACCAGTCCCATTAGAATATAGGCAGATGAGAGGACGCTCAATTGTTACGTCATGACGTATAGACGTAATGACGTAAAACGGGTCATGGGTAACGTGACCAATAATATTAAAGTTCAGTCGAACAGAGGAGCGCTCGGTTATAGCGTCATAACAGGGAGACATAAGGATGTAATGACATGATATCTTCTTGACTGAACTTTATGTTATAGCACAGCGTCTCTGTATCTATTCGATCTGGGATATGTTCATCTATGAATCCATGTAGGTCCAATACATTGTTTATGACCAGCAGTAATGCATTATATCCATTCAACTTGTAGACCACTCCCCTCCCACAAACCCCTCCCCCTGCCTCCCCTGACGTAATCTGTGACCCGGAAGGGGCCGCCCTATCTGCACAGGCCCATCCAACAAGCCGACCATACACCATAAGGTATCTCTTATCTTTTTAAATATAAATATGACCTATTATTGCAATTTTATGTATGCTTAATAAAGGCTATTTGAAATAGCCGAAAGGCGTTACAGCATGTTCTAATAAACTTTCCCTCTTGGAACTTCACAAATCTGCATTTCATCTATAATACTATATGCAAACTTGGATTTTAGGGGTGTCACAGGCATTGACACCCCTACGAAGTAAGTTGCTTTTCATTCCTCTCTTTACCATATACCAAACGACTGGAGCACCAGGGCTTTTTTCTTGTAAATTTTTGTATCTTGTTTCCTCTGGTACATATCCTGCCTAGAGTCACCCCGTGATGCTCTCCCACCCTGGGATGTCTTCTTGACCAGTCCTTTGGATTTATACCTGATACCGTCTGCTTCCTTGGATATTTAGACGAAACCGTCACCCTTCTTCCAGGGTACGGTTACGTCTGGGGTAAGTCCTCACATATCTTACGCCATACAAAAAAAGCGCCATTTCTCTCCACCTTACAACTGGAGCGCCACTAATCTCACATTTTTGCTTTATCGTGGGAAATAATGTTCTGGATTTCTGAGATAAAGAACCATATTGTCCACATACAACCACATTGTGCTTTCTCTATCTGCCCATTGCACACCTGTGACTGTAGGGGTACTGAGCAAATGAATGACCAGTGCATCTATCACTATTACAAATAAGGCAGGGGATAGTGAACATCCCTGACATGTGCCTTGTGACAATGTAAATTTCGCCGATAGTATACCGTTTAATATCCCATTAGCCATACGTGATTTATATAACAATTCAATCCATCACAAAAACCATGGTCCAAAACCAAAACGAATCAGGCAAGCCTCCAAAAAATTCTATTCCAACAAGTCAAAAGCCTTTTTGGTGTCTAGTGACGCAATCGCCCAGGGCATATTATGCCGTCTACCTAGCTGTGCAATTGTCTGAGTTCTATTTATTGTAGTTGATTTTCCAGGCATAAAACCCGTCTGATCTTAAAGAATTATAGAGAGAATTATTTTATTAAGTCTAGTGGCTAGTATTTTAGTCAGTATTTTATAGTCTATGTTAAGTAGTGATTTTGGTCTATAAGAATCGCATTCAGTGGGTTCCTTACCAGGTTTTAACAACACTATTATTGATGCTTCATAAAAAGAGGGTGGAAGGGGAGTTCTCTTGATATGCCTGTTGCAGAGTGTCATATAGTACTGGAGAGAGATGATCCATAGATTTACGATATACTTCCAAAGGAAGGCCATTTGGTCCAGGAAATTTGCTTAACGCCATTTCTTCTATTGCTTGTTGAATTTCTTCTGATTCGACTGGGGCCTCTAGTAAATCTATCTGTTCAGTTGAAAGGGATGGGAAGACAAAGTCTGCAAGATAACTCAAATGGTCTGTAACCGATTTATTACCCAAGGAGGTATACAACAATGGAATGAGCATCTCTAAGTATCTGCCCATCAACTGCTTTAATTTTAAGTACAAAATTAGATAGACCATTCTGTTTGATGTGTTTGGCCGGGAGATGACTGGACTGATTGCCCATCTCCAAAAAATTGTTTAGTGAAAAAGAGTTTCCTTTTAGCTTTAACATGCAACTGCTGCTTGTAAAGACAAGTCAATCCTAACCAATTTGTTTTTTTGGTATCTGTGGGGTTTGTTATATACTGTCTCTCTGCATCAGCTACCTGTTGTTCTATCAGAATATCAGCGTGAGAGGTAGTTCTTTTGATATAAGATATAGTTGATCTAAAACAACCTCTAAGATAGGCTTATAAAGTATCCCATTTTAGTGGTTCCCGTGTTTCTTCCTCATGTATTTGAAGAAACATAGATATCTGATGTGGTATATAGTCTTGTGGTCCTATCGATTTTAACCAGAAAGGGTTAAGCTTCCAAGTAGGGGAAAAATATTGTCCTGGGAATTGTAGATTGAGAAGGATCGGGCTATGGTCCGATATCCCTCTAGTACCAGGAGTTACTGATGTTAAATAAAGAGTAAGCATTGGGGAGCTGAATATATAGTCTATGCATGACAAAGACCCTCTACCAGGGGAGTAACAGGTGTATTCACATATATCTGGGTTTTTAAAGCGCCATAAATCTACCCATCCCACTCCATCAAATATCTGCTTCATGGATGACTCTCGGGTAGTTGCAAGTATTTGTTGTAGATTAAATTTATCTTTGATAGGGTCCATAATCTGATTAAAATCCCCCATACATATGACCTCAGCCAATGGGTATTGATGGTCAAATGTTACTGCTGCTTCTTCTAGGACATAGGCGATATCATGTGGTGGGTGATAAATACATAAAATAACATATTGTCTAGCATTAAGTTCAGCGTGTTCAAAAACAAATCTACCTTTGGGATCTTTACGGGCGTTTATCAGATTCCATCGTAAATTACAGTGAACTAGGAGAGTAGCTGACTACCAAATGGAGGAGTGAATAACACCTGTGCAGGACACCAATAAAACAGACACTCACACTACCTCTTGATAATGAGGGCGGGTGGCTGCTTGGTGTATACTCCCACACATAGTAGATACAGCTACCTGCATGGTGAGAGGATGCATCTATATGCATTCCTCACTCAGTAAGTAACGGCCATTTTCTGTGATTGTTTTTAATTTTTTATTTCCCCTTCTGTGATGCATTTATATTAGTGTAGGGACCCACTACAACGCAAGG
This sequence comes from Eleutherodactylus coqui, assembly GCF_035609145.1. Taxonomy (NCBI): domain Eukaryota; kingdom Metazoa; phylum Chordata; class Amphibia; order Anura; family Eleutherodactylidae; genus Eleutherodactylus; species Eleutherodactylus coqui. Next base: position 284,112,974 of record NC_089840.1, on the reverse strand, counting down.
AACCGTGAAGTGGTTAGTGGGCTCATGTATCTTGGCCAACATCCAACCAATGCCTTGCATTTATTCACATACAGTGTGGCTTTAAGCCTCCAGGGGGAGCCCAGGGTGGCAGTACCAATGTGGTTCACTGATGGAAATGCAGGGCAACCCGCCGAATTATCATGGCATCATTAATAGGTTGCTGGTCTGCATGGTGAACTACATATATCAGAATGGTCTGGCACCCTGTATCCACTATGTGTGGGAGTATACACCAAGCAGCCACCCCCCTCATTATCAAGAGGCAGTGTGAGTGGCTGTCTTATCGGTGTCCTGCACAGGTGTTATTCACTCCTCCATTTGGTAGTCAGCTACCGGGATGGTGAGAGGATGCATCTATATGCACTCCTTACTCAGTAAGTAACGGCCATTTTCTGTGATTGGTTGTAGACACCTTAATATCAAATAGGGTGGACAATAGGGGGCCTGTGTCCGGCATGCTATTATTTATTGTGACAATCATTTCTTGTCAGCGTTCTTGTAGGCAGCTCAACATGTTTTCTGCCGCCCATTGGCTCCCCTCCCCCAAGACATCTGAAGGCAATTAAGAATCAGGAATAATAATAATCCTGCATCTATCATGCATAGATTAGGAATCTAAAGAGAAAATCTCCCCTCTCAAGAACAACGAAATACCCGCTTAACCAACATCGGCTCTCCCCCCTCCCTCTCCCTCATTTGTAGATATAACAATGGAGACCTCGCTTGAACACTACTTTCCCCTCTGAAACTATTCACAGCCTTGCAGGATATGCCATAGAGTACGGAATTCCATGTTGTTTAAATTTCTTTTAATGTCAATGAACGTGGCTCTTTGTTTCTGTAACTAAGGATCCTGGCCAATAATGGTCTTGGGGGTGTTCCAGATACAGGTGGTTTCATTGGTACTCTGTGGGCTCTCTCCACCACAAACATAGATGAGAGCACGTCGTCCCCTAGCGTCAATGTTAGCCACTGCTCTAAGAAAGTTTCTGGGGTTGAACCTCCCTTTTTTTCCGGTAGACCAATGATACGGATATTGTCTCGCCTCAGCCGATTTTCCAGATCATCTGTTTTAGAATGACATTGGTTGGCTTTTTTAATTGCCGTTTGTGTCATAGCTGGAAGTGGCTGTATTTTATCTTCCACCATAGACTCTCTCCTTCATCACCTGCATGCGCTCTCTCACATTTTGTAAATCTTGGCAGAGTAAGTTAACATCAATTTTAATTTCTTCGATTTTCCCTGTCAGTGATGCTTTACAGGCGTTAATAGCTTCAAACACTTGGTGTACTGTTGGGTTCAGGTTCTTGGTTTGGTTCTGCATCAGCGGTTTTAGTTTTAACAGGTGTAGGTCTAGCCAGTTTAGGTGCTAGTTCAGAGGTATCAGCTCATGAAAAGTCCTTTAATTTGTCCATTGTAGAAGTGTTTTTGGCACGTGTACTCATATTTGCATACAGTAAGTTCTTTATAGTTATACTTGTATGGATATATAAAGTATGGCCTGATATTGAGATTTCTTGAGAGAAGAGAAAAAGAAAAGCCTCGAAAGTTCTCAATCACATGAGGAAGCTTGCAGGAGCAGCTAGTATTTAATGTCTCCTGAGTGTTATTTATATGTGAGGTGCACCATTTCCAATCCGAGAGGTTGGCGATCTGCTGGAGAGGAACCCTAACTTGCTTATCTTATCATCTTTCTTAACAACTATGCTTTCCTCCACTGCCATCATTCTCTTTGATATGTTTTATACATCATGGCTGAGGTGTTCTATCGTTTCCTGTATGCAGCCTACTTGTTGCTCTAATGAATTTAGAGCATTATTACATTAATTAGCTGCGCCCCGGATATCACTCAGTGTAGGCTCTTTTTGTTTGTGATGCAGGTATATTCACAGAGGATCTATGTGCTCTGGGATCCTCTGTCAGGCATGCCTCCTCCCCTTCATGCTCCATCATCTCCAGCTGACTCCCAAAATATTTCCATTACTCACTGCTGCTACAGTGGCAAGATCCTGCATCGTGGCATCGCTATCCATCAGTGTGAATGTCCTCTCTGCCAGAGGGCCCACTCTAGCAAACCTTGCCAGCTTTACAGCAGAGTCTCCAGCACCAGCTTCATTAAGCATGCAGTCTTCCTCCCTCTTCACGCTAGCGCTATCTTGGTGCTCAATACTGCCAGATTCTCCCAGCTTGTGGTTTTCTTTACATTGGGTCATGCCATCCTGCAGTGACAGGAGAGCTCCTCCAGCTTCTGCAGGGTAAATAGGTAACTTTATGTGCTGTAGGGCACGATTTTATCCAAGTGTGCATTAGAGAATATATAGCGGGAGCTCACACTTGGTGCATTCGCCCACATTCTCCACTAGGCCCTATCTATCCCTTTCCCTCCCTGACATGTATAATTGCATAGTATCTTGTATAGGTTAGTGCCCCTCCCAGCATTAACAAGCAGTTATGCCGTAAAGCTCCTTTTTACTTGTCTTTATCAATAAAAGAGAAGTCGGGCTCATTCCTGGTTTGAGCCCCTCCTTCATGGTAGAAAGTCACATCACACTCCAGTATTTAAACAAAGTATGGTCTAGGCAGCATCAGATGTATCCAAAATATTTTCTTTATTCCTCCATAAAAAACTGGCGACGTTTCGACCCGTCCAAGGGTCTTTATCAAGCTTGTTTAGGATTTCTGCTTTGGGTCATGATCCGGACCCAGGCTGGGCTCTGCAGTTTTTCCCTCCTCGCCTGCTAATACGGCCTTGAGAGACACCAGGGATTTTGATTTATCTCTTAAGTGCTGCTGCTGATATAATTGGGAAAACGATACACTCCAGTATTTAATCACTTCTTTCTCTCTCCGTATCACAATCAGTCTTTATAGTTGTTAGCAACTTCTCCGGGCCGGCAGCACCTCCACAATGGTTACACTCTTGTCCACCGCATCACTAAGTCCATATAGACATACTTCATTTTTCTTTCTTTGCACCAATTTTAAGAAAGAAGATACTTCCTCACTTAACATTCTATCATTTTCCGATCCCTGAACATTGTTCTACATGGACTAGTAGAGAAATAGGAGATTATTAAAATTGTTCATAAAGAAACATTTAAATCTACAGTATACATTAGTTACACCTATATGACCCCTGAAATGTGGTCTGCTGAGATTGCTGGATCATGCCGCTCCACCCAGAACAAAATCCAGGCTGTCACCCTCATGGCCACAGATGCCACCCATGTGATTGATACATGACACAACCGTGACATTGTCTGTTTAGAACCACACTGGTCTTTCCTTTCCTATTAGAAAAGGCTCCTCGCAAGGCATCCAATCTGAGCGCCAGGATATTGATGGGCAGCCTAGACTTCTGAGATGTCCAGCAATCCTGAAGTGTGTGATGAAGGAAAATTTCCCCTCAGCTCAGAAGGCTGGCGTGCATAGTCAGGATAAGCCAGTGATCTGGGAGAAAGGATCGACCCTGGAGGATCAGAGGGGAGTGAGCTACCACAACAGAGATTCTCACACATGGTCTGGGAGCTGAATGCAACAGACCAAGAAGAGACCAAACCTGTCCTAAGTGGAAAGAGTTATCCTCTGCAGGGGTCTGGCATGGAATTGGGCAAAAGAGATCACTTCCCTTGTGGCCAACATCTTGCCTAGAATCTTCATATAAATTCGGAGTAGAAGATAAGAATGCTGCCCCAAGAGATGAACTGCAGATTGCAGAGAACAACCTTGTCTGCTGGGAGGACACATGCAGATGGCATGTCAAACAGCATCCCCAGATAGATAATGATGGGGGAAGGGATGAGGTTGGACTCTCCAGGTTTGCGTCTGTCAAGGGATCTTTGATGAGGATGCTGTCCAGATATGGAATGACCACAACTCCCCCGAATCGCAGAGATCACCTCTTTGACCCAAGCTTCCTCAATGGCAGATAGCCAGACTCCCCCATGATAATAATGCCCATTTTGTGCCCACACATAGTAATAATAGCCACAGTAGTGCTCCCTGGAAAGTAAGAGTGCCCCCTGTATGCATCCTGGAAATAGTACCCTCTTCTCCTCCATATACATTAATAATGCCCCCTTTGTGGTTTGTTATGGTAATGGTTTTGCGTGTAAGCGCCCCCATAGAAAATAACAGTGCCCACCTGACCTCCACCCTATAATATTGACCCCCTGAATGCCTCATATGGTAATAATGCCAACTTATAAAGTCCTGCAGTAATGCCTCTTATATAGTAATAACGCCCCACTATATATTACCCTCACCTCATCCCCGATCAGCGCAGCGTCTTCTTCCCTTCTTGCTGTCACTGACCGGCGCAGGAGGTGTGAAGACGTCACTACATCGGCCTCCAGCACCGGGCAGCAGCGCCGCATGGAGGGAAGGAGACGCTGCGCTGACTGAGACTGGGGGAGCAGAATATATGGATGGTTTTATAAATTGTGTGATTCTGGAGAAAAATAGAGCAGAGAACCTCCGACTCCTCGCTGCCCCATAACTACAGCCTGTATAGGGGCCTGTGGTCACCGATGGAGCCGAGAGCGACACTTGTCCAGGGATTCGTGGGGCCAGGCTGGAGGTCTGCAGTGTACGCTACCCGACCCCCAGAGCTAGCAACTCCCATATATGCTGTCCCTGAACCCCAGAGCTAGCAACCCCAGGCAACATGTACATTACACACACATACATATCCCTCCGTCTCACACACGCTCAGCTCCGCTCCTCCGTCTCTCACGCGCTCGGCTCCGCTCCTCCGTCTCACACGCGCTCGGCTCCGCTCCTCCGTCTCACACGCGCTCGGCTCCGCTCCTCCGTCTCACACGCGCTCGGCTCCGCTCCTCCGTCTCACACGCGCTCGGCTCCGCTCCTCCGTCTCACACGCGCTCGGCTCCGCTCCTCCGTCTCACACGCGCTCGGCTCCGCTCCTCCGTCTCACACGCGCTCGGCTCCGCTCCTCCGTCTCACACGCGCTCGGCTCCGCTCCTCCCTCTCACACGCGCTCGGCTCCGCTCCTCCCTCTCACACGCGCTCGGCTCCGCTCCTCCGTCTCACACGCGCTCGGCTCCGCTCCTCCGTCTCACACGCGCTCGGCTCCGCTCCTCCGTCTCACACGCGCTCGGCTCCGCTCCTCCGTCTCACACGCGCTCGGCTCCGCTCCCCTGTCTCACACGCGCTCGGCTCCGCTCCTCCGTCTCTCACACACGCTCGGCTCCGCTCCCCCGTCTCGCACACGCTCGGCTCCGCTCCTCCGTCTTTCTCACACACGCTCGGCTCCGCTCCTCCGTCTCACACACGCTCGGCTCCGCTCCTCCGTCTCACACACGCTCGGCTCCGCTCCTCCGTCTTTCTCACACGCGCTCGGCTCCGCTCCTCCGTCTCACACACGCTCGGCTCCGCTCCTCCGTCTCACACACACTCGGCTCCGCTCCTCCTAGGTATTCAGAAGCCAAATGCCTAAATTCACCATCTCTCTGATAATGCAGACAGTCCTGTAAAGCTTTGCTCTTTGCCTGATTTGGGCTTCACCTCAAAGCACAGAGATGATTCCAACAAGTATCAGCTACAGAGAGCTCTGAATACATCCTCACACAGCAGAGTCCTGCATCCACTGAGCGGAGAGACCTGGTCATGTGACCCCTTGTCTCCTCCCACACACTGATCACATGACAGTGACATCATCAGAGGTCCTGTAAGCACAGAACAACCCCACGGCTCCTGTCCGGCTGCAGGTGGAGGTATGTGGGTTCACCAGCACTGGGGGGCAGATTTATGGAAGCCCATAGCAACCAATCATAGCGCAGCTCTCATCAGGAGCAGGTAGTGCTATAAGCTGCGCTGTGATTGGTTGCTACAGGCGACAGGGACAGATTTACTTTTAGACAGTTTGCTGCAGATTTATCTGTGATGCTCCCGTCATTAAGGGGTTAATAAGGTTGGAAGTCACCGGGTTCTGCGCCAATTGTGACATTTTCAGAGGAGAGAGCCAGGCAGCATATATTGGTGCAAAGCAGAAGAGCTTTTTATTCTCCCATTTGCAGAAAGCTTAAGGAAACATCACCAAAGTGCAGACATCCAAAGCCACAATGACAGAGTGTCCCACTTGAGTGATATCGTAGTACTGCAGGTGCACTCTTCATACTAGAAATGGGGACATTTTCTTGACATGTTTTTGTATTGTACTGCGGCTGTTCGGGGGTTAATACGTGAATGGATCTCCGCCCCTCACATGTAACATTCCTGTAATGCGGCTGTTCGGGGGTTAATAAGTGAATGGATCTCCTCCCCTCACATGTAACGTTCCTGTAATGCGGCTGTTCGGGGGTTAATAAGTGAATGGATCTCCTCCCCTCACATGTAACGTTCCTGTAATGCGGCTGTTCGGGGGTTAATAAGTGAATGGATCTCCTCCCCCCCTCACATGTAACATTCCTGTAATGCGGCTGTTCGGGGGTTAATAAGTGAATGGATCTCCCCCCCTCACATGTAACATTCCTGTAATGCGGCTGTTCGGGGGTTATTAAGTGAATGTATCTCCCCCCCTCACATGTAACATTCCTCTAATGCGGCTGTTCGGGGGTTAATAAGTGAATGGATCTCCTCCTCTCACATGTAAGATTCCTGTAATGCGGCTGTTCGGGGGTTAATAAGTGAATGGATCTCCTCCCCTCACATGTGACATTCCTGTACTGCGGCTGTTCGGGGGTTAATAAGTGAATGGATCTCCTCCCCTCACATGTAACATTCCTGTACTGCGGCTGTTCGGGGGTTAATAAGTGAATGGATCTCCTCCCCTCTAATGTAACATTCCTGTAATGCGGCTGTTCGAGGGTTAATAAGTGAATGAATCTCCTCCCCTCACATGTAACGTTCCTGTAATGCGGCTGTTCGGGGGTTAATAAGTGAATGGATCTCCTCCCCTCACATGTAACATTCCTGTAATGCGACTGTTCGGGGGTTAATAAGTGAATGGATCTCCTCCTCTCACATGTAACATTCCTGTAATGCGGCTGTTCGGGGGTTAATAAGTGAATGAATCTCCTCCCCTCACATGTAACGTTCCTGTAATGCGGCTGTTCGGGGGTTAATAAGTGAATGGATCTCCTCCCCTCACATGTAAGATTCCTGTAATGCGGCTGTTCAGGGGTTAATAAGTGAATGGATCTCCTCCCCTCACATGTAACATTCCTGTAATGCGGCTGTTCGGGGGTTAATAAGTGAATGGATCTCCTCCTCTCACATGTAACATTCCTGTAATGCGGCTGTTCGGGGGTTAATAAGTGAATGAATCTCCTCCCCTCACATGTAACGTTCCTGTAATGCGGCTGTTCGGGGGTTAATAAGTGAATGGATCTGCTCCCCTCACATGTAGGATTCCTGTAATGCGGCTGTTCAGGGGTTAATAAGTGAATGGATCTCCTCCCCTCACATGTAACATTCCTGTAATGCGGCTGTTCGGCGGTTAATAAGTGAATGGATCTCCTCCCCTCACATGTAACATTCCTGTAATGCGGCTGTTCGGGGGTTAATAAGTGAATGAATCTCCTCCCCTCACATGTAACGTTCCTGTAATGCGGCTGTTCGGGGGTTAATAAGTGAATGGATCTCCTCCCCTCACATGTAAGATTCCTGTAATGCTGCTGTTCGGGGGTTAATAAGTGAATGGATCTCCTCCCCTCACATGGAACATTCCTGTAATGCGTCTGTTCGGGGGTTAATAAGTGAATGGATCTCCTCCCCTCACATGTAACATTCCTGTAATGCGGCTGTTCGGGGGTTAATAAGTGAATGGATCTCCTCCTCTCACATGTAACATTCCTGTAATGCGGCTGTTCGGGGGTTAATAAGTGAATGGATCTCCTCCCCTCACATGTAACATTCCTGTAATGCGGCTGTTTGGGGGTTAATAAGTGAATGTATCTCCTCCCCTCACATATAACATTCCTGTAATGCAGCTGTTCGGGGGTTAATAAGTGAATGGATCTCCTCCCCTCACATGTGACATTCCTGTAATGCGGCTGTTCGGGGGTTAATAAGTGATTGGATCTCCTCCCCTCACATGGAACATTCCTGTAATGCGGCTGTTCGGGGGTTAATAAGTGAATGTATCTCCTCCCCTCACATGTGACATTCCTGTAATGCGGCTGTTCGGGGGTTAATAAGTGAATGGATCTCCTCCCCTCACATGGAACATTCCTGTAATGCGGCTGTTTGGGGGTTAATAAGTGAATGGATCTCCTCCCCTCACATGTGACATTCCTGTAATGCGGCTGTTCGGGGGTTAATAAGTGAATGGATCTCCTCCCCTCACATGTGACATTCCTGTAATGCGGCTGTTCGGGGGTTAATATGTGAATGTATCTCCTCCCCTCACATGTAACATTCCTGTAATGCTGCTGTTCGGGGGTTAATAAGTGAATGGATCTCCTCCCCTCACATGGAACATTCCTGTAATGCGGCTGTTCGGGGGTTAATAAGTGAATGGATCTCCTCCCCTCACATGTAACATTCCTGTAATGCTGCTGTTCGGGGGTTAATAAGTGAATGGATCTCCTCCCCTCACATGGAACATTCCTGTAATGCGGCTGTTCGGGGGTTAATAAGTGAATGGATCTCCTCCCCTCACATGTAACATTCCTGTAATGCGGCTGTTCGGGGGTTAATAAGTGAATGGATCTCCTCCTCTCACATGTAACATTCCTGTAATGCGGCTGTTCGGGGGTTAATAAGTGAATGGATCTCCTCCCCTCACATGTAACATTCCTGTAATGCGGCTGTTCGGGGGTTAATAAGTGAATGTATCTCCTCCCCTCACATATAATATTCCTGTAATGCAGCTGTTCGGGGGTTAATAAGTGAATGGATCTCCTCCCCTCACATGGAACATTCCTGTAATGCGGCTGTTCGGGGGTCAATAAGTGAATGGATCTCCTCCCCTCACATGTGACATTCCTGTAATGCGGCTGTTCGGGGGTTAATATGTGAATGTATCTCCTCCCCTCACATGTAACATTCCTGTAATGCTGCTGTTCGGGGGTTAATAAGTGAATGGATCTCCTCCCCTCACATGTAACATTCCTGTAATGCGGCTGTTTGGGGGTTAATAAGTGAATGGATCTCCTCCCCTCACATGTAACATTCCTGTAATGCGGCTGTTCGGGGGTTAATAAGTGAATGGATCTCCTCCCCTCACATGTAACATTCCTATAATGCGGCTGTTCGGGGGTTAATAAGTGAATGGATCTCCTCCCCTCACATGTAACATTCCTGTAATGCGGCTGTTCGGGGGTTAATAAGTGAATGGATCTGCTCCCCTCACATGTAACATTCCTGTAATGCGGCTGTTCAGGGGTTAATAAGTGAATGGATCTCCTCCCCTCACGTGTAACATTCCTGTAATGCGGCTGTTCAGGGGTTAATAAGTGAATGGATCTCCTCCCCTCACATGTAACATTCCTGTAATGCGGCTGTTTGGGGTTTAATAAGTGAATGGATCTCCTCCCCTCACATGTAACATTCCTGTAATGCGGCTGTTCGGGGGTTAATAAGTGAATGGATCTCCTCCCCTCACATGTAACATTCCTATAATGCGGCTGTTCGGGGGTTAATAAGTGAATGGATCTCCTCCCCTCACATGTAACATTCCTGTAATGCGGCTGTTCGGGGGTTAATAAGTGAATGGATCTCCTCCCCTCACATGTAACATTCCTGTAATGCGGCTGTTCAGGGGTTAATAAGTGAATGGATCTCCTCCCCTCACGTGTAACATTCCTGTAATGCGGCTGTTCGGGGGTTAATAAGTGAATGGATCTCCTCCCCTCACATGTAACATTCCTGTACTGTGGCTGTTCGGGGGTTAATAAGTGAATGGATCTCCTCCCCTCACATGTAACATTCCTGTAATGCGGCTGTTCAGGGGTTAATAAGTGAATGGATCTCCTCCCCTCACGTGTAACATTCCTGTAATGCGGCTGTTCGGGGGTTAATAAGTGAATGTACCTCCTATTAGTGATTACAGTGCAGCTAGCTCCAGTATTAGTGATTACAGTGCAGTTACCTCCAGTATTAGTGATTACAGTGCAGTTACCTCCAGTATTAGTGATTACAGTGCAGTTACCGTCAGTATTAGTGATTACAGTGCAGTTACCCTCAGTATTAGTGATTACAGTGCAGTTACCGTCAGTATTAGTGATTACAGTGCAGTTACCTCCAGTACTAGTGATTACAGTGCAGTTACCTCCAGTATTAGTGATTACCGTGCGGTTACCTCTAGTATTAGTGATTACAATATTTCACAGAGTAGGCAGAGCAAAAAGTCTCCAAGTTTAACTTGAGTAGCCCTTTCACAGTGGTGAGTTGAATTAAAAAATATAATTTTTATTTTGAACTTTTTAAAAATGCACATATAGGGGCACAACACATAAAACAACAAAAACAAAAAAAGTAAGTAAGGGGCGTGGTAAATACCATCCAACCACACCGTCACTAAAGATGGGCATCCAATTGTGCTGTGTGTGTGGGTGTTTGTGTGATCTGGTCACCGGCGACCACGAAGTTTTTTTGTCCTGCTTAAAGCCGGTAATGTATGAGGCAGGGGTATATTGGTACTTGGGGTTTGTGAGATAATCCCCAGTTGTTTTGGTCTTTTTTATTTATAAAGCCCACACACCGTAGATGGATGCAATTTTTAGTGATTTGAACGTTCGTTTCTTCACAATTCTTTTTTGCCCCCCCCCCCCTTTTTTTCAAAGGAGGGTAGAGGTACCTGACCAATTCCTAAATGGATAGTCGGAATTGGCCTTGGCCGTAGGGATCATCTCCCGAGGTTGCTAGATATGTATGATGCCAACCTCCAGAGAGAGTCTCCCGGTTAGTATAGGACGGCCTCGCCTCTATAGATAAGGGTCGTAGTGTAAATACTTGACCCAAGCGTATTCGAATTTCCCTTTTTAGTATGCTGATTCTCGTATTTAATTGCTCGACGCGTTTCACCACTTCAATTCTCGTGGATCATCAGGAGCATTATAAATCGGGATTGAGTAGAGACAGTATAGATGATATCATGAGGTCACCAATAGACCAATTGATAAAGAAACGAATATCTTAATTTTTGGAGGGCCTGTTCATGCAGCAGGTTTCTCAAAGGATCGGGTCTAGCCTGGGTAGAAAGTTCGATACTCAAATTTCTCTTATTGACAAAAGCAATAATTTGAGATTTGCCAGAGATAGCGTATCCTAATGACCCAAATCAGCCTTGAATGCGAATGTCTGGCGTGGGGTGTTCAGGACTGATACGGGAATGTTCAAGCTGCTACTACTCACAGAAACATACCATAGGGATGCAGTATTATGCTGTGAGTAAAGTAGTATTGGAGCAATCCGTCTCTGTCCAGAGATTGGATAGCCGGTTCGTCCTATGCAATATGCATACTGGGACGCTAAGCCGGTATCGCAAGGGTTTTTGTGCCTGTGCTTATTCAGGACACATATCCCCAGGTGAGGAAAAGGAGAGAAGCACTAGCCCCCTGCTTCTCTATAGAGAACACCCCGTTCACCAATCTGCTGCTTCTTTAGCTATCACATAAACAGACTAGTGGTTTACTAGCCTGTTACGTGTAGGAGCTTATCTAACAGAACCCGCCCGAGTTTCTTTTCCCAGAGTGTCAGAATTGACAGAAGAAAAGGATGGCTACAAGATGAAAATAACAAAAGTTGGTGTCCATAGCCCAGATGGTAGGCTAGGGAATGAGCTCTGGATGCAAGGTGCTTGCCTTATATAGTGCAGTGCCCTCCTTCAAGAGGGTGTGATCAGTTTGTCCACCTATCAAGATAGACTACGCCCCCTTGTGTACACATCATGTGGATGGGAAGGGCTCATTTGTTTTTTATTAGACTCCATGTAAACCCAGCACTGGATCGGGAGTCCTCAATGGTTACTGGAGTGTGGGTCCTCTGATGTTGTGGAAACGATCGTCCCTCAGGGCTCCTCTCCACTGGCGACGGCGATAATCGCTGCGAGAAAATCGCAATGCCAAGATCGCATCGCCGCAAAACCGCAAGTTTGCAATTGCGCTGCGATGCGACGCGACATCCGCCCCGCCATTACGCTGTGTGTGCGAGAGAAAAACGCAAAACGCTGAAACAATCCCCCTGCTGCGATTTTTAATCCTCGCATCGCAGCCTGCCCCCAAACATCGCCAATGGAAAGGCTGCCACAGAACCACACGTGCAGGACCTTCCCCCGAGAGCCCGCACTCTCGCATCGCACTGAAAACGCACAACTATCTCGCCAGTGGAAAGGAGCCCCCAGTGTAACGATCGGCGCGGGCTATGCCTCTACTGATGTGGTCTATAGGAAAGATCAGAGGGGGCCCGTTATTTTGTCCCCGCCTCCTCGGTATTTGCTGGCCAATCCGAGTCCGGCTTAACGTCAGGGGGTGTGTACTCCCGTGACGTGTGTCGTGGTGCCATGACAACCTGAGCGACGCTGGATCCAACCTCCCTCCGTAACATCAGGCATGTGTATTGCGCAGTGTAGCGGACACAGGGCCGGACTGGGTCTGTTATTATCAGTCGCGGCGCTCGTATAGGTCCGTGCACTCAGGTGGGCCGTGGATCGCGTCCTACATACCGCCCCCCGACGCACAGCGCTGCAGAGACGTGGGGGGACGTCATGACGCGCGGCGTCTCGTGGGACGCATCTGCGTCTCATAGCAGCGAGACCTCACGTCCTGGTGACGTGACGTCACGATGTAACGCGTAGTGACGTCACCACGCGTGCCGCATCATCGGGACAAGCGGCTCAGTGTGGGGCCGTTTCTCAGGACTCTAATTGGCGTGCTGTCATAGCGTTATCGATGGGGGGGTGTGGCCACCTACGGGCGCTCACGGTGAGATGCAAAGAATGCATCTGATCCGTGATGGATACCCCGAAAAGACCAAGAATAGTCTGACGGGTCCGTGAGGGATAATAGGATCAGTATGTTCAGGGCGAGTGATGGACTTCACAATATTCACTATATTATCCAGAGTTTGAAGTGTGTAAATAAAGATGTTTGTCAACAAGGTTTTTTCTTTTTATTGCAGATGCTCCATGGGAAAAGACCCCGTGTTGGGTGTTGTTTGTATTTAATAGGTCCTCTTTGATAATACAGTAATAGATATTACAGGATTCATTTAGTTAGTTTTATATTTGTGACCCAGAAATTTAAGGTAAGTATAATACGATCTTGATCCAAAACATAAAGATAGCGGCGGATAATATGGTAAAACCGTAAGATTTGGTAAGGGTGAATGATGGACCATCACTTGTGGTCTTATTTATAGTGTCGCATGACGACCATGGATGGAGGTTGATTCAGAATTATAGTTTTTAGTTGTAGTTGTGTGTTTTCAGTGCGATGCGAGAGTGCGGGCTCTCGGGGGAAGGTCCTGCACGTGTGGTTCTGTGGCAGCCTTTCCATTGGCGATGTTTGGGGGCAGGCTGCGATGCGAGGATTAAAAATCGCAGCAGGGGGATTGTTTCAGCGTTTTGCGTTTTTCTCTCGCACACACAGCGTAATGGCGGGGCAAATATCGCGTCGCATCGCAGCGCAATCGCAAACTTGCGGTTTTGCGGCGATGCGATCTTGGCATTGCGATTTTCTCGCAGCGATTATCGCCGTCGCCAGTGGAGAGGAGCCCTGAGGGACGATCGTTTCCACAACATCAGAGGACCCACACTCCAGTAACCATTGAGGACTCCCGATCCAGTGCTGGGTTTACATGGAGTCTAATAAAAAACAAATGAGCCCTTCCCATCCACATGATGTGTACACAAGGGGGCGTAGTCTATCTTGATAGGTGGACAAACTGATCACACCCTCTTGAAGGAGGGCACTGCACTATATAAGGCAAGCACCTTGCATCCAGAGCTCATTCCCTAGCCTACCATCTGGGCTATGGACACCAACTTTTGTTATTTTCATCTTGTAGCCATCCTTTTCTTCTGTCAATTCTGACACTCTGGGAAAAGAAACTCGGGCGGGTTCTGTTAGATAAGCTCCTACACGTAACAGGCTAGTAAACCACTAGTCTGTTTATGTGATAGCTAAAGAAGCAGCAGATTGGTGAACGGGGTGTTCTCTATAGAGAAGCAGGGGGCTAGTGCTTCTCTCCTTTTCCTCACCTGGGGATATGTGTCCTGAATAAGCACAGGCACAAAAACCCTTGCGATACCGGCTTAGCGTCCCAGTATGCATATTGCATAGGACGAACCGGCTATCCAATCTCTGGACAGAGACGGATTGCTCCAATACTACTTTACTCACAGCATAATACTGCATCCCTATGGTATGTTTCTGTGAGTAGTAGCAGCTTGAACATTCCCGTATCAGTCCTGAACACCCCACGCCAGACATTCGCATTCAAGGCTGATTTGGGTCATTAGGATACGCTATCTCTGGCAAATCTCAAATTATTGCTTTTGTCAATAAGAGAAATTTGAGTATCGAACTTTCTACCCAGGCTAGACCCGATCCTTTGAGAAACCTGCTGCATGAACAGGCCCTCCAAAAATTAAGATATTCGTTTCTTTATCAATTGGTCTATTGGTGACCTCATGATATCATCTATACTGTCTCTACTCAATCCCGATTTATAATGCTCCTGATGATCCACGAGAATTGAAGTGGTGAAACGCGTCGAGCAATTAAATACGAGAATCAGCATACTAAAAAGGGAAATTCGAATACGCTTGGGTCAAGTATTTACACTACGACCCTTATCTATAGAGGCGAGGCCGTCCTATACTAACCGGGAGACTCTCTCTGGAGGTTGGCATCATACATATCTAGCAACCTCGGGAGATGATCCCTACGGCCAAGGCCAATTCCGACTATCCATTTAGGAATTGGTCAGGTACCTCTACCCTCCTTTGAAAAAAAAGGGGGGGGGGGGGCAAAAAAGAATTGTGAAGAAACGAACGTTCAAATCACTAAAAATTGCATCCATCTACGGTGTGTGGGCTTTATAAATAAAAAAGACCAAAACAACTGGGGATAATCTCACAAACCCCAAGTACCAATATACCCCTGCCTCATACATTACCAGCTTTAAGCAGGACAAAAAAACTTCGTGGTCGCCGGTGACCAGATCACACAAACACCCACACACACAGCACAATTGGATGCCCATCTTTAGTGACGGTGTGGTTGGATGGTATTTACCACGCCCCTTACTTACTTTTTTTGTTTTTGTTGTTTTATGTGTTGTGCCCCTATATGTGCATTTTTAAAAAGTTCAAAATAAAAATTATATTTTTTAATTCAAGTCACCACTGTGAAAGGAGTATTAGTGATTACAGTGCAGTTACCTCCAGTACTAGTGATTACAGTGCAGCTACCTCCAGTACTAGTGATTACAGTGCAGTTACCTCCAGTATTAGTGATTACAGAGCAGTTACCTCCAGTATTAGTGATTACTGTGCGGTCACCTCTAGTATTAGTGATTACAGTGCAGTTACCGTCAGTATTAGTGATTACAGTGCAGTTACCTCCAGTATTAGTGATTACAGTGCAGTTACCTCCAGTATTAGTGATTACAGTACAGTTACCTCTAGTATTAGTATTAGTAATTACAGTGCAGCTACCTCCAGTGTTACTGATTACAATGCAGTTACCTCCTGTATTAGTGATTACAGTGCAGTTACCTCTAGTATTAGTGATTACAGTGCAGTTACCTCTAGTATTAGTGATTACAGTGCAATTACCTCCAGTATTAGTGAATGCAGTGCAGTTACCTCCAGTACTGGTGATTACAGTGCAGTTACCTCCAGTACTAGTGATTACAGTGCAATTACCTCCAGTATTAGTGATTACCGTGCGGTTACCTCTAGTATTAGTGATTACAGTGCAGTTATCGTCAGTATTAGTGATTACAGTGCAGTTACCTCCAGTACTAGTGATTACAGTGCAGCTACCTCCAGTACTAGTGATTACAGTGCAGTTACCTCCAGTATTAGTGATTACAGAGCAGTTACCTCCAGTATTAGTGATTACTGTGCGGTCACCTCTAGTATTAGTGATTGCAGTGCAGTTACTGTCAGTATTAGTGATTACAGTGCAGTTACCTCCAGTACTAGTGATTACAGTGCAGCTACCTCCAGTATTAGTGATTACAGTGCAGTTACCTCCAGTATTAGTGATTACAGTGCAGTTACCATCAGTATTAGTGATTACAGTGCAGTTACCTCCAGTATTAGTGATTACAGAGCAGTTACCTCCAGTATTAGTGATTACAGTGCAGTTGCCTCCAGTATTAGTGATTACAGTACAGTTACCTCTAGTATTAGTATTAGTAATTACAGTGCAGTTATCTCTAGTATTAGTGATTACAGTGCAATTGGCTCCAATGTTAGTGATTATAGTGCAGTTACCTCCAATATTAGTGATTACAGTGCAGTTACCTCCAGTACTAGTGAATACAGAGCAGTTACCTCCAGTATTAGTGATTACAGTGTGGTTAGCTCCAGTGTTACTGATTACAATGCAGTTACCTCCAGTGTTACTGATTACAATGCAGTTACCTCCAGTATTAGTGATTACAGTGCAGTTACCTCTAGTATTAGTGATTACAGTGCAGTTACCTCTAGTATTAGTGATTACAGTGCAATTACCTCCAGTATTAGTGAATGCAGTGCAGTTACCTCCAGTACTGGTGATTACAGTGCAGTTACCTCCAGTACTAGTGATTACAGTGCAGTTACCTCTAGTATTAGTGATTACAGTACAGTTACCTCCAGTACTAGTGATTACAGGGCAGTTACCTCCAATGTTAGTGAATACAGAGCAGTTACCTCCAGTGTCACTGATTACAGTGCGGTTACCTCCAGTGTTACTGATTACAGTGCGCTTACCTCCAGTGTTACTGATTACAGTGCAGTTACCATCAGTATTAGTGATTACAGAGCAGTTACCTCCAGTATTAGTGATTACAGTGCAGTTACCTCCAGTATTAGTGATTACAGTACAGTTACCTCTAGTATTAGTATTAGTAATTACAGTGCAGTTACCTCTAGTATTAGTGATTACAGTACAGTTACCTCCAGTACTAGTGATTACAGGGCAGTTACCTCCAATGTTAGTGAATACAGAGCAGTTACCTCCAGTGTCACTGATTACAGTGCGGTTACCTCCAGTGTTACTGATTACAGTGCGCTTACCTCCAGTGTTACTGATTACAGTGCAGTTACCATCAGTATTAGTGATTATAGTGCAGTTACCTCCAATATTAGTGATTACAGTGCAGTTACCTCCAGTACTAGTGAATACAGAGCAGTTACCTCCAGTATTAGTGATTACAGTGCAGTTACCTCCAGTATTAGTGATTACAGTGCAGTTACCTCCAGTACTAGTGAATGCAGTGCAGTTACCTCCAGTGATCACAGGTGATGTCTGCTCTGATTAGGGTGATACACTTATCTTTTTTCTCTGGGCTTCTTCCATAAAGACTTCTTCCAGCTATGACTAGTCCCTGCACACTCTGTCCATCATGAGGCTACCCCAATTAACCTCTTAGTAACTCCCCTGTAGTACTAATGCATCTTCTGTTGTCTGACAAATACGTAATGTCTCTTTCTCTTTAATTAGGCATGTCCCTTTGTGACTACAGTAGGCTATAATAATTCCTTTATTGCCTCACTTATAGTGATAGTGCCCCCTATGGATCACCCAGTGCTGCTCTGTTCCCAGCATCACCTGACTCCGCCCCCTCTCCAGCCTTGTGAGCAGTGTGTCTGGAGTTTGCGGGACAAGTCGGGTAATGCTGGGAACAGCGCGGTGCTCTGCATCAGTCCTGTCAATCAGGAAGATGGAAGATGGCTAATAATGGTGCTAATGAACTGCCGGTCAGCATTGGGGGCAGGAAAGTGGGGTGTGGAGAGGCTTGTATTGGGGGTCAGCCGAGGTGCTTAAGGGAAGAGGGGGGAATGCCCGGTAATTGTATTATTATAGCAGATTTTGTATGATGTTACATTGTCTCGTCTTCTTCCCTTTCAGGATCCTCGGCTGTTATCTTCTATATCAGATAATTATCCTGATTTACCCGACAAGGATGAAGAGGAACCGGGACAAGATGGCGGAGAGTTTATTCACCCTCACCCTAGAGATACTCTTCCAGCTTACAGGAGAGGTGAGAGATTCTGGGGATGACGCCACGTTCCATCATTCTTATCTATGTCAGTCTCTGTTCACATCTACGGCCGAGGATTTACTGCAGATTCAGTCCTTCAGCCGCCTTCACATGAAGCGTGATTACTCCGGGCGTTCCACAATGGTAGCCTGCAGCTATTACGCAGTAAATACGCAGGGGCCAAAATAAATGTGAACAGAACCTTAGTAACTGATGAATATAACTGGGGAGGTGAAATTGTCTGCAGGGATATTTATGGATGTATCTCCCCATAAACAGGATTACACGGTAGTGAAGAAGACTTCTAGTGATGGCTGTCAGGCCCCGGTGTCTGATGGATGGGGAAGACCCCTGAGCCCAATCACAGGGCCTCCACCTCGCCCCCTGATACTGGAGGAGATCAATGAGCAGAAGATCCTAGAACTCACCAACAAGATGATTGAGCTGCTGACTGGAGAGGTGACGCTGCTGGGAATGCTGGGACATTATACAGTAACACTATGGCGGTATAACGTGTCTGGGTGATGACGGTATCATTGTGTTGTCAGGTTCCTATAAGGTGTCAGGACGTCACTGTCTATTTCTCCATGGAGGAGTGGGAGTATTTAGAAGGACACAAGGATCTGTACAAGGACGTCATGATGGAGGACCATCAGCCCCCCCTATCACCAGGTAACAGACAGGACTAAATCCACACGGCCTTTATTATTTGTATATAGAGAATGAATTCAGTGGCTGTCTGTGTTTTCTGCAGGTAGATCCAGTAAGAGAGCAGCAGCGGAGAGATGTCCCCGGCCTCTTCTTCCACAGGATGATCAGGTAGATGGAGAGAAGGTTTCATGAAATCTCCCCTCTGGTCTGTAGGACGGCTGGGAAGGTCTTGTGTTCAGTCTTATTATATGATTGATACTTGTGTAATGAGAAAGCTGGAGATGGCAGGATTACAGCCGACCGCAGACATTAGATCTCCGCATCTTATCACTATTTTCTGGTTCTGGAGACTTCTGGTTGGAATAAAGAAGCAACAGGTTGGAGTTATACAGGAGACCTGCAGCTATTTGGCCCAGATCACTACTGCTGTCATGTCATTCTGGCTCCTCATACTAATTAATGACCTTTTCTGGCCATATAAAACCTTCCACACGACTTCTCCAACTGTGTGATGACTTTTACAATATTTATTTCACAGCTGGTGAAACTGGAGAAAGATCTGATCCCTATTGATGCTACAGAGACACATATGAGGGGGGATCAGCCGTGTAAGGAGGAGATCCCTACAGATGACCCCCCAGGTAAGACTACATGTAGAGAAGAGTCTGTGTTGTCGGGGTTTTCAGCTCTATATTCCCTTATTCAGCCAACATATATAATAAAGTGTAAATGTTATATAATATTTTTATGTAAACCATTTTTCAATATATTCTGCTAAAAACAATTGTGGGAACATCTCAATCACACATCAGATCTGGATGATCTCCATCCTCTGCAGACTCTTTCATGTCTGTCACATGTGCTCATTGTGAAACTGCTCTTATCTGTGAAGAGAACGGGGTGCCAATGGCCAAGCTGCCAATTCTGGTGTCTCTGGCAAATGCTCTTCAGGCTGCATGGTGCTGGGATGTGAGCTCAGCTTCCTCTACAGGATGTCGGGCCCTCGTGGCCCCTCATGGGGTATTTCTGACAGTTTGGTCAGTAGTCCGCTGGAGGTCTGTAGGGTTCTGGCGCTGCTTCTCCTGGTGCTCCTTGCACAAAGGAGCAGATCCCTGTCCTGATGCTGTGGATAGTGAGTTCAGGACGGTCCTTCGCCGTGTGCCTGCAGGCTGCAACGAGCACAAATCAGTCAGCAGTTCTGTAATAATCGTGGAATATACAGCAATAAGCTATACTGTTTGGCGCACATATTTCAGGCCATACGGGCCCTAAAGGAGATAAATAATGCAGATTGGATGATAGGTTTTAGCTTGAATTTTGCCCCAGAAAATGTATAATTGTAAATTTAGAAATACCATCTGCTTGGCATAATTATTGCCTAAAAACGCCAGACTTCATGTGTTGGTGTTAAGATGCAAAATTAATTTCCGGAGGTCCATTTCTGAGCCATCCCATATAATTAAGATGTCATCAATTAAATGTTTTTAAAATATTATATGTGGGTTTATTATTTTCCTCAAACATGCCCATGTAGAGATTTGTGCAACTAGGCGTGGATTTGGTCCCCATCGTGATCCACTTTACTTGCAGATAAACAGTCATTGTAGGTAAAATACTTTTTGGTCAAAATTATTGGTGTCTGCAATTACATTCCTCTGGTTAATAGGAATTGAGGGATCCTAGGTCAAGAAATATTGAATGGCCAAAATACCCCTTTCATGGGGAATGTTAGTGTATGAAGATTTCACATCTAGGGGACGCCTAGAGGTCGGAAGCCTTCCATAGGATAACTTTTATCAAGTTTAAAAAGTGTCTCTCATTCCTTAGATAATCAAGAAGTTATGTAACACAGCTTTGTAATTAGCGGTCAACATATACCAAAAGATTATTTCTATCCAGTTCCGGCTGTGATAGGGCATCCTGGGGGTTCCTCAGGAATTTGTGTATTCTCCTCAGGCAACATGTACTGATGTCCCTCTGCATAATGTGCCACCCCACCCAGTCTCCTCATTTAGGACCTAAAGAATGCTTGCATCAAATTCCACGGTTGTACGACATCGGGAAGTTACATTACATAGGGGTGCACTTACTTTTGCGATTAGCATTGAATAATCGAGTTGTGACCCCTGTACTTTTCCTATTTAGAACTTAAAGAATGGTAATGCCAAATTTCATGTTTGTTCAACATCGGGAAGTCACATTACACAGAGGTGCCAATACCTTTGCAAATGGCATTGAATGATAAAGTTGTGATGCCTTTACCTTTCCTATTTAGGACCTAAAGAATGTTTGTGTCAAATTTCATGTTTGTACGACACTGGGAAGTTACATTACATAGGGGTGCCAATACTTTTGCACTTAGCATTGAATAATCAAGTTGTGACCCCCTTTACTTTTCCTATTTAGGACCTAAAGAATGCTCCTGCCAAATTTCATGTTTGTATGACATCGAGAAGTTAGAGAATTAGATTTGGTACATTACAGAGGAATGCCAATACTTTTGCACTTAGCATTAAGTAATAAAGTTGTGATGCCTTTACTTTTCCTATTTAGGACGTAAACAATGCTCCTGCCTAATTTCATGTTTGTACAACATTGGAAAGTTACATTAGACAGGGGTGCCAATACTTTTGCAATTAACCTTGAATAATCAAGTTGTGACCCCTAGAATTTCCTATTTAGGGCCTACAAAATGATCCTGCCAAATTTCATGTTTGTACAACACTGGGAAGTTAGAGAATTAAATTTAGTACATTAAACAGGGGTGCTAATACTTTTCCACTTAGCAGTGAATGTTTGAGCTGTGACCCCATTACTTTTCCTATTTAGGACTTTAAAGAATGATCATCCAAAATTTCATGTTTGTACAACATCGGGAAGTTTAGTGGCGAGTGAGTCAGTGAGTGAGGGCTTTCACCTTTATATACATATAGATGTAATAAAATATTATTATAATTGTAATGTTATGTGCAAAAATATCAATCTGTTTAATTCTTGGCAGATGACGACACCAGGAGATCAGGGGGACATCTGATATCTTCAGGTTTTACAGTGGTACATCATGGTATCATACAAGATACATATGAAGAGCCTGCCATTATCCCAGATGTACCCTCAGCCCTTCCCCACAAACGTCTGTTAGCTGATCCTTTTATACAGGTTCCATCTTCTGATTCAGCACAGACTAGGATGCAACAAAAAATTTACAGAAGAGATGTTGAAGAAGAAACAGTTGACACGGGGAAAAAATCATATTCATGTTCAGAATGTGGCCAATGTTATACACAAAAATCAGATCTTGTAAACCATCAGAGAAGTCATATTGGGAAGAAGTCATTTTCCTGTTCAAAATGTGGGAAGTATTTTACCCAGAAAACACATCTTGTTCGACATCAAAGAACACACACAGGAGAGAGACCATTTTCATGTTCTGAATGTGAGAAATGTTTTGCACAGAAATCAAATCTTCTTGAACATCAGAGAATTCACACAGGAGAGAGGCCATTTTTCTGTTCCGAATGTGGGAAGTGTTTCACCAAGAAATCAAATCTTGTTGAACATCACAGAATTCATACAGGGGAGAAGATATTTTCCTGCTCAGAATGTGGGAATTGTTTTAATCATAAATCAAGTCTTGTTGAACATCAGAGAATTCACACAGGAAAGAAGTCATTTTCCTGTTCAGAATGTGGGAAGTGTTTTACCCAGAAATCAAGTTTTGTTAGACATCAGAGAATTCACACAGAAGAGAGGCCATATTCATGTTCTGAATGTGAAAAAGGTTTTAAGTATAAATCAGATCTTGTTGATCATCAGAGAATTCACACAGGAGAGAGGCCATTTTCCTGTTCAGAATGTGGGAAGTTTTTCATCAAGCAATCAAATCTTGTTGAACATCAGAGAATTCATGCACGGAAGAAGCAATTTTCCTGTTCAGAATGTGGGAATTGTTACAATCATAAATCAAGTCTTGTTGAACATCAGAGAATTCACACAGGGAAGAAGCCAGTTTCCTTTTGAGAATGTGGAAAGTGTTTTATTCATAAAATACATCTTGTTAGACATCAGAGAATTCACACAAGTGAGAAGCCATTTTCATGTTCAGACTGTTGATAATTTTTTATAGATAAATGAGATTTTGTTAAACATTAGAGAACTCACAGATGTAAAAACCTGTATTTATGTTCAGAATGTGGGAAATATTTAAGCTATACATCAAATCCTGTTAGACATTGGAGAATTCACACAGGGGAGCAGCCATTTTTGTGTCCAGAATGTGGGAAATATTTTGCCCGGAAATCAAAACATTTTGACCATAAAAAACTTACGCTCGGCTGTCTTCTTGGGTTTTTTGATTGACAGCCTCGGCCACCTCACGTAAACTTCTGTTACTGTCCATTAAGATGATAACTCCAAAATGGATGCAGAGAGCTTTCTCATAAGGTGGGGGGTGATGTAGACATGTTTAACTCATTGATATAAAAATCTCTTTAAGTTTATTGTTGCTAATTTGAGATTGCTTGAAAATTCCTCATGTTGACATTGAGGCTCCTTATGGCGGAGAACCAGAAAACTTCCTTACTAGAGATGAGTGAGCACCAAAATGCTCGGGTGCTCGTTACTCGAGTCGAGCTTTTTGTAATGCTTAAGAACCTGTTTCAAGTAACGAACCCCATTAAAGTCAATGGGACACTCAGCCAATCACAATCAGAGCTACCAGCAGGCGGGGATTTTAAATCCCCGGCTGCTGACAGCTCAGAACTACAGAGCCAGGGACAGCGCAGAAGTTGCGGCTGAGCCCCAGCAGGTAAGTATTGATTTTTTTTTACGCTATTTTAAATAGCTTTTCAGGGAAGGGCTTATGAAGCCCTTCCCTGAAAAACCATTGACAGCTGCCGGGGTCCGCGGTGACTTCTGCCAATCACAATCAGAACTACTAGCAGGCGGGGATTCTAAATCCCCACCTGCTGATAGCTGAGATCTACAGAGCCAGGGACAGCCAGGAGAAGACGCAGCTGAGCCCGGCCGCTGAAGGGAGGGGAGTATGTTTTTTTTGTTTTTTTTTTAACACTTTCCTTTGTTTTTTAGGGAAGGGCTTATATTTAAAGCCCTTCCCTGAAAAACATTTCAGGGGTGCAGGCAGCAGGATCCTGTTTATTCCCCGCAGGGATTTAGAATTGCTCTGCTGCATCTGTCACAGATGTGTCAGGTGCAGCAGGGAATTCATTTTCCTTGCGGGGATGCAGGAAACATCTGCTGCCTGCGGCAGATGTGTTCTGCATCCCCGCGGGACATGGCAGGGGCTGAGAGGTAAGTTTGTTTTTTTTACACTAAAATCTTTCTTTTTCAGGGAAGGGCTTATATGTAAAGCCCTTCCCTGAAAAAGAATGCAGGGGTGCCAGCAGACCATTGTTTTCAATGGTGCCGCCGGCAGCAGCCGCGGCTCCATTGAGAACGTGGGGAAATTTTTATCGAGCACCCCGTGGTACTCATCTCGAGTAACGAGTATCTCGAGTAGGCTAATGCTCGGACGAGCATGCTCGCTCATCTCTATTCCTTACATGTCAACATTACGGAGCTTCATTAGATTCTCCCTCTTTTTGTGAGGGTATCCTTGTTCATATTTCTTATCAATTACCTGCTTACCTTTAACTTCTAAAACATATTCTAAATGAACTTTACCTCCTTTAATCTTACACTCTGAGACCGGATTACTTGGATGCCTTCCAGATCAATGCAATTTCTATCTTCACCTATTTCTTGTTTAAAAGCAAAGCGCTGTACATTGTATAGTGGTTGTGCCTTGTATGGCAGCTCAATCCTGTTCACTTCAATGAGACAGAGATGCACGAGGCCATGTGATCTATGAGCATGATGTCACAGGCCAAAGACACCAAAATAGGAGGGGTTCTAGAATTTGAGCTCGCATTGATATGATATTGCTGTCCTAAGGATGCATAATCCATGTTACAGAAAAGAAATAAAAATTACTTCAAAAGAGGGGGATATGTTAAACACAGAAGCCCCCTCCTAGTGATGGTAAACCGGGTCATTAACTGGGTGGTGCAGATGGAGTGTTCCAGCAGATGCACAGATTGCTGTAGATTTTGGTGGATTATTTAATGTAAAGTACAAACAGGTATCGGTAGTAGCAAAGCGTTTCAGTGCACAATTGCACCTTACTCAAGCCATACATACACAGACAAAACAGACCTTTCTATATCCAACATAATTTACCCAGTACAATCCTGTTGGTCAGAAGCGTGGGTCACTAGCCGAGCATCTCCCGCTCACTACGGCAGAGGGGAGCGGTCCAGTGGTGATGTCGCAAGAAGACGTCATCACGCTGACACACTGCTGTTTTCTCTGCGGGTCATTGAACTGGAATGCATGGTCATCAGCTGATTACTGTTTAACTGAGGTGCGTTCTTAGACATGGGAGCGTACTCTATTCAACTTTATCTATAGGGACATAGATCTTTGAACAAACAAAGAATCTACTTCAATAAGCCTATGTGGCTCATAATCACTAATGATATAAATCAATAAAAACATTAAATCAATGGGTTAGATATATAGATCTTCTAAGATAGAATTAAAGTATATTTTTAGAAAGATGAAAAGACCTGGATTATCATATGTGAAAAATGATATGTGCTTCCCAAATCAATTTGTTCAGATGCTCTTCTATCTTAGTAACACTTGATGCACACAAAATAGGTGTCAACCACACTTCATGGTATAAAATAAATATAAAGCTCATCTTCTATTAAATGTTAATACTAGATTAAAAATAAATTCAAAGCTACCACTTTTCGCTTATTAAAAAGCAGAATAAATGCCCACGTTATAAAAGATGTAAAAAAAGGATTCAGTCTGGTAGCAGGATATATTTAATAACCATGGTTACATTTTCCCTAAAATGTTGTTAAGGCCCCGGGGCGACAGGGTTACCTAATTTAAAAATCCAGAACATTTCTCTGCTCTTTAAAAGAAAAACATTCCTGATTTCCCGCTCTCCGATGGCGTGATTTTTTTAAAGCAGAAAATTCCTGATAATTTTAAGAATGTCTAGGGACACTGTGGTTTTAAAAAAAAGTTAAGTATGTTAGCACGGTGCTTGTTTAATCTTGTCCATAAAGCATTTATTGTGCGACCCACATAGCAGAGACCAGATGGGCATTCTAACAAATAAATAACATAGGTCATTCCGCAATATAAAAATTCTTTTAATCTAAAAGGGCGCGGACCATTCCGCAATGAGACTTCTTTTCTTTCATGGTTTATACTTCTGCACCACTTACATCTACTTAGACCACATCTGAATGCCCCTTATAGGGGGTCTAGACTGTGGAAGTACTTTATTTTTAATGTTACGCCAACCTTATTGTGTCGACGGGAAAGGGCAATGAGATTTGTAATTGTTTTATTCCTCCGAAATGTCACTAATGGTTTCTCAGATTCATTTTGTAGAAATGGGTCTTCTTTCACGATATTCCAATGATGTTGTAGGAGTCTCTTTATTGCCACGTGTTGAGTACTATATTCAATGATGAACAAGGACCCAAGTTTGGGTTTGTTCTCAATGTCCCCAATGTTCCTTCTGGATGGAGCTTTCACGGGATTATTATCCAAAGCTTTTGGATAAGCTGCTTCAACCAATTGTGTTGGGTAGTTCTTTTCTTTAAACCTTCTTTTCCCCAACCAGGTAACACCATCATACCTACTATTGCTGAGGGAAAGCCCACTGCACACGAACTTTGCACCCCCCAGATATGCAGGCCTGTAGTTTTGCCTTAACTTTGACTTTTATGTTTGTCTCTATGCTGTGTCTCTTTCGAGACAAGGGCGGTATGGCTACGGCCGTGACCCTCGTCGTCGTGATGGGACGTAAGGCCATACCCTATATTCCTATTTGTCTGTTATGGTTCCTTATGGTTAAGTTCCCAGAAAATGCACACCTCCGCCTAAGCCAAATACAGCTTATTTTCTATAAGCCACAATGACCCTAAATATCCTTTCTCTTAATGTAAATGGGCTAAATTCCCCATAAAGATGAACCTTAGCATGGAAGGAAGCGCCGCTTCATAACACGGAAATTCTCTGTTTGCAGGAGACTCATTTTGCTGCCACCGTGACTCCCAAGATGACACACAAAGAAATTCTGCTCCAGTTGACAATGTCTACCCAACTACTAGATACTAAAGGCAGATACATAATACTTTTGGGCACCTATCACCATATTAAATACTTACCCGCCTAACATGAGACAAATTAATTTTATGTTCATGGGGAAAGCATGGAGGTTGGTAAAGGGAAACGTATTTATATGCGGTTACTGTAACCTAGTACCAGACAAAGTGTGTGACTCCACAGCTTCAGAATGATGTACTGGTCTAATTCTGGGTCTCTGGTTACAACGCGAGGGACTGTGTGATACATACAGATGTCT
Source organism: Eleutherodactylus coqui (assembly GCF_035609145.1). Lineage (NCBI taxonomy): Eukaryota > Metazoa > Chordata > Amphibia > Anura > Eleutherodactylidae > Eleutherodactylus > Eleutherodactylus coqui. Next base: position 284,085,685 of record NC_089840.1, on the reverse strand, counting down.
AAATGCATCAGCTAAAGAATATACTTTCTTCTCTGCACACCACAGGGTTTTTTTCTAGAATAGACTTATGTCTGGTAGACAGGGAGACTTTGCCACTGATAATCTCCTTTAAAATCGGCACTTGTCCTGGTCGGACTGTGCACCAACAATGACCTCATTTGCAATAGGGAATAAATACTCCCACCCTACAATGTGCAAAATGAATTCTAAAGATTCCCAAGCACAAGCATTTAATCTCTAAAGCCATCAAACAATATTTTGCCCTTAATTCAAATCCCGAAATGGACCCGCTGACTGTCTGGGCAGCCCATAAGGCCTACATGAGGAGTATTTTTATACAGTTTGTGTTATGGTATACTACCCTTGATATGCCAGGCCGGGTGCCCTGGATCTCACCCGCAACCCCTGTCTCTGCCTACTTCCCTCCACTCCTGGCTAACCGCAGACGGGCAACTGGGCGGCGGTCCCTAATCTCACTAGGGACCGAAAAAGGGACGCTGGCGTACCTGGATGGAAAAGGTAGAATGCCGACAGAAAAGGCAGATGTAAATAACCAACACGAGCAATACTAAGCAAAACTGAAAGGACAAAAGGTTTCAATAATGACTTATGAAAAACCCTATGAACCCTCCATGTAGCTGGCAAATCAAGTTCATAAGCAAGCGGGTTTACTACACGCGTGATGACAAAGGGACCCACGTAACGCGGTGCCAGTTTCAAAGACCGAACCTTCAATTTGAGATTTCTAGAAGACAAATATACCTTCTGTCCCATCCTGTAAGGTTCAGATACTGACAGACTCCTCCCACTACGCAACTGCATACGAGCCCCCATTGCTTCCAGGCTCTTCTGTACCTCTTTGCATACCTCCTGCAGCGCATCTGTGGTGACATCAGCTGCAGGGAAGGCAGACGGAGTAGAAATAGCTGTAATGAAGCAAGGATGCTGACCACATACGCAAAGGAATGGAGATACCCCAGTGGAAGAACAAGTACGGATGTTTAGCGCAAACTCTGCCAACGGCAGGAATTATGCCCACTGATGAGCCTTTTTGCTAGCAAACAACTGTAAATATTACACTAAATCCTGGTTCTTCTGCTCAGTCTGACCATTAGTTTGTGGGTTGAATGCTGACGAGAAGGAAAGTGACATTCCCAGGTTTCTACAGAAGGCTCGCCAAAATTGCGCAACAAACTGAACATCCTGATCAGATACAATCTTCTCAGGAACCCCATGTAGATGAATGATTGCTTTTACAAAAATCTTGGAAAATTCTGCCACAGAAGATATCTTCTTTAACACCACGAAATGTGCCATTTTTGAGAAACTGTCTACAACAACTAGGATAGTGGTGAACTTATGAGACTCAGGTAGATCGGTGCTGCCGCTGACGTTTACTGTGTGCACAGACAGGGCATCCCTTACAAAGTCGCGGATCTTCCGAGACATGCCTGGCCACCAGTAGGGTATAGTACGAAGATCCAGAGTCACCTGAACCCCGGATGGCCTGCGAGAACAGATAAGTGAGACTCTTCAATGACTCTGATACGCAAGGTCTCTGGCACAAACCATCTGCCCTCTGGCACCCCTTAGGGAGTGTCCTGCTGACAAATTAGTAGATGAGGAATGCGATCAGATTCTACAGCTGCCACCACCACCCCAGGTGCCAAGATATTCTCGGGAGCCACTGTATCACTTTCTGGCGAACCGAAACCTTTGTGAGAGGGCGTCTGCCTTCATGTTCTTCTCCCCTGGAATATATGTAACGACGAGGTTAAACCTGGCGAAAAACAATGCCCACCTGGCTTGACGAGCTGTAAGTCTCTTAGCATTGGCGAGATATACCAAGTTTTTATGATAAATATACATGGTAATGGGATGCCTTGCCCCCTCAAGATGGTGACGCCACTCTTCTAGAGGCCACTTAATCGCCAATAACTCATGATTACCCACGTCGTAGTTACGTTACGCCGAACTTAATTTCTGCAAGAATAATGCACATGGACTATACCCAGATCTCCCGCTGACTTTCTGAGACAATACAGCCCCTGCCCCACCTCAGACGCATCGACCTCAATGAAGAACGGTCGCCGCGCGTCAGGCTGTACTAGCACTGGGGCAGCAGTAAATGCCCTTTTGAGACAACTAAAAGCCTCTAGGGCCTCTGGCGACCATCTTACTAAGTCGGCACCCTTCTTGGTAAGATCGGTCAGGGGTTGAGCAATAACAGAATTATTCTTAATGAATTTACGGAAAAAACTTGCGAAACCTAAAAACCGCTGGAGAGCTTTCAAGTTATCTGGTCTGACCCATTGGGAGATTGCTGCCACTTTATCAGACTCCATTTGAATCTCCGTGGGTGAAATCACATAACCAAGGAAAGACACTTGTTTAGTACCAAAAATGCATTTCTCCAACTTGACAAAAAGTTGGTACTCATGCAAACGGGTCAGAACTAGCCCCAGGTGCTGCACATGTGAATCTTAGTCTGGGGAGTACACCAGAATGTCATCGAGATATATGACCAAGAATACCCCCAGGAAGTCATGGAAGACCGCGTTCATAAATCCCTGGAACACAGCAAGGGCATTACAAAGTCCGAAGGGCATGACTAGACATTCAAAATGTCTGAACGAGGTGTTGAAGGTGGTCTTCTACTCATCTTCCTTTCAGATGCGAATTAAATTTAAGCCCCCTTTAAGTCCAATTTGGAAAACCAGTAGGCCCCTACCACTTGATTCAATAAATCTGTAATCGGGGCAAGGAGCACTGATTTTTCACTGTAATTTTATTCAAAGACCGATAATCCACACAAGGCTTCAATGTGCTATCCTTCTTCTCTACAAAGAAGAGACCTGCCCCGGCAGGGGACCTGGACGGCCTGATATGTCATTTGGCCAGAGACTCTGAGATATAGGACTTAAGGGCTTTGGGCTCACGCCCAGACAAATTGAAAAAAGCTCCCTTAGGGATGGGACTGTCGGGGATCAAATCAATACCACAGTCACACTCCCTATGGGGAGGCAAAGTCTCAGACAGTTTCTTGGAAAATACGTCATGAAAATCAGACAAACACACAGGAATATGTATGATATCTGCTGAACACATGTATATAGTAGCTAAGTGACTATGACAGGACAACCCCCAATGTGTCAATTCCCGAGTGGACCAATCAAATTGGGGATTGTGCAGTGCCAACCAGGGCATGCCAAGCACTACATCAATGGACATCCTTTCCATTATCAAGAATGACAGATTCTCAGAATGGAGAACACCCACAGTGAACTGTAAAATGGGAGTCCTCCATTGTACAACACCTGCATACAGTGGGGTAGAATCAATACTAGTGAAGTGTATGGGAATCTTTAACGCCGAGAATTCAGTCATCGGAGGTCTGACAAAACTTAAACTAATCAAATTGGCGGCAGCACCCGAATCAATAAAAGCTTGACCCGACCAAGTGAAATTCCGGAAGCCAATCTGACAAGGCACCAACAACTTAGGGAGTACCTGTGATCCTAGGCAATCCTCCCAAAAATCGCCTAGTATCTGAGGTTTTCCGCCGGTTCAGACTGATGTTGTAGACGCTTCTGAAGACAAGTTGCTACACGATGTCCGGCTTTCCCCCAATAGAGGCAGAGACGAGTCATCCGGAACCATCACCGTTCCTCGGGACTTAGCTGGTCCACTTCCATAGGCTTGGCACCAGAAGTTGGCATGGAAGAAGTGGGAGCGGGTCTGCTGGATTCCCTAGCCTTATGGACCTGATGCTCTTTTCTAGATCTCAGCCTCCTGTTAGCTTTGACCCCCAATTCCATTGCATAGAGTGTCACGGGAGCGGGATGAGAAATGAGTAGATGCTTGTCATGTCTCGAGGGGCTCAAGATACTGAGCCTTGGCGGCTAACAGCGCCCTCTGAGGCAGCCCTGATCGGAGATCCGGCGGCTGAGGCAGTGCAGAGAGATCGCCCGGTCGGCACTAACCTCATGCGCTCGGTCCGCGCAGCCGGTGGCGCAAACAGCAGGCAGCATAGCAGGTTGTCCCTCAGGTAAGCTGGATAAAGTGGTGGACTCGTCAGGTGCCCGAGCCAAGCAGCCGCTCTCTCCTGCAGCACGGAGCACGGCCGGAGCTTCCCCAGATGAGTCGGGCGCAGCGTGGAGATCCAGCTTCCCGCGGCCACTAGCGTCTATAGCAAGGTCTGCACCCACAAGTTCTTTATGTGAGTTGACCGCGGCAGGGGGAGCCCCGCGCGCCCAGTCCGGGCGGCCGTCAGCCCCGCCACCCGCGACCGCGGTCGGAAGATGCGTGTGTGCAGGAGCCAGAGTCAGAGTCCTCCTAACTATAGGTGGTGGGGATAGGTTTTGTTCTCTGCCACCGCTCTCATCTTCCCCGGTGGATCCGGGCAGGGTGCTTGATTGCGTCTTCTTTCTTGTGGAGCACGGGAAGTCAGGGCCGCCATCTTTAAGCACCTCTCCCAGGCCTCGGGTGGTGTAAAAATCCGTGAGTTTCTTAGGCAAAGACTTGTTTGCCCTTCTAGGCATGTTGTAAGAGGTTGGTGATCTTCCCAGAGCAGGAAATGTGTCTTTAGAGCTGGTTTTAAGTCGCTTTTCTCAGTCGCTAAGCAGGTTAGGAGGAGAGCTGTACTAACGTGCGTCCATCCAGCTCCCCTTCCAGGCCACGCCCCAGAAATGAGTAGATGCTTGACAGCGTCAGAAAGACCCACAAAAACACATCTTTAAGGGTGCTATCGTTCCGAGACGTTTCACCTACATACAGTGTAAATTTAGAGCAATAGTCCTCTACCCACTGCTGCCCCTGACGTATAGACATGAGATGAGATACCGCCAAACCCGCATGGTCCAGGTCATCAAAAATACCTTCAAGTTCCCGACAAAAACAAATCAACTGACTGCAGGCAAGCCGAACTCTCGGGTAAGGAGTAGGCCTATGTCTGGGGGGGACCACAAAGTAAGGACATAATCAATCGAAACTTCTGGGATTCTGAGCCAGAGGAGCGCGGCCGCATCCGAAAATACAATCTACATGCCTGCTAAAAAAAAAAAACTTGCTCCTCTCCCCTGAAAATACCTCAGGAAGAGGACACTTGGGCTCAGGAAACATGCACTAACTCCCGCTGCTCCTGGGCCACCATACGACTGGACAGGTCTTGGATCACAACCACTAAAACCTGTAACTGACTTGTGAGGGTACTCATGGCCTCCATTGGAGAGCAATTTTAAGGGCCAGTTATTATGTTACGGTATACTACCCTTGATACGCCAGCCCGGGTGCCCTAGATGTCACCCGCAACCCCTGTCCCTCCTGCTTGCCTCCACTCCTAGCTAACCCCAGGCAGGCAATTGGGCGGCGGTCCCTACTCTCACTAGGGACCGAAAAAGGGACGCTAGCGTACCTGGATGGGAAGGGTAGAATGCCGACAGAAAAGGCAGATGTAAATAACCAACACGAACAATACTAAGCAGAACTGAGGTAGATGGAACAACCTGGCGGATAATAGCAAAGTATAGCAGACAAGATAACAGAGACAGGAGACAAACAGAGGCAGACTAGCTAGCACACTGAGGGAAACCAATAACTGGCAGTGATTGCAAGTCTCTGCCTGACCTTTGAACAAAAGCCTCCGCCCAGGGAGCTCGTGCACGGTAGCTGCACGCACAGGTGTGTGTGCACACTGTGCCGAGCGCCACCAGCACCACGCCGGCCAGGCACCCGCACCCCGGGCAGCCTGACAACAAGCCAGGGGACGCGCCCGACTGCGGGACCCTGCACACCACCGCCCAGGAGGACCATCAACTGCCGTATGATAATAGTTTGGGTCTCAGTATAAAAAAGAAAAAGCAGCTACTACTGAACATCTCCTATTTCAGACTCGTAAAACAGAAGGAAAAATGCAGGTAGCCCCATCAGACTCCCTCACTGACCAACTTTTTAGTCTAGGGGCGAAGCTACGTCAATCTTGCATAAGCAACTATAAGTAATTGCGCCAATACAGGGCTTCCCTCTATTCATCACTAAATAAACGAAGATGCTGGCCAATTGGGTTAGGAAGAAATTTGCTAAAACTAGAGACCCCTTCATTTGGAGCTCAGATAAGAAAGACCATAAAATCTCCCATTCTAAGAAAATTGTGGATGTCTTCAGGACATATTACAGCAAGCTGGTTAATCTAAATGATGATAGGTAAGTCTTTCAAGTTTCTCCAACCCATATAGCAGTTTTTTTGCAAAAAATTCACCTCCCCTCTTTGTCCCCAGAACAAAATGCTTTTTTGGGGTCTCCTCTGCCCCCCTCAGAACTAAATGAGACATCTGCATTCCTAATAGCCCTTGTTTCCTTTGAAAAAGCCACAAAGGTGGTGAAACGTCAGGAAGGACATCCTGGTTTTAGCTCAGATTCATAGACAGCAAACCTAGAGCTGATGGTCAGTCAGATTCGATATGGCAGAAACTTGTCAGTGCTAGTCAGCAGAATGGTATTGAGTAAGCTAGCATATCACTGGCAGCAATCAGCCTCCCTTTGGATGGCTAGTCAATATGCTACTCATGCTAACCTATAGCTGATAGTTAGATTAGACATGGCAGTAATATAATCAGTGCTGGTTAATAACTATAACAGCATTGAGACAGCTAGCTAGCATTTTACTGACAGCACTCAGCCCCTGATGGCTGGCCGGTCTATATGGTACTGTTGGAGCTTGGCCCCTACTGGCTCATCAGTATATATGCTATTTAGATAGCTAGTTGTTATTATACCTTGACTATCGCACTGGCTTCTATCCACCGGAATATATCAAGGCAAAAATATATAGCATCTTTGCATTGAGATTCTACTAGACCATTTTGATTCCTATTACTCTATAGCATACAGGGCTGTTATTTGTACACCCCTAACACAGCGATATTAACCCTTTACGTGCTCTTACGGTCAAGAGTTTATTTATATTTCAGTGAAGCAATTGCTTACATCTAAATGATCCTATTCTAATTAATGCATGCCTGCTAATGTGGTAATTACATAGGGAGAAGAAATATATTCTAGTACTAGATCCGTATATCTACTATACTGACTAAGACCAATAACAAACCTTTTGTTCTGAAAGTCATCAGCTGTTACTAACACAATAAGGTCGGTTGTCATACAAAGATATCTAAACTCTATAGGTCTACCATCCTGAAGATTTTAACTTCACAGTGATGTATGATTGTCCACCAATTAATAAAGATTGGACATTTTAGTAATCATGTTTATGGTGTAAAGCCCCATTTACACTGATAGATGATCGCTCAAATAATAGTTTGAGTGACAATTTTGAGCGATCATCTTTGCATACTTTATAGTAGCTAATTAGCTACTATAGTATATGCAAGAGGAGCAGGACTAATAGAACAATACAGCTGCTTTGCATATGCAAACAGCTGTAGTGTGCTCTGCTCTTACAGTCCATATCCCACTGTGAATTCACAGCAGGACACAAGCACAGAGAATCTTATCAGTGCAGCAGACTGATAACAGCCTGCTCCACTGAAAACAGCTGATAGCTCAATTCTTGCAAGCTAGAATTCAGCGATCAGCGAATCATGCACAAAAGCAGCACAATGTCCATGCATTTAGACAAACGAGAATCGCTCAAAAGATGTTTTTAAGTGATTCTCGTTGTGTCTAAAAGGACCCTAGCCTATGATTGTATTTGTTAATAGTTTGCATCCCTAAAAGCTCAAAGGTCCCCGGAGCCAAATGAATTTGCCGAGTATTAAAATTTTTTTGCTCCCTCTCTGTTCCCCTTTCTATTTGAGGCCATGAACTCCGCAGTGTGTCAGGGTAGATTACCGTAGGAAATGTTGCAAGCTACGCTAGTGACTCTCCCCAAGCCTGGTAAGGATCCTACAAACCCTGCGAATTTCTTTAGAACATTTTTATTTTGTACAGGCTGAATTCAGAATATTATTGACATGTAAAGTACTTTTTTGAAAATTGTTGTACAAGTTACATGGTACATGCATGAAAACTTTCTAAATTATGTCCTGAATTTCCCCCCCCTTTTTAATACAGTAACCTCAACACTACACAAAACAATAAAACCAAAACTTGCTCTCTATACATCTATTTGGTATATTTTGAAAGCCATACATTCCACATTTCCTTATATTTCAACAAATTATTGGATCGAGTTGCCATCAATTTCTCCATTGAAGCATGAGAGATCAGCAAATCACAGAAGTCTTCTATTCTTGGGGGCAGCACTTTTTTCCATTGTTTGGCTATTAGATAAGATGCAGACATAAAAATATGTCCCATCATTTTGTAAGTGGGTCATGTATCCCTTCCATGTGTAAAAGAAGGAGGGCGCTTTCGGGTCATTTGGCGATATTGAGGTTTGAAATATTTTTGATCATAAGCAATATTTCTTTCCAGTAAATGGTTAAACATGGCAGTCCCAAAAAACGTGGAGCGGAGAACCTTTACCACTGCAACCGGGGAGGGATCAAGATTTTTGATCAGGTATTTCCAGGCATTCAGAGAGGCCTGTACCATGGCGGACAAATCAGGGTCTATAGTATTGAGTACAGGGACTTTTCTGAGAAGGGATAGAATATAAGCCACCAGTAGCGCCCCCAAGGATCTCTGCTTAGATGCTTCCTCGATTACTAATCAGCCCATATCTCTAGCCAAGGATGACCAGTATCTCGTCTGATTTATTATTGCATCCTTTTGATATGCCTCTATTTTTCATGCCCCTACTCCGCCTTTACGCATTCTTAGGGATGGAATATTTAGAGCTACTCTGGATTTCTTTCCCCCCAGATAAAGTGAGCAAATTGTTTATAATTTTTTAAGAAGTTTAATGGGCAGCACAATCTGGGGAGATCTAAAAACATTCAAGAGCTTAGGGAGTGTCATCATTTGATAAATTGCAATTTTGCTGAGCCAAGATAAGTACTGGGACTTGTATGAGTCTAGCTCTCCCCGCAGAGAATCCATCAAAGGGTTGAAATTTCTTTCTACTATCAAATTTAAGGGATGGGACAAAATAATCCCCAAATAGGGAATGCTATCCTCCTGCCACTCGAAGGGGAACTCTTTCCTTATGGCTTCATGGTGGCTGGGTTAAATATTAAAGGGGTTGTCCCGCGGCAGCAAGTGGGGTTATACACTTCTGTATGGCCATATTAATGCACTTTGTAATGTACATTGTGCATTAATTATGAGCCATACAGAAGTTATAAAAAGTTTTTCACTTACCTGCTCCGTTGCTGGCGTCCTCGTCTCCATGGTTGCCGTCTAATTTTCGCCGTCTAATGGCCAAATTAGACGCGCTTGCGCAGTCCGGGTCTTCTTATCTTCTCAATGGGGCTCCGTGTAGCTCCGCCCCGTCACGTGCCGATTCCAGCCAATCAGGAGGCTGGAATCGGCAATGGACCGCACAGAAGAGCTGCGGTCCACGGAGGGAGAGGATCCCGGCGGCCATCTTCAACCGGTAAGTAAGAAGTCACCGGAGCGCGGGGATTCAGGTAAGCGATGTGCTGTTTTTTTTTTAAGTCCCTGCATCGGGGTTGTCTCGCGCCGAACGGGGGAAGGGGGGGTTGAAAAAAAAAAAAACCCGTTTCGGCGCGGGACAACCCCTTTAATTCCCAGAATTTGGGACTCGGTGGCATTCAAGCTGTAATAAGACACTTTACTATACATCTGTATAACCTTCCAGAGCTCCCTCAGAGACTAAAGAGGTTTGGTTAAAGTCAGGATGATATCATCCACAAATGAGCCTGATTTATGGTTATGGAAACCTGCGGTAACACCCCGCACACACATGTTGGTACGGATCAGGTATTCAATAGCCACAGTGAAAAGTACAGGGGACAGTTGGCAACCCTGTCTTACCCCATTGGAAATATTAAAAGGTCTCAAAAGTGTTCCATCAACCAGGACTCTAGCTGTAGGGGAAGAATAAAGATCTTTAATTTTATAAATCGCGGTATTTCTCATGCCAAACTTTTTAAGGGCTAAGGAAGCAAAGTCCTGATGGACCCTATCAAAGGCCTTTTCAGTGTCCAACGTTAGGAACACAGTGGGGGTACGAGATTGTTCTGATATATAGATCAAGTTTATAATTTTGAGTGTACTGTCTGGCCCTTGCCTGTTCTTTGTAAACCCTAGTCAGAGTGGATAACCTTGGGGAGAATATTCAGTAGGCGATTAGCTATCAGTTTAGCATAAATTTTAGCATCTGAATTTAGCAAAGAGATTTGGTGGAAGTTACTCGGGGAAGTAGACTCTTCTCCCGGTTTTGGTAGGGTCACTACTGTAGCTTGCAGACATTTTTCTGGAAGTGACTAGAGATGAGCAAGCATACTCATTAAGGACAAATACTTGAGCGAGTATCGTCCTTTTCGAGCATCTGTCTGCTCGTCCGCAAAGATTCGGGAGCCGGCGGGGGTGAGCGGTGGGTTGCGGGAGTGAGCAGGGGTGAGCGGGGGGGGGGGAGAAATCTCCCCCCTGCCAGCACCCAGATCTTTGCGGACGAGCAGGCAGTTACTCGAAAGGGACGATACTTGCTCGAGTATTTGTCCTTAACGGGTATGCTCGCTTATCTCTTGAAGTGACCCTTCATCTGCAGCTAAATTTAATGTTTTTAGTAAACATGGGGACAAATATTCTGAAAAACTTTTATAGTGATCATTTGCAAAACCCGTCAGGACAGGTGCCTTTAGGGGCTTCAAAGATTTTATTATCGAATCTAACTCTAAGGAAGTGAAAGGGTCTCCAATATCTTATTGTCTTCCTTAGATATAGTCTGCAAAGAAATCTGGCTGAAAAGGTCTTCTAAGCTTTCTGGTGTTTGAGGGGGAAAATTAGGGTGATTTTTTTAAATTATAGAGATTATTATAATAAGCCCTAAAAGTGTCTGCGATTTACTTAGGATGTGTAATCTGAATCTTCGTCCCCTGGGGTCCCATAAATAAGGAATGCTAGTTTTGAGTTCTCTCTTCTTTACCTGTCTGGCTAAAATTTTTGATGGCTTACCCACTGCTGCGTACATATTTGTCTTGAGCCTGGTTAATTTCTTGTCAAATTTGCTAAAGAGGAATTGACATAGTTTTTCCTCTAAATTGGAAAAGGTGCTTATGTGCGTGATCTGAGGGAGATCTCCGTAGATCATTCTCAGACCCACTTAGGACTTAAACCAGGAATAGCATTGCTCTTAAAATAGTTCTTAATCTCATCTAATATAATTTCTCTATATTTAGGTATTTTCATCAGGAATGTATTCATTCTCCAAGATTTAGGATGTGAATACTCAGGTCCCAAAGAGAGGGTGGTAACACAGGGAGCATGGTCGGAGCACGTGGCTGTTCCCAACTTAGAGGCCGACACGGCTGGTAATAGTGATCTATTTACAAGGCATAGGTCTATCCTGGAGAAGGATCTGTGGCGGGCTGAGTAAAAGGAAAACTTACGTGATGAGGCGTTCTTGCAACGGAAAGGTCATATAATGCTTCCTTTTTGCAACCAAGGACCAAGCGAGGGCATATGTCTATTTTTTAATCCCCAGCCAGAGGAGGAAGAAGATGATCAGTGCCGGGACCCGGGGAGAAGCTGCGGCGGTGCCCCGGACAGCGCGGGAGAGGTGATGTATACTTTTATTTTTTTTTGTTCTTTAGTTACAGCTTATCTTCGGGGTAGGGCTTATATTTCAAGCCCCCCGCCCCCCCACTGGAAAATTCTCGCATGTGATGCTACAAAATCACAGTATTGCCGAGAGAAGACACAGCAATATGGCACAGTGCAGTGATGCGATATCGCTGCGATTTTCGCACGGCGATGCCATGTCGCCCGTCTGAAGGAGGCCTTAGGGTCTATAATTTGGTTCTTGACATTAAAACTTAAGGTATTTCTTATGGCGATAATTACTCCAGCCTTTTTCTTATTTGCATTGGCTGTGAATATGGAATATAGAAAAATTTGCATATTTCATGATGCAAGGTGTAGAGGCTTTGAAATGCAACTCCTGTAAACACGCTATGTCCACTCCAAATTTCAACGCTTCTCTACAAACGGCTCTTCTCCTAAAGGGAGAATTATGGCCCCTCGTATTAAGGGAGAAAATATTTATTGACATTTACTTTTCGAATATATTGCAGTAAAATGTGGAGAAGGCTCAGTAGTCGCATTTAGAGCAATAAACATTACTAAACAATAAAACAGAAAACAAATAGAGCATTGTGAGGACCTATCAGACAATGGAGGTGAAGAAGGTTCGTTGATGAACTGAAGAACGTTCTCAGATGTAATCCTGAATTGAGCACATTTTAAAATAAAGCAGAAGTTTTCACAAAAGCCTTGTGTTTCCAGATTTGAATTTCTTCGTATCAGACAATACGACCTGTCCTCAATCGGAGGGGGATGAAGGGGGTGGAAAGTTTCTCAAAGTACAGCAGCTTCCTATACTTTTCATAAAGAATCTGAGGAAAGGAAAGTAGGAAACAAAATCAACAAGCTTATTTTCTTCTGTTCCAATCGGAGTTGTTCCTTGAAGGCTTGGAATTTTGGGAAGCCCCTAGGTCTGGAGCCAAGGAAATGTCCCAGGTTTTGAGGATCTCCTCTCCGGATTCCAGATTATGAATGGGTTTTGCCATCCTTATTTATTAATTTTATGGGAAACCTCCATTTTTAGGGGATGCCATCTTGTCTAAGGGCCATTGTTATGGGTAAGAGGGATCTTCTGGATTGCTTAGCTAACTGAGATAGATCCGAGAACAACTTAATATCAGAAAAAGGGGTCGGAATTTGGAACATCCTTGTTGTTGATATTAAAGCCTCCTTGAGATGGTAAATATGAATAGGGGCAATAGTGTCCCGGGGCATTGCTTCTGGTAGAAAACTGGGTTTTGAAAGTCTGTGAATTCTATCTATAACAAGGCCTCCTGGAGGGGTGTCGGGGAGGATCTTTAGAATAAGATGTTTGGCATAGTCTTGTAGATTTTCTGGGGAGACAGACTCAGGGAGACAGACTCCCCAAAATTTGACATTATTTCATCTGCTTTGATCCTCAATATCTGCCACTTTCGCCTTTAATTGCTATACCTCATCCTTCAAAGAATAATGGGCGTCAATTAAATCATTGTGTGATTTGAGATCTTGCATTTTATTCTCAGTATGCTCAACTCTTTCTCCCAAATCCTGGACCGATTTAGCAAGGGATGAACACGTGATTTTCATGTCTGCTTGGATAGAGTCGCTCAGGGAGAGGATGATGTTTTAGATCTCCGAGCCTCCGAATCAAGCATGCAATTGCCTTGCAAAGCACCGTGTTCCTCCAAGAAATTGTGTTGCATTCACTTATCAAAACAAACAGATACAAGATAGGTTTAGTTTATTCTGTGGACATTATTGTATGTTTATATTATATCACATGGCTAGGGGAATGTCTTATAAAGAAAAGTTTTAGATTTCTTTATAAATGATTTTGAAAGAAATTATCAGATAGCAACAGACTTTGTGAAAATTAAGTTGTTGTTATTGTTAGCCGTTTAGTTGTTCACGGCTCTCGGTAACCCTAAAGACAAGCTCCCTCTATGTTTTTTGGTTTTGCACTGCTTCTTTCACTTGTGTGATATCCAGGCCAGGTCTGACAGTGGCATTTAAATCCCCCGAACGGCCACTGCGCATGAGATCGTAGGGAGCCGTGCAGGTGTCATGACAGCCGGGGGCCTTCTGAAAGGCTCCAGGGTTGCTTTAGCAGACTGCCTATCAAGCAGTCCCCATGGAGTGGCGTCATAGACTGCCTGCTAGATTGCAGTATGATGTAATGCTATGGTATTACATCATACTGCAGGAGCGATCAAAGCATCGCATGTTGTGGTCCCGTTTACTTTTCCTATTTAGGACCTAAAGAATGCTCCTGCTAAATTTCATGTTTGTGCGACATCAGGAAGTAAGAGAATTAGTGTCGAGTCAGTCAGCCAGACAGTGAAGGCTTTCACCATATATTATTTTTATATATATATATATACACACACACACACACACATAGATTCATACACATATACACACACACACATACGTATACAGTAATATCAGACTGGTGGGAGCCCAACTTCCAGGAGCCCTATAATTTTAGTGTCTTTGGCCTGTGATGTCATGCTCTTAGATCACATGGCCTCGTGCATCTCTGTCCCATTGAAGTGAACAGGATTAAGCTGCAATACAAGGTACAACCATTATACAATGTACAGCACTAAGCTTTTAAACAAGACAAAGGTGAAAATAGAAATTGTATTGATCTGTAAGGCATCCAAGTGATCTGGTCTCACAGTGTCAGATTAACCCCTTAGTGACCAACCCTTTTTGCTCCTTAATGATCAGGCCAAATTTTGGAAATCTGACATGTGTCACTTTAACATAAAAAAACTCCGTAAAGGCTTTGCATATCTAAGTAATTCTGACATTGCTTTTCACCACATATTGCACTTCATTCAGGTGGTAAAAATAGACCGATAAATTTGTGTATATTTATTAAAAGCACCAAGATTTAGAAAATTTGAAAAAAATTTCATTTTAACTGCAATATGTCAAATATGCGCAAACATACTAAAAAATTTTCATGAGATAAATTTCCATCTGTTTACTTTATTCTGGAACACATTTGAAAAACTTTACGTTTTTTTAAGTATTTATGAGATGTACAAATTTAACATTACTTATTAACATTTTGAGTAACATGTTTGTTTTCCTACACCAATCCAAGATTGCAAAGGCTCGTAGGTGTCAGAATGATAGATATCCCTCAACATATTAAAATACACCCCTTAATATATCACTGAGGGTTGTCATGAGCATTTTGCCCCCACAGTTTTTTTTTCAGGAGTTAATGGAATTTAGAGGATAAAAAATAAAATTTCATATTTTTGCAAATTGCATTGGTGAAGGGAGATTAAACTTCAACTTTTTTAAAACTTTTACATAATTGCCATTATTCATTGGATAACGGCATTCAGTAGCCAGAAGCAGGGAGATTTTAAATTTCTTAGGCAATTATCAGCTTTTGTGCTTGCGCCCGCCATGCCGACGGGCACATGTGCAGACGCCGAGGAAGGTTCGGCTGATAAAGGGGCCTTAAGTCAGTAATTTCATTTCCCCTCATGGATACGATCCGTGAAGGAAGATGAAACTAACTTTTGAAACTTTTTTTTAAACTTTACATGATGGCCGTTATCCACTGGAGCCACAGACTGTGGCCCTCCCATGGTAGTTTCAGACTCAGGGAGCTGTTTCACTCACAGACCATGGGGCTTTACTCTACAGGGCCAGAGTGTTTTTACAGCCCTGTTGATTAAAGCCCAGACACACATGACGTGGAAACACATATGGGTGGTCACTAAGGGGGTTAAAGAAAGTAAGGTTTATTTAGACTTTTACAAGCTAAAAAGGTAAGTAGGTAATAGATAAGAAATACGAGCAAGGAGACCCTCACAAAAAGAGAAAGCAAGTATCTAATAAAGCACCATAATGGAGGTATGTAAGGAAGTTTTCTGACCATCCGCCATAAGGAGTCTTAATGTCGATATGAGGAATTTTCAAGAAATCTGCAATTCAGATGCAATACACGTAAAGAGATTATTATATCTATTAGTTAAACATGTCTACATGCACCTTGCTTTCTCTTTAACAGTGGTTGTCCCACTTCTAGCTTTTTTGCTGCAAGGAGCAGACAGCTCTGTACATTATGCAGTGGCCTTGATTGGTTTTACAGGCTCAGTACCATTCACTTCAGTAGGACTCAGACGGCAGTACCAACTCCTAACACTGTGAGCAATGTACAGAGCTGTCTGCTACCTGCAAAAAAACAGCTAGAAGTGGGACAATCCCTTTAAGAAATACAGAGAATGCAAAACAAGGGTATATCCCAGAGGTCGTTAGATATAAGCAATTGGTTATTGCAAAGCTATTAGATAGGTGGGTACAAACTTTTTGCCCTAGTGATAGTGCCTATTGGCTATCTTGTTGGCAGCCGTCTTAGATTAAGCCCAAAAGACTTCAATGAAAAAAGGATCATGGGATGCATGATTAAAAGGCAGACTTTCATCAGAAATTGATAGGCACAGTCATTTTTTTCAATACCTGCAACCATTTACAAGTTATGGATGATGTGATCTTGAGTATTAATAAAGTTATGTGAAATTATGTAGTATGGAAGACACTAATTGCATGACTTTTCAGGTACCAGAAGATGATATTAACCATAAAGATTATCTCATTTGTACCCTGGATAGGGCAAAATGAGATAATCTTAATGGTCGATAACAGAAGTTCATGTGAGGTGGCCCAGGCTTTCAATCAAGAGAACCCAAGAAGACATCAAAACAGCCATCACATAGGTTCATTGAGGGCTGCATTGATTGGCTGTGCAGTGCTTGAGAACTAATCGGGACGGAACCAGCAGGAGGGAACTACACCAAGCTTGCTAGGCAAGTATAAAAGACATCCCCCAAAAATAAGAACTAGTGCCTCTTTTGGGGCAAAAATTAATATGATAGAGTCTTATTATCAGGGAAACACGGTATCTGTAAAATATCGTCAAAGTCTGAAGAAGTAAAGGGCTTCTCGTCTGGGTGAGTTCTCTGATGTGTAACAAGGTTTGATTTAGTTGTAAAAAATTTTCCTCATTCTGAACAGTAAAATGGATTCTCTCTTGGGTGAAATTTCTGATGTTTAACTTGATTTGATTCATCTGTAAAACATTCTGAACAGAAAAAAGGCTTCTACCTTGTGTGAATTCTCTCATGTTTAACAAGACTGGATTTATAGGTAAAACATTTCCCACATTCTGAACAGAAAAATGGCCTCTCTCCTGTGTGAATTCTCTGATGTTTAACAAGACTTGATTTATAGGTAAAACACTTCCCACATTCTGAACAGTAAAATGGCTTCTCCCCTGTTTTAGTTCTCTGGTGTCTAACAAGATGTGATTTCTGAGTAAAACAATTCCCACATTCAGAACAGAAAAATGGCTTCTCTCCTGTGTGACTTCTCTGATGTCTAATAAGATGTGATTTTTGGGTAAAACAATTCCCACATTCTGAGCAGGAAAATGGCTTCTTCCCTGTGTGAATTTTCTCATGTTTAACAAGATTTGATTTAGTAGTAAAATATTTCCCACATTCAGAACATGAATATGGCCTCTCTCCTGTGTGAATTTTCTGATGTTCAACAAGATGTGATTTCTGGGCAAAACACTTCCCACATTCTGAACATGAATATGACTTCTCCCCTGTGACAACTGTTTCTTCTTTAACATCTCTTCTGTAAATGTTATGTTGCTCACTATTCTGTGATGGCTCAGAAGATGGAACCTGTATAAAAGTATCAGATGACAGATGTTTGCTGGGAAGGACTGAGGGTATATCCGTGATAATGGCAGGCTCTATATATGTATCTTGTATGATAGCATTATCTTCCACTGTAAAACCTGATGATATTAGATGTTCCTCTGATCTCCTGGTGTCGTCATCTGCCAAGAATAAAACAGATTTTTATATATAACATTACAATTATATTAATATTTTATTACATCTATATGTATATTTTAATATTTTTGATTATAACAATTATATTATTATTTTATTACATTTCTATACAAAATATGCATACAAATTGTGAAGATGACACGTTACAAAAACCCCACGCTCCAAAGTGTGGGTGGGTAGGACAATAGATACAATACAGTAAATGCAATGCATGTCAGAGGGCTTACTGACAAATCTGCATCCCTTCTCAAGCATATGACACAGAGACATGTTAACAGTATGGTTACTTCTTATAACTGGGCTACCAGAAGTACGTACGTGCGTAATTCCAGAAGAAAATGGCCACCAAACAAGATCCATCTCAGGTGTGCAGCCTGACTGGAAGCAGAGGGAAATTTCTAGATGCAATTAATACGCTTTAATACCAAACATTCCCACCTGAGGAACATCCTATCGTAACATTCAGGGATCCTACAAGGTGATCCTTTCTAACTGACAATATCCCCAGTCAACCTTACGTGGTACCTGAAAAAATAAAACTCTCAAAAATATACTGGCACCCTCTCACCCACCCAAATGAAAGATCCAAACTCACATTTCAGGTACGTCCATGTGTGTGTTGGGGGGGGGAGGGGGGGGGCATTTATAACGGTTTTACATCTGGCAAACAAAATTGTACACAATTATACAAAATAAAAATTATATTATACAAGGTCTTTTAAACTTTGGATTAATCTGCATTATTTATCTCCTTGAGTGTCCATGCGGCCTGAAATATGTGGGCTGAACAATAAATACATTACAGAGTGTTCCCCAAAGAAGCCCCAATAGTTATAGTGACTCCCACAGTAGCTCTCAAAAGAAATAGTGCCGCCCATGTCGGCCCCAGTAGTAATAGTGTCCCGCACAGTAGCCCTCATTAGTAATAGTGTCCCCCACAGTGGCCCTCAGTAGTAATATTGTCCCCCAAAGAAGGCCCAGTAGTAATAGTGTTCCCCAAAGAAGCCCCAGTAGTTATAGTGACTCCCACAGTAGCTCTCAATAGAAATAGTGCCGCCCATGTCGGCCCCAGTAGTAATAGTGTTCCCCACACTAGCCCTCATTAGTAATAGTGTCCCCCAGTGGCCCTCAGTAGTAATAGTGTCCTCCAAAGTGGTCCTCGGTAGTAATAGTGACCCCCACAGTGGCTCTCACTAGTCATAGTGACCCCCAAACCGATGAAACCCATGAAACTTACCCTCTTCCTGATCTACAGAGAACCGCTGCTTCTCCACTTCTTCGCGCTGATGCGGGAGGAAGTGTATGTGCACCCGCAGCAGTGCCGTTTCCCTTCTCCTCTCTTCTCGCGAAACTAAAGAGGAGAGGTCAGGGGAGGGGGGAGGAAGATCCCGGATGCACAAACTGAACATCTGATGTCAGTGTGTGCATCTGCCATGGCACTGCAAAGTGATTACCAGCAGGGAGTTGCAGCACTCCAGTTTGTAATCACTTTGGTAGCCAGAAGTGCTGGAAGTGGGACAAAGACGAGACAAAAGTCCCAAAGGCGGGATAAATGGCTGTCCTGCCAGGGGGCCAAAAGTGGGACTGTCCCGCCTAAATTGGGACGTCTGGTGACCTTATAATAGTACTTGTACATGTGCGGAGGCAGCACTGGAGGACAGGAGTGATTGGGTGTTGCAGAGACCCTGACATAGTGCATGGGGTATTGTTAGAGATGGGGTTACCACTGGGAGCGCCGGTGTCTGGGTGAGGTGGAACGCTTGTCCTGGAGCTGCGGGGCCCGGGGGTTTCCCCGTTCTGTTTTTTGGTTGCGGCGGCCGGCAGCGTGCCCTGCATCATGCGCTGGCGCGCCTGTCCGCCGGTCGGCCGCGCGGCACTCTGGTTGGTGCGCGCCTCGAGGGAGAGGCGATCTTGTGATTGCCTCTGGTGTCATGTGACTTCTCGACGCCCCTCTGGGCAGGGAGTTCTACTTATATACCTGGCTGGGCCAGACACTGGTTGCCAGTGTTTGGTTCTGACTCAGTCTGCCTACACCCGCATTATTGAGCTGACTTCTTGTGTTCTGACTTTGGCTTTTACTCTGACTCTGTTTTGGTTTGTCCCCCTGTACAGCGCACGTGTCTTTCTGGTTTGACCCGGCCTGTTTCCCGACTTCTCTCTGGTTTGCTTAGTTGTTACGTCTTGTCAACTATGCGGTACCCAACTGCCGGTCTTCCTGGCCCTCCTTCTTTGGGGTCCCTGTCCCTAGTGCAGTGCAGTGACCATCGCCCAGTTGTCACCCTGGGGCCTAGCCCAGGGGGGGGCGAGTAGGTAGGGACACGGGAGAGGGCTTGCGTAGGGACCCCCTGTTCTCCTTTCTCTGCCAGCCGTAACAGAAACACTGGCCCATATTGCTGCTGGGTACCCGTTTCGACCCCTGATATGGAGGCTGTTGCAGCACTTGCCAACCAGGTGCAAGTCTTGACTGGTTTGGTGCAGGACCTGTCCACTCGGCTCCAGCTTCAGTAGCAGTCCGCTACCAGCGCTTCGGGCGCAACTGCTGCATTCCTGGGGTATGTGGTCAGGCATAAGGTCTCTCTCCCTGACATTTTTTCAGGTGACCGTAGGACGTTTTTCTCATTTCGGGAAGCGTGCAGGTTATATTTTGAGTTACATCCCCACTCGTCGGGTTCAGAATACCAGAGGGTGGGCATAATTATTTTACGTTTGAGGGGCGACCCTCAAAGCTGGGCATTCTCCTGACCCATGGCCCCGCCAATCGGTAGATGCCTTTTTTACGGACCTTGGCCAGATTTATGACGAGCCAGATAGGGCGGGTATGCCGTGAGTAAGTTATTGAGTCTCCGGCAGGGAGGGCGTTCCATGGAAGAATTCTGCTCCCAGTTTCGGCAGTTTTGTGTGGAGTCAAGGTGGAATGACCACGCTTTGAAAGATTTATTTCTTACTAGGTTGTCTGAGTCAGTTAAAGATCTGTTGCTGTCGCACCCTAAACCCGAGATGCTAGAACAGGCTATGACTATCGCGGTAAAGGCTGACCATCGTCTTAGGGCCCGGAGCAAGACTCGGACCGAACTGCCCGTGACCTGGTCCGAGAATCCGCCCTTGACCTCAGCTATCAACGAAGTCGAGGCAATGGAGGTGAGCTCTATGTTCCTAAAGGAGCGCAAGGAATTTTGGTTCAGGAATCGACTATGCCTTTATTGTGGAGGTCCTGGTTATCGGGTCACCAACTGCCCCAAGAAACAGCTGCCGGAAAACTTCCACTCCTAGGTGATGTCCAGAGGGATCGCCTAGGAGCTCAGGTACTTCCGGAATGTTCCAAATTGTTTGTGCCGTTCTCCATTTCGTATAGTGTTCATCACCTCAATGGTTGGGCCTTTATTGATTCGGGGGCTGCCGCGAACTTCGTTAATTTTGAATTTCTCAAGTCTATGTCTGCATGTCTTTTACCGGTAAATCCTCCTATCTGGGTCTCGGGTATTAAGTCAACTCTGTTGTCAGTGGGGTTAATCAGTACAAGGACTCCTGAACTAGTTTTTTCTGTAGGGTGCGATACATTCTGAGGTGTGTTCATTCTTGGTGATGGAGAGCTTTTCCGTGGATTTAGTCCTCGGGTTACCTTGGTTCCGGCTTCACAATCCCCAGTTTGATTGGTCCACCTCTGAACTAATGCAATGGGGGCAAGGTTGCAGTGAGCATTTGGTCTCAGTTCAGGTGCATTCCACTGAGTGTCAGGTAAAGGGGCTACCTCCGTATATTGAGGATTTTTCTGACGTGTTTTCGAAACAACTGTCTGAGATGTTGCCTCCGCACCAGGAATGGGATTGCAAGATCGATCTTATCTCCGGGAGCAAGATCGATCTTATTCCTGGGAGCAAGATCCCCAAGGGGGGATATATAATATAATGGTCCCAGAATGCGAGGCTATGAAGGAGTATATTACAGAAAGTCTCGCCAAGGGACATATACGTCCTTCCGAATCACCTGCAGGGGCAGGGTTATTTTTCGTGGAGAAGAAGGATAGTAGCCTTCGGCCCTGTGTTGCTTATAGAGCCTTGAACAAGATAACCACCAAGAATCAGTACTCCTTACCCCTGATTCGTGACCTCCTCACCCAGGTTGTAGGGGCCCGTTGGTTATCCAAGCTCGATCTTCAGGGAGCCTATAATCTCATCTGTATCAGGGAGGGGGATGAATCGAAAACAGCGTTTAATACTCCTTTGGGGCATTTTGAATGTTTAGCCATGCCATTAGGGTTATGTAATGCACCAAATATTTTTCAAGGTTTTATGAACACCATTTTTCACAACATCCTGGGCACGTACCTGGTTGTATATTTGGATGACATTCAGATATTCTCTTCTGATTGGTAGAGCCATGTTAAGCATTTACGGACTCTTCTTTCCCTCCTTCGAGCCCATCACTTGTATGCTAAGTTTGAGAAATGCCTTTTTTGGGGTACAGGAGATTGCTTTTCTGGGATATGTCATTTCTCCATCAGCCATCCAGATGGACTCAGACAAGGCCATCACCGAAAGGGTGCAACCTGCCAACTTAAAGGCTTTACAACGCTTTTTGGGGTTCGCAAACTTTTATCTGAAATTTATTAAGAACTTTTCAGTGGTGGCCAAACCCTTGACTAACCTGACCAAAAAGATGGCATGGGTTGATTTCTGGTTGCAGGAGGCGGTTAAGGCCTCCACACTTCTCAAGAGGGCCTTTTCCACAGCACTGGTTTTGGCCCAGCCGGATTTAGATCGCCTGTTCATCATTGAAGTGGATGCCTCTGAACATGGTGTTGGGGCAGTCCTCTTGCAGGACTCTTCCGTCCGACCTTGTCTCCAACCCTGTGCGCTCTTTTCCAGGAAGTTCAATCAGGCGGAACGCAACTATGATGTTGGCAACAGGGAATTATTGGCCATAAAATGGGCATTTGATAAATGGAGACATTTCTTAGAGGGTGCTCGTCATACTATTACGGTCCTCACGGACTATAAGAATTGTGTTTATCTGGAGTCCGGCAAGCACCTGAATGGTCGTCAGGCTAGGTGGGCAATGTTTTTTTCACACTTCAATTTTGTAGTTACATATGTGCCTGGGTCCAAAAATGTCAAAGCTGATGCTTGGTCCTGCAACTTCGGGGTATTGGAGGTAGAGGAGCCTCAGACAGAGGGTATTTTGGGCCCGGGCGTGATGGATAGCTGCTCTTACGTCCGACACTGCTGCTCTACTCCGGACGGCTCAGCAGTCCGTTCCCGAATGCCTCTCTGAGAGGAGGTTATTTGTTCTCAGGGCCTTGCGGCTTCTCATACTGGAGGAAGTTCATTTGTCGGTCTTAGCAGGTCATCCAGGAGTCCAAGGCACCCTGAAGCTGTGTGGTCGTCTGTATTGGTGGCCACAAATGTCTTGGGAAGTAAGGGAATAGTCCTGCCCTTTTTGTGCCCGAAGGAAGAGTGTACGGAGACTGCCTGAAGGTCTGCTTCTTCCTCTCCCCGTCCTGGAGAGACCATGGACCCATCTGTCGATGGATTTTATTACCGACTTGCCTGAGTCCCAGGGGTGCTCGGTCATCTTGGTGGTCATCGACAAATTTTCCAAGATGTCACATTTTACTGCCCTCAAGAAGCTTCTGTCCGCTCCTGAGCTAGCCATCATATTTATCAAGGAGATTGTCCGCCTGCATGGGGCTCCCAAGGATATTGTTTCCGACCGGGGAATCCAATTTGTTGCCCAGTTTTGGAGGGCTTTTCGTAAGGGTATCAGTATCGGGTTGTCATTTTCCTCTGCCTTCCACCCAGAGTCCAATGGGCAGACAGAACGTATGAACCAGAAACTGGTTCAGTATCTCAGGATATATGTGAGTGATTGTCAGAGTCTCTGGGTCAATTATCTACCGTTGGCTGAATTTGCCATCAATAACTACACACATTCGGCGTCTGGCGTTTCTCCCTTCTTCTGTAATTTTGGTTTTAATTTCAATTTCACAGTGTCCTTCTGCAGACACTCGGGTCCAGGACCTGCGGGAGGTGTAAGAGAAGGTGCGTGGCAACTTGGAGCAGTCCAGGGGTGCGATATTAAGGAGGAGCAGAAGTACCTGTATCCTTTCGGAACCTTTTTCTGTGGGCCAGTTAGTGTACTTGTCTTCTAAGAATTTGAAATTAAAAGTGCCCTCTTTGAAGCTGGCTCCCTGATTTGTGGGCCCTTTTCCAGTCACCAGAGTGGTTAATCCTATGGCGTACACGCTGGCCCTGCCGGACATGTGGAGAATTCACAGGGTTTTCTACAAGTCGCTCCTTAAGAGGTACGTCCCTCCAGTGGTGCGTGGGCGCGTCTGTCTGTTGGTCGGCCGCATGGCACTCTGGTCTGACTCTGTTTTTGGTTTGTCCTCTGTACTGCGCATGTGCCTTTCTGGTTTGACCTGGCCTGTTTCCCGACTTCTCTCTGGTTTGCTTAGTTGTTGCATCCAGTGAGCTACGCGGTACCCACTTGCCTGTCTCCCTGACCCTCCTTCCTTGGGGTCCCTGTCCCTAGTGCAGAGCAGTGACCGTTGCCCAGTTGTCACCCCAGGGGGGCAAGTAGGTATGGACATGGGAGAGGACTGGCGTACGGACCCTCTGTCCACCTGTCCCTGCCAGCCATAACAGGTATCTGCTGGTGGCAGATGGAAGGAGCAGCTGCATGCAGAATGAGGATGGCTTCTCCTTACACGGCGCCTATAGCTCTACCAAAACATTAAAGGGAAATAACATAACTGCTTCTATAGCTTATTGCTGTATATTCCACAATTATTACAGAACTGCTGACTGATTTGTGCTCGTTGCAGCCTGCAGGCACACAGTGCTGCTCCTTTGTGCAAGGAGAATTAGCATCAGAACCGCACAGAATTACCACCATCAGACTGCTGACCAAACTGTCAGAAACACTCCATGAGGGGCCTCGAGGGCCCGACCTCTTGTAGTGGAAGCTGAGCTCACATCCCAGCACCATGCAGCTTGAGGAGTATTCGTCAGACAACCCAGAATTGGCAGGTCGGCCATTGGCACCCCGTTCTCTTCACAGATAAGAGCAGCTTCACAATGAGCACATGTGACAGACATAAAAGAGTCTGCAGAGGATGGAGATCATCCACATCTGATGTGTGATTGAGATGTTCCTGAAATTCTTGAATATTAAAAAAAAAATATTTACATAAAAATATTATATAACATTTACACTTTATTATGTATTTTGGCTGAATAAGGGAATATACAGCCGAAAACCCCGACAACACAGACTCTTCTCTACATGTAGTCTCACCTGGGGGGTCATCTGTAGGGATCTCCTCCTTATACGGCTGATACCCCCTCACATGTATCTCTGTAGCATCAATAGGGATCGGATCTTCCTCCAGTTTCACCAGCTGTGAAATAAATATTGTAAAAGTCATCACGCAGTTGGAGAAGTCGTGTGGAAGGTTTTACATGGCCAGAAAAGGTCATTAATTAGTATGAGGAGCCAGAATGACATGACAGCAGTAGTGATCTGGGCCAAATAGCTGCAGGTCTCCTGTATAACTCCAACCTGTTGGTTCTTTATTCCAACCAGAAGTCTCCAGAACCAGAAAATAGTGATAAGATGCGGAGATCTAATGTCTGCGGTCGGCTGTAATCCTGCCATCTCCAGCTTTCTCATTACACAAGTATCAATCATATAATAAGACTGAACACAAGACCTTCCCAGCCATCCTACAGACCAGAGGGGAGATTTCATGAGACCTTCTCACCATCTACCTGATCATCCTGTGGAAGAAGAGGACAGGGACATCTCTCCGCTGCTGTTCTCTTACTGGATCTACCTGCAGAAAACACAGACAGCCACTGAATTCATTCTCTACATACAAATAATAAAGGCCGTGTGGATTTAGTCCTGTCTATTACCTGGTGATGGGAGGGGCTGGTGGTCCTCCATCGTGACGTCTTTGTACAGATCCTTGTGTCCTTCTAAATACTCCCACTCCTCCATGGAGAAATAGACAGTGACGTCCTGACACCTTATAGGAACCTGACAACACAATGATACCGTCATCACCCAGACACGTTATACCGCCATAGCGTTACTGTATAATGTCCCGGCATTCCCAGCACTGTCACCTCTCCAGTCAGCAGCTCAATCATCTTGTTGGTGAGTTCTAGGATCTTCTGCTCATTAATCTCCTCCAGTATCAGGGGGTGAGGTGGAGGCCCTGTGATTGGGCTCAGGGTTCTTCCCCATCCATCAGACACCGGGGCCTGACAGCCATCACTAGAAGTCTTCTTCACTACCGTGTAATCCTGTTTATGGGGAGATACATCCATAAATATCCCTGCAGACATTTCTAGAGTCCTCCCCGTCTGGTCCAGCAGTTATGTCGGCTCTTCACATCTGTGTTCATCAGTTCTAATGTTCTATTCTGTTGGCTGTTCAGCATTTTACCAGAGAAATGACAGCGAGCTGCAATAGTTTCCAGCATTCCGGCCGTCTTCACACTTGGCTGCAGCATTTACAGTACAGGCCATGCGGGGAGATTTATAAAATGTCTTTCACGCGGTGCCGGTATTTTCTATAACAAATCTACTTAGTTTTTGAAAACTGCGGCAGATTCTAAATCCGCAGCGAGACTATTTATACTACGGATTTATGCTGCGGATTTTGAACCCCTGAAGAACAAAGGATAAAATCAGCAGCAGTTTGGCAAGTAAGTCCGCAGCATAATACGAGCCATTTAGATGTGGATTTGGCCGCTGCGTATTTACAGCATAATAGCTGCAGCCTGCCATTGTGGAACGCCCGTAGTAATCTTGCTTCATGTGAAGGCGGCCGAAGGACTGAATTGGCAGTAAATCCTCTGCCGTAGATGTGACCAGAGACTGACAGAGAAAAGAATGATGGAACGTGACGTCATCCCCAGAATCTCTCACCTCTCCTGTAAGCTGGAAGAGTATCTCTAGGGTGAGGGTGAATATACTCTCCGCCATCTTGTCCCGGTTCCTCTCCATCCTTGTCGGGTCAATCAGGATAATTATCTGATATAGAAGATATCAGCCGAGGATCCTGAAAGGGAAGAAGACGAGACAATGTAACATCATACAAAATCCGCTATAATAATACAATTACTGGACATTCCCCCCCTCTTCCCTTCCGCACCCCCACTGACCCCCAACACAGCCCCCTCCACACCCCACTGCTCGGCCCCCACTGCTGACCCCCAGTTCATTAGCACCATTATCAGCCATCTTCTGTCTTCCAGCATTGCCTCACTCGTCCCATGAACCCCAGACACACTGAGCGCAAAGCTGGAGAGGGGGCGTAGTCAGGTGGTGCTGGGAACAGAGCGGCACTGGGTAAAATATAGCAGTCACTATAACTAAATGGGGGCAACAAAGGCAGCATTATAGCTTAGTGCAGTCACAAAGGGACATCTGAGTTAAAGGGAAAGAGACATTACTGATTTGTCAGACCACAGAAGATGCATTAGTACTATGGGGTAGTTACTGAGAGGTTAATTGGGGTAGCATCAGGATAGCCAAAGTGTGCAGAGTCTAGTCATAACTGGATGAAGTCTTTATGGCGGTCTGGGCCCGGAGAAAGAAGATAAATGGATGACCCCAATCAGAAGACATATCACCTGTGATCACTGTTACCACTAATACTGGAGGTCACTGCACTGTAATCACTAATACTGGAGGTAACTGCACTGTAATCACTATCTCTGTATACAGCTGGTATCTTTTAGAGCTCTACCATCACTCTGAGGGGATCAGTAAGCTTCCAACATACAAGGATACACGGAATACAAGAACTTCTTAATATGCGCAAGGATTATTCCTTACAATCTCCATTAGCCAATCACATTGCAGTGAGGCGACATTCATAAATGGATCTTTAGATGAGGTTCTGAAGGGTGTGTGAAAAGCAGCATAAATTTAAAAAAAACATGTGGTTTTTAACAAGTCGGTGACTTTTAGAAGTTCCATGCAATTTAAAAAAAATGTCTGCAAATGAAAAAAATTATTTAAAAAATCTACATGTGTTTTTCGGCTGTGGTTGACAAATATATGAAGAACTGATCCTCGGTGCCGCGTGTGAGCTCAGTCTAAGGGCTTATTCTCACCACCGGGAAACTCACATTTCTTTAAATGGATTTCCTCCAGCGAGCAGCATGGTGGATCTGTGGGAGTTTCCTCAGAACGCCGCACCCACTGAAGTCAATGGAAACACGTGCTATCCTTACACGGTCGTGAGCAGCGCAATTTCACAGATGCTTTATATCCCCGTGAAAAAACTGCACGTTGAGAAGTATGATACTGGGCGGAGCTTCTCGGCTCAATATTGCGCCGCCCGTGAGAATGTAGCGTAATACAGAGACATACAGATATATTCACCCGCGAGGCGCAAATAGCTGCAGACTGAGCCGAGACAATCTGGAGAAGCATGCGGCGCCACAGAAGGGGGGGGGGGGGGGGGAAATCGCAACGTAAATACCTGCTTGTGAGTGAACACATTGAGATCAGTGGGTTCTATTCATAGAGTATTGTGTGCCAAATATTCCCACAGATCCCCCCGTGTGACAGCGGCCTTACAGGAATGTTACATGTGAGGGCAGGAGATATATTTATTGTTCTGTGCTTACAGGACCTGTGATGATGTCACCGTCATGTGATCAGTGTGTGGGCGGGGACAAGGGGTCACATGACCAGGTCTCTCCGCTCAGTGGATGCAGGACTCTGCTGTGTGAGGATGTATTCAGAGAGTGGATGGAGCAGAGCCGAGTGTGTGCGAGACGGAGGAGCGGAGCCGAGCGTGTGCGAGACGGAGGAGCAGAGCCGAGCGTGTGTGAGACGGAGGAGCGGAGCTGAGCGTGTGTGAGACGGAGGAGCAGAGCCGAGCGTGTGTGAGACGGAGGAGCGGAGCTGAGCGTGTGAGACGGAGGAGGGGAGCCGAGTGTGTGTGAGACGGAGGAGCGGAGCCGAGTGTGTGCGAGACGGAGGAGCAGAGCCGAGCGTGTGTGAGACGGAGGAGCAGAGCCGAGCGTGTGTGAGACGGAGGAGCGGAGCTGAGCGTGTGTGAGATGGAGGAGCGGAGCCGAGCGTGTGCGAGACGGAGGAGCGGAGCCGAGCGTGTGAGACGGAGGAGCGGAGCCGAGCGTGTGCGAGACGGAGGAGCGGAGCCGAGCGTGTGAGACGGAGGAGCGGAGCCGAGCGTGTGAGACGGAGGAGGGGAGCCGAGCGTGTGTGAGACGGAGGAGGAGAGCCGAGCGCGTGTGTGAGACGGAGAAGCAGAGCCGAGCGTGTGTGAGACGGAGGAGCGGAGCCGAGCGCGTGTGTGAGACGGAGAAGCAGAGCCGAGCGTGTGTGAGACGGAGGAGCGGAGCTGAGCGTGTGAGACGGAGGAGGGGAGCCGAGTGTGTGTGAGACGGAGGAGCGGAGCCGAGTGTGTGCGAGACGGAGGAGCAGAGCCGAGCGTGTGTGAGACGGAGGAGCGGAGCTGAGCGTGTGTGAGACGGAGGAGCGGAGCCGAGCGTGTGAGACGGAGGAGCGGAGCCGAGCGTGTGAGACGGAGGAGGGGAGCCGAGCGTGTGTGAGACGGAGGAGGAGAGCCGAGCGCGTGTGTGAGACGGAGGAGCAGAGCCGAGCGTGTGTGAGACGGAGGAGCGGAGCTGAGCGTGTGAGACGGAGGAGGGGAGCCGAGTGTGTGTGAGACGGAGGAGCGGAGCCGAGTGTGTGCGAGACGGAGGAGCAGAGCCGAGCGTGTGTGAGACGGAGGAGCGGAGCCGAGCGTGTGTGAGACGGAGGAGCGGAGCCGAGCGTGTGTGAGACGGAGGAGCGGAGCTGAGCGTGTGTGAGACGGAGGAGCGGAGCTGAGCGTGTGTGAGATGGAGGAGCGGAGCCGAGCGTGTGCGAGACGGAGGAGCGGAGCCGAGCGTGTGAGACGGAGGAGCGGAGCCGAGCGTGTGAGACGGAGGAGCGGAGCCGAGCGTGTGAGACGGAGGAGGGGAGCCGAGCGTGTGTGAGACGGAGGAGGAGAGCCGAGCGCGTGTGTGAGACGGAGAAGCAGAGCCGAGCGCCTGTGCGAGATGGAGTGACACACAAACCCCTCTGTACTCTGCCTCCCTGTCCTACTGACTGTAATCCCTGCTAGCCACAACCAACCACCCTTTGCAGTTACACGGATTCAGCCACCACATGGCTTAATGTCTGACCATTGTTTATGTGTATAGCATCCCACGCTCTCCACCTCGCCATACTGTGAAACAGTTCAGAAAAAGAAAGTTCACCTTCAGAGGTGTCACAGCATAATTAATAAAACCAGGAACGCGTTTCGGTCGGCGTCCGACCTTGGACACCCTCCTCTACCTTCCGAACCAGCCCATTATCTGTAGTATGTAAGCTTGTTGGAGCAGGACCCTCACCCCTACTGTCTCCACCAACTGATTACTAGATGTAACTGTGGTTTTTTTTTGTAGTTTTGTCTTTCTGTATTTCCCCTGTTTTGTAAGCGCTGTGGAATATGTTGGCGCTATACAAATAAAGATTATCTATCCAGTATTTTGGGTTTTAGGGCAGGACCACATGCCATGTAATTGGCATGTCTGCGGTTGAGAACATTTAGGGCATGTAAACAAGCGGTTCAGGGCATTAGGGTGGGGGAGGGGATGTCAAACTGTGGGGGGTCAAACTGAGACCGTTGAGCTGATGCTGTCTGCTTCCAAATTGGTCTTTAGGGGTGAGTACTCAGACGACACAAATGGACAGCCACATGCACGATGGGAATGCCATTAGTGAAGTGAAAGTTTATTCAAAGTTACAGATGATATAGGAAAGGTTTGCTGACGTATTGATTTGATTACTGCGCATGCCCCAGGCATGCATAACATCTGCAGATTTTAATTAGCAATACACATCTTTCAAAGAAGTCTCCTACATGAGCAATACATCAATGTCCGGTGACAACTGTATCAAAACAAAATGTTCCTGTATGCTTCTTACTAGAAGGGAGTGAGCTTTCTCAAGGAAAGAAGGCATGGGAGAGAGAAAGCTGATAAGACATATGTGAACATATTCAAGGTCATTATAATTGGAATCTAACATCTTTCTAGGTAAAAGGTGAAATTTAATACAGATGCATGTATTAAAGCAAAACAAGCAAAGAGATACAAAATGGAGTCGCTGTAGTCTATTATTAAAGACTCGACCCTTACACGTATAAACTTAAACCTTTAGCAGAAGAAGATGCAAATTATAAACACATCAGTATTCTGTGAAATACACTTATCAATTTAAAAGCATAAACGTGAATTAACCCCTCACATTCCCCCGTTTTGGACATGGAGTCAAGACAAGTATGACTCCTAGTCCATAAACACGTGATTCATATCGGCGAAGAGAAAGCTTTTTCAGTACATTTAGAAATACATGAAATTATAACCTTAATTGCTCTATAAATGCATAATAAAATCATCACAACTTGTAATATACTTCGTAAAATCCCCATAAACCAACCTCCTGAACCAGAAAACCAATTGGCAGGGTTCAAAGAACTAAATGTGTTACCCCACCAGCTATTTCTGGTTTCTGAGTTTTCATTTGTCCATGCAAACAGTTCTTTTGACGGAACAGGAACAGCCAAGAAAGGAAAACCAGTGGCACCAGGTGTGTGTTCAAGTCCAACAGTACTTGGTGGTGTCTAACAAGGTGGTTCTGGGCATTGTCCCTTTGCACCCTCTCACAAGGGCGAAGCATGGAGTGAGGAGTCCAAAAGTCCATCAATAAACAAAATGTCCTTCATTTTTGCTTCTCATGGGGGGGCAAAGGTAGGGCGTGAAAAGTCCATTAGTCCCAAAACAAACAACAATTCCTTCAACCTTTACCAAAGTAGGTGCGATCAGCAGGACTCGATAGGGCCCCTCGAGTCCGGGCCCTAGGGTTTCCGGACACGCCTCTTTACGACCACCCAATTTCCAGGTAGTAGGGAATGAGATCCCTCTAGGTTGTCTGGGCCTGGAATGGGAGAAAAAGACTAGATTCTGGGTTACCATTAGTTGGTCATACAGGTGCTTTACACATCCGGCTACTATGTCATAGCCCTGCTGTAGGACCTGTGGATGATACAGCCCCAATCTTGGCATAGAGCCAAACAACACTTCTTTTAACTTAAGCGTACCATTTAGTCTTTTAACTTTGTCTAAACTCTGCAGGTGTGAAGTGTGTACCTTTGTTTGAGTCAATCACTTCTGGTGCCCCATCTCTGCAGGTTACCTCATTCATCAGCTCCTGTGCGATTACCTGCTTATTTACTTTGGTAACCGGGTAGGACTCCGACCTGAAAAGACATCAACAACAACAAGCATGTATTCATACTTCCCAACAAGTGGGAGCTGAGTGTAGTCAATTTGCAATCCCTGAAATGGGTAGAGTGGTCTAGGCAAGTGTTATGTGGCAAATGTACTTCTGCCCTGTTGCTTACGGCAAAGATCATGCAAAATTGGACAAGTGATGATGCAGCAACTACAGAAAACCCAGGAGCCACCCGTCCTTGTTCAAGCGTCGACATCATTGCTGCTTTGAACGGGGTGCTGGATGAGGCAAGCATCGCCGCCATGCTGAAGGAGGTGCTAGAAGGCCTGGAGTACCTGCATAAGAACGGCCAGATCCTCAGGGATGTTAAGGCTGGGAACATCCTCCTGGGTGAAGACGGCTCCGTGCAGATTGCAGATTTCGGCGTCAGCGCGTTTCTAGCCACAGGAGGCAACATTATCAGGAATAAAGTCAGAAAGACCCTTGTGGGCACGCCATGCCGGACGGCACCAGAGGCGACGGAGCAGACCAGAGGACACGACCTCAAGGCGGACTTCTGGACCCCCGGTAGGTGTGTCTTTCCGTGCATTCGCTGGGCCATCATGGGGCACAGGGACCGTGGTGGGCAAGTTCTGTTGACTGTTCGCCATTCACCGTCCCATTTCTGCTGCTCCCATATTTAGTCCATTTGTCTTTTTCTTCATTGCTGGCTTGTAACTGTAAAGTCTTTAGCATATCAAAGTCCAAAGTTTGTATCAAAGTCCAAAGTTTATATCAAAGTCCAAGGTTTAGTCAAAGTCCAAAGTTATTGTTAAATTCTTCTTTTCTTCTTTTCTTCCACGGCTTAAGGGCCGCTGCCTTTGCTGTGTGGTCTGTGATGGCGTTGCCTCTTGTTTCTCTGCTGTAGGAATTGGTGTGAGCTTTCCACTTTGTCACCGCTGCACCATTCTTAATTGGCTGTCCTGCTGAGGTAACAAGCTGTCTGGCCTTCCATGTTAGGCCGTAGTCATGAGCTATGCCAAATGCATACCGGGAGTCAGTGTAAATGTTTGCCGTCTTACCTTCTACCACTCCACACGCCTCAGTGAGGGCCTGTAACTCCACTTCCTGTCCTGGGACATGCGGAGGCATTCTGCTTTTAGGACATCTTGTTGCGTGACCACTGCATATCCAGCGTGGAGTCGTCAATTACCCTGGTACCATCTACAAAAACAACTCAGAATATGCATTATTAACAAGGGCTTTCAGTTAACATAAAGAAGAGACAGTGTCTGCAATTGCATCTTCCTGGACATGTGCCAGGGGGTACTGACGGACCAAGGGGGCTAAGAGCTTGTTCCTCTGCGTACGTAAGAGTGAGGACGGGTAGAGGTGTCGCTTGGTCTGCTGCCATCCGACATAAGGTCGGGTGACTTTCAGACCCGGGGTGTATACGAGCCTCACCGGACAGGTGAAGTTTGATACAACCTCCCAAGGGTCCCATCACGCAATTCTCAATATGCTTTCAGGACCTTCCAGCATAAGGAAGCGCGTGAGGTATCGTGACCCTTTAAACATAACCTCAAGCGGTTCAGTTTCTGCCAGCTGAATTGGCACTTCTGAAACCCCTTGCACCGATTACCGCTAGACAATCAGGCTGGTATTCTATTTCAAATAGATCATTACCTTGTTGTAAGAAATTAAAAAATGTAAAAATAGCTGACCTGCAATACCTAGATCACCTATATCTTCTCTCCCCCCCTTTTTGAACTAGGGTACTTAATTGGAAGGGTAACCGAGTTCAAGGTAGTAGCAACAGTGAGAAGAATGACAAGAGTACATTGTAGCTGGATTTGACGGGCCAGAAATAAGTGCTTGGGTTGCACTTGCGTGTATATGCTTCGGGTGTCATGGGGGTGGGGGGGGGGTGAGGACCACTAGGGGGAGTTGGTTCAAGACCAACTCCGAAGATTTGTTAACCATTGCCTGTACTGCTGCCACCGCACAAACACATGAGGGAGCTCCTCGAGCCACTGGATACAGCTTCATGGAGTAGCATCCAGGTGGCCGTGGTTGTCCCCTGTGCTTTTGTGTCAATACTGTCGTCCCCTGGCCAGAAAATTCCGTACAGAAAAGAATAAAGGATAAAGTGTAAAAGGGTGAGAGAGGAAAGAATGATTAAAAGGCAATTATAGAGTAGTTGTATAAGAGCGGAAACAAAGTGGACCCATGGGCGGCAGTATGAAAACAAAGCCCAGAAAGGTGCGGAGTACAGGTATGGCCGTCCGTACATTTCTTCTATAGAGTATTCTCAGAAACAGTATAATTGTGACTTGTTGGCAGGCTTCCAAATTATCAGCACACAGCGCCTACATCACACATTAACTCTCATCCGTTCATGCAGTCAAGTCTCATTCAAATATTAGTAAGAGTTCACACAGGACGTAACGCGTATGATGCAACTGTCCTCATCTTGCAAACAAATGCATTCAATCACTCCCACCCCTCCCTGGAATCAGTCAAACTTTAACTGTCTGTAATACCAGAGAAGTATACCAGATTCCACAACAACCACTTTGTAAAACTAATGAAAGGAACACACATTTAGCAATTATGCACACGTCCGACCAGTTACAGAACTGACATTTACACAACGAACAGCAAAAACAGTAAGATTCACTGGATTCATTACGGGTTTTATTCTATTCAAGCAAGCAGGGTTACTCGTGCAGTGTTCTCCGCTCTAATCTTTGGCCTTGAGAGGCACGCATTCCTTCTCTGTAAACTCTCACTATACCCCCCTTTAGGAGACAAGGGGGGGCGACTTGCAGCTGCGGCTTTTCACAAGAAGTATACATTAACCCTCTATCTCTCTTATATTCTTCCATTTTCAAAACCATACAATTCACACAATACATTCAACGTCTGTCTTTCTTCTATGACTTTGAATTTTCATCTCTCTCTGGAACAGAACAATAACTAAAATTTTTGGAAAACAGCCAGAATATCCAGGCTCCAAACCACAGATTCTTCATTTTCAGCAACAAGAAAAAACTAATATTTCTCTGCACAGACCATCAAACCCAGACGGCAGAGGAATAGTTAAACACATAAAAGAAAGGACAAATAAGAACGTATAGATTACATAACATGAAGACATACAGACAATATTGGTTATTTGACACATAATTATCCACAGATTCTGCATGAACTTGCTTTATGTCCCAAAGGAACACAAACTATAAAAGAATTCCCTTTTTTCTTCTTCTGATAATTACCGTATCTACACGTGCCTTACTCCATCTATCTAACATACGTTACCCAACTTTGGCTTATCTCTGAATCTTTTTTGAGACTTGTGGGTCTCAGATTCCCAAAATTCTAACTTGCTTTTTTCAACAACTTGCTAGATCCTCTCCCCACGGCTAACTTGCTTTGTCTGTCCTTTGTTATTTCTCTAGCTGTTTCCATATAGGCATACTCCTTGCCTTAAACATTTCTACTATTTCACATGAATTTTTGAGACAGGATTTGTAGCCCCAGTGTCTATAAGGAAGGGCACTTCCTCACTTCATATGGAAGCAGGCTCAAAAGTCTGAGTGCCTCTATCCTCTGTTTCCACGGTAGGGATACTGGGGCGGGATCGCCGGGGCTTATGAAAGCAATCCCTGGCCAGGTGGCCTATCTTGCCGCAATTATAACACTTGCGTGTTCCTCTATGGAGTCTGTCCCGGAGCTGGACCTTCCCCTCCTGGTTGCTATAGTATTTAACCGCCACTGCGGGCCGCTTCTCATCCATAGCAAACCCTACTGCCTTTTTATACAAGTCTCTGGGCTTGGCTTGTCGCCAGTCGGGGGTGCATGCTTTTATTTTATCTGCCAATGATGGGCCAATACCTTGCATGAACGCTTCACACATCATTGGGTAGTACACTTCATCTGCACAGAGGGTGAGACCCATGTCTCTAGCCTTCGTTTCTAGTCTGCCAAAATAGCATTCAATGGTTTCATTCTTTTCCCGTTTACACATAGTTAAAGCTGTTTGTTTTTGTAAAGGGTTTTGTTGTCCACACCTGGGACAATGCCAATAAGTTTTTTCTCTTTGGGGCTCTTGTCTGGCTGGATCAGGCACCGGGGATGCATACACAAGTATGCCCTCATTCCTCGGTTCACAATCCCACCGTTCTACGTTTACCTTTCTACTCTATTTGATTATGGCCTCTATTCCTTTATCTAGACCGACGTCTTTGAGAGCTACGCAATGACGCGCACAAGGGGGCGGAGCCAGAATGCCGCAGCGAGCTGAAGGGAAAAGACCCATCTGCGCAAGCGCGTCTAATCCGGTGATTAGACGCTGAAACTAGACGGCACCATGGCGACGGGGACGCCAGCAACGGAGCAGGTAAGTGAATAACTTCTGTATGGCTCATATTTAATGCATGATGTATATTACAAAGTGCATTAATATGGCCATACAGAAGTGTATAACCCCACTTGCTTTCGCGAGACAACCCTTTAAGGTGTGACTCCCTCCATCTTTGGTGCATGATAGTTTTCTTCACTGAAGCCCAGCTGTAGTGGCCCATTACACCATCCTGGTCCCCTCCATAAATGTCATACATGTTTTGTCCTATGTACATACACTGTGCAAAGCTTGTCCTGTTATATCCAGTGTGTGTGCTGCACAGCTGCGGCGCTTGAGAGGTACAAGTGAAGTTATAAATGGGAGAGGTTGAGAGTGGGAAGAGAGTCCATCTTCAGGAGGAGAGAGTGCTAACACAGAACCGCATGGAAGAACCTTCAGCTTCCATGTAGATGAAGATGGAGGAGGAGCGACATCCCATAGCATATGGAGTATGGATGTGAGAGGAGTGAGTCCCTTCAAGACACAGATACAGAGCCCACTATCCAGTTCCTAAAACAGGTACCGGTTCACACCACAGACTTTTCTTGTACGGCTGTCCGTCATTAGGATCACCGCACAGAGGTACTTGATTGAGATACCTACGCATCTGCTGTGCGGTGTGTATATTGGCTAAGCCTTCCTGAATATTTGTTTTTTGTCAGTGTGTACGGAGTGACCCCTATCCCCTTCCTCCTCTGCAGTGTCCCCAATCCAGGACCAGTGACATACAGATAGCAAGGACTGTAGCGCCGTATTTATCCTCTGTATCCTCCCTACCTCTGAGTTATAGCCTGTAACGAATTGAATTGTACCTGCATTACCAGTTTATACAAGTTAATTTTCCAAGTAAAGAGCTATACTGGGCCCTAACCTAGGGACCCGAGGTACTATACACAGGTCTCTGTGTTTATTATTCCACTGCATAGAATAACGGTGTATGGGAATGGTGGCGTCACGAGTGATATCTACATCAACTCCCCTCATTCCCTTTTATTGGCACTCCCTGCCAAAGGAGTGTCTAAGTTGGCCTACGATCCTACTCTGGCCCTGGCTACAGGTCATTCCTCAGGGACCAGAGCCTGGCAAGTGCGATCATGACAAGACAGCACTTATCCCTCCCAGCTCTTCATGTTTAGCCAGGTGCCCAGTGTCACCCCTCTTGGGTGTTGCACTATATAAATAAAGATTATTATAATTATCTATCCAGTATTTTTGGATCTTAGGGCAGGACAACATACCATGTAATAGGCATGTCTGCGGTTGAGAACATTTAGGGCATGTAAACAAGCGGTTCAGGGCATTAGGGTGGGGGAGGGGATGTCACACCATAAAGGGCTCTCTGTATTAGCTTAAGGTGTGACTCCCTCCATCTTTGGTGAATGATAGTTTTCTTCACTGAAGTCCAGCCTTCAAGTATTTTCCTACCAAACTCAGGGTATTCTAGTTCTCGGTCCCATCTTTGAAAGAGAAAGGGGTAATCTTTATCCCCATGATTTTTTCTAATGTGAAAGTACAAAATAGAGACTGTGTGTTTCTAATGAGAAGTCTATAAAAAAGTCTAGTGTATTCGTGACATGTTCCTTTGCTGTATTAATTAGTCTATCTTTTAAAAATGCCCAAGGCATACATGGAGGAACTCAGCGCGAACAATGACAATAAATTCTCCAGCTTTTGGTCTATTTGGGCTCCCTGGATATAACTCCGTGTGTAAGCCCCATCTACGGATGGAAACTAGGGAAGGTATCTTGCTGTGAACGGATAACCAGGAAAGGGAAACTTCTGCCTATAAGCAGAGCACTTGTACCGATCAGGATGAGTCTACAGTTTTCCTCTAGGCGCTGACTTACCCTGGTGGCCAGAACAGCTATAGGACAAAGATAGAACAACACCAGGGAGTACAGAAACAAAGAAGGAACGCGCTGACAAGGATAAACAGAAGCAGACAGCGGGAATAACAGACCACAGAGTACACGAACACAGAACACAAGCAGAATGCAAGGCAACTGCCGAAGCAGCAGCTGGACATGAAGTTAAGGGAGCAAACGCTAAACAACACTGCAGCAAGGTCTGAAACGCCCAGGGCAGCTATATAGGACAGTGATTAGAAAAGGAGCATCAGCTGAACAGGAGACCAGAAGCTATTAACCCTAGGAGTGCTGGAAGAGAGTTAATATAAGCTCAGGATACAGAGAGAATGGGACACCGCCCATATTTGCCAGACACAGAAGCAGAAGATTGTGTCTGAACAGTGCACCTAACAGTACCTCCCCCTTATGCCCCCTCTTACTGCCAGTGACCGCTTCTCCGGTCCATAACCCTTCCAATCCACTAGGTAAAAGGTTTTGTTCCCGACTTTCTTAACATCAAGAATATTTTTCACCTTGAAGATGTTCTCCAAACTAACTCGAGTGGCATCTGGTCTGGGATTTTTGGAAAATCTATTGAGCACAAGTGATTTGAGGAAATAGACATGGAAGGAGTTGGGGATATGCAGGGAGGGTGGGAGTCGCAGCCTATAACAAACAGGATTAATTCTCTCCAACACCTCAAACGGACCCAAAAATCATGGGGCGAGCTTATAAGATGGAACTTTTAGCCTTATATGTTTGGAGGAAAGCCATGCTTTATCCCCTGGGACAAACTGTGGGGAGGACCGACGCCTGCAATCAGAAAACTTCTTCATGGAAGCGATTAACCTTGGTCTCCTGCCAAATCTTTGCAAAACTCTCTGCTGAAGAAGCTGCTGCTGGAACCTCGGAAGTCATGGAGACTGGCAGGGGAACTCTGGGTTGATGCCCATACACTATAAAGAAGAGAGAAGTCTTCGTGGAGTCGCTGACATGCTGGTTATGACAAAACTCCGCCCAGGACAGAAGACTGACGCAATCATCCTGGTGAGCATTGGTAAAATAGCGGAGATATCCCGTCAGGATCTCGTTGGTACGCTCCACCTGCTGGTTACAATGTGGGTGATAAGCCGAAGAGAACTCTTATGATATATCTATCAATTTACAAAGAGATCTCCAAAATTTAGATGTAAATTGCACCCCTCTATCTGACACAATATGCTTAGGAAAGCCATGGAGGCAGAAAATTGAATCAATGAATTTCTCGGCAAGTTGAATGGCGGACAGCAAACAGAACAGAGGCACAAAATGGGCCATTTTAGAAAATCGGTCCAGTACTACCCATATAACAGTACAGCCACTGGACGGAGATAAATCTGTAATAAAGTCCATGACAATATGCTGCCATCGAGCATCAGATATGGGTAATGGACACAAGAGCCCTGCAGGTCTCAGTTTCTGTGGTTTATACTAGGCGCAGGAGGTATAGGTGGACACAAAATCGCAGTGGCCCTTCATCATGGACGGCCACCAGTACCAATGGCGAATTAACTCGCTGGTCTTGTGTTGCTCAGAATGACCAGCTAATTTGGAACAGTGACCCCAAGATAGGACACCTCTCCTCTTGGCATGAACATCTTCCCTGGTGGGATATCCTTAACCCGAACAGGAGCTACGGTCACCAATCTGGCAGGTTCAAAGATGAATTGTGGAGCCTCTTCAGTGTCGTTACAGTCAAATGCTCTGGATATGGAGTAGAAGTGACAGCATATATGATGCAGTAAACATTTCTTTATTCCTCCAAATGTTAAAAGAATACAACATTTCGACTCCAAAAAGTCTTTCTCAAGTATAAAATCACAGTGCATACATACACATTTATATAACAATGAGACATAGTCAACAAATCAGGATATAGATTAGGTGTCCCCACCTTCCACACTTGGGACCACCTGGACCAGGAGTTGTCATGGTGCCCGTACTCTCCCTCCATGCGTCTGTAAAGTGCTATTGTGCATGCGCAGCCTCACTGCATGCACAGCACGATCACATTATCAATACTGGATATCGTGATGCTTCAATTCCAATAATCTACTGCACATATATAATGCATTCCTCACGGTGGCAACGCTTAGTATACACATATTACATCATTGCCGCACATGCGCAAGGCATAACTCATCCCCACACGGTGCAATTGGATCCCGAAAGTTACAGCACATCTATTCCTAAGCAACTATCAATAATGCATAGTTCAAAATTGGCATCATAATGACCATACAATATTATTAATTACTCTAATCACTCTAGACATGAAGTGAAGGGAACAAACTCTCAACAACACTGCAGCAAGGTCTGAAAGGCCTAGGGCAACTGATTAGAAAAGGAGCATCAGCTGAACAGGAGACCAGAAGCTATTAACCCTAAGAGTGCTGGAAGAGAGTGAATATAAGCTCAGGAAACAGAATGGGATGACGCCCCTATTTTCCAGACACAGAAGCAGAAGATTGTGTCTGAACAGTGCATCTAACACCGTGCTTCCCCTGTCCTGAACATATAACTCCTTAGCGGTCTTGTATCTGCAAATGAACACAACTTGTCATTAACAGCCTCGGGACTTGAAATTTCGCTGGACATCTCTGCCCTCCGCACTTATCACAGAGACTCTCCGTTTTTGTTTCTTTTTTCTTCCTGTTCTTTTCTTAAAGTCTTCTTCTTCTTTTCTTCCTGCTTTCTTCTTTGCCCTCCCCATTTTTCATTACGGTTGTAAGCATCAGCGGACCAAGGCGTTGGTAGCAGCAGGAGACTCAAGCATAGAACCACAGAGAATCCAACACGCTGACCACTGTTAATGTTACTGCATGGATGCAGTAGCTTGGTTAGATTAACACTGTACATGACATACCTGCACTGTACATTCATGTTTATTGGATTTGAAACCTTAATAAAAACATTTTGAACCATAAAAACTCTGGAAGCTGCCCATACAGAAAGAAGTGGGATGGAGGGAGGCCATAAAGCAGCTGGAGCTCTGTGAAAGACATATACCTAGTCTCTTGGGGATGTAATAGTTCTGATACCTTTTTAATATTCCTACTATGCCAGTTTATAAAAAGCTTATTATTGCAGCCTGCACTAAATTCTGGGTGATTCCCCAGGTGCATATGTTTTGTGAAAAGGGTAGCCCATTTGCCTTCCATAAGGTTTTTCCATGTTACAATGGTATATTTAGCCAGAAGGGATCTCTTTGGGAGTTTACAAAAGCTTGTATGTAGTTAAAGGGGTTGTCTCACGGAAAGCATCAAAATGTTACCTTACCCCATTCCCCCTATCACCCCCCTGGCATAAAATAGCAAATTAAAGCGGTTTTTAAACCGCTTTCTACTCACCGATCTGACGAAATAAGGACTTTAAAAGATCTTCTCCTCAAGATGGCCGCCAGTACTTTCCCAGGGATGCACTGCGGTTTTCTCCCATGGTGCACCGCGGGTCTTCTCCCATGGTGCACCATGGGCTCTGTGCGTTCCATTGCCGATTCCAGCCTCCTGATTGGCTGGAATCGGCACACGTGACGGGGCGGAGCTACGCGATGCGGCGTAGAAGGGGGCGGAGCCAGAACGCCGCTCGTGCCTGGACCGAGCAGAAGGGGAGAAGACCGCACAGCGCAAGCGTGTCTAAAAAAGCAAGAAGACATCAGAATTAGACGGATCCATGGCGACGGGGACGCTAGCAACGGAGCAGGTAAGTGAATAACTTCTGTATGGCTCATATTTAATGCACGATGTATATTACAAAGTGCAATAATATGGCCATACAGAAGTGTATAACCCCACTTGATTTCACGAGACAACCCCTTTAAGCATTTAAACACCATGGGCGGAGAAGATTGGTTTCCAAACTATGGTTTAAGAATTAGCTGGTGCCTTGCAACCAGGAAATGAGTAGCAGAAGAGGAGACTTGCTCAATTATAGCTATGGATGTCTGGAAAATGTATTCCACCGCTATCTTTGAGAACATAAGTTTATTTGGAGAAATGCAAGGAAACTTGTTCCTCCATATAAAGGCAAAAATGCCTGACTGAAGTTTTCGCACGTCATCCTGTTTTAACAACAATGGATTAGTTTGCAGCCGGTAAAGAA
The DNA here is from genome assembly GCF_035609145.1 of Eleutherodactylus coqui. Lineage (NCBI taxonomy): Eukaryota > Metazoa > Chordata > Amphibia > Anura > Eleutherodactylidae > Eleutherodactylus > Eleutherodactylus coqui. The sequence continues at coordinate 284,043,459 of NC_089840.1, read as the reverse complement.
GTCTTGAGAAGCTAAGCAATTTAATATGGTGACATCTTCCTACAAGGGATACTAAAATTATGGTTACCAACAGAGGATAATTAAGGTTATAATTAGATTCAGGGGTTCTTCCTATAATTCTTCCCAAATATTTAATGGATGTGGTTACCAGCTTAATAAGTTTTTTGGGAGGTCAAGACTATGTATATGCTCATGGGGAGATATCTAGTATTTCCCATTTTGAAGTGTTGACTTTGAATCCTGAGTGTCTCCCGGAAGTGTCTAGAAAGCAAAATATTTTCATAAGGTCTTGTTCTGGTCAGGCCAAAGCAAGACGGATGTGATCTGCAAAAACATTGATCTGACAGTTGCGTTAGATATTTTAATACCTTCTACCTTCTCAGCATCACCCTCTATGACATGTAGTAGCTGCTCTATGGCAATGTTAGAGAGTAATGGCATCAGTAGACACCCTTGTCCCGCTCCTTTTTACTGTGGAAATTTGGGTGAAAGGAAGCCTGGTGTATATTGTGCTAACGACAATGGATACAAATTACAGAAATAGAAGCAAAAAGGTCCTTCAAAGCCCATCTCGCTCATTACCTCCTCCAATCATCTTTAACATATATTGTCAAAGACTTTTTCAGCCTCTATTGTTAGTATTGCTGGGGACAGGTGTGATAGTAGATGAAGTTTAATATCATCAATGACTTGTCAGTAGTTTGCGGATATTGGCGATAGCCGATTTGCCCTTAATAAGTCCCACCTGACAAGGTGAGATCAGACGAGGCAGAATGCCACCAGTCGGTCCACCATAATCTTGGCAATGAGTTTTAAATCTGCATTTATTAATGTATAAAATCACAAAAAACAAACAAACTGAAATCTAACTTTTATTAGTACTACTAGTACTATTAAAACGCAGAATGGACTAACAAATAAATCAGGACCCAAATATATTGCCCGGATTTATGGATTTTCATCCAGGAATAATATACAAGAGCCGATATCTGCTCTCCTTTTAGATAACAGTACCTAGAGAGGTGTATATGTATCTCTATATATACATGATTGTAAATATAATATATAGATGGGGACACACAGTCCCAAGATGAACGAATACAGAACAATTCCTCTCTTGATGAGGTTAACTATCTATTTGCACCTGAGAATCAATAGAACAGACAGTCCTGATAAGGGAAGATCAGTAGACGCAGGCAATCCCAAATTCCAAGGGTTTGTAACCTTTCAACTTTCCAATCTCTAGATGGTTATTCCAACTCAGTAAATACTGGAGACTCCAAACTTTATGTCCCCCAGTCTAAGCCGGTATACAGTCATAGGCTCCAAGGCATTATCGTTCTGCTCTGCTGTCATCAGAAAATATCACTAGAAAGTCACTTATAAATGATAGAATCCTACATAAGTAAATAATATAAATCACCTACTATTGGATATACTGCACTATTATTTCACTATACTATTATGAGAGGGCACAAGCAAGTTTATTTGTGTAGGTGGGGGCAGTAGCGCACATTCTATTAAGGATAGCTCCCATACATTTCAGTATCCCAGACAGGGGCGTAACTATAGAGGATGCAGGGGATGCGGTTGCACCCGGGCCCAGGAGCCTTGGGGGGTCCATAAGGCCTCTCTTCTCCATATAGGGAGCCCAGTACTATGAATAAAGCATTATAGTTGGGGGCCCCGTTCCAGGTTTTGCATTGGGGCCCAGGAGCTTCAAGTTACGCCTCTGATCCCAGATATACCCAGGAGTTGTTGCATCAATAAAATCATGTCAGCAAATATCTGCTGGATGTTATCACTCTTATCCCATCCATCTGTTGTTAGATGACATCAACAGGTTTCTTTATACTTATCTCTCTACAGATGAACTACAGATAATTAATCTGTCAGAGAGAATTCCCTCTGAGGATGAGATGAAAGTATTGAGAAAAAGTCTATTATTTACACCGACAAATAAATATGATTCTTTCAGTTGGATTAAGGATATATAACGGTTTCTGAGAAAATTAAGATGGCGCAAGTTCATTGCGATCAAAGATCGCAATAAGTGTTTGGAGTTGGGTATTAGAGATGAGCGAACCTACTCATTTTGAGTAATTACTCGATCGAGGACCGCGATTTTCGAGTACTTCAGTACTCGGGTGAAACGATTCGGGGGGGGCGGGGGGGGGGGGCGTGGCGGAGCGGGGGGTAGCAGCGTGGAACAGGGGGGAGCCCTCTCTCTCTCCCTCTCCCCCCCACTCCCCGCTGCAACCCCCCACTCACCCACTGCGCCTCCCGAATCTTTTCGCCCGAGTACGGAAGTACTCGAAAATCGTGGTGCTCGGGCGAAAAAGGGGCGTGGCTGAGTAGGTTCGCTCATCTCTAGTATTGATCCAAGAGAGATAGACAATCTCAATGTGTTGGAATAGCTGTCTATTAAGGGCAAAGGGACTAGGTGAAAGTCCTTTCATGAGTTTAAAACCTAAAAATATGAGCACCTCCCCCTCAGTTGATTGCCCCGATATCAACATATTTGAAACAATGGTATTTGAAGAACTATCAGTACTTTCTAGAGACAAGGGCTATTGTTTTCAAAATCTGTCTGGTGAAGAAAAGAAGGCTCTGCTTTCTATTGAAAGAGATAAAATGATTATCATCAAGCCCTCCGACAATGGGGGCAATATAGTGATTCTTGATCAAGTGGCATATAAAAACATGTGCCTTCGCATCTTGGCCGATGCGTCCAGCTATAGGAAACTAATGCATGATCCAACAGATCGTTTCATAGAAGAGCTGAAACCTATCTTGCTGCCAGCTAAAGAGAAAAAATTACTTGGTGAAAAAAAGTTTGAATAAATATATATCCTCGGCTAACCCAGATTGCAATGTCTTATGGGTAACCTAAAGTACACAAGGGTCTTACCCTCTTGAAGGTGAGACCCAATGTATGAGGTATCGATAGCCTTACTCAAAATTGCAGTGAGTGTACAGATATAATCCTAAAACCATTGGTGGAAGCATTACCTTCCTATAGTAGGGACACTACAGACGTGTTGAAACGACTTGACAGTCTATCAGTCTCTAATGATGTAAAGTTGGCAAGCTTGGATGTGGAATTGCTATATAGTGCCATCCCACATTCGGGAGGAATTGGAGCTGTACAATATCTCCTCAACCAAAGAGGGACGCATTTCAGACCTCGCAATGAATTTATGATTGATTTACTTACCTTCACTTTGGAACACAATTATTTTCTTTTTGATGGGATGTATTTCCACCAGCTCAAAGGTTTGGCAATGGGGATTCCATGTGCCCCCATGTTAGCCAATTTATACCTGGGCTGGTGGGATGAGCTTCATGTGTTTAAAGAGTCCAATCAAATCTGGACAACTAAAATCGAATTGTGGATGAGATTCATTGATGATATTTTTATCTTATGGTCTGGATCTTCTGATGAATTTCAGGGATTTGTAGCTCTCCTGAACCAGAATAAGTTGGTCTTCAATCCGCACCTCATCAGAAAACCTTCTAGCCAAAAACATTATTTTATCTTTAGCATAGACATTAAATGGGTTTTCCCACTTCTAGTTGTTTAGCTGCAAGAAGCAGACAGCTCTGTACATTGTGCAGTGGCTTAGATTGGTTTGTAGGCTCAGTATCATTCACTTCAGTAGGACTCAGTCGGCAGTACCAACTTCGACCACTGTGCAAGGCAGAGAGCTATCTGCTTCCTGCAAAAAAAAAAAAAACAGCTAGAAGTGGGACAATCCCTTTAAAAAAATACAGAGAATGTAAAACAGATATACAAAAAAAAATATTCCAAAGGTTGTTACATATAAGCAATTGGTTATTACAGAGCTATTTTGATTATCATATATATCTATATCTCTATACTCTCTAACTTCCCGGTGTCGTACAAGCGTGAAATTTCTCAAGAGCATTCTTTGCATCCTAAATAGGAAAAGGAAAGGGGTCACAACTTGATTATTCAATGCTAAGTGCAAAAGTATTTGCACTCGTGTAATGTACCTAATCTAATTCTCTAACCTCCTGATGTCGTACAAACATGAAATTTGGCAGGAGCAGTCTTTAGGTCCTAAATAGGAAAGGTAAAGGGGTCACAATTCGATTATTCAATACTAATTGCAAAAGTAAGTGCCCCCCTAAGAAATGTAACTTCCTGGTGTCATGCAAGCATGAAATTTGGCATGAGCATTCTTTACATCCTAAATAGGATAAGTAAGGTCCTAAATAGGAAAAACAAAGAGGTCACAACTTGATTAGTCAATGCTAATTGCAAAAGTAAAAGCACCCCTATGTAATGTAACTTCCTGGTGTCGTACAAGCAATAAATTTGGCATGAGCATTCTTTAGGTCCTAAATTAGGAGAATGGGAGGGGTGGAACATTATGCATAGGGACATCGGTACATGCAACCTGAGGAGAATATAACAGTCCTCTATGTGTATACATATGTTGTTCCTCGGTTCCTCTAAAGTAACCACCACTTTATAAAATTTTCTATGCGAACAACACATAAACATCTGTATCAATTTAACTCGGGCTAAGGTACATCAGCTAGTGTGTGTAAATATATATATATATATATATATATATATATATATATATATAATATATATATATGCGAAAACCCTCACTCACTGACTCACTCGCCGCTAATTCTCTAACTTCCCGGTGTCGTACGACTGTGAAATTTGGCAAAACCATTCTTAAGGTCCTAAATAGGAAAAGTAAGGGTGTCACAACTCAATTATTTAATGCTAATTGCAAAAGTAGGTGCACCACTATGTAATGTAACTCTCCAGTGTTGTACAAGCGTGAAAAAGGGGTTTTCCATCAAGGGTAAAAACTGAGGACAGTGGGATGGGTGGCACATTCTGCAGAGGGACGTCGCTCTTCTCCGTGTTGTGGGAGTGCAGCATCAGAATGGCCTGCAGAGGGCTAGACATAGACATACTGGTACTGAGAGGGTTAACACCTTTTGGGTGTGGCAACTAGCAAAACATAAAAGTCAATTCCTGCCAGACTCAGAGAGGAGCGAGTACTAGCTCAGTGGAGCTGAAGGGCTGCTAGCCGGAGGTCCAAGTTGGACCAGCGAGATCCTTGGGGGAGGGGATCTGTTTGGGAACCGTCGCTAGTCTGAAAGAGGAGGATGCCCTGTAGACGCCCGGTGGGGTTAGCGATGGTGGTCCAGTGGCTTTGTGACCCCTAAGATTATGGACTCTCCTTATGCTTTACATGTTTGGAATGCTGTGAAATAAAACTGGCAGGCACCGGATTTTCAAGAAAGTTTAAGTCTCCTGGAGTCTATCTACACATGTGGTGCACCATTTCCCTGATGTTGAGGTTGGCGATCTGCAGGCGAGTACCCCCTTGGCACAAAATGGAGGGTAACGGAGAGAAGATAGAGCCAGTGCAGGAAACACTGAAAGAGTGGTCAGAGAGGTAGGAGGAGAACCAGGAGAGAGCAGTGTCCTTTGGACCAATGAAGCGAAGCATAGCAAGGAGGAGGTCATGGTCGACAGTGTCTAATGCAGCAGAGAGATCAAGGAGCATTAGTAGGGAGTAGTCGCCCCTCGATTTGGCCATCATCAGGTCATTGTGTGAGGGCAGATACTTTTGTGAGGGGCTTTCGGTCGAATGTATGGGGTAGAAGCCGGACTGGAGGGAGTCGAGGAGAGAATTATCAGAGAGATGAAGGGGATGTTCGATATGAGTCGGCAGTTGGCAGCATTGGTCGGGTCAAGGGTCAGTTTCCTTAGCAGAGGGGATATGATGGAGTGTTTAAATGAGGCGGGGAAAATACCAGAGGTCAGGGAGAGGTAGAAGATGGAGGTGAGGTGGGTAATGACAGCCGGGGAAAGGGACTGCAGATGGTGTGAGGGAAGAGGGTCGCTAGAGCAGGAGGTGGGGCGAGCAGCGGAGAGCAGTCTGGAGACTTCTTCTCTGTCATTGGTTCTAGTATAAATAGTAAGTGATGGATGCCGTGCTGAAGCAGCCGGGATCAGCGGTGGCCGTTTAGTGTTTGGGGATTTCTTTTTGGATGTTTTAGATTTTTTCTTTGAAGTGGTCGACTAGCTCTCCAGCACCGAGATCCATCATGGGACCCTGTTCTTGGGGGCTGAGGAGGTGGAGGAAGGTGTTGAGGAGTAATTTGGGGTTGTGTGATAGTGAGGAGACGAGGGAGGTGAAATAAACTTGTTTGGCGTGGTGGAGGGCGAGGTCGTAGGTTTTGAGCATATATTTGTAGTGGGTGAAGTCTGCGGGCTGTTTGGGTTTGCGCCACAGTCGTTCAGCACACCTAGAGCATCGCCAGATGAAGCGCACTTGGTGTGTGAGCCAAGATGGTCATGATCTGCGGTGGACGGCTCGGGGCACGGGGGGTGCCGCTTCATCCAGGGCGCGTCTGAGGGAGGTGGAGTAGTGTTCAGATTACGGCATGAGAGGAGGAAGATGTGGGACAGGGAGGACTGTGAGATCTCGGCAAACTGCTGGGTGCGGATGGTAATAACGCCCCCTGAGGGTTTGATGTAAAATATATATTGTGCTCCCCCAATCCCCGATCAGCGCAGCGTCTGCTTTGTGCACAAATATATGGTTCCCAGCATCCATACTAAACACACAATACACACACTCGGCTCCGCTCCTCCGTCTCGCACTCGCTCGGCTCTGCTCCATACACTCTCTGAATACATGCTCACACAGCAGAGTCCTGCATACACGGAGCCGAGAGACCTGGTCATGTGACCCCTTGTCTCCTCCCACACACTGATCACATGACGGTGACATCATCACAGGTCCTGTAAGCACAGAACAACCCCACGGCTCCTGTCCGGCTGCAGGTGGAGGTATGTGGGGTCTCCAGCACTGGGGGGCAGATTTAGGGAAGCCCATAGCAACCAATCACAGTGCTGTGACACAGTGTGTTGCTATGGGCGTCAGGGACAGATTTACTTTCAGGCTGTTTGCTGCAGCTTTATCTATTGTAATGCTATTGGTCATTAAGGGGTTAATAAGAAAGGAAGTCACCGGGTTCGGCGCCAACTTTATTTCCATAAGACGTGAATTCATAACCTGCAACAAAAAATTGACATTTTCTTGACATGTTTCTCTATTGTAATGCGGCTGTTCGGGGGTTAATAAGTGAATGGATCTCCTCCCCTCACATGTAACATTCCTGTAATGCGGCTGTTCGGGGGTTAATAAGTGAATGGATCTCCTCCCCTCACATGTAACATTCCTGTAATGCGGCTGTTCGGGGGTTAATAAGTGAATGGATCTCCTCCCCTCACATGTAACATTCCTGTAATGCGGCTGTTCGGAGGTTAATAAGTGAATGTAGCTCCTCCCCTCACATGTAACATTCCTGTAATGCGGCTGTCCGGGGGTTAATAAGTGAATGGATCTCCTCCCTCCACATGTAACATTCCTGTAATGCGGCTATTCGGGGGTTAATAAGTGAATGGATCTCCTCCCCTCACATGTAACATTCCTGTAATGCGGCTGTTCGGGGGTTAATAAGTGAATGGATCTCCTCCCCTCACATGTAACATTCCTGTACTGCGGCTGTTCGGGGGTTAATAAGTGAATGGATCTCCTCCCCTCACATGTAACATTCCTGTAATGCGGCTGTTCGGGGGTTAATAAGTGAATGGATCTCCTCCCCTCACATGTAACATTCCTGTAATGCGGCTGTTCGGGGGTTAATAAGTGAATGGATCTCCTCCCCTCACATGTAACATTCCTGTAATGCGGCTGTTCGGAGGTTAATAAGTGAATGTAGCTCCTCCCCTCACATGTAACATTCCTGTAATGCGGCTGTCCGGGGGTTAATAAGTGAATGGATCTCCTCCCCCCACATGTAACATTCCTGTAATGCGGCTGTTCGGGGGTTAATAAGTGAATGGATCTCCTCCCCTCACATGTAACATTCCTGTAATGCGGCTGTTCGGGGGTTAATAAGTGAATGGATCTCCTCCCCTCACATGTAACATTCCTGTAATGCGGCTGTTCGGAGGTTAATAAGTGAATGTAGCTCCTCCCCTCACATGTAACATTCCTGTAATGCGGCTGTTCGGGGGTTAATAAGTGAATGGGTCTCCTCCCCCCACATGTAACATTCCTGTAATGCGGCTGTTCGGGGGTTAATAAGTGAATGGATCTCCTCCCCTCCCTGTAACATTCCTGTAATGCGGCTGTTCGGGGGTTAATAAGTGAATGGATCTCCTCCCCTCACATGTAACATTCCTGTAATGCGGCTGTTCGGGGGTTAATAAGTGAATGGATCTCCTCCCCTCACATGTAACATTCCTGTAATGCGGCTGTTCGGGGGTTAATAAGTGAATGGGTCTCCTCCCCTCACATGTAACATTCCTGTAATGCGGCTGTTCGGGGGTTAATAAGTGAATGGATCTCCTCCCCTCCCTGTAACATTCCTGTAATGCGGCTGTTCGGGGGTTAATAAGTGAATGGATCTCCTCCCCTCACATGTAACATTCCTGTACTGCGGCTGTTCGGGGGTTAATAAGTGAATGGATCTCCTCCCCTCACATGTAACATTCCTGTAATGCGGCTGTTCGGGGGTTAATAAGTGAATGGATCTCCTCCCCTCCCTGTAACATTCCTGTAATGCGGCTGTTCGGGGGTTAATAAGTGAATGTAGCTCCTCCCCTCACATGTAACATTCCTGTACTGCGGCTGTCCGGGGGTTAATAAGTGAATGTAGCTCCTCCCCTCACATGTAACATTTACACATTAAACATTAAAGGGGTTCTGACATGAAGAGGATAAATAAGCTCCTCCCCTTGCCTGGCGGGGCCGATCATCAGTGATGTCCTCTGCATCTTTTATCTTTCCTTGCAGCTTCTTAAAGCAGAGCTGGAGCAGACAAAATGACCGCTTCCGGCTCTGCTCCGTCCATGAGCCACTTCCTAGGTCAGCGGACGGGCCCCACGTCACAAGCAGTGCTTGCTGTGGGCGGCCCATCCGTCCTGGCTCAGCGTCAAGGGCTTCTTTCTTCTGCGCATGCGCGCGATCCCAGAGGGGGGGAAGGGGCGGCCCGTCCTGACTGACGTCAGAGGGCTCCTTTCCTCTGCGCATGCGCGCGATGCCGGAGGGGAGGGCGGTACGTCCTGACTGACGTCAGGGGGATTCCCAACAGCTCAGCAGAAATCAGCTGAGGAGAGGCACTGCCGTCAGTCTGCAGCTGCTTATATACGGATCATGGGGCTGATTTAGACTGAGGCAGCTGCACAGTGCTGATGGTCTTAAGGGCTTCTTCAGATGACCGTATATCGGCTCGGTTTTCACGCCCAGCCGATATACGGTGCCCTCGTCTGCAGGGGGAGGAGGATGGAAGAGCCAGGAGCAGGAACTGAGCTTAGCTCCGCCCCCACCCCACCTCTCCCATTGCAAATAGTGGCGAGGGGCGGGAGCTCAGTTCCTGCTTCTGGCTCTTTCATCCCCCCCCCCTCTCTTTCTCTACACTTGTCAAAACCCAGCAGAGGGCCACAGGCTGTGGATTTTAAAAGGGTAAAGTACAGTAATATTCACAGATACTCAGGTGAACGGCCACAGAAGTGATTAATAGGCTGGGTTCAGGGCGGAGATCTCGCGGTTTGGCCGCAGCGAAGAACCGCAATATTTCTGCCCGGAATCCGCAAGCGGATTTACCGCGGCGAAATTCAAGACGGAATTTTTGCAGTAAATTCGCCCAGTGTGAACCCAGCCTTAGTGTTGCTGTCGTCATCAATACGGCATTCCTGCAAATACACAGCAGAGCTGCGCCCTCAATTTTACTGACAGGTGTGTGTGTGTGTGTGTGTGTGTGTGTGTGTGTGTGTGTGTGTGTGTGTGTGTGTGTGTGTGTGTGTGTGTCTGTGTGTGTCTGTGTGTGTCTGTGTGTGTCTGGGTGGGGTGGGGGGGTAAATGGCATGCTACGACGGGGTCCTCGTGCATTGGAGGGGGTTTCTTAAGAATTTTTTAGGGGTTTATGGTGCTTTTTCACCGGACGACCTGTCAGACGCAGTTGCTTGACAGGTCGCCCCAGCGATGTCCGCTCCCTTGTAAAGTCACAGGGAAGGCAGATCGGGAATTGTTCTGGTTCACCTTAGAGATGGAGATTAGAGATTAAGAGATGGAGATTATCGCTAATCTCCGTCACTAGAAATTAGAGATAGAGATTACAGATAGAGAGACATAAAGAGAGAGATAAGAGAGAGAGACATTACAGATATATATATATGAGAGAGAGAGATTATATACAGAGAGAGAGAGAGAGAGATTACAGAGAGAGAGAGAGAGAGAGACAGATTGCAGAGAGAGAGAGAGGGGCAGAGAAAGCAAGACAGAGAGAGATTGCAGAGAGAGAGAGAGAGAGAGAGA